>NC_052345.1:17564675-18168008 GCF_016432855.1 Salvelinus namaycush
AGAGCTGTTTGAAAAGACTGTCAGCGAGTTTTGGGCTGCCGGTAAATTGCTTAATAGACCAATAAAGAGTTCCAAACCTCTGCTAATAACAGTTTTTCCCTCCCCACTCATACCACTCCCAGCAAATTCTTTCTAGAGAACTTGCTCTTTCCTAAGAAAGATTTTGTTTATTTTTGCCCATTTTAATTGAAAACAACCACAGTAAGGTTACCCAGAAATGGATTTGATATTGAGATTAAAAATGGCTGCATTGGTACTTTCAGTAAATTGCTCATTCTTAGTAAGATGTGCTCCATTGGAAATCCATGTATACTGTATATTGTATACCAATGTAAGGTGTACATGTTCAGTATGTACTCAATCCAAAACTCCCCGGCACGCTCCAGCAGCGAAACAACTTCCCCTTCCCATGCCTCAGCGGCCTTGGTCACATCTGTCCATAGACTTTGTAACGGATCTCCCTTTTCTGATGGTTTTACCACTATTCTGGTTGTTGACAGATTCTCTAAATCCTGCTGTTTAATCCCTCTCTGGTCTACCTCCCGCTCTCCAGGTCGCTGAGGCACTGTTCCAGCAGGTCTTCCGGCACTATGGCCTTCCGGAGGACATAATTTCTTACCACAGCCACCAATTCAAGTCCCATGTTTGGAAAGCCTTCATAGAGAAGCTGGGGGTCATGGTCCGCCTCACTTTTGGGTACCGGCCTCAGTCTAACGGGCAGGTGGAGAGGATGAACCAGGAGCTGGGGAGATTCCTGAGGGAGTCACTGCCAGGACATGCAGGGGGAGTGGGCCCGATTCCTTCCTTTGGCAGAATACGTCCAGAATTCATTACGACACTCCTCTACTGGGCTGAATCGTTTCCAGTATGTTCTGGGTTATCAGCCAGCCCTGTCTCCGTGGACTCCGCGCCAGACCGAAGCTCCTGCGGTGGATAAGTGGTTCAGGCGTGCAGAAGAGTTATGGAACGATGCCCACGTGAGACTCCAGCCCGCCATCAGAAGGAGCAAGCGGATTGCCACTGCTCTCCACCAGGAACCTCCTGTTCCGCTTGCCCTGTAAGAAGCTGAGTCCCCAGTTTGTGAGGCCGTTTACGGTCCTGCGGAGGGTCAACGAGGTAACTTACAGATTACAACTCCTCACTAATTACCTGATTTCACCATCTTTTCATGTTTCCCTTCTCAGGCCGGTGGTTCCTGGTCCCCTGGCTGATGCCGTCCCCCACGACACCCCTCCGCCTCCCCTGGACATCGATGGGAGTCGCGTCTATACCGTCAGATCCCTCCCTTACTCCCGACACCGTGGGGGTCGGCTCCAGTACCTGGTGGACTGGGAGGGGTACGGTCCAGAGGAGCAGTGTTGGGTTCCGGTGGACGACATTCTAGATCCCAACAACATCTGAGATTTCCACCTTCGCCGTCCGGCCCGCTCCTCGCCCTTGGGGTCGTCGTCCTGCGGCTGGAGCAGTACGTCGGGGGCTGGGCGATATGGCCCAAATATTATATCACGCTATTTAAAAAAAAAAAAAAGGGCGGTATGATGGTATTTGACTGTATTTTTGGTTTTTGAATAATAAAAGTTCTACATTTGCTAAAGAGTGATCCTAGGGTGGCAACACATACATTCTAAGTCTTTCTCCATTCTGATTGTTTTATACTGTTCAATTAAACTTCAACCAAAACTAATTTCAGCACTTTTATCATTACTGCATTTCCTGCACTCAATTGCAGTGGTGGAAAAAGTACCCAACTGTCATACTTGAGTAAAAGTAAAGATACATTAATAGAAAATGACTCAAGTAAAAGTGAAAGTCATGCAGTAAAATACTACTTGAGTAAAAGTCTAAAAGTATTTGGTTTTAAATATACTTAAGAATCCAAAGTAAATGTAATTGATAAAATGTACTTAAGTGTAAAAGTATAAAAATGTCAAAATCCTTATATAAGCAAACCAGATGGCACCATTTTCTTGTTTTTTTTTAATTTACGGATAGCCAGGGGCACACCAACACTCTGACATAATTTACAAACAAAGCATTTGTGTTTAGTGAGTGTCAGATCAGAGGCAGTAGATGACCAGGGATGTTCTCTTGACAAGTGCATGAATTGGACCATTTTCCTGTCCTGCTAAGCATTCAAAATGTAATGAGTACTTTTAGGTGTCAGGGAAAACGTATGGGGTAAAAAGTACAGTATTGTCTTTAGGAATGTAGTAAAAGTTGTCAAAAATATAAATAGTAAAGTACAGATACAAATTAACGACTTAAGTAGTACTTGAAAGTATTTTTACTTAAGTACTTTACACCACCGCTCAATTTAGATAATTTCCAAACTGCCACGTAGGGCTGCACGGATTTATTTTTAACCAAATGTTGCAATTGCGATTTGACTTGCGAGTTAGAGCAAAACTGTTGGAATCATGGAAATATAATGACTAATCTAATTCAATAGTTAGAATATAACAGTGGGCACTTTTAATGGTGTTGTTTGAGATGACAACGAATTAAAATGTTGTGACAGTGTAGGAAAGTAAGTGTTGATACGTGTTTCCTAGGGGACCCTATAAGCTTTGGCTACATTGCATGTTTTTAGTTACTTCATGTTGTTAACATGTTCTTACTTTGCATATTCCTCTTTGATTTAGAAGATACTGTTGCACAAACAACATGCTGATTTAGGTCTACACCATCACTGGTATTTTCAGGCTGTATTAGCTAGCTACGTTTGCTCTTACTCAGTACCTTTATTAGCTAGCTAGCTATTAGCCGGTAACAATTAGCGTCTCACTAGATTTAGGGCAACTTGCTAAGAAAATACAAACTAGCTGTTTGCTGATGTAAGAAACACAAACCAATAGTGACATAGAACGCTAGTGGATTTATATTAAGAAGCAAAGTGAAAACAGCATTGTTGTCATCAACACTATTGCATTTGCTACATTGACCATGCAGACCGAACGCAAGTGTCTCGTGGTTGAAGAACATCAAATGTGCTCCTTGAGTGACAGGGGGCGTGGCGAGAGATGACTCAAGTAGCGAAGTAAACTAAAAATGGACATTACATATGGCGTATCACAATTAACAAACCAAACATTCAAATACCGGTATAGAAGGTAAAGTAAAAACCCAAACCAGTCCCTGCATCAATACCGGTATATCAAAAGCTACCAGTTGAGGACTTGTGAGGCGTCTGTCCTCTTGCTCAGTTGTGCCCGGGTCCTCCCACTCCTTTCTATTCTGGTTAGAGCCAGTTTGCGCTGTTCTGTGAAGGGAGTAGTACACAGCGTTGTATGAGATCTTCAGTTTCTTGGCAATTTCTCGTATGGAATAGCCTTCATTTCTCAGAACAAGAATAGACTGACGAGTTTCAGAAGAAAGTTCTTTGTTTTGAGCCTGTAATCGAACCCACAAATGCTGATGCTCCAGATACTCAACTAGTCTAAAGAAGGCCAGTTTTATTGCTTCTTTAATCAGAACAACAGTTTTCAGCTCTGCTAACATATTTGCAAAAGGGTTTTCTAATGATCAATTAGCCTTTTAAATGATAAACTTGGATTAGCTAACACAACGTGCCATTGGAACACAGGAATGATGGTTGCTGATAATGGACCTCTGTACGCCTATGTAGATATTCCATAAAAAATCTGCCGTTTCCAGCTACAATAGTCATTTACAACATTAACAATGTCTACACTGTATTTCTGATCAATTTGATGCTATTTTAATGGACAAAAAATGTGCTTGTCTTTCAAAAACAAGGACATTTCCAAGTGACCCCAAACTTTTGAACGGTAGTGTACAATCATGTACAAACTGTCCAAAATGTCCCCACTGTGTCTCTTACAGCCTGTTTGAGTTCAGTGTGTACTGGCGGCTATTAATTGTTCCACAGGAAGGTTCTCTCTAATCACAAACAACAGATGACGTAAACACGAGAGCAGTGCTCACTCTTCAAGCACTCCTTGAAGAGTGAGCAGCCTCTAATTTAAAATTAGTCCCAATGCTCAATCCCTCTGTTTTACTCCTTCAAATTACAAAAATATTGCATTATTGGATTGCTATCTGAAAGCCAATTATCATTCACTTTGTTACTTTCACTAGTCTCCATCAACTAAAACCCTTCTACTCTTTCCAGTAGAAGAAATCGGATCACTCGGATCACTCTCAAACAATGTTGTGCTTTTCCCCCTATTGCAAGGGTTAAAACAAAACAAACATCATAACTTTCTCCATATTGGAAGGCATTGTTTTCATTTTAGTATACCTTCAAGAACTGACTAAATTTTTTTGTTACCAATCTCTGTTGGATAATACTTTTCTGCTTCAATATTTATTAAATGTTGGTTATTTTAAGATTCATATGTAATGCTTTTATTTTAAGATTCATATGTCGCTCTCTGTCCATAATAAGTCTGGCACCTGAGAATTGGTTAAGAACGTCATCATTTGGGATAGCAACGAAAACTCCATCGGGAGTACAATAAATTGTAGCCTTTTAAGTTTAGTTAACAGAAAATCATGTTCAACATTCATTGATTCTATTTAACAGGGTATGGGCTTATTTCAAAATGCATTACCAGGGTGGAGGAAATCTTCTAAGCGTTCATTAGTTCTATTGGTTAGGGGAAAGTCAAGTCCCGTACAATGCTTTAACCTTATCCATAAAAGGACCACTCTGAACATTCCTCAGAATACTTTTTTCACCACTTACGTACGTCTACATGTGGGTGTGCTAGTTGTATATTATTAGTATTTTTCTATTCTTACTTCATCAGTTCATCATAATAACCCTTATACATTTGTGTTACATCACAAATTCCTCATCTAGACTAGTGTTCTATTCATACAGGGGTTTAGATATTTACACTAGCTCTGTTTAACAGCATATTCGGAAATAGTTCCCTCTTCTTTTATATCTCCATACATAATAACGTTATACATGAGACATGATGAGACATGTTATCCTCATATAATCTAAAGTCATGTTAACCTCAGAGATATGTTACCCTCGTTACTAATGAGACATGCTATCCTCATTTTTAACGAGACGTTATCCTTTTTCCTAACGAGACGTTATCCTCTGAGACGTGTTACATATCTGATTTCTGAGACATGTTATACTCTACCTGTAGATCCAACGGTGGTGTTGGACAGACCCCTAGATAACGTTACAGATCAGCTCACACAGAACTGAAAAAGTCAGCTCACACAGAACTGGTTGTGGCATTCCTTCACCTCTTTCACACATGACAGCTCTCATTCACTCAATACTTAATAGCTCAATTTCAACCCTCTTATTATCCACATTTCAATCTTATTATCTTAATAGTAATAATTTTAATCCATATATTCTCAATTTGAATCAGCTCTTGATGAATTAAAAAAAATATATAAAAAAAAAAAAAACTTTACCCCTTTTCTCCTCAATTTTGTGGTATCCAATTGGTAGTTACAGTCTTGTCTCATCGCTGCAACTCTTGTACAGACTCGGGAGAGGCGTAGGTCGAGAGCCGTGCGTCCTCCGAAACACAACCCAACCAAGCCGCACTACTTCTTGACACAATGCCCATTTAACCCAGAAGCCAGACACACCAATGTGTCGGAGGAAACACTGTGCACCAGGCGACCGTGTCAGTGTGCACTGTGCCCGGCCTGCCAAAGGAGTCGCTAGTGCGCGATGGACAAGGACATCCATGCCTGCCAAACCCTCCCCTAACCCAGACAACGCTGGGCCAATTGTCTGCCGCCCCATGGGTCTCCGCGACCGAGCCTGGACTCGAACCTAGAGTCTCTCGTGGCACAGCTGCGATGCAGTGCCTTAGACCACTGCGCCACTCGGGAGGCACAATCAGCTCTTGTTATCCAAATACCAATCTTTCAGCTTAACATCCCATATCTCACAGTCACACAACTTTCACATCCACATTCACTTAGTACTATTCCCAAACACACTCGGTAATCGGTTTTCTTGCTGCTACTCACTATACATATAAATAACACCACATACTCAAAAATACCTTGAGTTATTTATTAGTGGCTGCAGACCAGAAAGACATTTCTAAATGCCTAAAGACAGGTGTCAGCGGGGCTTTCCATGGTACCGTTACGCCCTCGCTCTAGTTTTCTCTTTGGGCTAGGTGTCCCGCTAGCGTTCCACTACGACAACATCCGGTAAAATTGCAGAGCGCGAAATTCAAAATACAAAAATCGGAATATTAAACATTCATGAAAATACAAGTGTCACACATCATTCTTTAGCTTAGAATCTTGGTAATCAAACCACTTTTTCCGATTTACAATAGGCTTTACGGCGAAAGCATAGCATTTGATTGTCTGAGGACAGCGCCCCGCATACACCTAGCATAAAAATATTTTCCAAACCAGCAGAGGTGTCACAAAAATCAGAAATAGCGATAAAATAAATCACACCTTAGATCTTCCTCAGTTTGCAATCCCAATGGTCCCAGCTACACAACAAATGGTCGTTTTGTTCGATAAAGTCCTTCTTTATACCCCAAAAAAGTCAGTTTAGTTGGCGCGTTTGATTCAGTAATCCACCCGTTCAACCCATTCAACATGCAGACAAAGGAATCCCAGAAGTCCAAACAAGTCAAACAACGTTTCTAAACAATCCTCAGGTACCCTAATATGTAAATAAATGATACAATTTAAGACGGAATGTATGTAGTATGTTCAATACCGGAGATAAATAATGAAGTGCGCGCCCTCATTCAAGCGTACCACAAGACTATAGTCCTAATGAGGGACACCTTGGAAAAACTACAACTACTTGTTCATTTTTCAAAAAACAAGCCTGAAACCTTTTCTAAAGACTGTTGACATCCAGTGGAAGCCATAGGTACTGCAATCTGGGCGCTTTTTGGTTGGAAATTCAATAGGCCAACATAGGAATGACCTGTGAGCTCAAAAAAAAAAAAAAATCCGTATGGATTTTCCTCTGGTTTTCGCTTGCCAAATCAGTTCTGTTATACTCACATACACTATTTTAGTTTTAGAATCTTCCAAGTGTTTTCTATCCAATTCTACCAATTATATGCATATCCTAGCTTCTGGGCCTGAGTAACAGTCAGTTTACTTTGGGCATATCAGACAGCCAAAATGCAGGATACTGCCCCCTAGCCCAGAGAGGCTAAAACTATTGAATAGTCTTCTCTCTTTAAGACTATGGGTACCTTTTATGCGTTACTCGCCTTGATTTTCTTTTTGATCAGTTTTGTTTCTTTTTATACAGATTAATTTAAATTGACTTTCTGAAATCAGTTACCGTCCCTCAATTGTTCGTGGATGATGTCTCTCCTCCTGGGCAGCTCACAGTAAGGGTCTGGGCGGGTCCTCGTCCATTTTTGGTCGGACGGGAATCATTGTTTATTTGTCAGCGCACTGGAGAGGTTCCAACCAACTCAATGCACCATAGTACACATGTCAATCAGAAGCTCTGAATGGGCAGTCCCAGCAGATGTCTTATTTTTTATTTATCCATTATTTTACCAGGTAAGTTGACTGAGAACACATTCTCATTTACAGTAACGACCTGGGGAATAGTTACAGGGGAGAGGAGGGGGATGAATGAGACAATTGTAAGCTGGGGATGATTAGGTGACTGCATGAGGGACAGCTTGTGAATTTAGCCAGGGGATCTTTAATGACCACAGAGAGTCAGAACACCTGTTTAACGTCCCATCCGAAAGACAGCACCCTACACAGGGCAGTATCAATCACTGCCCTGTGTCATTGAGATATATATTTAATTTTTTTGACCAGAGGAAAGAGTGCCTCCTACTGGCCCTCCAACACCACTTCCAGCAGCATCTGGTCCCCCATCTAGGGACCAACTAGGACCAACCTTGCTTAGCTTCAGAAGCAAGCCAGCAGTGGGATGCAGGGTGGTGTGCTGCTGGCTATATATGGCTATACACAGACAAGTTATATTTGCATGATTTAGCATAATTAATGAATCATTACCATTTTGTTTAATTCATGTGACCAACCAATACCTCACGAGGCTTCTTCTCTCTAAGCTGAGACCTTGAAACTGAGATATCTTTAGTTCGTTCTCAAAACAAGGTCTAGGCCTACTGCCAAATTGCAGCTACTGATAGAGAGGATTTGTTCAGTCAGCCACTTGCATTAGTTAGTTAGTTATCAGAAAAACACAAACATAAAAATTCCCTTACATGAATAAAGCAGGTTTTCCTCTAGGATTTTGCCTGTGCTTAGCTCCATCCCGTTTCTTTTTATCCTGAAAAACTCCCCAGTCTTTGCCAATGTCAAGCATACCCATACCACGATGCAGCCACCACCATGCTTGAAAATAGGGAGGCAGTTACTCAGTTATGTGTTGTGTTGGACCCAAACATAACGCTTTGTATTCAGGACAAAAAGTAAATTTCTTTGCCAACGTTCTTTCAGTTTTATAGTACCTTATTGCAAACAGGATGCATGTTTTGGAATATTTGTATTCTGTACAGGCGTCCTTCTTTTCACTCTGTCAGGAGTGTTAAAATGGCGCCGGAAAAATGGCAGCAGTTTTACGGGCGCCCAACCAATTGTGTTTTTTTTCGCGTTATTTGTAACTTATTTTGTACATAATGTTTCTGCAATCATATCTTACGGCAAAAAAATAGCTTCTGGATATCAGGACAGCGATCACTCACCTCGGATTAGACAAATATTTTTTCTACAACAAAGATGACGCACAAGACATTCTCCAAACACCCCACAGGACCTGTGGTCTGTATGTGGTCTGTGCATATTTGTAAACAACAGCTGGGTACGAAATCTAAGGAAGTCTCTAGATTTTGCTCGCCTGAAGTAGAGTATATTGTGATACATTGCAGGCCACACTACTTGCCTAGAGACTTTTCAGCTATACTTTTCGTGGCTGTTTATTTACCACCACAGACAGATGCTGGCACTAAGACTGCACTCAGTCAGCTGTATAAGGAAATAAGCAAACAGGAAACCACTCACCCAGAGGCGGCGCTCCTAGTGGTCGGAGACTTTAATGCAGGGAAACTTCAATCAGTTCTACCAAATTTCTATCAACATGTTAAATGTGCAACCAGAGGGAAACAAATTATAGATCACATATACTCCACACACAGAGACGCGTACAAAGCTCTCCCTTGCCCTACATTTGGTAAATCCGACCACAACTCTATCCTCCTGATTCCTGCTTACAAGCAAAAATTAAAGCAGGAAGCACCAGTGACTCGGTCTATAAAAAAGTGGTCAGATGAAGCAGATGCTAAACTACAGGACTGTTTTGCTATCACAGACTGGAACACGTTCCGGGATTCTTCCGATGGCATTGAGGAGTACACCACATCAGTCACTGGCTTTATCAATAAGTGCATCGAGGACGTTGTCCCCACAGTGACTGTACGTACAGTGGGGAGAACAAGTATTTGATACACTGCCGATTTTGCAGGTTTTCCTACTTACAAAGCATGTAGAGGTCTGTAATTTTTTATCATAGGTACACTTCAACTGTGAGAGACGGAATCTAAAACAAGAATCCAGAAAATCACATTCTATGATTTTTAAGTAATTAATTTGCATTTTATTGACAGGGCTAAGATTTATTGACAGGGCTAAATACAGGGCTAAGATTGAATCATACTACACCGGCTCTGACGCTCGTCTTATGTGGCAGGGCTTGCAAACTATTACAGACTACAAAGGGAAGCACAGCTGCGAGCTGCCCAGTGACACGAGCCTACCAGACGAGCTAAATCACTTCTATGCTCGCTTTGAGGCAAGCAACACTGAGGCATGCATGAGAGCATCAGCTGTTCCGGACGACTGTGTGATCACGCTCTCCGTAGCCGACGTGAGCAAGACCTTTAAACAGGTCAACATACACAAGGCTGCGGGGCCAGACAAATTACCAGGACGTGTACTCCGGGCATGTGCTGACCAACTGGCAGGTGTCTTCACTGACATTTTCAACATATCCCTGATTGAGTCTGTAATACCAACATGTTTCAAGCAGACCACCATAGTCCCTGTGCCCAAGAACACAAAGGCAACCTGCCTAAATGACTACAGACCCGTAGCACTCACGTCCGTAGCCATGAAGTGCTTTGAAAGGTTGGTAATGGCTCACATCAACACCATTATCCCAGAAACCCTAGACCCACTCCAATTTGCATACCGCTCAAACAGATCCACAGATGATGCAATCTCTATTGCACTCCGCACTGCCCTTTCCCACCTGGACAAAAGGAACACTTATGTGAGAATGCTATTCATTGACTACAGCTCAGCGTTCAACACCATAGTACCCTTAAAGCTCATCAATAAGCTAAGGATCCTGGGACTAAACACCGCCCTCTGCAACTGGATCCTGGACTTCCTGACGGGCCGCCCCCCAGGTGGTGAGGGTAGGTAGCAACACATCTGCCATGCTGATCCTCAACACTGGAGCTCCACAGGGGTGCGTGCTCAGTCCCCTCCTGTACTCCCTGTTCACCCACGACTGCATGGCCAGGCACGACTCCAACACCATCATTAAGTTTGCAGACGACACAACAGTGGTAGGCCTGATCACAGACAACGACGAGACGGCCTATAGGGAGGAGGTCAGAGACCTGGCCGTGTGGTGCCAGAATAACAACCTATCCCTCAACGTAGCCAAGACTAAGGAGATGATTGTGGACTACAGGAAAAGGAGGACCGAGCACGCCCCCATTCTCATCGACGGGGCTGTAGTGGAGCAGGTTGAGAGCTTCAAGTTCCTTGGTGTCCACATCAACAACAAACTAGAATGGTCCAAACACACCAAGACAGTCGTGAAGAGGGCACGACAAAGCCTATTCCCCCTCAGGAAACTAAAAAGTTTTGGCATGGTTCCTGAGATCCTCAAAAGGTTCTACAGCTGCAACATCGAGAGCATCCTGACTGGTTGCATCACTGCCTGGTACGGCAATTGCTCTGCCTCTGACCGCAAGGCAGTACAGAGGGTAGTGCGTACAGCCCAGTACATCACAGGGGCTAAGTTGCCTGCCATCCAGGACCTCTACACCAGGCGGTGTCAGAGGAAGGCCCTAAAAATTGTCAAAGACCCGAGCCACCCCAGTCATAGAGTGTTCTCTCTACTACCACATGGCAAGCGGTACCGGAGTGCCAAGTCTAGGACAAAAAGGCTTCTCAACAGTTTTTACCCCCAAGCCATAAGACTCCTGAACAGGTAATCAAATGGCTATTTGCATTGTGTGCCCCCCCCCCCCCCCAAACCCTCTTTTACGCTACAGCTACTCTCTGTTCATCATATATGCATAGTCACTTTAACCATATCTATATGTACATACTACCTCAATCAGCCTGACTAACCGGTGTCTGTATGTAGCCTCGCTACTTTTATAGCCTCGCTACTGTATATAGCCTGTCTTTTTACTATTGTTTTATTTCTTTACTTACCTATTGTTCACCTAACACATTTTTTGCATTATTGGTTAGCGCCTGTAAGTAAACAGCGCCTGTAAGTAAGGTCCTACACCTGTTGTATTCGGTGCATGTGACAAATAACTTTGATTTGATTTTAATTAGGTCATTATTGTGGAGTAACTACAATGTTGTTGATCCATCCTCAGTTTTCTCCCACCACAGCCATTGAACTCTGTAGCTGTTTTAAAATCACCAATGGCCTCATGGTAACATCCCTGAGCAGTTTCCTTCCTGTCTTGCAGCTCAGTTCAGAAGGAAGATTGTATCTTTGTTGTATCTGGGTGGTTTAATACATCATCCACAGAATAATTATTAACTTGACCATGCTTAAAGAGATATTCAATGTCTGAATTGTTGTTACCCACCTACCAATATTTATGAGGCTTTCGTAAATCTCCTTGGTCTTTGTAGTTTAATCTGTGCTTGAAATTCAATACTTGTCACATTCCTGACCTGTTTTCCATTGTTTTTGTATGTGTTTAGTTGGTAAGGGCGTGAGTTGGGGTGGGCATTCTATGTTATGTGTTTCTATGTTGGGTTAAATGTGTTGCCTGATATGGTTCTCAATTAGAGGCAGGTGTTTGACGTTTCCTCTGATTGAGAACCATATTAAGGTAGGCTGTCCTCACTGTTTGTTTGTGGGTGATTGTTGCTGTGTCTGTGTATGTCGCACCACACGGTACTGTTTCGTTTCGTTCTTTCATTCATTTTCGTGTGTTCCTTCCTGTTCGTGCGTTCATGTTATATGTTCTCTAGTTCAGGTTTGTTCACATCGTTTTTTGTTTTGTAGTTATCAAGTGTTCTTCGTGTTCGTCGTCTTGATTTAATAAATTCATTATGTATTCAGCACCCGCTGCGCATTGGTCCGCTCAATCACCTATAGATGATCGTTACCATACTTGACTTAGGGACCTTACAGATGTTGTATGTATGAGGGACAGAGGAACGGGTAGTGAGTTGATGTAAATTGTTATGTGATTTGTTAAACCAAATTGTACTCCTGAACTAATTTAGGCTTTCCTAAACAAAGGGAGTGAATAGTTCATTTGTAAACTGTATAATTTTCTTTTCACTTTGACATTATGGAGTAATTTTTTGAGATCAATGACAAAAAAATCACAAATAAATCATTTTCAATACCACTTTGTAATGCAACACAATTTAAAAAAAAATCTATGGTTGGTGAATACTTATGATATCCACTGTAAGTCTCACGTAGCAAATTAGTAATTAAATTTTGTGTTGATCAAATTTGACACTCTCATTGACTTCCATACAAAAATTCCTCACATCATGGTCTTATTTTCGTGAACAGATTTTGGGCGGAGTAAACCCTCTTCCTGTTTAGTTTATCCCAGTGTTTAATCCAAGGTATGCCTTGCTTTAACCTGCTATATATTTATCCCAATTGCATTTAAAAGTAGGTGCAGGTGTTCACAACAACAACAACAACAAATGATAATTAAACAAACCAAAGAAATATACTGTTAAACTTTATTCTTTCTACATACATTCTATTTTGGTGTACTTTGTGAAAATGAGGCTGATGAGAACTAATTGTTACACATTATGGCTACATTTACACAGGAAGCTCAATTATGATCTTTTGGCATTGGTCTTTTTTTTGCAATTGGTTAATAATTGGGCAAAAGCTTAGAATTGGGCTGCCTGTATAAATTCACCCTATGTAACTCAA
The DNA here is from genome assembly GCF_016432855.1 of Salvelinus namaycush. NCBI lineage: Eukaryota > Metazoa > Chordata > Actinopteri > Salmoniformes > Salmonidae > Salvelinus > Salvelinus namaycush. The sequence continues at coordinate 17,577,838 of NC_052345.1, forward strand.
TGTATTGTTTAAAGAGTGAACGATTAGTGTGCAAAATACACTTTGGGGGGGTCGTCATCTTACATGGCTTCTCATTCAACACTCGGAGAAGTAGCTAGAGGCAACCGTCATGACACATTCCTTCTGGAAGAGCAGCTTAAACCTATAAGGATCATTAAAAAAATATTAATAATTACATCAGAAAGCATTTACATCTCCATGTTCAGTTACACCCCTAGATGTGCTCGCAAAAAATCACTAAAGGACATCCTAAAGTGACATTCTAATATAATTTTTCACACGTTTAAACATTGAATGCCAACCAATTTCAACACAACATGATGGAAATAAAATAGATTTCTGTTTAAAATTTAAAACACACATTTTGCATTTGCGTACTTACATTCTCATTAGAGCCATTTTATGATCACCAGGCCCACTTTCCCTGTTTAAACGAAAAAAGGACAATCCAAAAGTTAGTAAGAATTGCTGCACTTGCACACAGTATATTAACACAATAAGAAAATGTAGAAAAAGCATCAACCTCAAAACCAAACACTTACACTGTCTGTTTGATTGTCTCCACACAGTCCAAGTCGTCACTTATGTCGTCGTCAATCAAATCTTGAGAGAAAAAAGAGCACAACAGAGATACACCACTGACTCTCATACAAGCCATTTTAATAAAACCAAACTCAAGATCAAATCTAACATCCAACTACTCTATTAATGATCTTGTTGTGTAATTTATTGAACTCACCACTGCAGTTCATCTGGCAAAGGTTCAGAGACGGAGTGGAGCCGTTGGCACAGATCACATGATCGCTCAGCTGAAACAAGCCGTAGAGAGTCCACGTGGTCTCTTCTTCGCTGGTCTCTTCTTCACTGGAGTCTTCTTTTGACGAGCTGAACTGATGGCTTTCAGCGCTGGATGAATCCCCGTGAGAATCCACGTGAGAATCCCCAGCGTGTCTCTTACCCCTCCTAGGAGGGTGCTCAGGGTGGGTAGGACGGGTCGGGCGGTTATCATCCTTAGCAGGGCGGGTAGGGCTGTCATCAGGGCCATCATCATCCCTCCAAGGAGTCACAAAACTGGTGTTGAAACCTGTGGCCTTCTCTACGTGGCAGACGACTGGAAGAGGCAATGACAATTGAGAGTTACTTTACAATCGGACTCCTAGGGGCCGATTTCCCATACACAGATTTAGCCTAGTCTTGGAATAAGAAGCCATTTCAATTAGGAATCTCGAGAAATGTTTCTTAGTCCAGGACTAGGCTTAATCCGTGTTCCGTGAAACCAGCCCATAGCATTTAAGAGATTGTTTCCGATTGTTGAATGAAAAAAATCATTGGGTTATGTAATGTAACTTACTTTTAGCCACAAAGTCCTTGTTTGTCAGATAATTCTCTCTGGCTTTCTCAGTCAGGTTGAATTTGAAGGCCGCCTCCTCCAATAAGCTCTTCAGCTCACATTTTGAGAGGATCCGTCCCTCAGACAGACTGGGAACCATCAAGACTGCTACAGCCAACACCAGCAACATCAGCATCTTCATGTTGTCTCTGTCTGGTCTTTCCTCAATTGTGAGGGGGAAGACGAGAGTTGCACAGTAGATATACTCTTGGCGCCTTAGCCCCTTGAGAGTGACCTTTGACTAAGACTCGTTCTTGTCTTTTTTTTATTTTTTATCCAAGGTAAGGCAATACAGCTGGCTCACTGAAATGGGTCAAAGGACTACCTAAATGTACCAAAGATCCACCCAGTGTTGTGTTTCACCATTCGATTCAGGCCTCTAGAGAAATGTGTTAAAAACTGCAATTCGATGGTATCACAAAGGGTTTTTCCTTTGTTAAATATGTGACACCTGAGAAGTAAGTTGGGCATTAATTAGATTGACACACATAACAATTCTCATGGGTATCTCATGACCACGACTGAGAATTAAAGATCAGCGTCTGTTCATTTTCATGTTCTGACGGATCACATGACACCAGCCCAAGAGTAATACGAGACCCATGATTGTGGTTTGTTTTTATGCATTGTTTTCATGTGTACTGTTCATGTAAGGGATACCGTGGTTACAGACAGATGTCTGGAATAAACAACGAAAGCTTACAATGACAATAACATACCTACTAACATTCAAATTGAACTATGCGGGTATACGAAAGACAATGGGGGGAAAAGTAGGACATGTTACAAATTCAGCTGTAGTGAACAACAAAGGCAGCAAGATGGCATCTGTTGGTTTCAGCTTCCTTACCCCTGGTAGTTGCAGGAGAGGATATTGTCTATTGGTCTGTGCTAACCCATTGAAGTTGAAACGTAAAGTGCATAAGGTAAGGGTTAAGGTTAGGGTTAGGTTATGGTTATTGTTAAGTTTATTGTTAGGGTAAGGGTAATGGTAGGGGTTAAGGTTAGGGTTTATGGTAGGGATGTCCCAAGGATCCCGCATAGCAATGACCATTGTCTATTAGAGGCCTTTTGTCAACTTTGTTCTAGCATCAGGGGCTAACATCCTCCATAGCACTCCATCTAGGCGATGGACAGAACATACAGTTGAAGTCGGAAGTTTACATACACCTTAGCCAAATACATTTAAACTCAGTTTTTCACAATTCCTGACATTTAATCCAAGTAAAAATTCCCTGTCTTAGGTCAGTTAGGATCACCACTTTATTTGAAGAATGTGAAATGCCAGAATAATAGTAGAGATAATGATTTATTTCAGCTTTAATTACTGTCATCACATTCCCAGTGGGTCAGAAGTTTACATACACTCAGTTAGTAACTTGGGTCAAACGTGTCGGGTAGCCTTCCACAAGCTTCCCACAATAAGTTGGGTGAATTTTGGCCCATTCCTCCTGACAAAGCTGGTGTAACTGAGACAGGTTTGTAAGGCCTCCTTGCTCGCACACGCTTTTTCAGTTCTGCCCACAAATTTTCTATAGTATTTAGGTCAGGGCTTTGTGATGGCCACTCCAATACCTTGACTTTGTTGTCCTTAAGCCATTTTGCCACAACTTTGGAAGTATGCTTGGGGTCATTGTCCATTTGGAAGACCCATTTGCGACCAAGATTTAACTTCCTGACTGATGTCTTGAGATGTTGCTTCAATATATCCACATAATTTTCCTGCCTCATGATGCCATCTATTTTGTGAAGTGCACCAGTCCCTCCTGCAGCAAAGCACCCTCACAACATGATGCTGCCACCCCCATGCTTCACAGTTGGGATGGTGTTCTTCGGCTTGCAAGCCTCCCCCTTTGTCCTCTAAACATAACAATTGTCATTATGGCCAAACAGTTCTATTTTTATTTCATCAGACCAGAGGACATTTCTCCAAAAAGTACGATCTTTGTCCCCATGTGCAGTTGCAAACCGTAGTCTGGCTTTTTTATGGCGGTTTTGGAGCAGTGGCTTCTTCCTTGCTGAGCGGCCTTGCAGGTTATGTCGATATGGGACTCGTTTTACTGTGGATATAGACACTTTTGTACCTGTTTCCTCCAGCATCTTCACAAGGTCCTTTGTTGTTGTTCTGCGATTTATTTGCACTTTCGCACCAAAATACGTTCGTCTCTAGGAGGCAGAACGCGTCTCCTTCCTGAGCGTTATGACGGCTGCGTGGTCCCATGGTGTTTATACTTGCGTACTATTGTTTGCACAGATGAACGTGGTACCTTCAGGCATTTGGAAATTGCTCCCAAGGATGAACCCGACTTGTGGAGGTCTACAACTTTTTTTCTGAGATCTTGGCTGATTTCTTTTGATTTTCTTTTGAATTGAGGCAGCTATGTACATATAGGTAGGGATAAAGTGACTAGGCAAAAGGATAGATAATGGACAGTAGCAGCAGCGTGTGTGTGTGTGTGTGTGTGTGTGTGTGTGTGTGTGTGTGTGTGTGTGTGTGTGTGTGTGTGTGTGTGTGTGTGTGTGTGTGTGTGTGTGTGTGTGTGTGTGTGTGTATGTGCGTGTGTGTGTGTGTGTGTGTGTGTGTGTGTGCGTGCGTGCGTGCGTGCGTGAGTTGCCAATATGCTGGGGTGTAAGTGTGTGTGTGTGCAAGAGAGTTAGTGCAACAATGCAGGTCCTGGATGCCATTTGATTAGCCATTTAGCAGTATTGTTTAGCAGTCTTATGGCTGTTCAGGGTCCTGTCCAGACTTGGTGCACTGGTACCAAGGTAGCAGAGAGAACAATCTATGGCTTGGGTGGCTGGAGTCTTACAATTCTTTAGGACTTCCTCTGACACCGCCTGGTATAGGGGTCCTGGAGGCAGGAAGCTCGGCCCCAGTGATGTACTGGGGCCGTACTCACCACCCTCTGTAGCGTTTTGCGGTCGGGTGCCTTGCAGTTGCCGTACCAAGCGGTGATGCAACCAGTCAAAATGCTCTCAATGGTGCATCTGTAAAACTTTTTGAGGATCTGAGGGCCCATGCCAAATCTTTTCAGCCTCCTGAGGGGGAAGAGATGCTGTCGTGCCATCTTCAGAACTGTGTGGGTGTGTGTGGACCATGTTAGTTCCTTAGTGATGTGGACACCGAGGAACTTGAAGCTCTCGACCCACTCCAATACAGCCCCATCGATGTGAATGGGAGCGTGCTCGCCCCTCCGTTTCCTTTAGTCAACAATCAACTCCTTTATCTTGCTGATGTTGAGGGAGAGGTTGTTGTCCTGGCACCACACTGCAAGGTCTCTGACCTCCTCCCTATAGGTTGCCTCATCGTTGTCAGTGATCAGTCCTGCCACCATCGTGTAGTCAGCAAACTTGATGATGTTGTTGGAGCCGAGCGCGGCCACGTAGTTGTGGGTGAACAGGGAGTACAGGAGGGGACTAAGCACACACCTCTGAGGAGCCCCCGTGTTAATGGTCAGCATGGCGGATGTGTTGTTGCCTACCCTCACCAACTGGGGGCGGCCCGTTAGGAAGTCCAGGATCCAGTTGCAGAGGGAGGTATTCAGTCCGAGGGTCCTGAGCTTGGTGATGAGCTTGGAGGGAACAATTGTGTTGAATGCTGAGCTGTATATCAATGAGCAACATTCTTACATAGGTATTCCTTTTGTCAATGTGGGTGAAGGCAGTATGGAGTGCAATCGAGATTGATTCATCTTTGGATCTGTTGGGACGGTATGATAAGTGGAGTGGATCCAGGGTGTCTGGGATGATGGTGTTGATGTGAACCATGACCAGCCTTACAAAGCATTTCATGGCTATAGATTTGAGTGCTACGAGGCGCTAGTCATTTTGGCAGGTTACCTTGCCGTTGGTATTACACACTGAACAGGGATAGGTTGAAAATGTCAGTGAAGAACAAGGTTATTATAGATTTCTGATTTTATATTAATTTCTAGATTTTATTTAAAATTAATTTAAGTTTTTACATTTCAGATTTGATTTATTTAGTTTCAGTTTGTTAAAAACATTTATATTTCTTTGTTATATTATTTTGTATCACTTTTAGTTTTAGTGTTAGGAAGGAAAGTAGCCTTTGCGTGGGAGGCTAGGAGCCATTTATGTTGTAGGCCTATAGTTTGTGTTTTTTTGGGATGTCACTTCATCAAATCAAATCAAATGTATTTATATAGCCCTTCTTACATCAGCTGATATATCAAAGTGCTGTACAGAAACCCTGCCTAAAACCCCAAACAGCAAGCAATGCAGGTGTAGAAGCACGGTGGCTAGGAAAAACTCCCTAGAAAGGCCAAAACCTAGGAAGAAACCTAGAGAGGAACCAGGCTATGAGGGGTGGCCAGTCCTCTTCTGACTGTGCCGGGTGGAGATTATAACAGAACATGGCCAAGATGTTCAAATGTTCATAAATGACCAGCATGGTCAAATAATAATAATCACAGTAGTTGTTGAGGGTGCAACAAGTCAGCACCTCAGGATTAAATGTCAGTTGGCTTTTCATAGCCGATCATTGAGAGTATCTCTACCGCTCCTGCTGTCTCTAGAGAGTTGAAAACAGCAGGTCTGGGACAGGTAGCAAGTCCGGTGAACAGGTCAGGGTTCCATAGCCGCAGGCAGAACAGTTGAAACTGGAGCAGCAGCACGGCCAGGTGGACTGGGGACAGCAAGGAGTCATCATGCCAGGTAGTCCTGAGGCATGGTCCTAGGGCTCAGGTCCTCCGAGAGAGAGAAAGAAAGAAACAGAGAAAGGGAGAATTAGAGAGAGCATACTTAAATTCACACAGGAAACCGGATAAGACAGGAGAAATACTCCAGATATAACAGACTGACCCTAGCCCCCCGACACATAAACTACTGCAGCATAAATACTGGAGGCTGAGACAGGAGGGGTCAGGAGACACTGTGGCCCCATCCGATGATACCCCCGGACAGGGCCAAACAGGCAGGATATAACCCCACCCACTTTGCCAAAGCACAGCCCCCACACCACTAGATGGATATCTTCAACCACCAACTTACCATCCTGAGACAAGGCCGAGTATAGCCCACAAAGATCTCCGCCACGGCACAACCCAAGGGGGGGCGCCAACCCAGACAGGAAGACCACGTCAGGGACTCAACCCACTCAAGTGACGCACCCCTCCTAGGGATGGCATGGAAGAGCACCAGTAAGCCAGTTACTCAGCCCCTGTAATAGGGTTAGAGGCAGAGAATCCCAGTGGAGAGAGGGGAACCGGCCAGGCAGAGACAGCAAGGGCAGTTCGTTGCTCCAGAGCCTTTCCGTTCACCTTCACACTCCTGGGCCAGACTACACTCAATCATATGACCTACTGAAGAGATGAGTCTTCAATAAAGACTTAAAGGTTGAGACAGAGTCTGCGTCTCTCACATGGGTAGGCAGACCATTCCATAAAAATGGAGCTCTATAGGAGAAAGCCCTGCCTCCAGCTGTTTGCTTAGAAATTCTAGGGACAATTAAGAGGCCTGCGTCTTGTGACCGTAGTGTACGTGTAGGTATGTACGGCAGGACCAAATCGGAAAGATAGGTAGGAGCAAGCCCATGTAATGCTTTGTAGGTTAGCAGTAAAACCTTGAAATCAGCCCTTGCCTTAACAGGAAGCCAGTGTAGGGAGGCTAGCACATGTCAGTAATAAGGTGATGGTCCTAGGTTTGGTTAGATTTAAATTAGAAATGCAGTTTAGGCCGCGTTCCAAAGCTTAGACTTTGCTGACGCCTGACAGATCTTACAATGCCTGGATAGGTCTTTTAAGTGTCAGCTAACCACATCATATGTGATATCAATTCCCAGTTGAGGACACAGTCGATGACGTGGCACGTAACCATTGGTTGTTGCGTCGCCTCACTTTAGTTATGTTCAGACATCTGTTCAGACCTCTGTTCAGACATTGCTGACGCCTGACAAATCTTACAAAGTCTGGACAGGTATTTAAGTATCATATAACCACATCATATGTTATAGCAATCTGTCAGTCTATGACACAGTCGATGATGTGGCACGCAACCATTGGTTGATGCATGCAACATCTGACCAGGGGAACGCAACCATTGTCTGCTTATTGCCCCCGCCTCGACCAACAAAAAAATTGCCAGTGAGTTGTTTCCCTCTGGGACTCCTGTTCCGCGGGGCAGGGGCATAAGCACACCAGAGTGGCCCCGCCCCAATCAGAAAAAAATGAGGGGGTGTCTTGCTTTCTCTAATGTCTCTGCTTCAGAATTCTTCCCTGTTGTTTGCTAGTGATAGCAAAGATGATTTATTATATTGACAAGATGTTCAAGAAACCATTCTAACAATGAAAATACATGTCCTCAAAGATGGAAAGCAGATGGGAGGAGACGAGATCAGGTGGGACCATTCTAAGCAATGAGACGGCAGAACAGGTACAACTAAGTAGTTTTTCTCAAAGTTGCTGAATGCCACGTGTCCACTTATATGAGTACATTTGTAACAACCTAAACATTACTCTATTTGATCAAATAACCCTCACGTAATTTGATACTCTCTCATAGACTTTCCTGCAAAATATTCTGCTTATCTCGCAGGGACAGATTTTGGGCGGAGTTAATCCTCTCGCTTCGCCTCTTCCTCTCTGGTGATAGCTAGTGATAGTGATGCACAAGCTAGGCCTATTTGAAACATTGCTATCTACTGGCAGCATTTACCAGCCAGAATCAGAAGCTTGAAAAACCCCATTACAAAAAAAGCTTGAAAAGCCCATTTGAAAACCCCCCAAAACAAAATACAAAATACAACTGATCATCACAATATGGTTTTTATTTTATTTAGTTTTGCAGTCAAATATTGTAGTTTCAGTATAGTTTTAGTTTTTCAAATGTTTTTCTTCATTATTTTATTCCAGTTTACTAAATCGTTTTTCCAATTGTAGTTTAAGTTTTAGTTTACTATAATGACCTTGGTGAAGACACTAGCCAGCTGGTCAGCGCATGCTCTGAGTACGCGTCCTGGTATTTCGTCTGGCTCCACAGCCTTGCGAATGTTAACCTGTTTAAAGGCCTTACTCACATCGGTGAGGTCTTAGTGCCAGCATCAGTTTGTGGTGGTAGATAGACATGGTCTGCAGCTTTGGTTCTGTTCAATTAGCCAAATCCACGAACACTCATCTCAATGTACAATATATAACCAATCATACATTATATGTTAACATTCTGCTAATTAGGTTTATGGCAGAAGGATGTCTTTTGCTCACCACTGCACATTGTCTGGCAGAGATTGAGAGATCGAGTAGTCAAAGCACATGCAATCTGATCGCTCTGCTGGAGTAGACCATATTTACATTTAAGTCAATTAGCAGATGCTCTTATCCATAAGGACTTACAGGAGCAATTAAGGTTAGTGCCTTGTTCAACGCCACATCGCCAGATTTTTCACCTAGTCGGCTCGGAGATTCAAGCCAGCGACCTTTTGGTTACTGGCCCAACGCTCCCAACTGCTAGACTACCTACCGCCCGAACATAGAGACTCATGGGTTTGGCCATTTGTAGATAATTGTGTTTTCTCCCCGGGTTGTGGATGGCTCTCTTTTTCCGGTCGCCCCCTCCTCCTTCTGACTCGTCGTCGCTTGCGTCTTCCTCATAACATTCACTTTCTGGCTTATCGACATCTGACCCTTCCTTGTCACTATTTCTCTCATTTTCTTCTGTTTTCTTTTCTTTGCTCTCAGACTTTTCTTTGCCCTCAGACTTTTATTTTGCATTCCGACTTTCCTTTGCAATCTGAGTTCGCCGCTATCGCTCTCCGTCTTTCTTCGTCGCTATTGCTCTCATCGTCACTTTCCTTTGACTTTGCGTCTCTCTTTGGCCAGTCATTGAACGGCCTCCTGAACAATGGATGTCTGCATTTCACTGAAGGTTTCACTCTGAGCTCGTTGTGTTTTCCCTCTGTCTCGTCGTTGGCATCTACCTCTCTGTGAGAGGTTGGCTTGACCTCTCTCAGATCCGTTGTCTCTTTCTGACTCATGGCTACCATCTTCTTCCTTGTTTTCGGGTCCTTTGAATGGCATCTTGTGGCCTCCAGCTAAACGGCGGGTATCTGGCCCTCATGACAGGTCTCTCTCTTTGGCCAGGGTGCCTATTCGTCGAAGGGACCTTGTCTTTCACCACTGGGTTATGTCGCAGAATACTGTAAGATAACCGGAACAACCATTTCATGGTATGAAGAGAAAGGAAACATAGAAAGGAAGACAAAGACCATTAGATATTTGAAGGTTTAAGGCAATGCTACATGAAAAGGTAGTTATGGACCCCAAAGACAGGTCTTGATATTTGAAGTGATCTTCGGGGTAACCTCAATCAACAAACTTCATTTAAAAAAAGATTGGCCAAGATGTCATCCATTGATGCTCTTTTCATGTATTTTCTTTGCCTGACTTTGAGGGCCGCTTCCTCCAGTTTGGTCTTCAGCTCACATTGGGAGAGTTGCCGCCCCTCAGACAGCCTGGGGACCACCAAGGCTGCTCCGGCTAATAACACCAGCAGCTCCAGCTTCATGTTGTATCTGGGTGATCTGTTCAGAACAGTGTGAAATGCTGTGAACCAAGTATATAGTATCCTATAATGAGGTTATAATGCGGTCGTCTGCACCATGGGCACAGCGGAAATGTACACTGAAACAATAACATTGAACAGCATCATATTACGGCTTTAAATACCTCCCAGGGTTCGAGTTGATGAAATAACTTAATTGTTGTAGACAAATACAATAATGAAACCTGAGCAAATCGTTAAAGGAGGTGTCAACAAACACTCACATGCCTCATTGTTTATAGATGTATTGTCAAATGTGCTTGAAAATAAACCCCACAAAGAATATATTACAAGCCATCGTTGGGAGGGGAAAAAAAGGACCACTGCTTCATTAAAAAAAGAACAAAACATCAGCCCTGACACTTGATTCTCTGTAGCGCTAAGGGATGCAAGGACTGACAGTCCATTAGGTCAATATGATAGTTTTAACCATGTTTTGCATGGCCAACGTTTGTAATGGTGTGTTTCCTGCCTTAAGGCTATGGAGTGTTCAGAACAAACAGAAAACCAGGAACATTCCCAGGACATTAAATAACATTCCCATTAAGTTAGGGTTTTATCTAACATTAGGATGATAATATCCCAAAAACTTTGAAATAATGTTTTGGAATTTTTCAGAATAAAATAAAAAAATGAAACATTCACTCAAATGTTGTGCACAACATCTGTAAAAACCACCACAGAACATTCCCCTAATGTTCTTATTGGGTTTCCAGGTAATGTAATAAGAAACTGTTCTGGGAACGTTCTTTCAACATCAGCACAACTGGACCGTTTTGTGTTATTATAACTTTTGGGGCAACCTAATGAGTGTTCTGGGAACGTTCACAGAACCAGTGTTGGTTTGCTGGGTTGACTGTCATTTTTGTCATATCATTACAGTTGCTCTCATTCTCCAGCACCCCAGCCCCAGCACTCAATGGCTTTCTTCAGTGAGTTTCTTTGGAGGCTGTGCTGTAGTCAGTGGGATTTATAAGTAATCAGAGGCAGAATGGCCATAGTGAAATTGGGGCAAATGGGCTGGTCCATCTTTAGCCCAGTGTTCCTGTCTAAATCGGGGGTTTTGTGCAGAATTACCATTATTTGGCTAATATTGGACTGATTTCTGCTCCCAGTCAGTTATCAATTGATGAATAATCAAGTTATGCAAGGTGTACAGATTTCTTTGTTAATCATGCTTTCAAAATGACAAAATTGTGATTAGAGGAACCACAAGATATTTGAATCAGTGCACAGGCTATATTTTTCTTAGGTATGTTTGTAATTTTTTCATGTTATTGTTACCCCCATTTTTTATTTATTTAAAAGCTCCAAACATCCACTGACCCAAGGCTCATAACATGTTCTGTTAATACCCACTGGGCACACACTAGCTGAATCAACGTTGTTTCCACATCATTTCAATGAAATGACATTGAACCAACGTGGGATAGACATTGACTCAGTGGTTTAAAGTACTTAAGTAAAAACACTTTAAAGTACTACTTAAGTCGTTTTTGGGGGTATCTGTACTTTATTTTAGTATGTATATTTTTGACTACTTTTACTTCACTAAAGAAACAAATGTACTCTTTACTTCATACATTTTCCCTGACACCCAAAAGCACATTTTGAACGCTCAGCAGGACAGGAAAATTGTTAAGTTCACACACTTATCAAGAGAACATCCCGGGTCATTCCTATTGCCTCTGATCTGGCAGACTCACTAAACACACATGCTTCATTTGTAAATTATGTCTAAATGTTGGAGTGTGCCCCTGGCTATCCATCAATAAAAAAATAAAATGGTGCCTTCTGGTTTGCTTAATATAAGATGTTTGAAATTGTTTACTTTTACTTTTGATACTTAAGTATATTTAAAACCAAATACTTTTAGACTTTTACTCAAGTAGTATTTTATTGGGTGACTTTCACATTTACTTGAGTCATTTTCTGTTAAGGTATCTTTACTTTTACTCAAGTATGATAGTTGGGTTCTTATCCCACCATGTCGTTGAATTGAAGTCTGTACCCAGTGAGTAGCTTCTTTTACATATCTCATTTCATACCATAATCATCCCTCCAAATAATGACAACTTAATAATACATGTTGGGTTTCATTTCTTTGAAATTAAAATTGAATACTTAATTTAACAGAATTGTATTAATTTAATACACACAAGCAATGTACAGACATTCAGATATTGGCATATAGGAAATAATACACTGGAAACCAAAAGTCTTTATGATCATTTTATGTATTTTTGTTTGTCAAAGAAGGAAATGTTGTTACCAAGCAACAAAGGAGACATTTTCAACAAAATGGCATCTGTTAGATTTAACTTCCTTACTCGTGGTAGTTGGACAGGTGGAGGAGAGAAGGAGAATATGATGCTGTTGCCTAATGTCTGTAGGAGGCACTTGTCCCAACATAAGGGATAACGGCTCAAAAAATTCCTAGCACGCCATCTAGAGGTAATAGAAAGTAACATATTCGTGGCGCTTATAGCAGAAGATAAGAGTTGAGAGAAAGAAGGAAAATGCTCTGTTAAATAGTTGTTTGCAAAGTACTCATAGTACTGTTAAGTGGTTGGTCACACTCAAAGTACTCAGAGGCTTGCAGCTTGGCACATTTCCATGGGAACCTCAGAGTCTTCCTGTAACCCACAAATTAAAATGGTTATTATTTTGTTATCGTATATTTTTCTGTCAATAATACAGCTTGCTTCAAAGTTGTACAATGGCTTAAAAGACTATTACCGTACAAAAGTAACCATTTATGTTATTGCATTTTGAATGTCAAATTTCTATTGAATTAGATTGCATTAATTAAGGCCCAAACAACACCTCTTTTGTGCAGTCAGGGGGCTGCGTCACTCTAATTCATGTTTTATGGATTATGATCAGTGTGGCATCGATGTCATTGTCCTCACTATTCACTAGTACTGGCAGTTAACTTACATCCAGGCACGAGACTTCACAAAGCAGGCAATGTCATCACGGATGTCGTCATCAACGAAGGCTGGAAGGGCAGAAACACAGTCACACAGTCAGTACAGTTCCCGTCAATTACCTAAGGCCTTTGTGTGCACTTTGCAGGTACAGTATCTTAGCCCTGCACCTTGAAAATGTTCGCTAACGTAGGACTAAACAGAGTGAGTGTGATTACAGAGAAGTGAGAGGTTGATTACGAAACCCACTAGTTCTATTCTCTTGTCTTTGTTCATGACACAAGAACAATCCATCCGTTTGTTTGTCCATTCATTCATTCATTCATTCATTCATTCATTCATTCATTCATTTGCGCAGGACTAGGTTGGTCACAAGGCTGGTATTTAAGCCAGACTTTAGGTCCAAACTGCAGATAACTTGACCAACCAAGTCAGAGTGAGAGCAGGAAATGGAGAGAGATAGAGCGAGATTATATATTTGGAAGTTTTAAAACAGCAGTACCTGGAGGTGTGTTGTTGAACACCAAAGTATGGGATTGACATGATCACAAGCCTGACGTTCATTCATTCACTCACTCACTCACTCACTCACTCATGTAGGCCTATTCATTCTTTCATACATACATGTACTGTACATACATACATGCAGGCATTTGTTGACATTCTGCTAAACAAGTTGAGGAAGGAAAGATGTTTGTACTCACAGCTGCACTCTGTCTTACAGAGATTGAGAGAGCGAGTGGTGTTGGAGGAGACGCAGGCGAGGCGATTGCTCAGCTGGAAGAGACCGAAAAAGCTGAAGGACAGGGTCTTGATCGGCTTGAACGGCTTGCGCATCGGCTTGCGTGGCGTTGGCTTGCGGTTGTGTCCGGGACCTCTGAACTGCTTTGGGATGTGTCTCTTCTTCCTGTTCCCGTCTCTCTCTTTCGGTTCCTCTCCTTCTTGCTCGTCCAGCTCCGCCTCTAACTCTTCCAGGTTCTCCTCGTTTAGCTCATCCTCGTCAACCTCGTCTTCATCACCCTCGTCCTCATAGCCGCCAAACTCTTCCACCTCAGCCGCTTTGCTTTCTTGCGCCTCAACTTTGTCATGTTCTTCCTCATCACCAGCGGACTCCTCGGCCTCACGCTTGTTCCTTCCTCTCGCGGGACTCCCTGGTCTCGGCCTCTTCCCCTTGGGCCTCTCTGATCTTGGGCTCACTCCCTCTGTTTTCCCGGTAGGTTTTGGTTTCGTTCCCCCAGGCTTTCCTGTAGGTCTAGGCTTGTCCTCTTCTCCCTCAGAACGGACTCCATCTTCCTTTGACTCAACATCTCTACCTGGACGTTTGCGCCCGAACAGTTTCACAGGTCTCCTGCTGATGGGGCACCTTTTGTGTTTATGCAGGATAGGTTTGCGCAGGACTAGGTTGGTCACAAGGCTGGTGTTTAAGCCAGACTTTAGGTCCAAACTGCAGATAACTGGACCAACCAAGTCACAGTGAGAGCAGGAAGGGAATAGAGAAAGCTAGAGATTATATATTTGGACGTTTTAAAGGGGAAGTTCAGTACTTTACAACTTGATGTTAGATGTTTCCTCACCCTGAAACTAGTCTATAACATAAAAAAAACATGGATTACAGTTTGTCTTTAAACAGCCACTACAAACTTCAGCTAACCTTAGGCACCGCTAGCTAGGGGCAACCGTGCAATGTTTTTTTTTTAAATGGCCAAATCAACTTTAACTTTAATCAAATATTGAGTTTATTTCACTTGATTTGGCCATTCAATTATGTAAATTGCCCCCATTGATTTTAGCTGAAGTTTGTAGTGGCTCTTTAAAGAAAATGGCCCATTGACTACTAGGGTGACGACCCCTTTAACATTACGTTGTAAAATATTGAACTTCCCCTTTAACTAGATTTGAGACGTTTTTCAGTGACATTGATGTTTTATGCTCTCACACCTCCTTTACGTAATCTCTCGAAACTCACAAAAATACAATAGGCCTACATAGAATTCACAACCCACTTTTGGCCAAGACATTGTCCAGTTCGACACCCTTCGCAGCAATTTTTTCAGTCAGATTGAATTGGTCAGCAGCCTCTGCCAGTTTGGTCTTCAGCTCACATGTGGAGAGCAGCAGCCCCTCAGACAGGCTGGGAACCAGGGCTGCTACAGCCAACACCACCAGCAGCTCCAGCTTCATGTTGTCTTTGGGTGATCTGTTTAGAATGGTATGGAAAGATATAGGATAAAAAATATACATGATTATCCTACAAAGAGAAGCTGTAAGGCTGTTCTGAAGAGTTCCATTCCAAAACGCTATACAGCACATTCGGAAAGTATTCAGACCCGTTCCCTTTTTTCACATTTTGTCACAGCCTTTCCCTCAATCTATACACAATACCCCATAATGACATCACAATACCCCATAATGACATCACAATACCCCATAATGACAAAGCGAAAACAGGTTTTTAGACATTTTTGCTAATGTATTATAAATAATAAACAGTAATACCTTATTTACATAAGTATTCTGACCCTTTGCTATGAGACTCGAAATTGAGCTCAGGTGCATCCTGTTTACATTGATCATCCTTGAGATGTTTCTACAACTTGATTGGAGTCCACCTGTGGGAAATTCAATTGTTTGGACATGATTTGGAAAGGCACACGCCTGTCTATACAAGGTCTCACAGTTGACAGTGCATGTTAGAGCAAAAAACAAACCATGAGGTCGAAGGAATTGTCCGTAGAGCTCCGAGACCGGATGGTGTGGAGGCATAGATCTGGTAAATGGTGCCAAAAAAATGTCTGCAGCATTGAAGGTCCCCAAGAACACAGTGGCCTCCATCATTCTTAAATGGAAGAAGTTTGGAACCACCAAGACTCTTCCTAGAGCTGGCCGCATGGCCAAACTGAGCAATCGGGGGAGAAGGTCCTTGGTCAGGGAGATGACCAAGAACCCGATGGTCACTGACAGAGCCCCAGAATTCCTCTGTGGAGATGGGAGAACCTTCCAGAAGGACAACCATCTCTGCAGCACTCCACCAATCAGACCTTTATGGTAGAGTGGCCAGACGGAAGCCACTCCTCAGTAAAAGGCACATGACAGCCCGCTTGGAGTTTGCCAAAAGGCACCTAAATGACTCTCAGACCATGAGAAACAAGAATGAACTTTTTGTCCTGAATGCCAAGCTTCACGTCTGGAGGAAACTAGGCACCGCTCATCACCTGGCCAATACCATCCCTACGGTGAAGCATGGTGGTGGAAGCACCATGCTGTGGGGATTTTTTTCAGCGGCAGGGGCTGGCGGACTAGTCAGGATCGAGGGGAAAATGAATGGAGCAAAGTACAGAGAGATCTTTGATGAAAACTTGCTCCAGAGCGCTCAGGACCTCAGACTGGGGCGAAGGTTCACCTTCCAACACGACAACGACCCTAAGCACACAGTCAAGACAACGCAGGAGTGGCTTCGGGACAAGTCTCTGAATGTCCTTGAGTGGCCCAGCCAGAGCCCGGACTTGAACCCGATCGAACATCTCTGGAAAGACCTGAAAATAACTGTGCAGTGACACTCCCCGTCCAACTTGACAGAGCTTGAGAGGATCTGCAGAGAAGAATGGGAGAAACTTCCCAAATACAGGTGTGCCAAGCCTGTAGCGTCATACCCAAGAAGACTCGAGGCTGTAATGGCTGCCAAAGGTGCTTCAACAGAGTAAAATGTTCTGAATAGTTATGTAAATGTAATATTTCAGTTTTAGTTTTTGTATCAATTTCTATAAACCTGTTTTTGCTTTGTAATTAGAATAAAGCTGTAACGTAACAAAATGTGTAAAAAGTCAAGGGGTCTGAATACTTTCCGAATGCACTGTATAAACCAATTCTTCACATTTGTGTTTTTTCATCAGAAATGATTGCTTACAGTATATCCATTTTCTGAAATGTTGATAAATGAGCTTTTATTGTTTAAAGAACTTATGAAAGAGATGAATGTTTTTTCACCATCTAATCATGGCGTGGTGTTCAATGACAGATGTGTATTTGTTTGAAATCTATCACTTGATGGTTTCATTTCAGAGAGGCAAATAATCATGTTTTGTTGCAAAATGCTATATATCCTTCTCACTCTCACAGGAATAAGTAGTACTGCTGGGCTTTACACAGTCAAATGTGATAAATAACTACGTTTTTAATAAAGAACTGTACAAATTATATATTTGTGACATCAATATATAAAACAAACTAATCAATACAATAATAGGAGATCTGTATGTAAAATATTTACATTTGACCTTTTAGCAGATGCTCTTATCCAGAGCGACTTACAGTTAGTGCATTCATCTTAAGATTACTAGGGGAGACAACCACGTATCACAGTCAAATATACAGGATACGAACATCCCCTTCCAGCTAAACAATATGTAGCATTTTGCAACAAAACCCATTTTAATACACATCTAAAATCTATTAATAAAAAATCGGAGAACAGTAATATTTTACACACACATGAAGGTACCTACAGAATATCATTTTGGAATGAAACTCTTCAATTCAAGTTCATGAGAGGCTGTACATTGTTGTAGGCAAATAAGATGAAACCTGAGCAGATAATTTAAGGATTTTTCAACCAACACTCATGTATGTTTTAAAATGTATTGTCAATTGTACGCATAGTGTATTCCCCATAACCAATGTATTTCAAAGCCATCACCGTGAGGGATGAAAAAAACATGTACTTTTTCATTTATTCTTGTATTTACATTCTAAAATGTATATTTATTTAGGTATTTACATTTGTATATTTCTGAGCTAGCTAATCGGCGATGTTGTGAGACCTCAATTACCAAAACACGCATTTTCTCAAAGTATTTCCATATTTCTCAAAGTACCTCTACAACCTTAACATTGACTTTTTCACTGAACATTCAACATACAATAATTCAATACAGGTCAAAACAATGAGTCAGTTCAATAAAAACGTCCTTACCAGTCGTTCAGGTAAGCGATGAACAGTGTTCAGTGGAAAATAACACAGCTGATCGAGCTGTACCTACTCCTCTGTGTCTGACAGACAACACATCAGAGTTTTTATACGGGAAAGATGGGTAGCAGGACGGGTAGCCAGGTGAGCCAATTCTTCACATTTTGTTCTCAGGCCATTGGGTAATAACCCATCACGTCAGCAAAGTAATGGAAAGTACAGAATGTACACAGACACTGTAGATCTTAATTGCAAAGGTGGGAATGAAGCTTAGGGGTTAAAGGGCAAGTCTGCGTTAGCATAATGAATGAAGAACAATGACATGAAGAGGATGCAAACTCTAACCATCACTTTAAACCAGGATTAGTAAGCAGTAGTAGGATACACCTGACAGGAATCTTGTCATAATTGACTCCTTATTTTATCATTACTTCCATCTGTGTTTGTGGTTTAGGTTACTAACACTTTGGTCCATCCAAGACCAACTGTGACCTGTTCAACTGAACTTCACTTTATCACAAAGTCAAACATTCCACAAGCACATGATCCGATGATAGTGCTGTGTATTACACAACTGAACACAATGAGAACACATGTTTGCAATGTGTACCACACTAAGTATACATGGTTAACCGGTTCGCTGGCATTTCTATGTTTTTTGCCTAGTCATTGTGATCACCTGAATATGTCAATTAATGTGGGTGTCGAGATGAGAACTCAAGACTGAAGCTATAACAACGTGTAATATGAGCCCCATTCCTGCCTACCATTTAACTCACAATACCTTGAATGGAAAGCATAACCAATCAAGCAAGAACTTAAGATGCCATCATGTTTTCTTTGTCTTTCTTTGCGTTTTATCAACAAAGCGTTGAGAAATGTGGTTCTGTATTCAGTCACCAAACACTGTGGCCCCCTACACACTCAGATTGTACAAATGATGTGCAACTCACTTGAGACAACGGTTGTGTAAACATTTTTGTGCAGACAAACTCAGCATTGTATCACAAACACTGTCTCAAATGTGTTGTACAATCTGTGTGTACACGGCCTATTTTTCAGACAACCCAGGCTCATGTCTTCCCATCAGGTTCACTGGGTTTGCATAATGTCCTGAGCTGTTCAGAGAATTTGGGTACTGTCGCTTGATAAAAGCACATATGTCATGTTTGCTTGTTGAACAGTTCAAGTCTTTGTTGTTACTCCTTTTTTAAATCTTTTTTTTTTTTAAGTGCCAAACATTCAATGGCCCAAGGGTCATAACATTGTACTTCCTTATAGTTTTGATCTCTTGTTTCACACCAGAATCATCCCTCCAAATAATGATTGTTGCCCTAAATGAGTACCCGAAGAACCTTTGCAATGACAGGAATGTATCGTTTTGTGACAACTTTGATTTGCTGTGGGAGCAACCAGCACTTTTTTAAAAAGATACAGGATTCACCCTAACCGCAGGGCTTCCAGGATTATTTCCAGCAACATCGCAAACTGTTTTAGAGACTGACAGACAGGGTCTGGTAGTGCTCCAGTCCTCCCTGGCAGACTAAGCAACAGAGGACTTGGAAACCATATCAACTCCCGTAGAAATGGCTCTATCGTTATTGTGAGCAGTGGCGGATTTAGGTATAGGCGACATGGGCATCTTGCCGGGGGCGGCACGGGGCGCCCGCACAAAAATAATCGGAATGGTGACATTTGCGCGATCGGTTTTCTATCGCTCATTTGCGCGTCACGTCAATGATATCATGTCACCGTGTGGGACTGTGGGTCAATCAACCGTGTCGGAGTGGGCGCCCTGATTCTAGTTTGTGAGCTAGGCAGGCTACTGCCTGGGAAGATCTCCCACTCAGAAGTACGAGATTGGGAGGGAGTAGGTTGACCTCAGGTCACCCCACTGGAAGCCCGAGGTAGGGGGAGTGGGAGCATCTATCAAATAGCGCACCTCTACCTTTGTACAGTACTAATGCAATTAGAAAAATCAGTCACACTACGAAATAGTGCTACCAAATAAACAACAATTCATTCATAATACTGTGAATATATAGTTTCACAGACATATTGCTTTTTCTGGTTTGTGCCGAAATCATTAAGAATAATATAAAACCAGTCTGCACACCACCAAGGTGAATTGGTTTAGTCTTGGGAGGGAGCCATACAAGCTATAACCGCCACTGATTGTGAGTAACCTAAATTATGTTCCTCTAAATCTGCCTTCTACAGAGTTTAGACAAACTGTCATCTCCTACCATTCGGATAGATTGGAGACTTTCAGAAAACATGGTTGTAATGTTTTTAATTTATTAGTTATTCCATTGGTTACCTTGAGACTAATGCCCCAGTGGCAGAGTGGCCCACACATTGAATATGGCGCTTTTAAATGTTAGAGCAATCACTAGAAAACCATTCTTGTGAATGACCTCATTACTGAGTGCAAAGTTCATTGCATGTTTCTCACTGAAACATATGTGTCTTCAGATTGTAGTGCCGCCCTTATTGAAGCCTCCCCCGGACTACAGCTTTTCATAATCAGAAAGGGGAAAAAGGGTGGGGAGACAGCCTCTATTTTCACTAATGCTCTCAGCTGTAAGGACATTTAGTTTGGCGACTGAGTCTTTTGAGTATCATGCCGGCTGAATGCATGACGCGGGATGGGAGTCTGCCGAGGCAACCTAGGAAAGAAAACCTCTCGAGCCAGCTAAGGCGTGGAAGCCCGACGAGCCAGCTGAGGCATCCCCGGTTCCTTCGGCCGCCGCACCCGACGTCACCAAACAAAAACAAAAAAACACTGGGAGAAGAGACGCAAGTACAGAGAGTGAACATTTAATAAATAATGGACAGATAGGAGGCAATCAACAAAGTGAAGGAGTCCAGGTGAGTCCAATGAAGCACTGATGCGCGTAATGGGCAGCCTGGTGCGAGGGGGATCGGGAACAGGCGTGACACTGATGAACATTGCCATGGTGCAGCTGTTTTTCTATGCCTTTATCACAAGTAGGCTTGACTACTGTAATGCTCTCCTGTCTGGGTGCCTGTGAGTTTTAAATTCATTCTAAGATTATTCTATTGGTTTTGAAATCAATCCACAATTGTGCACCCAATACATGCCAGGTATGTACCCAGTAGGTCCTTCATGTCCTCTGGCACTGGCCTTTTAACTATCCCAAAGTCTAGGACCAAGAGGCATGGAGAGGCAGCCTTTAGTTACTATGCCCCCAGCCTCTGGAATAGCCTGCCAGAGAACCTGAGGGGGCTGAAACTGTGAACATATTTAAAGGGGATCTTAAAAACACATTTTGGCTCTGCTTTTCATCATTTAGTTTGTGTTATTCTTCAGTTTATCCTCGTGTAGTAAATATTTGTTTTTATTTCTGTGAAGCATCCATGTCTGAAATGTTTTATAAATAAAGATTGATTTGATTAACATTTGAGATTTTATGATTTTTACTTTTGGACTTTCATAGAAATGTACCAGTCAAATGTTTGGACACACCTACTCATTCAAGGGTTTCTTTATTTTATCTATTTTCTACATTGTAGAATAATAGTGAAGATATCAAAACTATGAAATAACATATAGAATCATGCAGTAACCAAAAAAGTGTTGAATAAGATTCAAAGTAGCCACCCTTTGCCTTGATGACAGGTTTGCACACTAGGCATTCTCTCAACCAGCTTCATGAGGTAGTCACCTGGAATGCATTACGCTGATGTAAAGGACCAAATCAAGAGATGAAGAGGTAGTGAAATAGCTCTTATCCAGGGTGTTACATGTGGCTTGCTGATTCTGAGCTTTCCTCAAACATCAGCAAACCGCACGTAACACCATGGACCAGAGCTAGTAGTGAAGCAGCACTGACGGTAGAGGTGGGACTGCAGGCCAATCTCCTCTTGGTAAGCTGTCACAGGGGCACAATGAGAGGCGCTGGTGCGCTGGCGTAGAACATCCGGGGCGTGGAATGTCTGGAGGTCGAAACTCCTCGGGTAGTCTTCATAGTGTTCACGGTAAGGCCCCGGAGAGTAATCCAAGGATGCAAACCTCACTCTGCGGGGTAAAAAGAGATGTTATGGAATATAGTAATGGAGTTCAGTGTTTTGAATAAGACACCTCAAGTTACGTTACATAGAACCATATACACTGCCTTCAGATACGATTCACACCCCTTGACTTTTTCACACATGTTACAGCCTGAATTTAAAATGGATTAAATTGATATTATAGGCGTGTTTATAAATTCAATCTGGAGTGCCAGAATGCGCTCCTGACTTTCGTAAATTCAGAGTGCACACTGGACGCTCTGGCTGAGTAGAGTAGGTCCAAGCGTTCTGACCACACAACAGTAGTCAAGCACCCAAGCTAACTAGCTAACGTTGGCTACCTTAGTAGCTACTTCCAGACACAAATGCTAGAACACCCCACTCACCCTAGCAGAGCTGGTTAGGCTGTTTATGTTATCCAGAGCGTTGGTGACTAACTGTGCTGCTGGCAATAATTGAATTACGCTTTTTTTGGCGACATTTACTAACACAGGCCATATTCAACAGGTGTTGAGCCTTTGTAAATTCATCAGTTATTCTGCACTTGTGATGAACATGAGGGGAGACCGACCTGGTATCAAGCGCAGGGAGCAGCAGGTGTTTATTCCAAAGGACCACAGGAGGCAGGTAGCTGGGTCCAGGGGCAGGCAGGTCATACACAGGGGGTCCAAAAGGGCAACAGTACAGACAGGGAAAAGGCTAGTAATGTAATCCGGGAGATCAGGCAATAGGTAGATAACAGGAAATCCGATAGGCTAAAGTATTGGCAGGGAATAGGCAAAAGGCATTGTTAGTAAGGCAGGAAAAAAACTGTCATACACAGGAGGGGTAAATCACAGGGGGAAAAACCAGCACTCTGAAAGACATGTCACAAAACAATACCTCACAATGATGGAGCGCAAAGAACTGAACTAAATAGTGTGTGATAATGACATACAGGTGTGTGAACAGGTGATCAGAATTCAGGTGATTGGGATCTGGAGAGTGAGCTGCGTTCAGGGGATCTACGTGTTTGAGGGTGTGAGTTGGAAGCAGACTTTACAGCACTGGTACACTCAAACAAGAGTCCTCTGAAAGCAGAGTACAGTAGATAGCCAGAGTGAATTTACGAACGCACCGATTGTGTCACTGGCCTACAGACAATACCCCATAATGTCAAAGTGGAATCATGTTTTTCAAAAGTTTTACAAATTAGTAAAAAATGAAAGGCCGAAAAGTCTTGAGTCAATAAGTATTCAACCCCTTTGTTATGGCAAGCCTAAATAAGTTCAGGAGTAAAAATGTGCTTAACAAGTCACATAATAAGTTGCATGGACTCACTGTGTGCAATAATAGTTAACATGATTTTTGAATTACTACCTCATCTCTGTACCACACACACACACAATTATCTATAAGGTCCCTCAGTCAATCAGTGAATTTCTAACAGATTCAAACACAAAGACCAAGGAGGTTTTCCAATGCCTCACAAAGGGCACCTATTGGTAGATGGGTAAAACAAAAAAACAGACATATATCCCTTTGAGCATGGTGAAGTTATTTATTACATTTTGGATGGTGCATCAATACACCCAGTCACTACAACTAGTCAGTTGCCAGAGAGGAAGGACACTGCTCAGGGATTTCACCATGAGGCCAATGGTGATTTTAAAACAGTTACAGAGTTTAACAGCAGTGATAGGAGAAAACAGAGGATGGATCAACAACTGTGTAGTTACTCCACAATACTAACCTAAATGACAGAGTGAAAAGGAAGCCTGTACAGAATACAAATATTCCAAAACATGCATCCTGTTTGCAATAAGGCACTATAAAACTGAAAAAACAATGGCAAAGAAATGCACTTATTGTCCTGAATACAAAGCGTTATGTTTGGGGCAAATCCAACACATCTCTGAGAACCACTCTTCAAGGACTTGGGAGTATTTTAGGATAAAAAGAAAAGGAATAGAGCTAGGCACAGGCAAAATCCTAGAGGAAAACCTGGTTCAGTCTGCTTTCCAACAGACACATTCACCTTTTAGCAGGACAATAACCTGAAACATAAAGCCAAATATACACTGGAGTTGCTTACCAAGACAACATTAAATGTTCCTGAGTGGCCTACTTACAGTTTTGACCTAAATAGGCTTGAAAATCTATGGCGAGACTTGAAAATGGCTGTCTAGCAATGACCAACAACCAACTTGACAGTGCATGAAGGATTTTTTAAATAATGTGCAGGTATTGTACAATCCGGGTGTGTAAAACTCTTAAGAAACATACCCAGAAAGACTCACAGCTGTAATCGCTGCCAAAGGTGATTCTACTTATGTAAATTAAATATTTCTGTATTTCATTTTCAATACATTTGCTAAAAAAAAGTACATGTTTTCACTTTGTTGTTGTGTGTAGATGGGTGAGGAAAAAATATCTGTAATCCATTTTGAATTCAGGCTGTAACACCACAAAACATGGAATAAGTCAAGGGTATGAATACTTTCTGAAGGCACTGTAGAGCCTATACATTCAAGTTGCTAGCCACATTACATACTGTATGTAGTAGGCTACATTACTTGCACAGTTTATTATGTAGCTACACAGTCGAGAACAAATCACGACATATGAACACACAAATTAACACAATGGAACCCTTCAGTCCCAAATGATACAGTGTCTGGGTTTCAATCAAATATTTACCGGAAATCTTTACACAGTGTCTTTGTTTATAAACCTAACCCCGAGCCAACACACTTGTTATTCTGAAAAGTGATGAACGCATATCTACGTGGAGAGTCTACCTGGTAGTAGGCTAGTTGTAGATGTCCATAGAGTACCACTACTCACTAACAGTCCGAGTTAATGGTCGTGTCCCAAATGACACCCTTTCCCTTATTGGGCCCTGGTCAAAAGTAGTGCACTGTAGGGAATAGGGTGCCATTTGGGCCGTAACCCCATGCAACCATGGGAAAAGAGCTACTGTGTAAATACTGCAGTGTGATTTTAATTTGATTCCAGTGTCTTGGTACCTGTGATCCTGAGAGTGAACGACGTGGATTCTACCCAGCTGACCAGGGTACAGACCTCGCACATCCTTCCCCTGATGTGGTACTCTGCAATTACAATGAGAAGAGTTAATTTCAGAGTAAGAGTAAAAATAAGAATAACTAAGAGCAGAGTTAAGGTCAAAGACCATATGCATACATATTGCATGCAAGGTAGCAAGTTAAGGTCAATGTCAACATGTGCATATACACACAACACCAGATATTCAGCTTATTACTCAACAGGGAAGAATCCTCTGAACTAAATACAGTGCGGTAGCTAGCAGTATCAGCACACAGTAGGTGTTTTCAAGTGGACATGACTTCCTCATAACTACAGTATCATAGTGGGAGTTAGTTAATTATTTCCTTCACATACTTCTGTGCAGGTACCCTTATGAACAGCTTTTTTAAAAAGCCTACTTGTTGGAAGGTGTATCAAATATTTAATGCAAATTAAAATGAATGTAAATATTTTTCTATACAATTTGTGGCTGTATTGTTTCTACAACTTAAAGCAATTAAACGTATTGCTGCCAGTTGTACAGTGTCTTGTTGAAAAACAGTAAAACCATTCTCTCTCTCACACCTCAGTGTTGCTCCAGGTTGTCTTTTAAACGAGCCAGAGTCCCACTACATTGTGTCTACCACCCTCAACCCTGCTATCCAAGAGATGTTGTTGCAGCATAAGGACAGTGGATATAGAGGTTCAGAGAGGGGGAGCGGGAGCAGACTTAAATACTATCAGTCTTACCTGTGGCTTTAGGGGTCAGAGAGAGAGGAGATGTGCTGCTCAATCTGTGTTCACATCAGAGCCCTCAGTCCTCTCTCTCCATATGGTAATGCCTATATCCCAAATGGCATCCTATTCTTTATAAAGTGCTTTTGACCAAGGTCAATAGGGCTCTGGTCAAACGTAGTGTGCTTTATAGGGAATAGGGTGCCATTGGGATGCACTGCATACATACTGACTCGGCAGGGGACCCACATTCTGCTTTAGTTACCAGGAGAGAGAAAACCAACCCTTCCATTTCTGCAGCAAACCAATGGAACTCAGCGAACTGACACTGGGAGAAAGGGTCAACTCATTCACTACTTTAATCAAGAGGTTTCAGGGAAACCAGTACAACTCGTAACCTACAAGTATTTGGATGAAAACGAATCTAGGCTGGTCTGCGTCCAAACTGGCACCCAATTCCCTATATACTGTAGTGCTATATAAAACTATGTAAATGTATTTATTTCATTAGTCCACTGTTAATACAGACCCAAAATATTTTGCATTGTCGGCAGTCAAGTTTTCAAGATATTGGACTTTCAAGAAGCAGTGTCACTTGCCATACGCCCCATGATGATGTGTTTTGCATCATATGAAAGCAACTTTGAAATCTACTTGCAATGAAAAGCTCTATATAAAATAAACATATGATTATATGTCTGTATAGGGATCACGGGTTCTGGTCAAAATGTGTGTACCATATGGGAATTGGGTTTCTTTTCAGAAAGACACTTGGCAGTTGTGTTGCATGAAAAATTTGTATGGTTGACAATCTGAGTGGCCACGTTGAGCAAATGAATCAAGTTGTTCAGGGTGACTATGACAACTTGCAGTAATTTAAGCAGGATTGACCATGCCTTCCTAACTTCACGCGTTATGGTTAGGGTAGTGTAGTTAGTAGGCTATGGGGTGCTCAGTTGGGGGTGAGAGGGTTCTCTCGTGTTGGATTCCTTCAATTTTCCTTTAATAACACTAGAGGGTAGTGTTTCTCTTGAAACATCACCTCTGTCTGCTCTGTATAAGTAGCCGACTCTGAAGTCAATACTGTATACTTTTTATTTGGGTGGAGGCACCACACCCTAAGTGCTATCAGTCAGGCCAAATAAAAAAGTTTTGCTAATCTTAAAATGTTGGCAGAATGCAAACACACCCACAGTCCAACATCACCGCTACCCTACATCAGATATGATCAGACAATGGCATATTATTTCCAAAGATGGGATGGAGATGGATATATATATATTTTTTATAGTTCAAATTGTCAGCAAATACAACAACCTATTTGAATGGATTCGTTGCAGGTTCTTGTGATCTTGCTGTACCAGGAGTTGCATGTGTTCCTTGTTATGCTCCCATGAAGTAAGTCTAGACTGGTATGAGAATCTTTAAACAAAGCCCCCATTCAGATAGTGAAAGATATGACCTGAATAATAGGATTCCAAATTAATTCATTTGAAATAACAAATCCCGAACGTTTTATCAATAATAATCACAAATTCATCTCACTGGTTTGAACACTGTCGAATGTATCAATGGCCTAACGGCATTGTCATGACCAAGTGTAAACCTATCCTGGATTGCATCTGTTCATACAAACATACAAGCCAAGGGGGAGAGGGACCAACAAAAGCCGGGGACCAACAAAAGCGAATGGATGCTGTGAGGAGAGGGAAGTCGTCCGAAATCTGGCTACATGTGACGTCACGAGATTTCCTTAGACCAAGCGGCAGCTGCTGAAGCTAGTCACAGAGCCGGGAGGACTGTCGCAGCAATTTCTGTCTACAAAGTATTATTTTCGGACATTGTAATTGGCCGTAGCATCAGCAACAATGGATACATCCCGGTTTTTCTTCTATTTTTATCACTGACTGACTGTTCTTTCCAAATATTTTGCTGCGTTGGAAGCAAGCAAGCGCTCGAAGGGGGGTGTCCCTAGCTATCATTATTCGACTGCCAGGTAAAATACGTCAATGTAATGAAAATACTAATTATAAAAAGAAAAGCAGAAGGGGTTTAAAAAGCGCTGGGTTTGGGGTTCAATATTTTGGGGCCTGTGGAAGCATATTTTCAACGTAAAATGGGTGGGAACAACCGTTAGCCCGTAGCGGGCTAGCTAGCATGAATGCACGTCATTTGCAAGTTTGGGATGTGATGCTGCTGGGATGCTGCAACGGGAGGGCTTGGGGATTCTCAAGCGCAAGCTACAATGATGGGGTGGTGTTACTGTCTTGCTTCGGCCCAGTTTTTGCGCCCTAAACAAATTATATGTTTCTATGATATATATATATATATATATATATATATATATATATATATATATATAAAACGCCAACAACCTAGGAAGAAATGTAGGGAGTCGTAAAAAAAAGTAAAACGTCAAGAGGACACTGTCAGCTAGCTGCTAGCTAACGTTTGCTACGTTCGTTAGCCGCGTTCAGTGGCTAGCTAGCTCGATTTACAATTTCTTCCCCCAATCACTTGACATTTTATCCGTTTGCTAGGCACCAGAACATTGTTTAAAAATCATCCTTACCCAGTAATGATTTTGTGCCTCTTGTTATTATTGTATAATTAAGTGTGTAATGTTATATGGCAGGCGGATGTTATTATGTAAGAGCAAATGACACCACACGCCCTTGAAACAAAAGCTGTTGTTTCAATATTTGCTTATTTTTGTATGCGGTGCAAGGCCTAGCCATGTCTTGTACATGGCAGAGACGATTGTTGTGGAAAAGGTTTGCACATGTGACCTGTAATGGTTTCTAAAATGGAAATTCTGGTCATGTCAGCCATTGTTTTTGTTGTCATTGGATTGATTCCATGTATTTTCCATCCCAGTCCCAGAGCCAGGTCTTTAACATCAGTCGCCCGCTTTTGACAGGCGTCCAATCTCTGACAACAAAACACTGTACTGCATGTAAGACAGTTTTCTCCTAGTACGGTAGTAGTGCTTCACTTTGAACAAAAATAAACTCATGGGTTGTCACAGGCAATTTGGCCTCTATTTTATCACTGGTTACTAGAGATAAGTAAATGGTAATACATTTTTATCTCTCCACAAAGGACATGAATTTAACCACAGAAGCTGTTCCTGAACTTGAATATGATTGTGGACCAAGAATTAAATCATTTTCTAGAGTAGGCCTACATAATGCTTTTGACATACTGGCTGCTTTTCCCATTGATCTCCAATTGGGATTTGGAGTGATTGACTGAGGTCCGTGCTAATGTTGTCATCATTGTAGCCAATAGCCAATATACTTAGATGTGACTAAATATACCCAGTGAAAAGTAACTGAAGATCAATGCTTTTAGAGACATCAGACTGGCCAGGTTGGGATTCAAGTTATAAACAGTACCAGTCAAAAGTTTGGACACGCCTACTCATTCCAGGGTTTTTCTGTATTTTTACTATTTTCTACATTGTAGAATAATAGTGAAGACATCAAAACTATGAAATAACACATATGGAATCATGTAGTAACCAAAAAAGTGTTAAACAAATCAAAAAATATTTGAGGTTCTTCAAATAGCCACTCTTTGCACTGATGACAGTTTTGCACACTCTTGGCATTCTCTCAACCAGCTTCATGAGGTAGTCACCTAGAATGCATTTCAATTAACAGTTGTGCCTTGTTAAAAGTAAATTTGTGGAATTTATTTTCTTCTTAATGTGTTTGAGCCAATCAGTGTTGTGACAAGGTAGGGGTGGTATAAGGTAAAAGACCAAGTCCATATTATGGCAAGAACAGCTCAAATAAGCAAAGAGAAACGACAGTCCATCATTACTTTAAGACATGAAGGTCAGTAAATCTAAAAAATTTCAAGAACTTTTAACGTTTCTTCAAGTGCAGTCGCAGTAACCATCAAGCGCTATGATGAAACTGGCTCTCAAGAGGACCGCCACAGGAAAGGAAGACCCAGAGTTACCTCTGCTGCAGAGGATAAGTTCATTAGAGTTACCAGCCTCAGAAATTGCAGCCCAAATAAATGCTTCACAGAGTTCAAGTAACAGACACATCTCAACATCAACTGTTCATAGGAGGCTGTGTGAATCAGGCCTTCATGGTCAAATTGCTGCAAAGAAACCACTACTAACGGACATCAATAAGAAGAGACTTCCTTGGGCAAGGAAACATGAGCAATGGACATTCGACCGGTGGAAATCTGTCCTTTGGTCTGATGTTTGATCAAATGTTTGATTTTTGGTTCCAACCAGTATGTCTTTGTGAGACGCAGAGACAGTTGATCTCTGCATGTGTGGTTCGCGCCGTGAAGCATGGAGGAGGAGGTGTGCGGGTGCTTTGCTGGTGACACTGTCAATTATTTATTTAGAACACTTAACCAGCATGGCTACCACAGCATTCTTCAGTGATATGCCATCCCATCTGGTTTGCACTTAGTGGGACTATCAGTTGTTTTTCAACAGGACAATGACCCAAAACACACCTACAGGCTGTGTAAGGGCTATTTGACCAAGAACGAGAGTGCTGCACTAGATGGCCTGGCCTCCACAATCACCTGACCTCAACCCAATTGAGATGGTTTGGGATGAGTTGGACCGCAGAGTGAAGGTAAAGAGGCCAACAAGTGCTCCGCATATGTGGGAACTCCTTCAAGACTGTTGGAAAAGCATTCTTGGTGAAGCTGGTTGAGAGAATGCCAAGTGTGCAAAGCTGTCATCATGGCAAAGGGTGGCTACTTTGAAGAATCTAAAAAAAAAAATATATATTTTGATTTGATTAACACTTTTTTTGGTTACTAAATGATTCCATAGGTGTTATTTTGTAGTTTTAATGTCTTCACTATTAGAAAATAGTATAAAAAAAACTTAAATGAGTGTCAACTTTTGACTGGTACTGTATATCTTTTATTTAACCAGGTACGTTGACTGAGAACACGTTATAATTTACAGCAACAACCTGGGGAATAGTTACAGGGGAGAGGAATAAGCCAATTGGAAGCTGGGAATGATTAGCTGGCCATGATGGTATGAGGGCCAGATTGGGAATTTAGACACTGGTGTTAAGACCCCTACTCATACATAAGTGCCATGAGATCTTTAGTGACCACAGAGAGTCAGGACACCCGATTAACATCCCATCTGAAAGACGGCACCGTACACAGGATCTTTAGTGACCACAGAGAGTCAGGACACCCGATTAACATCCCATCTGAAAGACGGCACCGTACACAGGGCAAAGTCCCCAATCACTGCTCTGGGGGAATGGGATATATTTTTTTTAGATTAGAGGAAAGTGTTCCTCCTACTGGCCCTCCAACACCACTTCCAGCAGCATCTGATCTCCCATCCAGGGACCGACTAGAACCAACACTGCTTAGCATTAGAGGTATGCCAGTAGTGGGATGCAGGATGGTATGCTGCTGCTAGATCGAGGCTATTTGGTTCTTTTATTGCCATCAAAGTGCATATGTTGTTTTCAAGGCACACATTATCTAATAGTGTAGTAGATCAAAACATCTAAATTCAAAAGCGGCAAAGTCTTGCGTGGTCCTAATACGCAGCACTGACCTTGCCACAGTCTCTGACGTTGTTTGTGCATATCCTAATAGACAACTTAGAATAATCCATTGGTACCAGAATAGACACAAGGTGGCCGTAAAGGATGTGTACCTTTTTTAAGAAAATCTGGTCAATGGCGCTGTATAAGCAGTTTTTGGCCCGCCAAAGAGCAGAGAGAGGGAGGAAAGGGGACAAATCTGCTGGTGGGAGGGGACGGGACGGGAAGCGCATTCTGGGTCTTAACAATGACTCCAGTTCTCACGTAAGTGTTTGTAAAGGAACGAGAGGGGGGTGGGGATGTAGTGTGTGTGTGTGTGGAGCGATCCATGGACCTTTTTTCCCCCCCTTTCTCTCTCCCCTGCTTCCTTCCAGGCTGAGTCACCGCTGGAGTGCCTTAAGAGAGAGAGCGAAGGAAGACGTGGAGAGAAAGGCAGTGTGAGAGAGAGACGGTTAGGGGAGTAAAGACAGAGTGAGAGGAAAACGAGTGGAGAGGAGGTAGCAGAAAGAAGAGAGAGAGAGCCAAGGGAGTTGGGGAAAAATATGGAGTAAGGGAGAGAGAGAGACAACACACAGAGACAGAGTGGGTGTGTGTCTGTGAGGAAGAGAAAGAGACAGCAAGGTCAGGACTGCTGAACCCCCCCCCACCCCCTTGGGTCTGAGCGCTGGGCTGACGGTCAAGGCGACGCCACTATGAGCGACCAAAACGTTGTCAAGGAAGGCTGGGTTCAGAAGAGAGGTGAGTCGATTGATTGATTGATGATCGGTGATGTTTACTGTCTTTGAATTATTTGATTTTTTTCCACAGTTCACATCAAAAAACAAACACCCCTTTTCAAACACCCCCGGGTCCCCAAATACCTGTATATACATAAACATGGAACCAACAGGGAAGGGAATCAATGGAATATTGTATTATTATAACCAGGGATTGGAACCAAAATTATTTTCCAATTGTTTCGTTCTGAACAGAACCATTATTTTTTTTTTCGTTACGACAAGCAAAATAAAGTTCTCAAGCATTTCGAACCAAAAAAGTACTCTTTATATCGTTCCTTTTTAAACCTCTGAAAACATTTTTTTTTTTTTACATTTCGTTCAGTATTAAATTACTTCACCAATCAGTGTGGATAGAGCAGAGATGCGACTGAAATTTTTCACGCGAGAGAAGATGTGAATGCTTGGCTTGAAGCACTGGGCATCTTATGACATGCATTATCTGAATTAGGCCCACAGAACTATACCTACAGAGAAGCAGCTTCTATGGAGGAACTTTTAATGTCTTTGAACTTCTGAGATTTTTGTGGGACCAGAAATTTTTTCCTGGAACGTAAAATAACGTTATTAACTGGTTCCCATGATTTTAATATAACGTTTCTGTTCCGGAACAGTTTAGATCACTTTAGTTTTATTTTGTTATTTTCCGGTTTTCGGATATGTTCCCTGAACCGGTTCCAACTAGAGGTCGACCGATTAATCGGAATGGCCGATTTTTAATTAGGGCCGATTTCAAGTTTTCATAACAATTGGAAATCTGTATTTTTGGACAACGATTTGGTAGATTTATTATTATTATTATTTTTTTTTACACCTTTTATTTAACTAGGCAAGTCAGTTAACCTTTACTGCTCCAGCGTTCCGCCAGCGGAACTCCTCCCACATTCCACACAAGTCCAATACAGCAAATGAAAGGTACACATCTTGTGAATCCAGCCAACATGTCCGATTTTTAAAATGTTTTACAGTGAAAACAGCACGTATATTTATGTTAGCTCACCACCAAATACAAAAAAGGACAGACATTTTTCACAGCACAGGTAGCATGCACAAAGCCAACCTAACTAACCAAGAACCAACCAAACTAACCAACAAACAACTTCATCAGATGACAGTCTTATAACATGTTATTCAATAAATCTATGTTTTGTTCGAAAAATGTGCATATTTCAGGTATAAATCATAGTTTACATTGCAGCTACAATCAGAAATTGCACCGAAAGCAGCCAGAATAATTACAGACACCAACGTCAAATACCTAATTACTCATCATAAAACATTTCTGAAAAATACATAGTGTACAGCAAATGAAAGACAAGCATCTTGTGAATCCAGCAAATATTTCCGATTTATTAAGTGTTTTACAGCGAAAACACAATATAGCGTTATATTAGCTTACCACAATAGCCAGAAACACAAGCCATTTCCCAGCAGTAAAAGTTAGCGATCGTGACACACCAGGAAAATATATATAATTTTTGACTAACCTTGATAAGGTTCATCAGATGACAGTCCTATAACATCAGGTTATACATACACTTATGTTTTGTTCGAAAATGTGCATATTTAGAGCTGAAATCAGTGGTTATACATTGTGCTAACGTAGCTATTTTGTCCCACAACGTCCGGATTTTTTTCTGACACTTTTTCTGACACACATATTCTGACCAAATAGCTATTCATAAACATAACTAAAAAATACATGTTGTATAGGAAATGATAGATACACTAGTTCTTAATGCAATCGCCGTGTTAGAATTCTAAAAATAACTTCATTACCACATAAGGCTTACGTTATGTCGACCGAGTGCCCAAAACCTGGGCGCAAAACTAATAGTACACAGTTCGACAGATATATGAAATAACATCATAAAATGGGTCCTACTTTTGCTGATCTTCCATCAGAATGTTGTACAAGGTGTCCTTTGTCAAGAACAATCGTTGTTTGGATTTAGAACGTCCATTTTCCCTCTTGAATTAGCAAGCGCACTAGCCAAGTGGCGCGAAGCTCTCCTTTCTGAACAAAGGCACACAACGCAACACGCCTAACGTCCCGAATAAATTTCAAAAATCTAATAAAACTATATTGAAAAAACATACTTTACGATGATATTGTCACATGTATCAAATAAAATCAAAGCCGGAGATAGTAGTCGCCTATAACGACAGCTATTCAGAAGGCAAATCCAGGTCCAACTTCGCGCCTTCCTGAAAACATGAAATGGGTGACACGTCATTCCAAGAGGACGTATTCCATCTCAGACCAAGATAAACACTCAATTTCTTCTCTCACTGCATCTTGACATCCAGGGGAAGGTGTATGACGTGCATGTATACTAATAGGTATCATGCCCATTTATAGGCAGGACCCAGAAGAGAGCATCGATTTCAGATTTTCCACTTCCTGGTCAGGAAGTTTGTGCCAAATGAGTTCTGTTTTACTCACAGATATAATTCAAACGGTTTTAGAAACTAGAGAGTGTTTTCTATCCAATAGTAATAATAATATGCATATTGTACGAGCAAGAATTGAGTACGAGGCCGTTTAAATTGGGCACGTTTTTCCCCCAAAGTGAAAACAGCGCCCTCTGTCCTCATCAGGTTAAGAACACATTCTTATTTTCAATGACGGCCTAGGAACGGTGGGTTAACTGCCTTGTTCAGGGGCAGAACAACAGATGTTTACCTTGTCAGCTCGGGGATTCAATCTTGCAACCTTACGGTTAACTAGTCCAACGCTCTAACCACCTGCTTCTTATTGCACTCCACGAGGAGCCTGCCTGTTACTCGAATGCAGTAAGAAGCCAAGGTAAGTTGCTAGCTAGCATTAAACTTATCTTATAAAAAACAATCAATCAATCATAATCACTAGTTAACTACACGTGGTGGATGATATTACTAGTTTATCTAGCGTGTCCTGCGTTGCATATAATCGATGCGGTGCGCATTTGCGAAAAAGGACTGTCGTTGCTCCAACGTGTACCTAACCATAAACATCAATGTCTTTCTTAAAATCAATACACAGAAGTATATATTTTTAAACCTGCATATTTATCTAAAAGAAATCCAGGTTAGCAGGCAATATTAACCAGGTGAAATTGTGTCACTTCTTTTGCGTTCATTGCACGTAGAGTCAGAGTTTATGCAACCGTTTGGGCCGCCTGGCTCGTTGCGAACTAATTTGCCAGAATTTTACGTAATTCTGACATAACATTGAAGGTTGTGCAATGTAACAGGAATATTTAGACTTATGGATGCCACCCGTTAGATAAAATACGGAACGGTTCCATATTTCACTGAAAGAATAAACGTTTTGTTTTCGAGATGATAGTTTCCGGATTCTACCATATTAATGACCTAAGGCTCGTATTTCTGTGTGTTATTATGTTATAATTAAGTCTATGATTTGATAGAGCAGTCTGACTGAGCGGTGGTAGGCACCAGCAGGCTCGTAAGCATTCATTCAAACAGCACTTTAGTGCATTTGCCAGCAGCTCTTCGCAACGCTTCAAGCACTGCGCTGTTTATGACTTCAAGCCTATCAACTCCCGAGATTAGGCTGGTGTAACCGATGTGAAATGGCTAGCTAGTTAGCGGGGTGCGCGCTAATAGCGTTTCAAATGTCACTTGCTCTGAGACTTGGAGTAGTTGTTCCCCTTGTTCTGCATAGGTAACGCTGCTTCGAGGGTGGCTGTTGTCGATGTGTTCCTGGTTCGAGCCCAGGTAGGAGCGAGGAGAGGGACGGAAGCTATACTGTTACACTGGCAATACTAAAGTGCCTATAAGAATATCCAATAGTCAAAGGTATATGACATACAAATCATATAGAGAGGAATAGTCCTATAATTCCTATAATAACTACAACCTAAAACTTCTTACCTGGGAATATTGAAGACTCATGTTAAAAGGAACCACCAGCTTTCATATGTTCTCATGTTCTGAGCAAGGAACTTAAACGTTAGCTTTCTTACATGGCACATATTGCACTTTTACTTTCTTCTCAAACACTTTGTTTTTGCATTATTTAAACCAAATTGAACATGTTTCATTTTTTATTTGAGGCTAAATAGATTTTATTTATGTATTATATTAAGTTAAAATAACTGTTCATTCAGTATTGTTGTAATTGTCATTATTACAAACACATTAAAAAAATAGTCAGATTAATCGGTATCGGCTTGTTTTGGTCCTCCAATAATCGGTATCGGTATCGGCGTTGAAAAACCATAATCGGCCGACCTCTAGTTCCAACCCCTGATTTATAGCTAGTATGCACAGCATGTGGTATGGAGGATTTTAAGCTGTGTTGACTGGTTGAACACATGGACTGTGTGTGTGTATTTATTTAGCCTCAGGCTGTGACACTGCCACAGACAAATTTGAGTTCTCGGAGGATGGCTTAACTCCCCAGTTCCTTCCTTTCAGAGCCCGGGAGCCACTGAATTGTTACAGGCACTTTTGTGCTTGTACAAAATCCAGTTAGTCTTCTAAACACTGAAGGGTAGCTAGTGGTTTAGAGTTAAACTAGTAGCAAACAATCAGTTTTATACTTGTATTAAATTGTTATTACAAAGTCGTTACTGCATTTTTGCACACTGTCACTTGTTGTAAAAAAAAAAAAAAAAAAAAAAAAAGTTCAATAATACCATGTATTAGCAAAATGGAGCTCTTCTACAACAAGGTCCGCATGGAGATCTTGCAAGCAAACACAAGCATGGACCTTCGTATTAATTAATTATGTATTAACCTTCTTGAACCATGATGAATCATCCTGCCATACTGTTAAATGAAAATGCACTTCCTTAAAGCTGTACATAGGGGTACATCCCAGATGGCATCACATTCCCTTTATAATACACTACTTTTGTCCAGGGCCCATAGCCCTGGAACTGTAAAGGGAAGAGTGCCATTTAGGATGCAGCGAAGGTCTGACCACTCTGCTACAGCCAGCCAGTCAGTCAGTCAGTAACTATAAAAACTGATAGGCTAAGTTTCCAGTATGAACCAATCCCTGCTGGACTTGTTGCAGGTGAGTACATAAAGAACTGGAGGCCGCGTTACTTCCTGCTGAAGACCGACGGATCCTTCATCGGCTACAAAGACAAACCCCAGGACGCAGACCTGGCCTATCCCCTCAATAACTTCTCTGTAGCAAGTAGGTTCTCCTCGCCATCATCAGTCCCCATTTTAAACCATTTGGGGGCTGTTTTTCAGACAGATTAAGCCTAGTCCTGGACTAAAAAGCAAGCTCAATGGAGAATCTCAATTGAAAATGATTGAGTCCAGGACTAGGTTTAATCTGTCCCGGGAAACCACTTCTTAGTGTGTTGGGTATATTGTATTACAATATACAGTGCCTTCGGAAAGTATTCAGACCCCTTGACTTTTTCCACGTTTTTATTCTAAAATTGATTAAATATTTTTTTAAATCCTCAGCAATCTACACACAATACCCCATAATGACAAAGTGAAAACAGGTTGTTAAAATCTTTTGCAAATGTATAAAATAAAACAAAAACGGATACCTTATTTACGTAAGTATTCAGAACCTTTGCTATGAGACTCGAAGTTGAGCTCTGTTGCATCCTGTTTCTATTGATCATTCTTAAAATGTTTCTACAACTTGATTGGAGTCCACCTGTGGTAAATTGAATTGAATGGACATGATTTGGAAAGGCACACACCTGTCTATATAAGGTCCCACAGTTGACAGTGCATGTCAGAGCAAAAACCAAGCCATGAGGTCGAAGGAATTGTCTGTAGAGCCCCGAGACAGGATTGTGTGGAGGCATAGATCTGAGGACGGGTACCAAAACATTTCTGCTGCATTGAAGGTCCCCAAGAACAGTGGCCTCCATTATTCTTAACTGGAAGAAGTTTGGAACCACCAAGACTTCCTAGAGCTGGCCGCCCTGCCAAACTGATCAATCGGGGGAGAAGGGCCTTGGTCAGGGAGGTGATCAAGAACCTGATGGTCACTCTGACAGAGCTCTAGAGTTCCTCTGTGGAGATGGGAGAACCTTCCAGAAGGACAACCATCTCTGCAGCCCTCCACCAAATCAGGCCTTTATGGTAGAGTGGCCAGACTGAAGCCACTCCTCAGTAAACGGCACATGACAGCCCGCTTGGAGTTTGCCAAAAGGCACCTAAAGACTCAGACCATGAGAAACAAGATTCTCTGGTCTGATGAAACCAAGATTGAACTCTTTGGCCTGAATGCCAAGTGTCAAGCCTGGAGGAAACCTGGCACCATCCCTATGGTGAAACGTGGTGGCAGCATTATGCTGTGGGGATGTTTTTCAGCAGCAGGGACTGGGAGACTAGTCAGGATCGAAGGAAAGTGAATGGAGCAAAGTACAGAGAGATCCTTGATGAAAACCTACTGCAGAGCGCTCAGGACCTCAGTCTGGGGTGAGGGTTCAACTTGCAACAGGACAACAACCTTAAGCACACAGCCAAGACAACATTGGAGTGGATTCTGGACAAGTCTCTGAATGTCCTTGAGTAGCCCAGCCAGAGCCCGGACTTGAACCCGATCGAGCATCTCTGGAGAGACCTGAAAATAGCTGTGCAGCGACACTCCCCATCCAACCTGATAGAGCTTGAGAGGATCTGCAGAGAAATAGGGGAAACTTCCCAAATACAGGTGTGCCAAGCCTGTAGCGTCATACCCAAGAAGACTCGAGGCTGTAATCGTTGCCAAAGGTGCTTCAATAAAGTATTGAGTAAAGGGTCTGAATACTTATGTATATGTTATTTCAGTTTTGTATTTTTAATAAATTAGCAAAAATGTCTTACCCCATACTGACAAAGCAAAAACTGGATTTTGTGTGTAATTTGAGGGGGGGGGGGGGGGGGGGACAATTTAATCAAATTTAGATTAAGGTTGTAACAAATCAAAATATGGAAAAAGTCAAGTGGCCTGAATACTTTCCTAAGGCAATGTTCTACAATTTTCTTAATTTTAAAATATCATTAAAGGTTCCCATGTTACGGGCCCCCCGGGTGGCGCAGTGGTCTAGGGCACTGCATCGCAGCGCTAGCTGTGCCACCAGAGACTCTGGGTTCACGCCCGGCCGCGACTGGGAGGTCCGTGGGGCGACGCACAATTGGCCTAGCGTCGTCCGGGTTAGGGAGGGTTTGGCCGGTCTCATCGCGCACCAGCGACTCCTGTGGCGGGCCGGGCGAAGTGCGCTCTAACCAAGGTTGCCAGGTGCACGGTGTTTCCTTCGACACATTGGTGCGGCTGGCTTCCGGGTTGGATGCGCGTTGTGTTAAGAAGCAGTGCGGCTTGGTTGGATTGTGTTTCGGAGGACGCATGGCTTTCGACCTTCGTCTCTCCCGAGCACGTACGGGAGTTGTAGCGATGAGACAAGATAGTAACTACTAACAATTGGATACCACGAAATTGGGGAGAAAAAGGGGGTAAAATTCATTAAAAAAAAATATAATAATAATAAAAAAAGGTTCCCATGTTCCCATGTGTGCACTCCTAAGAGCCAATGTGTCTCTGTCACACGTTCAGAGTTAAAGTAGTGCTACTTGAGTATAGTACAACACTATGTTGCCACCCTTATCTCCTGAAAAATTAGTGAGTGACAAATGTTTATTCTGTGATGCTTTGATGTCAACCTCCATGGTATGAAGGATTTATTCAATCACTCGTTCATCACCCCACTCATTTTATTTTTACCTTTACCTCCCACCTCCTCTCTCTCTCTCTCCCTCTTTCTTCCCTCTCTCTCCATCCCGACACACCCTCTATTTCTTCCCCCTCTTTCTCCCTCTCCTCAGAATGTCAGCTGATGAAGACGGAGCGGCCGAAGCCCAACACGTTCATCATCCGCTGTTTGCAGTGGACAACGGTTATTGAGAGGACATTCCACGTGGACACGCCCGATGAGAGGTGGGTCACCCTCTCTCACTCCTTCCTCTCTCTCCTCTTCTACAGCCTTGCCTCCTCGTCTCTCGCCTTTAGGGGAAACGTTATTGAAAATCGAAGAAGAATACCTATACACTGTTTAGATGCTGCTAAAACATGTTAATCTAAACATAAAACTTCCACAGCAGCAGTTGCATGTTTTGACGTAACTAGTTTTAGCACACCACGGGAGCATCCAGACAGAATGGGGGTATGTCTCTAGATTTCTCCATGGCATTTGTTTTGTACCCTGCACTTTTCGAAATGTGTGCTTTCCTCAGCACACATATACACTCACACATACACACGCAGTAAAGCAGTGTATTAAAGTGAGCTGCTGTTGGTTGGTTCCAGGGATGAGTGGGCCGAGGCCATCCAGATGGTGGCCGACTCCCTGGCCAAGCAGGAGGAGGAGGGGATCCTGTGCAGCCCCACGTCGCAGATCGAGAACGAGGTCAACGAAGAGGAGATGGACACCTCCACCAGCCAACACAAACGGAAGGTGAGCTGCCCTGGGGACTGAGCGCGGGTCATACATTGGTAGATGGGCAAATAAACACCAAGCAAGATTGTTTCTCTCATCTCAATGAAGGCTTCTCCTCTTTTAGTTTATTTTCTTTTCTCTACTTTCCTCTTCTCTCCTCTCTGACAGACAATGAATGACTTTGACTATTTGAAACTACTGGGCAAAGGCACTTTTGGGAAAGTCATTCTGGTGAAGGAGAAGGCGAGCGGAATTTATTACGCCATGAAGATCCTGAAGAAAGAAGTCATCATCGCCAAGGTACTGGCTGGTTTTAAAGCAGTTTCTCTCAACCTTTTTTATTCAAGGGATCCAATCAATCAAATTTTATGTCACATGCGCCGAATACAACAGGTATTCATTCACCTTACACCTTACTGTGAAATGCTTACTTACGAGCCTTTAACCAACAATGCAGTTTTAAGAAAAATAAGTGTTAAGTAAAAAATTTAAAATAAAAGTAACAAATAATTCAGTAAAATAACAGTAGCGAGGCTATATACAGGGGGTACCGGTACAGAGTCAATGTGCTGGGGTACAGGTTAGTAGAGGTAATATGTACATCAGCAAACTAGAACTATGTATTTTCCTGCTTGGAAGTACATTTAAACTAAACTAGCACGATAAAACTGACTAAATGAGTGTCTGGGACCATCCCAC
Organism: Salvelinus namaycush; assembly: GCF_016432855.1. Classification (NCBI taxonomy): domain Eukaryota; kingdom Metazoa; phylum Chordata; class Actinopteri; order Salmoniformes; family Salmonidae; genus Salvelinus; species Salvelinus namaycush. Next base: position 17,618,915 of record NC_052345.1, read on the forward strand.
AGACCGGCGGTCGAAACACTGGTAGAAAGAACTGAGCCCTGTTGGAATGGATCCAGATATCACCATTTGGTGCCTTGTACCTTCTACATCCTAACATTCTATCTTTCTCTCCCGCTCTCTTTCCCTCTCTCTCTACCCCCCTGTTTCTGGATTTTCCTCTCTTTCCTTGTAACGCAGGACGAAGTTGCTCACACCCTCACAGAAAGCAGAGTGTTGAAAAACACCCGGCATCCATTCCTAACCGTGAGTATTGTTTAGCAAAGACTTAAAGGCAAACTTTATACTGTAAGCCTTTATTATTCACTTGGAGGCCATGTCTCAAATGGCACCCATAGGGCTCTGGTCAAAAGTAGTGCACTATATAGGGAATAGGGTGCTACTTGGGATGCATCCACAGACTCAGTCAAAAGCCAAGTCTGATAGAATAAACGTTTAAGCTGTTCTACTGTTGCACGTGTCATTAGATATGAATTCATGGGATAAATGAACATCTGTTTGTGTGGATGTAAAGAAACAAAACAACAACGATGGTGCAACTCTTGTTATTTTTCTCCAGTCTCTGAAGTACTCCTTTCAGACCAAGGACCGGTTGTGCTTTGTCATGGAGTATGTGAATGGAGGAGAGGTAAGAGATGCCTGTGCTACCTGAGATACCTGGGGAAAGATTAGCACTTTTTTTTTTACAGACATTGTCGGTGTGTTGATGAGGATTCCCTGAGACAGATGCACCTTCTTCTTCCACCATACAGAATTCTTTCCAGGAGCCAAAATAATTATTTCCAGGGACCGTCTCAGATTAGGATTGCTGATCTAGGATCAAGTCCCCCTCCTATTCATTCTGATTTAAAATGCAAAACTGATCATAGATCAGCACTCCTACTCTGAGACAATTTGTGAATACGGGCCCATAACATGTTTTTTAGAGAGCTATTAGTGAATGGAACTATACCTTTTTATATGTAGATGTGTAAATACATATTTGAATTTAACATAGCTTTTTTTACCATTTATTCCTATCTTTCCCGTTTTTCCTCGCAGTTGTTTTTCCATTTGTCAAGAGAGCGAGTGTTTTCCGAAGACCGCACGCGATTCTACGGAGCTGAGATCGTCTCCGCTTTAGACTACCTTCACTCTGCCAAGATAGTGTACCGCGATCTGAAGGTACATGCATTCATATTAGCCAAGCTGTTGGACAGTCATCGCTATATCTATCATAACACCATGTGTAGACTTCTCTTAGAAGCCAATCCTTATTTCCAATCCTAACTAAGTCCAATGGGAGACTAAGTGAAGATTTTGACTTAAAACATATAAAAAGCGCATGCTGTTGAGGATGGATATATTATAGGGGCGTATATTCAACATATAACATGATATTTATTCTCATTGGCAGCTGGAGAACTTGATGCTGGATAAAGACGGGCACGTCAAGATCACGGACTTCGGCCTCTGCAAAGAGGGCATCACCGACACAGCCACCATGAAGACCTTCTGCGGCACGCCAGAGTACCTGGCTCCAGAGGTCAGCGCTCACACTGATGTACACTACACTACCCAGAATGCCATGTTGTGAGATCTATCCAGGTTTTCTTATGGGAGGAAATATTCTAGGTATGTAATATACTAACCACATCAGTGTACTGAGTAAAGCAGAGATCTACTGGCAAGAGACAAAAGCCCTTGCACGAAAAAGAGTGAGGTGTAGAGAAGAACGGTATGAATGCGGTATGCTCCCAAGGGGGCCCCAGTGGAGGATGCCCTATGCTCCCAAGGGGGCCCCAGTGGAGGACGCCCTATGCTCCCAAGGGGGCCCCAGTGGCGGACGCCCTATGCTCCCAAGGGGGCCAAGAGGATACAGTCAGGTCACATACTAATAAAATGTAATGTTATTGGTCACGTACACATTTTACAAATGTTATCGCAGGTGCAGTGAAATGCTTATGTTCCTAACTCCATCAGTGTAGTAATACCTAACAATACACAGAAATCCCCAAAATAAAGAGGAAATATCAGAACGAGCAATGTCAGTCCAAAATATATATGTATATGGTGGTGTGTATAGACATTATTGACAATAAATATGCAGTAGTTATATAGGATGAGCCTTGACTAGAATTAGAGGTCGACTGATTATGATTTTTCAATATACCGATTATTGGAGGACCAAAAAAAGCAGGTGCCGATTTTTATTTATTTATACACTGCTCAAAAAAATAAAGGGAACACTAAAATAACACATCCTAGATCTGAATGAATGAACTATTCTTATTAAATACATTTTTCTTTACATAGTTGAATGTGCTGACAACAAAATCACACAAAAATTACCAATGGAAATCAAATGTATCAACCCATGAAGGTCTGGATTTGGAGTCACACTCAAAATTAAAGTGGAAAACCACACTACAGGCTGATCCAACTTTGATGTAATGTCCTTAAAACAAGTCAAAATGGGGCTCAGTAGTGTGTGTGGCCTCCACGTGCCTGTATGACCTCCCTACAACGCCTGGGCATGCTCCTGATGAGGTGGCGGATGGTCTCCTGAGGGATCTCCTCCCAGACCTGGACTAAAGCATCCGCCAACTCCTGGACAGTCTGTGGTGCAACGTGGCGTTGGTGGATGGAGCGAGACATGAAGTCCCAGATGTGCTCAATTGGATTCAGGTCTGGGGAACGGGCGGGCCAGTCCATAGCATCAATGCCTTCCTCTTGCAGGAACTGCTGACACACTCCAGCCACATGAGGTCTAGCATTGTCTTGCATTAGGAGGAACCCAGGGCCAACCGCACCAGCATATGGTCTCACAAGGGGTCTGAGGATCTCATCTCGGTACCTAATGGCAGTCAGGCTACCTCTGGCGAGCCCATGGAGGGCTGTGCGGCCCCCCAAAGAAATGCCACCCCACACCATGACTGACCCACCGCCAAACCGGTCATGCTGGAGGATGTTGCAGGCAGCAGAACGTTCTCCACGGCGTCTCCAGACTATCACGTCTGTCACATGTGCTCAGTGTGAACCTGCTTTCATCTGTGAAGAGCACAGGGCGCCAGTGGCGAATTTGCCAATCTTGGTGTTCTCTGGCAAATGCCAAACGTCCTGCACGGTGTTGGGCTGTAAGCACAACCCCCACCTGTGGACGTCGGGCCCTCATACCACCCTCATGGAGTCTGTTTCTGACCGTTTGAGCAGACACATGCACATTTGTGGCCTGCTGGAGGTTTGTATTTGTATCTCATTTACCTTTGACTATTGGATGTTTTTATAGGCACCATAGTATTGCCAGCCTAATCTCGGGAGTTGATAGGCTTGAAGTAATTAACAGCGCTGTGCTTCAAGCATTGCGAAGAGCTGCTGGCAAACGCAGGAAAGTGCTGTTTGAATGAATGCTTACGAGCCTGCTACTGCCTACCACCGCTCAGTCAGACTGCTCTATCAAATCATAGACTTAATTATAATATAATAAACACACAGAAATACGAGACTAATGTCATTAATACGGTCAAATCCGGAAACTTTAATTTCGAAAACAAAATGTTTATTCTTTCAGTGAAATACGGAACCGTTACGTATTTTATCGAACGGGTGGCAACCCTCAGTCTAAATATTGCTGTTACATTGCACAACCTTCAATACTATGTCATAATTATGTAAAATTCTGGCAAATTAGTTCGCAACGAGCCAGGCGGCCCAAACTGTTGCATATAGCCTGACTGCGTGCAAGAGAAGTGACACAATTTCCCTAGTTAATATTGGCTGCTAACATTAATTTATTTTAACTAAATATGCAGGTTTAAAAATATATACTTCTGTGTATTGATTTTAAGAAAGGCATAGATGTTTATGGTTAGGTACATTTGTGCAACGGTTTTGCTTTTGTTAAATCATCACCCGTTTGGCGAAATAGGCTGTGATTCGATGATAAATTAACCGGTACCGCATTGATTATATGCAACGCTGGACAAGCTTGTTAACCTAGTAATATCATAAACCATGTGTAGTTAACTAGTGATTATGTGAAGATTGATTGTTTTTTATAAGATAAGTTTAATGCTAGCTAGCAACTTACATTGGCTCCTTGCTGCACTCGCGTAACAGGTGGTCAGCCTGCCACGCAGTTTCCTCGTGGAATGCAATGTAATCTGCATCCAAAAAAACTTAACTTGAAATCGGCCCTAATTAATCGGCATTGCCGATTTTTTAAATCGGTCAAAATTGAATACAGTATATACATATGAAGTGGGTAAAACATACTGTATTATGTCATGATGTCCCTATGCTAGGTGCTGGAGGACAATGACTACGGCCGGGCGGTGGACTGGTGGGGTCTGGGCGTGGTCATGTATGAGATGATGTGCGGCCGGCTGCCCTTCTACAACCAGGACCACGAGAAGCTGTTTGAGCTGATCCTCATGGAGGAGATCAAGTTTCCACGCACGCTCTCCTCCGACTCCAAGTCCCTGCTCTCCGGCCTGCTCATCAAGGACCCCAACAAACGGTACAGAGAGATAGAAACAGACACTCGGGCACACACACAGACAGACATGCATGCATTGAAGCAAGAGAGATGTACACACAGAGGCACAGGTACGCAGACAGACAGACGAACGAACACACACACACACACCAAGGCTCCAGTGGGGGATTATACGAAGCTGGGTCAGTGATCAGCCAACAAACTCTGCCAAATAGTTTTGACACAACACATTTCCTACTTCGTAACAGAGCAACTTGAAGTGGGTTATTGATTCATGACTCATGCTAATCAGCCCTCAACTGTAACTTCCCATCATTTAGTCTTTTTTGTATCGGAGTTACTGGCTCACTCATTGATCCTGCTTTATGAAATATTATCTCATCGCAATTTTTCATTTGTTTATTGCTCTGCTACAAAGCCGTTTTGTCACTAAAAGCTTGAGAGGCAGCTAGGTTAGTGGTAAACTCAAGGGAGAACGTTCTCTCATTCACCCCTTGATGTTATTCCAGGATTTGCACCTAGCTCATGTTGTCTTGTTTCTCGACAGGCTTTCTAGAAAGTGTTCACATTTGTATTTTTCTTTATTTACGACAGACTCGGTGGCGGTCCAGACGATGCGAAGGAGATAATGCGCCACAGTTTCTTTGTGGCTGTAGACTGGCAAGACGTCTACGACAAAAAGGTGAGTTTCCTCTTCTACACCTGATCACTTACGTGTACGATTTCATTAAACCAGTTCTTTGCCCTCCCACCGACTTCTGAACAAATTCGGAATATTCCACGCAGGTGAAAATGACTAGCATTTTTCCAGTCAAATATGCAAATATTGACGTCACACACAAGCCACGGACATCAGTGTGTCACATGTCACTGTGGTCCTGTGTGGCTCAGTTGATAAAGCATGATGTCAAGATCTTGGGTTTGACTCCTAAGGCCACTGATACAAACATGTATGCACAAACTACTGTAAGTGGCTTTGGATAATAGCGTCTGCTAAATGGCATATCAATTATATATTACATGTGACAACGGTGTCCCCTCTCTCTCCCCTACAGTTGGTCCCCCCCTTCATGCCACAGGTCTCGTCAGAGACAGACACCCGGTATTTCGATGAGGAGTTCACGGCACAGACGATCACCATCACTCCCCCGGAAAAATGTAAGTGTCCATCGGATCCCTCTGCACGGTTCGGCCCACTTCTTTGGAATAGGGGTTTCCTGCCATAGACTCTGCCATAGGATGATTAGTCTGTTGAATTGTTGGGGGTGCTGTGGTACTGGCTTTTATTTAGTGATTATTCTAAGGTAACACTGTTACTCAAGTGCCCCTAAGTTTTTTTTAATTTATTTTTTATTTAACCTTTATTTAACCAGGTAGGCTAGCTGAGAACAAGTTCTCATTTACAACTGCGACCTGGCAAAGATAAAGCAAAGCAGTTCGACACGTACAACAACACAGAGTTATACATGGAATAAACAAACATACAGTAGGAAAAAGTCTGTATACAGTGTATACAAATGAGGTAGGATAAAGGAGGTAAGGCAATAAATAGGCCATGGTGGCGAAGTAATTACAATACAGCAATTAAACACTGGAATGGTAGATGTGCAGAAGATGAATGTGCAAGTAGAGATACTGGGGTGCAAAGGAGCAAGATAAATGAATAAATACAGTATGGGGATGAGGTAGTTGGATGGGCTATGTGCAGTGATCTGTGAGCTGCTCTGACAGCTGGTGCTTAAAGCTAGTGAGGGAGATATGAGTCTCCAGCTTCAGTGATTTTTGCAGTTCGTTCCAGTCATTGGCAGCTGAGAACTGGAAGGAAAGGCGGCCAAAGGAAGAATTGGCTTTGGGGGTGACAAGTGAAATATACCTGCTGGAGCAGGTGCTACGGGTGGGTGCTGCTATTGTGACCAGTGAGCTGAGATAAGGTGGGGCTTTACCTAGCAGAGACTTGTCGATGACCTGGAGCCAGTGGGTTTGGTGACGAGTATGAAGCGAGGGCCAGCCAACGAGAGCGTACAGGTCGCAGTGGTGGGTAGTATATGGGGCTTTGGTGACAAAACGGATGGCACTGTGATAGACTGCATCCAATTTGTTGAGTAGAGTGTTGGAGGCTATTTTGTAAATGACATCGCCAAAGTCGAGGATCGGTAGGATGGTCAGTTTAACGAGGGTATGTTTGGCAGCATGAGTGAAGGAGGCTTTGTTGCGAAATAGGAAGCTGATTCTAGATTTAATTTTGGATTGGAGATGCTTAATGTGAGTCTGGAAGGAGAGTTTACAGTCTAACCAGACACCTAGGTATTTGTAGTTGTCCACATATTCTAAGTCAGAACTGTCCAGAGTAGTGATGCTGGACGGGCGGGCAGGTGCCGGCAGCGATCGGTTGAAGAGCAAGCATTTAGTTTTACTTGTATTTAAGAGCAGTTGGAGGCCACGGAAGGAGAGTTGTATGGCATTGAAGCTCGTCTGGAGGTTAGTTAACACAGCGTCCAAAGAAGGGCCAGAGGTATACAGAATGGTGTCGTCTGCGTAGAGGTGGATCAGAGAATCACCAGCAGCAAGAGCGACATCATTGATGTATACAGAGAAGAGAGTCGGGCCGAGATTTGAACCCTGTGGTACCCCCATAGAGACTGCCAGAGGTCCGGACAACAGGCCCTCCGATTTGACACACTGAACTCTGTCTGAGAAGTAGTTGGTGAACCAGGCCAGGCAGTCATTTGAGAAACCAAGGCTGTTGAGTCTGCAGATAAGAATGTGGTGATTGACAGAGTCGAAAGCCTTGGCCAGGTCGATGAATACGGCTGCACAGTAATGCCTCTTATCGATGGCGGTTATGATATCATTTAGGACCTTGAGTGTGGCTGAGGTGCACCCATGACCAGCTCTGAAACCAGATTGCATAGCGGAGGTACGGTGGGATTCGAAATGGTCGGTAATCTGTTTGTTACCTTGGCTTTCAAAGACCTTAGAAAGGCAGGGTAGGACAGATATAGGTCTGTAGCAGTTTGGGTCTAGAGTGTCTCCACCTTTTGAAGAGGGGGATGACCGCGGCAGCTTTCCAATCTTTGGGAATCTCAGACGATACGAAAGAGAGGTTGAACAGGCTAGTAATAGGGGTTGCAACAATTTCGGCAGATCATTTTAGAGAGGGTCCAGATTGTCTAGCCCGGCTGATTTGTAGGGATCCAGATTTTGTAGCTCTTTCAGAACATCAGCTATCTGGATTTGGGTGAATGAGAAATGGGGAGGCTTGGGCAAGTTGCTGTGGGGGGTGCAGGGCTGTTGACCGGGGTAGGGGTAGCCAGGTGGAAAGCATGGCCAGCCATAGAAAAATGCTTATTGAAATTCTCAATTATAGTGGATTTATCGGTGGTTACAGTGTTTCCTAGCCTCAGTGCAGTGGGCATCTGGGAGGAGGTGCTCTTATTCTCCATGGACTTTACAGTGTCCCAGAACTTTTGGGAGTTTGTGCTACAGGATGCAAATTTCTGCTTGAAAAAGCTAACCTTAGCTTTCCTAACTGCCTGTGTGTATTGATTCCTAACTTCCCTGAAAAGTTGTGTATCACGGGGGCTATTCGATGCTAATGCAGAACGCCACAGGATGTTTTTGTGCTGGTCAAGGGCAGTCAGGTCTGGAGAGAACCAAGGGCTATATCTGTTCCTGGTTCAAATTTTTTTTTAATGGGGCATGCTTATTTAAGATGGTGAGGAAGGCACTTTTAAAGAATAAACAGGCATCTTCTACTGACGGGATGAGGTCAATATCCTTCCAGGATACCCGGGCCAGGTCGATTAGAAAGGCCTGCTCGCTGAAGTGTTTTAGGGAGCGTTTGACAGTGATGAGGGGTGGTCGTTTGACCGCAGACCCAATACGGATGCAGGCAATGAGGCAGTGATCGCTGAGATCTTGGTTGAAGACAGCAGAGGTGTATTTGGAGGGTAGGTTGGTTAGGATGACAATGAGGGTGCCTGTGTTTACAGATTTGGGGTTGTACCTGGTGGGTTCATTGATAATTTGTGTGAGATTGAGGGCATCAAGCTTAGATTGTAGGATGGCTGGGATGTTAAGCATGTCCCAGTTTAGGTCACCTAGCAGCAATGGCTCTGAAGATCGATGGGGGGGCAATCAATTCACATATGGTGTCCAGGACACAGCTGGGGGCAGAGGGTGGTGTAAAGCAAGCGGCAACGGTGAGATACTTAAGTAATGACACTTAACTCATGCAGGTTTTAACACCCTTATAACTTCATTCATTAAGTTTGTTATTGAGCCCAGACTTACCTGTCTTTCTTCCTCCCCTCTCTCGCTGTCTCTTTCTACAGACGATGAAGACGGGATGGGTGAGGGTGACAGCGAACGGAGGCCTCATTTCCCACAATTCTCGTATTCGGCCAGCGGACGAGAGTGAAGGTCATTGCCAGCCAGCCAGTATTGCCCCCCTCCCCCGTCGTGCGGCCGTTTCGAGGAAAACACGTAGCCATTTTAGGAAAAGTCTCCCCTCTTTTCTCCTTCTCTGTATTCGAGTGCAGACTGGGAGAAGTTGTCTTTTTAGGGACTATAAAAGGGGTTTTGCACAGTGAGATAGACTCAAGCTGGTCTCTCCACACAAAAAAAGTATCTTACATTTTCAACGCTATATACTGCAGAAGGCAATGTTTTTGTTATTTATTTTTATCCATCAATATTAGGTTGTCGACCTGTTACGTTCTTTGTCTTTTTTTAAAATTTTAGTTTGAACTTTTTTGCACTTGGTTTGGAAGAGCCGTTCTAGGGAACAAAACCAAAAATGTTGCCTTATGTGTGCAGATGTTTCGTATCATACAGACAGGGTTTAGGTCGGGGGGCTCGTGGTTCATTCAAACAATTATTTTTCTCATATACATCCATGGCGGTGCACATTCTCCAATCCCATGGCAACGAGAGTCACTATCTGCTAAAAACCACAAAAAAGACAGAACTGACAGTTTCTTTCATTCCAATTTCATTGTCACAGTGTTATTTCTTTTCATCCTTTTTGACCTTTCATTTTTAGCCAGAGATTTCTACTTGGTTATTGTTTGACAGAAACACTAAACTGCCAGATACTGCACGGTTCACTCAGGCAACACAGAGCACAACCGCATTCAACTCAGCTACCAGTTTAGCTTTACACACCCATCAGGGAAAAGCTACTATAAATATACAAGCCTTTTTTGCGTCTTTTTCCACAGTCATTTGATTAATAACTTATTTTCATAGCTATAGAAAAAAAGTGGTATAGATGTTTACACAAGGAATGTGGCTTATACAGGTCCACCTTATGCTGTCATAACACACATGCTCACACACACACACACACACACATACACACTCTCTAACATCAGAGCCAGCTCTGAGCTCTGTTGATATGACTTGTGACGGACTATGAAATCTGTAAAAAAATAAAAAATAAAAAAAATATATAAAAAAAAAACTTCTCCCCATCAATCTTCCCAAAGCGACAAGGTGGGCGGAAGGCATCAATAATCATGTCAGGTCACAGATCACGTGAAACTGAGCCATGAATATACTTGTGTATGATGAGGACTGTGAGAATGGAGGGAGAAAAGCAGTTCCCCCACCTTTTTTGATGTACATATGCAATGCCTTTTTTTGTTCTTAGTGGCATCTTGGCCAGACATGAACTTTTGTGTGTGACTGTACTTCAAGCTTGCTGAGGAGAACCAAGACCGGAGGAAAAGGAAGACAGAATGATGTTTTGGGTTAAAACAACGTCAACTACAACGTTAAAGACTGACTGGACGCTCCCATTTTGTGACTGATGTCAGCGTCGCCTCGACCTGTCTTTCCAGAAGAGGTTTCCATGGAGACGAGACCCTTTTTCGCTGTCGGTCAAATAGATTGACACCCACTGTAACGTTTTCTTTTACCTGTTCAAGTGGGACCATGGTCAATTCTGCAGTGATATGTGGTTACATCAGGTTGTTACCATTCCCTTCCTTTTTTGTACCATAGTACTAGATTTATTTATGTTTGTGTCATTCTAGGCAGTGTTACCCAGTCTTGTTCAGAGTCAAAGGCACCTCTCTTTAAGCCGCTGAAGGATGATATTGTTGGATGCATTACTAAAGTCTGTTTTTTTTATCCAATTGTTTGCTTGTTTGTTTTCTTACCAAAACATTAGGGCAAGAAACCAATAGTGAACTTGCATTGCCGTGGTAGTATTTATTTTGAATTAAATTAAAGAATACATTTCAGGGTTTTTCATGGTGTAAATCAGTGTTTTATTTTAATCCCCCTTCTGATATTTCAATGAGTGTGTACCCTTTGGAAAGCAATACCCTAAACAATGTTCAGCAAGGGTCTCATCCAGTGTTATGTTCATTAGGAACCAAATAAAATAAAACCGGGAGGAAGAAACTACTGGCGCATTTCCACTGATATGTTTTTGGGTAAAACACTGGGGTAAATCGAATTTTCCATCTACGTGGGCTGACACCCGTGTCTCACTGGGCCATTGCTCCGACGGACCTGCTCTGACTTGGAGCCAAGGCACTGGGTACTTTTTAAGCTTGGATTTACATAAATGGTTAACTCTGAACTTTTACACCTCAAAAAGCAACAGTCTTGAATGATGCAGAGGTTTGTGATTCTGCTCGCCACAAGTCTTTAGTGTCACACACCTGATGGACAACACACTAGAGCTTACATTAAAGAGATACATCAGGATTTTGGCAATGAGACCCTTTATCTACTTTCCCAGAGTCACATGAACTTGTGGATACAATTTCTCTGTCCAATATGAAGGAAGCTAGAGGTAGTTTCACGAGAAAATGTTAACTGGCGTTACCCAGACCTTGTCATTGCGCTATCTGCTACCCATAGACCTCCAGTCATTGCGCTAACGCTAGTTAGCAATTGCGGTAGCAATGGTTAGCAACTCCCTTCAAACTGCACGCAGAGACATACAAATGGTAGCCATGAGTTCCTGTGACTCCAGGGAAGTAGATTGCCAAAATCCTCACGTTTCCCTTTAACATAAAACACTGGCGACACATTGGTGTGGGGGTAAGTCAAAATGGAAAAGCACCATACCTGGACTTGTCCAATATGAAACAAAATGTTTTGGTTTTCCGTTCCAAACATGTTTCCATTGTGTGCACAATTGAACATGTCCCAGGCCTTTATTTGGATGGGATGTACAATAGGGGAGCATTACGCTGATGGGAGACATCACATTCAAATATTTTCATTCATACAAAAAAAAGTATAGCATTGCTCTCCTTTTGCCTATGGGACAATCCATAGGTAAACAATTTATTTTAAGGCTGAACAAAAACCTCTGTAAATCAATTGAGGGAAATACACACAAAATACTGACCATATACTACCCCTATGCTCTATAAAAGGGCTGTTCAATGTCTGTCCTGGAGGGCCAAAACACTTCTGGTTTTCATCCTCTCCTAATAGGAGACTAATTCAGACTTGGGACACCAGGTGAGTGCAATTAACTTGGATTGTAGTTCTTTCCGTCAGCGGTGCCATTCACACCCAGTCCCTGCTACGGCTCTCAAAGACATGTATATCTAAGATCAGTTCAAGGCCTCAGCTCAGCGCACGTGCTGTACAGATTCAGTCATTTCAACATAATCTGTATTGAAAGAAAAACCAAACAAATATATTGACACTATCCATATCATCTAGAGATCAGTGGAACTGAGCTAAACAGAGTTGGTGGTGGTGGGGGTCCAATAGGTGAAGGTATGGCCCATCAGAAAGAATTAGGGCTCCTTTTGGCATCCTCAACAGCATCAGTGAGACGAGGCTCATTCCGGGATGGAGGGTGGCCAGTCCACATCTACAGACTGAGGAACGCACAGAGAGAGAAAGACTAAACTCATCAGAATCCTTTTGATTCACCTGCATGTTCAATCATAGTCCAGCAATTTTCTATATTTGTTTTCTTAGCTTGAAAGCACAGGACTGATTTCAAGGTAAGGAAACAAATATCGAAATATGCTTAACTATCCCTTTAAATTATGAATGAACTTTAGAACTGTCTCGCTATTTTTTTATACAATAATCACTGTGCACAGTGTCTTCTTTTAATATCCCACAAAAAGGTAGATACATTTATTGTCAACTTTTTTTAAATACCCACATCAACGTCCAGCTCTAGGATATCAGTCTCAGTCTTCAGCAGATCACACAGATTGGGCTTGGTGCGACCAAAGTCTCCGTGGACAAACTCCTTGATGTAACTGGGAACAGTTAAACTGACATTGGGTGAGTCGTTCATGATAAAAAAATAAAATGTATTAATTTGTTATTGTGTGTGTGTAAGTATATCACTGTGAATGTCTCTCAACCTTAATATCTCCCTTTGTGTGTGGGTTTGTGTATGACTATTCGTGTATCTCACTATTTTGCTTCTCTCTGTATAAAGGATAAGTCCCTGCCTGCGTGCGCAGCTTCAGGTGGAAGTGATGCGTGTCCAGGAAGCATGTACTCATGGTGTGGATGACGCGCTCCCTGACGGCCAGCGGCCTGCAATGCAACACTCTTAGTGGCGTCTTCTGAGCTAGCTTCAACTCCTATATGACCAAGCCAAAGATTATCAACACATACCGTAGGTAGGCAGAACTTTATTTTAAGGTACTGTTTACACTGAATGAGCAAACCAAAGATTATAACACACATACCATAAAATAAACTACAACCAAGATGTTTAACCACTGTGATTTTATTTTATGAAAATAATGCCATTTAAAGATAGCATTGAACACTCACCTTGGTTTCCTCTAAGAACGTGATGTCGTCTTTGTCAATAGCTTTCTGGGTCCATATGAGGGCGGTGTACGACTTGGTCTTGTCCTCCTCACCCTCCTTCATGTGGCCCATAGCATCTCTACACACACACACACACAGAGTATGACCTGTCAGCATCATTCTTAGGTCTCTGGACAGAAGTGAGACACATTTCTCTACTGCGTTGCTCACCTGCATACAATCTGTAGATCTCGTACTCTGATTTTGTCTGAGGACTGGTTGATGGTCTGTGAGAAGAAAAGATATGCTTTGGTCAATTCCTGTGTGTGTGACCCTGCAGAGACGCTGTGTGTGTGACCCTGCAGAGACATTGTGTGTGTGTGTGTGTACCTCCTGCAGCTGTCGGACCTCTGCTTTATTGAACCTGGTTCTGTGAGGATTTAGCGGCTCCAGTGCAAACGGACGACCTGCGAATGGGGATAGAGACACCTCCTTACACCTCACATTGACGGAAACAAGGGCTGGGGATGTGTAAACATACATGTATGTTGTGTGTCTGACCATTTCCAAGCGTACGCACATCCACGTCCTCCCTTCCTGAGGAGGAGAAATTAAACCCTGCAAAGACCAGAGGGGAAAAGAGGAGAAAGACATTACTTGAGATACCAGATTCATTCACCAGTGTATTCTTTTGGATTTGTCTTTCTCATTGACTTAGATAGACATTGGATCATTGCATCTGCCCCATTATGGCATGTGTGAGAGCATGGGCAGCGCCATTTAGGCCATCTCTTTTGAATTAGTACATTTTCTTCTTCTACTACTTCTATGAATTGACAAAAGAACCGAAAGGGTGCATACTGCTACCTGCAGTGTGTTTGAACAGGTATGAAGCCAAGGTTGCCGATTTCCTGCCACCTGAACTTATGGCATGTTTGCTCACGAGTATAATTCATTGGCTGATCCCTCCTGATGACCTGGATGGAATCATATGATTCTTCATTAACCCATAGGAAGTCTCACCCAGTTGACTACTTCAAAATTGTGAAAGTCCTCAATGGTGCTGCCCATGCTAAAACAGGCTTTTGGGCCCTCTATCTATCTCTATGGTTTTTCTATCCCTAGGTAATAATGTGTAGAGCCTGAGGTTCAGTAGGGATAAAACATTTAGAAACAGAGCGAAACGAGGAGGTTCTACCTGAACTCATCCAATAAGAACACAGATTTTTGTTTCCCATTGCTACAGTGTGCTCTTCTGAACATCACCCAGTATACGCTCACCCTCAGCCCGGAAAGACGAGAGGAGGGGTGCGGCGATTAGCTCCTCCACCGAGGACTCCATCCTCTCCTCTCCGTCAATCACCCAGGGGGTCTGGGGCAGGGTGCGGGAGAACTTGTTGTACCTCCCTAAAAACACAGGGACAAACATAAAGGAGTCAATTCAAACCCTTAAAACAACTCTTCAATATTGGATTGTAAATAACTGTAAAATCCCAAGGCATGAAGGGTTAATCCTAACTTTTCCTTAAGTCCAATTTTTACTCAGCCATGCATTGATGTCAACGGAGGACTAAGTGAAAATTCGACTTAACTAAGAGGATGTTAGGATTCGCTCCCAACTGAATACATTCCTGAAGTGAAATGACCCCACTCTTGATAATCTCAAAGCCCTCCTTTGGTTCAAATTATCCAAAAGGGATGTCGTAAACAACCTTACCCGCCACAAATACAGAAACGTGAAGACACTGGACCTCTTGAGCGATGCATTTCCTCGCTGGCCGTGTAGGGGGACAGGGGAACTTTCTAGAGAGAGAAAATAAATATCATGAAGCAATACATGCAGTTAGATTGTCCGTTTTCTCAAAAGAGTGAAGACAGAGAAACAGAAGAAGAAGAAAAAAAGTGAGAATAACGACCACCTACTTTAGAAACTTCTCATCGGAAACCTTCTCGAGGGCTTTGACCACGGCCATTTTAGTGAAGACATTCTGTTGTGAGACAATAAACTAGAGATCAGAGAAAGGACAGTAACACCGAGAGACATGGAACGACAAAGAATGAGCAGCATGTCGCCATTGGTAACAAAAATGCAATTGGACAAAAACATTTATGGAACTTATCAAAACCATTTATACCAACGACCCATTTTGTTCAAATGTCACGTGACATGGCTCCAATTGGCTTTTTCACTCACCTGTTTGTTCTTAGTTGGTCTGAAGCAGTCTGAACAGATGCCAGCCCTGATTGCAAGAATAAAGCAGATAAGTAGAAAGTAGTTTCATAAAAATGATACATTACATTGAATATTACATGTATTTTGCTAGTACTCCATGCCTTTGCACCTATAAAATCTATCCATCAATCTGTCAGTCAATCAGTCCTTCCGCACATCCATCCATCCATCTGGCTGTCTAGTCAATCTATTCATCTTGTCTATACCCTGAGGAGGAGTGTGCTTGGAGGACTTACAGGAAGTGGCAGTCTGAGTCCGTCTCTGGATGTGTGAACCCCACGCCCACCTCAAACTGTTCAGTTTGTCGACTGATCTGTGGGATAAAGAGGAAAATAAAATGGGAATAAACAAAAAAAAATAAAGCAATCAAGAATAAAAATACTTTTCAGGAATGAATAGAATTTTGTCACTTACATTTTATCTATTTGCCTTCATTTTACCAGGGTAAATTTACTAAGAGAACACTTCTCACATTACTAGCCTGAGTGCAAGTCTGTTTGTGCCGCCATGTCAACTCCCGGTCATGTTTTTTTTGTCAATGATAGCAATTGACTTGACAAGGCCACAAACAGATCTGGAACCAGGCTAGCTCATTACAGGTTATTGCTATAGATACAAGTAGTGCCTTGTACAGTAACTGTATGACAAGTATTTTTCAACAGTGGTGTCCGACCCATCAGCATGTGAGGCTACTGGATGGCTACTTCCGGGTCACTGGTCACTGACCTTGGTAACCACAGGTACGCCACCAAGCTCTTTGGACATCAGACCCTGCATGGTCCACTTGAAGGCCTCCTTCACCTGGATGACATCATCCTTATCGAGGCATATAGACTTCTCCCTGTTTGGTAACAAATTCAACGTAATTCAAGTATTAAAAACCCCTAAGGTAGATATCTGCGCCCTCGCGGAAATCTAATTAGCATAATGCAAACATCCCCCAAAAAGTCAGTTTCATCTAGAGAGACTTTTTTAGCATTGGATGCGTCTCGATCCAACGCTTCTGTGGTGAAAGAACTAGAGCTGTGTTTGTCACACCATGAGACTTAGGTCTTCTCACAAAATAGTCTGAACGGTTTATTACTCTATGGAAAGATGAGACTCTCACTCTCACGATGGTGTTCTCCGTTTTTCTCTACGACCCCCCCACAAGCGTCTTGGGACTCGTCTGAAGTCGTTACAGCAACTTCTGTCTGTAGCGTCCGAACAGTTTGAGTTACACACTAATATGGGCGAGACTCTCACGAACACGTACATGTCGGTTGTTTTGCTCTAGGATGTCCACAGGCCTCCCAAGACTTGTCTGAAGGTCCCCTGTACAATTTGAAAAAAATGAATGGAAGTAAACACTACCGTTCAAAAGTTTGGGGTCACTTAGAAATGTCCTTGCATCAAATTGGTCAGAAGGCAGAGTTGCAAAGAAAACGCCATATCTCAGACTGGCCAATAAAAATAAAAGACTAAGATGGGCAAAAGAATACAGACACTGGACAGAGGAACTCTGCCTAGAAGGCCAGCATCCTGGAGTCGCCTCTTTACTGTTGACGTTGAGACTGGTGTTTTGCGGGTACTATTTAATGAAGCTGCCAGTTGAGGACTTGTGAGGCGTCTGTTTCTCAAACTAGACACTCTAATGGACTTGTCCTCTTGCTCAGTTGTGCACCGGGGCCTCCCACTCCTCTTTCTATTCTGGTTAGAGCCAGTTTGCGCTGTTCTGTGAACGGAGTAGTACACAGCGCTGTACGAGATCTTCAGTTTCTTGGCAATTTCTCGCATGGAATAGCCTTCATTTCTCAGAACAAGAATAGACTGACGAGTTTCAGAAGAAAGTCCTTTGTTTCTGGCCATTTTGAGCCTGTAATCGAACCCACAAATGCTGATTCTCCAGATACTCAACTAGTCTAAAAAAGGCCAGTTTTATTGCTTCTTTAATCAGAACAACAGTTTTCAGCTCTGCTAACATATTCGCAAAAGGGTTTTCTAATGATCAATTAGCCTTTTAAAATGATCAACTTGGTTTAGCGAACACAACGTGCCATTGGAACACAGGAGTGAAGGTTGCTGATAATGGGCCTCTGTACGCCCATGTAGATATTCCATAAAAAATCTGCCATTTCCAGCTACAATAGTCATTTACAACATTAACAATGTCTACATTGTATTTCTGATCAAGTTGATGTTATTTTAATGGGCAAAAAATGTGCTTTTCTTTCAAAAACAAGGACATTTCTAAGTGACACCAAACTTTTGAACGGTAGTGCATATGGAGACTGTTTAGTGCCAAAAATAACAAAACAAATAAATGTTGCCTGACCTTTCTTATCTCTCTCAGATACTGGACAGACTTCAGAACAAACTTCCATTACATTTTTGGGGGGGGACTATCTGTTGTTCCATGTAGTGAATCTGTTATTCAATGCGTTTGTATGGGCTAATAGCAGTAAGGCCAAATAACATTTTTAATTCAAAAAATGTGTTAATATATTGTTGGGATACTTCAAGGGGTCTTTAAAATTCAAAATCAAATAGCTAAATGATCCTTGGTATGACCTTCTTAAAACAATTCCATATAGCTTTAGTGGAACCCCGCCCTCCCCTCCCCCGGCTTAGACTCTTATGGGTTAAGACATGACATGTTATAAAAGGTCACGTGAAAGATGTGTGTTCATAATATAGTATGGAACACTGTAATATTTCAATGTGTTGTAGTGATGTGATGATACTTTGGGATTAAAATGATTTATTTAACGGAAAGAAATTAGGCTAGATAGATGGACGCCACTCTGGTGAAGCGAACTACCTCACTTCCTTCTTTACATGCAGCCAACAAGAGTGCTGTAGGGGTGTTGCAGAGAGAGACGAGGGTACATGTTCAGAAACGTCCTGAGTAACATCCTGTCTGTTTACAAGCATCCGTCATGCACACCCTAATGGGAATGCCACATCTGTAGAAACAATGGCTTTCGCGATTGCACTTTAGTCTACTCTAGTCTCTTTACCAGACAGAAGCAGTACCACTAACTATGAGGTAACTACGCCCTCTAATGACCAACCCAGGGACAAGATACTGCATTATTGACTGTATCGTAGTCTCGCACTGCCACACATCCCACTAAATAGAACGACTGTGGTCCAGGCTATACTGACTGTGTGGCTATGACAGAATCAACTGAGGTTGAAATAATCATACTTTTCTATTGAATGGAAGTTGTTTTGAGACAAACCATTTGAATATACTGTAAGCCAACACTTCCTTTGGCCGCCTTTCCTTCCAGTTCTCTGCTGCCAATGACTGGACGAATTGAAAAAAATCACTGAAGCTGGAGTTCACCGATCACTGTACCTGTACGCAGCCAATCTGTAAATAGCACACCCTACTACCTCATATTGTTATTTATCCTCCTGCTCTTTTGCACCCCAGTATCTCTACTTGCACATCATCATCTGCACATCTATCACTCCAATGTTAATGCGAAATTGTAATTATTTCGCCTCTATGGCCTATTTATTGCCTTACCTCCCTACTCTTCTACATTTGCACACACTGTACATAGATTTTTCTATTGTGTTATTGACTGTACATTTGTTTATGTGTAACTCTGTGTTGTTGTTTTTGTCGCACTGCTTTGCTCTATCTTGGCCAGGTCGCAGTTGTAAATGAGAACTTGTTCTCAACTGGCCTACCTGGTTAAATAAAGGTGAAATAATATTTTTTTTAAAAGCTGATAGGTACACAATTGCGTGACATCAGTTATCAGCCAAGGCCTACAATGTAACCACTGACCTCTCTGACAGACAGCTGGGCCGGCAGGGAGACAGACAGTACCATCGTGTCAAACTGGTAGTTTTTGGCCTTCACCACATCCGATATCTGCACACATACACAAAAACAGTGTCATGAATCCCCCCAAAGTCCATTGTTGGTTCTGTCCTCCTAGGCCTCAAGCTGTGGTATTTGAGGCAGATTCTGGTAGACTGGAGCATTGATTGACGATGATGATGGAGTATTTGATCACTAGGCAGGTACAAAGGTCTTTTCATTTTAATCTTCAAGGTTGTGTCCTAAATCTATATAGTGCACTACTTTTGACCAGGGTGTCATTTGAGACGCACCTAAAGACATACTTAGTCATAGGTATCATGTAAAACAACAGTGGCTCCGAATGCAATAGGATTAATAGTGACCAAACACACCTTTATGGCATAGGCTTCATCACAGAACTCCTGTAGAACTCCCAGGCACACCGCACACACGTCCGAGTCCGCTGGCTTGGCGTCGCCTTCCTCCATCACCGTGGGAACCACGGCAGAGTCGCCTTTTGATTGGACGTCCGTCTCCACGGCATCCATCTTGATTTTTTTACTAGGGGGGTCTTCTGTGTGCTGCTCCAGCACGGCTGCATCTTGGGATTCGTTATTCTCTGAATCACTGATGAAAGCACAAAGCTCCTTTGCTGTATCCTGAGCATGACAAACAGAAAAACATTATTCAGCATCAAAAAAATATATGAAAATGTTTGCCAGCAGTGGAGTTCACCCAATATATGACAGCAAGTTAGATCATGGGCACAATTATTCTAAAGGAGAATACCTAGGTTACCTACAAAGTAGCGTCTGCCACAGGCTTTCACGCAAAGCCTTAAGCCGAGACTACCTACAAAGAAGAATGTTGGAGCTACCTAACTGTCTTTGAACTTGAATCTCTGAAATGTCTGTATGTCTGTCCCTGCTTTAAGTGCAAAGACAATCAAATGCAGCAAAAGCACTGACCTCATAAGACTGGCGGTAGGCTGACTGCACCCCCAAGCAGCAGAACCTCAGGACACAGCGGGCACAGCTTCCAGCAGTTTCTTCACTATTGATTTTACAGCTGTAAAATGGACAGAGATCATAGATGAATGAGATCAGTAAGAAAGATGAAAGTACACTTATGTCTGGCAAACCTACTACAACGAGTTAGCTGACAGAGTGCAGTAGAATCAGTACTACTGTAGGTTATCTAAGAGTAATATAATATACATCACAATGCTAATAACATATCACACACTGTAGGGTGAGGTTACAATCATTGGTAGCTGAAGCAAGCACACTTTGCATTGCAAAGATAGATATAAAATCTCATGTGTACTACTGTACAATACTGGAAATGGCTGCTTGCTCTGAGTCCTGTGTACACATGGCTAGCACTAGGTCACACTCGCAGCCCTGTGTGGATGTTGATGCATTTGATGTTATGATGTGCTGCTAGCCTATGTAGGTTCTTAAGCTAGCTAGTTAGCTTTATCTGAGAACACAAATAAGCACAAGCTTACGAACCTACTCATATAACCTACCTTGAATGGCAAATTAATTACAGTATTTGTACGATAATCAAATGTCTATGTAGAGCAAGAACACAGTTCAGTCAAATATGGTTCAGAAACTCTGTGGTTCAGTCATTTGGTTTCTCAGCATGCAGCAAATGTTACAGGAACATGACTTCATCAGAAGTAGACACAAGTAGTCGAATCAGATAGATTAATATATTGATGAGGGTGGATATTATCATTTTGATCAACACCACAGGTCCCTTGAATTGTATACAATATCACTACCAATACCTTTATCTGACTGTATATACATATTCATTATTTAAAATGTACAAGTAAAAGCTAGTTTGATGCACACAGAGACCTACTAGCCTTGTCTCATCCCAACATATAAAACCGCAAGGCAAATTGTTAGACATCTAAAACGTCATATCAAGGCGCCTTCGAAGTTGACAGGAGGGTCCTTTTTCTACAAGAGTCGAAACCGGTGGCTTTGGAAGGTTCTAGTCAGAGCGGGAGACAAATCCGAATCTCAACCCATCTGAAGTCGAGCAGCCGTTTCTGTGTTTTGGGGTACAGCTGTCCCCATCAGAAGTATTTTAGTAAAATATTCCGACGAAAATAAGCAATGGCTGCACCAAAGATGCCAAGTGGTGGGATGAAAAACAAAGGACGAGGGGCATATGTAGACCGTGACAAGCCAGCACAGATTCGGTTCAGTAACATCTCCGCAGGAAAAGGTAAACTACAAATACAGCATTCGTATTGCATTGTTGGACGAATAACTGACCCTGGCCCTAACGGTTGTTTGCCACAGTGAGTTGCCATAGCATCAGCTGCTGCGACACTCCCTTTGCTAATGAATGGATGCTACTGCTGGCTCAGTATGGGCAGTGTAACTGTTAGCCACAAGTTGGTACCCAGTTAGCTAACTAGCATGACTCCACAATAATATGTTACAGAGCAAATTAGTATTCTTTACACCCCTTCATGCAGCCCCAAACACTATTGTGATTAGCAATAGTACACTAGCTAACTAGCCATCAGTGGCTTAGATTTGTTGGGACCAAGAATTGACGAAATGAACATTCATGTATGTGCTCTTTAACCAATAGAGTAGTTTGGGGTCTTCCTGTCTGCCTCAGTAGTCAAGCAGTAAACATTGTCTATAAAAGGTATCCTACTGTTAGATGGGTAGGTCCTCTTTGTGAAAGTAACACTTTTTTGGGGTTGACAGCTGTCGCTGAATGCATCAGAACCAGCCTTGGCCCTAAGGGCATGGACAAAATGGTAATTAAATGTAATCATTTACATCAACTTCTCAAAACCATCTCAAGGTTTGGTCATTTTGTCTGTAACTAAAAGAGGAATTGATTCTGACAGATTCAGGATGGGAAGGGTGACGTGACCATCACCAACGACGGGGCCACCATCCTGAAACAGATGCAGGTGCTGCATCCTGCAGCCAAGATGGTAAGGTTTGAGAGAAAGGAGCTGGGGATATGTTCCCAAGTTTCTGCGCTGTCCTGTACAATTGTTGGGCCTCTGTCAAAACATTTTAAGTTACTGCTCTAGCCATCACTAGCTGGCTACCAGCCAGTTACTCACCCCTGCACCTTAGATGCTGCCCTATATACATACAGTGCCTTCAGAAAGTATTTAGACCCTTTGACTTTTTCCACATTTTATGTTACAGCCTTATTCTAAAATGTATTAAATTTGTTTTCAACAGTCTACACACAATACCCCATAATGACAAAGCGAAAACAGGTTTTTAGAAATGTTTGCAAATTTATTAAAGATAAATATACCTTCTGCAGACCCTTTTCTATGATACTCACAATTAATTTCAGGTGCATCCTGTTTCCATTGATCATCCATGAGATGTTTCTACAACTTGGAGTCCACCTGTTGTAAATTTAAATTCATTGTACATGATTTGGAAAAGCATATACCTGTCTATATAAGGTCCCACAGTTGACAGTGCATGTCCAAGCAAAAACCAAGCCATGAGGTCGAAGGAATTGTCGTTAGAGCTCCGAGACAGGATTGTGTCAGCACAGATATGGGGAAAGGTACCAACAAAAATTCTGCTGCATTGAAGGTTCCCAAGAACACGGTGACCTTAATCATTCTTAAATGGAAGAAGTTTGGCACCACCCAGACTCTTCCTAGAGCTGGCTGCCTGGCCAAACTGCACAATCGGGGGAGAAGGTCAGGGAGGTGACCAAGAACCCAATGGTCACTCTGGCAGAGCTCTATAGTTCCTCTGTGGAGATGGGAGAACCTCCCAGAAGGACAACCGTCTCTGCAGCACTCCACCAATCAGGCCAGACGGAAGCCGCAAGCCACTATGGTAGTGGCCAGACGGAAGCCACTCCTCAGTAAAAGGGACATGGCGGCCCGCTTAGAGTTGTCCAAAAGGCACCTAAAGACTCGGACCATGAGGAAACAAGTTTCTCTGGTCTGATGAAACCAAGCTTGAACTCTTTGGCCTGAATGCCAAGTGTCACGTCTAGAGGAAACCTGGCACCACCCTTATGGTGAGGCATTGTGGTGGCAGCATAATGCTATGGGCATGTTTTTCAGTGGCAGGGACTGGGGGGCAAAGATGTACAGAGATCCTTGATGAAAACCTGCTCAGGACCTCCGACTGGAGAGAAGGTTCACCTTCCAACAGGACAACGACCCTAAGCACACAGCCAAGACAACGCAGGAGTGGCTTCGGGACAAGTCTCAATGTCCTTGAGTGGCCCAGCCAGAGCCCGGACTTGAACCCGAATGAAAGTCTCTGGAGAGACCTGGAAATGGCTGTGCAGCAACGCTCCCCATCCAAGATGACAGAGCTTGAGAGGATCTGCAGAAAAGAATGGGAGAAACTTCCCAAATACAGGTGTTCTAAGCTTGTAGCGTCATACTCGATGCTGTAATCACTGCCAAAGATGCTTCAACAAACGACTGAGTAAAATGGTCTGAATACTTATGTAAATGTCGTATTTCAGTTTATTTGTAATACATTTGCAACAATTTCTAATGTTTTTGCTTTGTAATTATGGGGTATTGTGTGTAGATTGATGGGGGGAAACTACTTAGGTTAAAATGTATCATTGTGGAGAAGCTCAAGGGGTCTAAATGATGGATTATCGGTGAACATATCTGAATCGAACGATATTAGTTAAATGCCAACATTGGTATCGGCCTATATCTAGTTTAACGCCGATGTGCAAAACCGCTGTCAAAGCTGTCGTGCATACCTATATGACGTAATGACGCCACGTAAAATTTTGCACTATACATACAACACAGCATTCCTAAACTAGCCCACAATGTCTGCTGTGTGGATCGAGCAGTCAACAAGTTGCACAGTCATTTGAAAGAGGAAGATCATTTCAGCGAAACAACTCAAAGGCGAAAGCCCTTAAAGCCTAGATAATGGAATTCATTGCCCTTGACAATCAACCGTTTTGTCGTGTCGCTATTTTTCAGATGTTGCCCTACCGGAGTTACACAGTAATGGCTTCACAACATGCATACCATGGAACGCCATTTGGGTCTTTGCGTGTCAAAAAATATACAGTAGCACTGTCAAAGCTGTACAAAAAGTCTGCAAACACCGGCCACAAACGATGTTTACCGGCCACAAACGATGTTTACAATACCACGTTGGTAATAAAGCATAATTTGTTCGACCGCAACTTCTGGGGTAGCTAGCTTTAGCTTGGTACCTAGCTAGCACCCATACAACCAGCCTGAAAACAATGACCATTAGGAACTGCAGTAATTTTCATTTATTCTTAGCAATGATTTAGAAATCCTTGTAAGTATTAGCTAGGTTGCCACTTGTTGTTCGCCTATTGAAATTGAACTTCAATTAATTGAAAATAGCTAGCCAGCTACTTAACCCTGTTGCCCAAAGCTAACGTTATAAGCAGCCAGCTAGCTTCATCTGGCTAGTGAGGCTCGACCAGACCGTTCGTGTTGTGAAGCTAGCCACAAGGATTAGGCACAATAGTGGAATTTGCGGTTTGCCTTCAAAAAACAAAACAAATGCTAACGCTCCAGATACTCAACTAGTCTAAAGAAGGCCAGTTTTATTGCTTCTTTATTCAGCACAAGTTTTCAGCTGTGCTAACATAATTGCAAAAGGGTTATCTAATGATCAATTAGCCTTTTTTTTAAATTCTAAACTTGGATTAGCTAACACAACGTGCCATTGGAACACCGGAGTGATGGTTGCTGATAATGGTCCTCTGTACGCATATATAGATATTCCATAAAAATATCTGCCGTTTCCAGCTACAATAGTCATTAACAATGTCTACACTATTTCTGATCAATATGATGTTATTTTAATGGACAAAAGAAATTGTTTCTCTTTCAAAAACAAGGACATTTCCGAGTGACCCCAAACTTTTGAACGGTAGTGTATGACTCATCTGCATACAGATATAACTTTGCTGGTTGCATCCCATTTCCTAAATCATAAAAAAAAAATGAGAACACAGGAGCTAAAATGGAACCCTGGGGCACACCTCTATTAATCTCCAGAAAGCTAGACTCGTGATTGTCAGTATATTCCCATTTGTGTTCTGTCAAAGATGGTTCCTAAACCAATTTACTGCCCCTTCACTGAGACCGATGTTTGAGTCCCGCTAGTAACAAATCATAGTCAACTGAATCGAAGGCCTTTGTGGATTATTATCAAACAGAGCAGCGCAATGTTGCTTTTTATCTAGTGCATTAATGATGTCATTTGCCACTGCCATAGCTGCAGTTGTGGTGCTGTGCCCCGATCTAAAGCCAGACGGAACCCCGCTCAGTATGTTCTTTTCAATTAAGAAATTTAACTGAGTTCACTAGGGATTCATAGACTTTGGCCAGGATAGGGATTTTAGAGAGAGGACGATAGTTATTAGCATCTGATGGATATCCACCCTTTAGCAGTGGGAGAACTTAAGCTGATTTCCAAATGCTGGGTATGGAATTGGTCAAGAGACAAGTTGAAAATGTGAGCCACAGTTTAGGGAATAATACCAGCTGCTATCTTTTAAGAGGTAGGGGTCCAGGTTGTCTGGACCTGCAGACTTTTGTGTCTATAACCTTTTAGTGCTTTATAGACCTCCTGTATAAGAAACGGGCTCAAAGTTAAAATGGTTCACGAGGGCCTATATCATAGTTGACTGTAACAGAGCTTACATTTGAGGCCTGGGCCCCACCATTATCAAAAACTGAACCAGCAGATATGAAGTGCTTGTTAAAAATAAACAATATCGGCTTTATCCACTTCATCAGAATCCATCATTAAATGGTCAGGAAGGCCAGGGGATCCATTAGAACCTGACACTGATTTGATTCGCTTCTAGAACTCGGTAGGGTTGTTTAGGTTCTCTGTGACTGCATTTAAATAGTCATCTGATTTGAACTTCCTGATCAATCCTGTGCATTTGTTTCTTAGCGCTCTGAAGGAGGCCCAGTCAACAGGAGCATTTGTATGTCTAGCTTGAGCCCAAGAGATTTCTCTTTCTAATTAATTCTGCCAAGTTATCTGAACACCAGGGATTGTCCCTTCCACTGATTCTTAATGTCTTCACAGGGGCATGCTTATCACAAATCGACAAATTTCATATAAAAATAGTTCCAGGCAGTGTCAACATCGGGAATCAGACTTAATATTGACAGTATGATACAGATCATGTAAGACCGCTTGCTCATCAAACTGTCTAAAATGTCTTTTAAAAATATAACGGGTTTGGCTTTGGTCTTTTTTTCTAACACAAGCAATTGCACAGTGATCACTGACATCATTACAGAAATCCCAGTCGATGTGCATTTGTGAGGGGTATTTGTTAGAAGAATGTCCAATAGCATTGATTTGTTAGGTGCTCTGGGATTCGGTCTTGTAGGTACATATAATTATTTGCGCGAGATTCAGAGTCACACAGTTCTTCTAAGAGTTGATACAGATGTAAGCATGTCCCAGTTCAAATCTCCTGAAAGATTGCATACAGAGTAATTTAGCTTGTACAGGACATCCAAGAGTTAAGAGCGTCCCTCGACGCCGAGGGCTGTCTGTCACAGCCAACTACAGTGATGTGGGTGTCCTTATATAAGGTCACTTTAACCGCAAGCAATTCAAAATGTTTGGCTTTGGTAATCGAGGGGAATTTCAGAGGTGTTAAACTCAGATTTCACAAATTGCAATCCCTCCTTTACTCATCCGATGGTTCTAAAAACCATGTACCCATTGATAGAAAGAAATCAAGTTATTTCACACAGATTTCTTCGGCCAAGTTTCTGATGAAACCATTGCGTCTGCATTTTGTCGTTTTGGCCCATATTCTAATCATGTCTATTTTTGGACTTCTGACATTAACTTCTTATGGCTGCAGCCCGAGGCCGCCCACAATATGACAACAGCCACTTCAAGTGCAGGGCGCGAAATTCAAAATATGTATATTTTTTAATATTTAACTTTCAGACATTAACAAGTCCAATACAGCATTTGAAAGATAAACATCTTGTGAATCCAGCCAACATGTCTGATTTTTAAAATGTTTTACAGCGAAAACAGCACGTATATTTATGTTAGCTCACCACCAAATACAAAAAAGGACAGACATTTTTCACAGCACAGGTAGCATGCACAAAGCCAACCTAACTAACCAAGAACCAACCAAACTAACCAAGAAACAACTTCATCAGATGACAGTCTTATAACATGTTATACAATAAATCTATGTTTTGTTCGAAAAATGTGCATATTTCAGGTATAAATCATAGTTTACATTGCAGCTACAATCAGAAATTGCACCGAAAGCAGCCAGAATAATTACAGACACCAACGTCAAATACCTAATTACTCATCATAAAACATTTCTGAAAAATACATAGTGTACAGCAAATGAAAGACAGGCATCTTGTGATTCCAGCCAATATTTCCGATTTATTAAGTGTTTTACAGCGAAAACACAATATAGCGTTATATTAGCTTACCACAATAGCCAGAAACACAAGCCATTTCCCAGCAGTAAAAGTTAGCGATCGTGACACACCAGGAAAATATATATAATTTTTGACTAACCTTGATATTCTTCATCAGATGACAGTCCTATAACATCAGGTTATACATACACTTATGTTTTGTTCGAAAATGTGCATATTTAGAGCTGAAATCAGTGGTTATACATTCTGCTAACGTAGCTACTATTTCCCACAACGTTCGGATATTTTTCTGACACTTTTTCTGACACACATTCTGACCAAATAGCTATTCATAAACATAACTAAAAAATACATGTTGTATAGGAAATGATAGATCCATTAGTTCTTAATGAAATCGCAGTGTTAGAATTCTAAAAAAGAACTTCATTACGACGTCCAGCTTCGGTATAGCTAGAGTACCCAAACGTTGGGCGCCGACGACTAGTTCACATGCACGACAGATATATGAAATAGCATCATAAAATGTTTCTTACTTTTGCTGATCTTTCATCAGAATGTTGGACAAGGGGTCCTTTGTCCAGAACAGTCGTTGTTTGGATTTAGAACGTCCATTTTCCCTCTTGAATTAGCAAGCGCACTAGCCAAGTGGCGCGAATCTCTCCATCGTCAACAAAGTCAGAGAACGGAACACGGCAAAACTCCCGAAAAAAATTCAATAATCTGATTAAACTATATTGAAAAAACATACTTTACGATGATATGGTCACATGTATCAAATAAAATCAAAGCCGGAGATAGTAGTCGCCTATAACGGCAGCTAAACAGAAGGCAAATACAGGTACCACCTCGCGCTCTCCAGAAAACCGGAAATGGGGGACACGTCATACAAAGAGCTTGTATTCCACTTCAGACCAAGATAAACACTACATTTCTTCTCTCACCGCCTCTTGACATCCAGGGGAAGGTCTATGAAGTGCATGTATACTAATACGTATCATGCCCATTTATAGGCAGGAAGTAGAACAGAGCCTCGATTTCAGACTTTCCACTTCCTGGTCAGGAAGTTTGTGCCAAATGAGTTCTGTTTGACTCACAGATATAATTCAAACGGTTTTAGAAACTAGAGAGTGTTTTCTATCCAATAGTAATAATAATATGCATATTGTACGAGCAAGAATTGAGTACGAGGCCGTTTGAAATGGGCACCTTTTATCTGGCTACTCAATACTGCCCCTGCAGCCCAAACAGGTTAACATGCAAGAGGCCAAAACCTGCTCTGTTTTTAAAATCATGAGTCGGTAGAAATTGCATGGTATCTACCGGCCCAGGGTTTGGTCGCACATTACCGGAGATCAACAATAAAAGCATAACAATATATCTGTTGCCCGATGTGTGAGGACTTGGAGCCAGCACCATTGTCAGTCAATAAAATGAACTGAGTCTTTCGACACAGAAAAAAAGTAATTCATTTTGGAAGTATGCCATCAAGTGTAGGTCCAGTTGCGTTTGAGAGGGGTACAAATGTAATTGCAGAGAGACCGAGTTCCTGGTGGTATTGACATGGTCTCGGAGTGTTTGCAAATTGTAGGGCATAAGGCAACGTTAATTAATTCAGCCTACTTAATCCAGGATGGCATTGAGTAAAGAGCAGGCACAGTAACCGATACAATGCCGGTTTTAGAGGTATTTCGGCACAGGTGTGCAATGACCCGTAGACGTTGTGTAGAACAACGTAGATTTTCCCACAGTGCGTTAGGTTTTCCAATCCAATAGCCGCTTCTCCGCTCCTAGCCTTCAGTGTGCACCTGTGCTCGCGTAGCAGGCCTTGCGTGCAGACGGACGCTCCTGACTCGGCGAGCTCCAACTCCAGAAAGGTGTAGAGAAAAAATAAAGGCCTTCTCAATCCGAAATCTTTGTAGTCAATTTTGTAAAATAGACAGATCTAAAAAATAATAGTTATATACAGCATCCACCTTCACATAAAAATGATTTGCTTCTGTAAACGGGATCAGGGTCATTGAAACATAACTCTTAGCTCCTCTCAAGGATCAGACATACAAACGGACAGACTGATTGGCTACCATCTTGGATTTGACAGTGATGCAAATAGAATTGACAAACTTTTATTTTGAAGGCTAACCACAAAGTACACTTGTTGCGAATCCTTATTGTGGCTAGTTTCACATAGATGGGTCCGATCACCATTAATAAAATAAAAACTGTCTTAGAAATTAGGGTTCATTTTAGATGACACCTAGCATAGCAAAACGACATTGTTTCAGTCGCTATAGTTAGCTAGCTACATTATTTTTTTATGTAGTTATTACACATTTGATTACACTATCACTCGTAATTCATATGTCACAACGATTCATCGATTCTAGCTAACTATAGCGACTGAAACAATGTCGTTTTGCTATGTTTTTGGGGAAGAACATTGTTTGCATCCATGAGCTAGCTAGCTTTTTTTTTATGACCACCACTGTAGGTGCGCGAGACAACTTGACCAGCATCATAGCATACGTACCGATGAATCGTTGTGACATATGAATTACGAGTGATAGTGTAATCAAATGTGTAATAACTACATAAAACATAATGTACGCTTTAAATTGTGACGTGCAGTCATATTCAGGTCCTGATTGGTCAACAAGCTTATTTGACATGTCAATTAGTGTTATTTGACACGTTAAATAGTATCTTGTTTGACACGCATAGACCCAAACGATGTTCCGTAGAAATCCTGGTTGAGAATGAAACGACTGAACAACGAAACAGTAAGTAAGTGAAAGAAATAGGTTTTGAATGTTTTATTGGTAATTGGGGACCTACGTAAATGCCAACAAAATAAATAAAAGGTCACACACCAAAAAGTTATCTGGGAAGTCAGTTAAGACCAAATTCTTAATTACGACTGCCAAACCCGGACGACGCTGGGCCAATTGTGCGCCGCCCTATGGGACTCCCAATCACGGCCGGATGTGATACAGCCTGGATGCAGTGCCTTTTTATACCCTGACTACACCGCCCGCATCGCGTGCGCTAGCGTTGCAAAATAAATGTAATAATATATGTTATTCAATTATTGCACCCACACTGCTCGCGCTCGCAACGAGTGTCTTTGTTGCCAAGGGCTAAAATAGACTTCATTCCTGTTTCTGACGCAGATCGCGCTGCAAGTCCTGCCTCTCCCATCTCATTGGTTTATAGAAGCAGGTACCCACGTGCCATCTCCTCATTGGTTATACCCACGTGGGTGAATGGAAGACAAACTGTTTTGCCGGTTGTCGTGGTAATACTATGAAAGTGTAGATGCCAATCACCATATAAGTTCAAAGATGAAAAAGCCTGGAAAGAGAGATGACTAGAAACGATTCTGTTGACCGTTTTATGTGTGGATTAATTGTCGGAGTAGAGGACCTTGTGCATTTCAGGTAAAATAACAACTCAATGTTTATATCCCAGGACAAATTAGCTAGCAACAGCAAGCTAGCTAAATAGGACAAATTTAGTTAGCATGTGCAAGCTAACTAGCTAAATTGCCATACATGTTTAATGCTTTTCGACCTGTTCCCAAATGAATGTCATTGGTTCAGAGTTTGTTTTGATATTTTAACCTGCGTTTGGTGTAGGGGGACAAAATAAATGTATGCACGATGGCACACGCGCGCAGCCGGTTTGGGTTCCGTGTAAGACCGCTGCGTCCGCCCGTGTGTAACTGTACTAAATAGGACTAATTAAAGGGCGCTAAAATTAAGTACTTAAAAAAATTTAATTGGCAAGGAAAATATTGAGTATCAGGCGGAGAATGTCATATCGGTGCATCACTAGTCTGAATACTTCTCGAATGCACTGTAGACATGGAATCACTAGCCACTTTAATAATCAAATTTGTTTTGGTCACATACAGATGTTTGTGAAATGACACACAGGAGAGAAAATACTGCAGCGCTCTAGTCACTAATGTTTACATACTGCTTTACTCATTTCGTATGTTTTCTATTCTGCATTTTAGTCAATGCCACCCCGACATTGCTCGTCCTAATATTTATATATATTCTTTTACTTTTAGATTTGTGTGAATTGTTAGATACTACTGCACTGTTGGCGATGGAATACAAGCATTTCGCTACACCCGCAATAACATCTAAGTATGTGACCAATAAAGTTTGATTTGAACATCCGGCAAGGGACTGTCATTTGAGCTATAATTCAGCATTTCTTAAAGGTTATTTCTGAAAGGCATCTTTTGGGGAGTTTCCTCTCTAGCTTCTGTCCCTTTTAAGAGATCACCAATATCAGGAGTTTGACGCTGTGTTTTGCCTGTTTGTCTTTCAGATGGTGGAGCTGTCCAAAGCACAGGATATTGAGGCTGGTGACGGCACAACCTCTGTGGTGGTGATTGCTGGTGCCCTGCTTGACGCATGCGGCAAGTTGCTTCAGAAGGGTAAGTGACGTGGAACCAATGGCATCGTTGATGATCTCCAGGACCAGGCTTGCTGACTACTGGATTACACAATAAACTCCTAGACCAGAATTTGTTCTGAGTCCCTGCGTCCTAAAGTTTTAATACTAACTGCCTGTTCTCTGCTTATCCACCAGGTATCCACCCCACCACTATCTCTGAGTCGTTCCAGAAGGCGGTGGACAAGGGCGTCGAGGTGCTGACGGGCATGAGCCAGCCGGTGCTCCTGAGCGACCGCGAGACACTGCTGAACAGCGCCACCACCTCTCTGTGCTCCAAGGTGGTGTCGCAGTACTCCAGCCTGCTAGCGCCCATGAGCGTGGACGCCGTGATGCGCGTCATCGACCCGGCCACCGCCACCGGCGTGGACCTACACGATATCCACATTGTCAAGAAGCTGGGGTGAGGAGGGAGGGGAAGGCTGGTGGGTCCAGATTATGTGCTCACTACTGTAAATTGTTCTGGATAAGAACGTCTGCAAAAGGACTTAAATGTTAGGATTACAAACAGGGTTGGCCGTTTTGACTTCTGGGTCATGTTCATTAGGGCACGCAACAGGAAATGTTGAAACATTTTGCAACGGAAGATTTGCTTATCTTATTAGAAAA
Organism: Salvelinus namaycush; assembly: GCF_016432855.1. Classification (NCBI taxonomy): domain Eukaryota; kingdom Metazoa; phylum Chordata; class Actinopteri; order Salmoniformes; family Salmonidae; genus Salvelinus; species Salvelinus namaycush. Next base: position 17,651,706 of record NC_052345.1, read on the forward strand.
GTTCAGATAGTCCCTCCCTTTTGCAGTTCCTTTTCTGCCATTAGGTGCGTAATGAACATGATCCAGCAGTAGACCGTAGGCTACTAATGTAGGATCAGCGTCGTAGTAATACCATACCTTTCCTAAACCTTTTGACAGCTTCCTACAGTTGAAAGTCAGTTTGGATAGGCACATTTTCATTCCCCAGTTCTCTCTCTGTGGGGACGTGGACATGTCTGATGTGCCAGATCAATCTCAGGCGGTCAATTAGCAGAATGGCTCCACTTTGCTTTCCCTGCCAGTCACCTTCTGACAAGCTATCGCAACAAAAATGTAATTGTGTAATCAGCAACAAAACCATACTGATGTCCTACTTGAGTGTTTATCCTTGTGCATGGATGGACACACATTTATCTGATCTTAATCAACAACGCAAATGATTGCGTTTAAAAAAAATAATAATACAATTATTTTGCCTTATGGTCAAGAACCTTTGTTTGCAATCAGACAGGTAGAAACTGCTGCCCTTAGACAGATGTTCTACCCATAATGACCTTCTGTGTGTTTCTCTGCAGTGGGACCATTGATGACTGTGAGCTGGTGGATGGCCTGGTGCTGACCCAGAAGGTGGTCAACTCCAGCGTGTCCCGTGTGGAGAAGGCCAAGATCGCCCTCATCCAGTTCTGCTTGTCCCCGCCGAAAACTGACGTAAGTCCATCACAATCGCTGACTGTTTGTCTCAGTGAAATTGGCTTCCATGTTTGTCAATGTCTGACGTTATGGTGGACGATTAGTATTTTATGTTACCTTTCAATCTTCACATTTTCTTAGAATTGTTTTGTTTATTCTGTTTCCGTATAATTATTTTTGTCCCTCGTGTCGTAATCCAGATGGACAACCAGATAGTAGTGTCGGACTACGCCCAGATGGACCGCGTGCTGCGCGAGGAGCGCGCCTACATCCTCAACCTGGTCAAACAGATCAAGAAGGCGGGCTGCAACGTCCTGCTCATCCAGAAGTCCATCCTCAGGTAACACCTGGTGCATTATCACCGTCATGGCATTACGTTACATCATCACCGTCATGTCATCTAATCACTTTGTCCAATTGCTCTCACAATGTCTAGAAATGTATTTGAGTGTAATCAGAAAGGCGAGTATTAGGACTGTTACATGGGTTCCTCTGTACATTATACTCTTCCCATAGGTGGACCTCCTGTCTGCATGCTATCTTGATCACTGGATGACATGGTTAAAAAAATTGTTCCGTACTTCTTTCAGAGATGCTCTGAGCGATTTGGCCCTCCACTTCCTGAACAAGATGAAGATCATGGTGGTCAAGGAGATCGAGAGGGAGGACATTGAATTCATCTGCAAGGTATTAAAAACAATAACATTATTGGTCTTTACTTTGTAATTCATGATATTCTGTTACAGCCAAAGGCTGACTGTTGAATCTGAATTGACTTTGCCCCCCCACCTTGCACCCCTACAGACCATTGGCACCAAGCCCATCGCCCACATTGATCAGTTCCTTCCCGAGATGATGGGCACCGCCGAGCTGGCAGAGGAGGTCAGCCTGGATGGCTCTGGCAAGCTGGTCAAGGTATGCTAATTCACTTAAACTAATCTCAATCTGGCTCAATCTCTCCCAGGCTTGGATACAAGACTGCTTTCTTGCTGCCATCACAACTATGCGAGAACAGACTCTTAATTCTAATGATAATACCCTTGGAATGTGTTAAGTGGTCATTGAAAACAGTGACGATTTTAGGCATTGCATGTAGCCTATGTGTATTCCAACCTCCATGAATGAAAAATGTTAGGTCTTTGCTGTAAATGTTAATTGTAATATCGTTTTGAATGTTTTAGACAAGCTTGTTCTAAGATCGCCATTTCCCAATGAAAGTCAATTAATGCTGTTTCTCTCTGGCCTGTTCCTCTCCATAGATCACAGGCTGCACCAGCCCCGGTAAGACGGTGAGTATCGTGGTGCGCGGATCCAACAAGCTGGTGATTGAGGAGGCGGAGCGCTCCATCCACGACGCTCTGTGTGTCATCCGCTGTCTGGTGAAGAAGAGGTATGGTACTGCAGCCACTCTGGTCAGCTGTCTGAGCAACAATAGCCTCTGTAGATGCATGCAGTGATAATGTAGAATAATTACATAGATAAGCAAGCACAAGTCCCTCTAAGCTTTGCCCACTCGTGGCTGTCCGTGTCACAAGTGGCCATTTCCGGGGGACAGAGCAACCCTCTCTTCAACCTGGGTCAGGGGCTTCACCCCTGGCTCTGGACCTGTTGAGAGGAACATAATACTCTGAAGGACTGCAACTACACCTAAAATGGCTGTGAAGGATGTGTACTTTGTCCTTTTTAAAGAGCTTAACAGACCTTGTGATCCCAATAGATTTTGATATCAACCATTTGTCAGATAAAAAGAGAACATTTTAGATAACAGAAGAAATGGGGGGTACCAAAGTATCTACCAGCTTACCAGTCATTTGCAATAAACTATTTTCTATGCAGTCTTTAAATTCCTTGTTTGGGTAACTTATGTACAGTACCATTTAGAAGTTTGGACTCATTCAAGGGTTCTTTATTTTTACAACCCTTTTGCCTTGACAGCTTTGTGCACTCTTGGGATTCTCTATACCAGCTTCATGAGGTAGTCACCTGGAATGCATTTCAATTAACAGGTGTGCCTTGTTAATTTGTGGAATTTCTTTCCTTCTTAATGCGTTTGAGCCAATCAGTTGTGTTGTGGCAAGGTAGGGGTGGTATACAGAAGAAAAAAGACCAAGTCCATATTATGGCAAGAACAGCTCAAATAAGCAAAGAGAAACGACAGTCCACCATCACTTTAAGACATGAAGGTCAGTCAATGCAGAAAATTAAGAACTTTGAACGTTTCTTCAAGTGCAGTCGCAAAAACCATCAAGCGCTATGATGAAGCTGGCTCTCATGAGTACCGCCACAGGAAAGGATGACCCTGAGTGACCTCTGCTGCAGAGGATAAGTTCATTATAGTTACCAGCCTCAAATCGGCAATTAAATGCACCTCAGATTGCAGCCCAAATAAATGCTTCACAGAGTTCAAGTAACGGACTCATCTGAACATCAACTGTTCAGAGGAGACTGTGTGAATCAGGACTTCATGGTCAAATTGCTGCAAAGAAACCACTACTAAAGGACACCAATAAGAAGAAGAGACTTGGACCAAGACACACGAGCAATGGGCATTAGACCGGTGGAAATTTGTCCTTTGGTCTGATGAGTCCAAATTTTAGGTTTTTTGTTTTAACCTCTGTGCCTTTGAGATGCAGAGTAGGTGAACGGATGATCTCCGCATGTGTGGTTCCCACTGAAGCATGGAGGTGGTGTGGGGGTGCTTTGCTGGTGACACTCAGTGATTTTATTTAGAAGACTTCACCAGCATGGCTACCACAGCATTCTGCAGCGTTACGCCATCCCATCTGGTTTGGGCTTAGTGGGACTATCATTTGTTTTTCAACAGGACACGCTTCCATTTGATTCACTATTTTGGTTACTACATGATTCCATATGTGTTATTTCATAGTTTTGATGTCTTCAGTATTCTACAATGTCGAAAATAAATGAACCCTTGAATGAGTAGGTGTCTAAACTTTTGAATGGTTCTATATATCGGTGGGGTGCATCTCAATCCCGTATCCTTCACGCAATCTGCACTGATCTGAAAATGTAGGATATGTTAGCACTATAGCCTAGAGCTGGGATGATAAACCAAAAATGCTACAACGTTTAAACTTTTAGTTTTTTATACAAACTGCAGTTCACATAATGTTGTACATTTATCGTTAGCATATTTATTGCAATATGGATTTTTGTCCATATTGCCCAGCTCTACTACAGTCTTATTTGATATTTGCTTTCACTAGTTAGTTTAACATCAGAATGGCGCAAAAGTCGTTTGTTTTATCTCTTTCCCTTGACTGATGCCTTTTCTCCCTCCCAGGGCTCTGATCGCCGGTGGCGGCGCCCCTGAGATCGAGCTGGCCCTGCGTCTGGCTGAGTACTCCCGCACGCTGCCAGGCATGGAGGCATACTGCGTGAGGGCCTACGCAGACGCCCTGGAGGTGGTGCCATCTACACTGGCCGAGAACGCCGGCCTCAACCCCATTTCCACTGTCACAGAGCTCCGCAATAGGCACGCCCAGGGCGAGAAGACTGCCGGGATCAATGTCCGCAAGGTGCAACACTCTCCTGGATTCTGTTTGGTTTTATGCTTATTTTCACCCTGCCATAGTTGGTTCTCAAGATGCAATGTTGAACATTCAGATTTAGAACAAATGTGACTGTCTCGTGAGGCCAGAGTCACGCCTTGACAACACCTCATTGTCCTGGTGTGCTCGCAGTAAACTTATTTGCCTATTCATTGACTGTAGTCTCTTGTGGCCCAGCCATTCACCAGCTCGATACAGAACCTCCATTTTGACAGTTTGTCATTAAGATTTACATTACTGCAGTTGCATACCAGATATGCGATTATCTATCATGTAGAATAGCAAATTGACTCGTCCCCCCATTCCTCTCCCCCTCTCAGGGCGGTATCTCCAACATTCTAGAGGAGCTGGTGGTGCAGCCTCTGCTGGTGTCTGTCAGCGCTCTGACCCTCGCCACTGAGACGGTCCGTAGCATCCTCAAGATTGACGACGTGGTAAGAGACCAGACAACCCTCTGGTGTCACTAGTGGAGATCTGCCCTCTCATTCAACCTGCATTATCTTGTATGCCCATTTTAGTATGGAACACAGCACCAGAAAAAACGCACAACACTACATAAATTGTTCTAATTGAAAGCCCCCCTCCTTTCACTTATACTGTGTCCTTAAGGTAATAAGATTTTCCCCTTTCTTGCAGGTGAACACCCGATAAGGAGTTACGAGGAGATTTGTCGATGTAGCAAGAATCCAACCTGTGTTACTGCACGTGCTTGTGCCACAAGGAGTCATAGGACCGGCAGCTTGCTAAGACCCGTATGTCCAGGAGTCCTCTGTAGTTGATGCAGTCTGTAATTGAATAAAACAGTTTTTTGACACCATGTTTTTGTTGTGTACTTCTTCCTTGGGCTCCCTCAGTGACCGACCCCACTGACCAGCAGTTCATCTTTAAATCTCAGGCTAGTGTCATGACACCAACGGCATGGTGTTAACGGCAACTTTCCCCATATACACTACCGTTCAAACGTTTGGGGTCACTTAGAAATGACATTGTTAGAAAGAAAATCAAAAAAAAAAAATATTTTGTCCATTTTAAAATAACATCAAATTGATCAGAAATAGTGTAGTCATTGTTAATGTTGTAAATGACTTGTAGCTGGAAACAGCTTTTTTTTATTTTATGGAATATCTACATAGGTGTACAGAAGGCCATAATCAGCAACCATCACGCCTTTGTTCCAATGGCACGTTGTGTTAGCTAATCCAAGTTTATCATTTGAATAGGCTAATTGATCATTAGAAAACCCTTTTGCAATTATGATAGCACAGCTGAAAACTGTTCTGATTAAATAAGCCATACAACTGGCCTTCTTTAGACTAGTTGAGTATCTATGGTTTTCACATGAATGGGAATACATATATGCATATGTTGGTCACAACAAAAAAAGTCAGCAAACCAGTTAGTATCTGGTATGACCAATTGCCTTGTGTAGCACAACACATCTCCTTCGCATAGAGTTGATAGTGGAATGTTGTGCCACTCTTCAATGGCTGTGAGAAGTTACTGGATATTGGTGGGAACTGGAAAATGCTGTCGATCCAGAGCATCCCAAACATGCTCAATGGGTAACATGTCTGGTGAATATGCAGGCCATGGAAGAACTGAAACCATTTCCATGGCAGCTGATGAATGGTATGACAATGGGCCTCAGGACCTCCTCACTTATCTGCCCTTTCAAATTGCCATCAATAAAATGCAATTGTGTCTGTAGTTTATGCCTGCCAATAGTCAAGTGCTTAATTTGAACCGGATGCTGCCAGAACAGGATCCGGCATCTCTCAGATTTTACCTTGTTTGTTCCGGCACCGATTTGCCCGGCTCTGGCATTATTTATACAATTTGTTCAGTTTGCACTGTAAACATAAAGCGATCAGAGTTAAATCAAGTTGCTTCCTGGTTCTTTATCCCGCATTCGAGAAAAAACAATGTAAACGCGCGGTGATCCTTCTGCGCAATCATCCTAATCCTTCCACACTGATTTCAGACCTGCTCTCATTTATTTGTATATATAGGTTATGGGGCGGGCAGGCCCATAATCTCGAAACAGGTCTTGGCAGTGGTGGTCAACTAGTGAAGCGGTCCCTGCGTAATCACGTCGCGTAGCTTAGGCTAGTCGTCTCCCTAATGAATTTGAAACTGAGGGAACGCCAAATCAAAAATGAATAAGAAAAGGCAATCAATTTTGATAAAGTTTTTAAAGTCCAAAAATCCTGAAAAAGATGGTGAACCCGAAACGAGCCAAAGAACTGCCACCCTAGGCGAAACAAAAATCTGCCGCCCCCCTCCTGTCCCCACTAAATTATGTACAGCAGGGGTCCGCAATAGCTCTGGCCTTGGGCCAATTTTTTTCTCAGCTAAAAGTCTGAGGAACAGAACATATTAGCATCCCAGATCATAGGCCTACAATACAAATTAAACATTTTAACACATCTGGTTAGTAGGCTATATAATCAGTTAAATGTCAATAACAGCCTAATATGTTCAATATGACTACATTGATAAATCACCAATGTCTCTATTGTATTTTTGTGTGTGTTGATTGGAGAAAAACATCTTGCAATCAAAATAAAATATTGGACTGAAAACGTCTCAAAAGAAAGGCATAAAAGTTCCAAGGAAGAATGGACAGATAAATAGGCATTCTTAACATATTTCTCCAACATCAAACCAGAGTGTCTTGTTTGCAATGCTGAAATGCCTAGTTAACTAAAGGTGAAATAAAAAAATACTAAATAAATTGCTGTTTGCAAATAATTTCATTTTAGACAACCTTAAGAATGTAAGGATGGCACTTTCAAAAGTTACCTCGCGTGCAAATATAGGAGGTCCCTTACTGGGCAGAAAGGAATTTTACTTTAACCCCTGCATCGGAGAGTTACAATGTTGCAATCACTATGCAGCCAGCTGCCTATAGTAGGAAACAGAGTTTCTTACTAATAATATGACACATGGCACGACCCCACAATTGTTAGAGTTACAATAGAAATAACACTTTTTTTAAATATATTTAACATATCATTTAATATTCCTGTAGAACTGTAAAAAGAGCTTTGGAAACAAGTGCTTTCATAAATGCATGGCTTACCTCGTTTTGCTGGATAAGTTTGCTAAAAGTTTTCTGCCAATGACCCAGCCTTAACGAATTTTGTTTATTTACATATCAAATTTGATTGTCCAACATTTTCAGCATTTCTTCATTTCGTGGCCCGCCTAGTGGCCTCTCCTCTGCTGTGGAGGTGGCACAGATTCTTCCAGTCCCTGGTTCCATCAATGACCAGCGCAAATTTGCCCTGGTGTGAAAAATATTTGCAGCTAAAACAGAAGGCTGCATCGTTTTGCTTGGAGTAAACGAGCCATGGTATCACCACTCTCTCCCCGTTCGCCATCCTCCTATTGTAGTGGGCCACCAAAAAAATATTAGTGCCCCTCATCTCTTGGGAAATTCCCCTCCTTATCCTGATGTGGCCCAGCCTGCCATAACATATCCCGTAAAGATCCATTCATATCTTTTGATACATTTCAGCAGTAAATCTCTTTGGTTTAGAGATTGTGCCTCTTTTCTCATGAGTTAAAAAAAAGATATATTCGCTTCCTGATAGTTTTTGTCTTTTATAATCTATGTACCTTACTTTTAGCTGAAATGATGTCCACTAGTAATTTAGCTAGCTAATGTTATCAGGCTAGGTTAGGCTACTGCCTTAATCACTAATCCTCTTCATCACACACAAACATTAAAAAACAATACAATAGTTTAATTGGCAGATTCATTTTTGTTAATGTTTTACAACTGGACAATCCTGTAAAAACACACACATATCACCATAGGATACTGGGAGTGAACTTCGCGAGAAACAGGAATGGGGTGGGGGCTGGAACTGCAGCAACCGCTACCCGCTGGGGCAAGGCAACCGCCTAATTTTGCCTAACGGGAGTGCCAGCCCTGGCGCCGGATGAGAGGAGTGAGAAGAAAACTGCTCCTGATGGCAGCGCTGTTTATCCGCCAGTTCAGCATCACTACCGGCACTTCCACTAGCTAGTAGGTCACCCCTTACAACTGCTTATCCCGCTAGTTCAGCATCACCACCGGCACTTCCACTAGCTAGTAGGTCACCCCTTACCCTTACAATCAGTTGATATAAACGAGAACTATCATCAGAAATTACGCAATATGAATCAGTCAAATCGCCGCCTGACCCACTAGTTGGCCATAAGGTTAAAATCAACGTTACATATCGTGGTGTAGATACTGTATTGACAATGACACAATAACATTTCCAGCATGGCCGACAACCTGACCTCCCTTGCCCGACATATGGTAATTCATAAATAATAAGTGAGCGTTGCATTTGCAGCTCCTAAATTAATAAAAACATTTCAAACGTAGTTTTAAACGACAACTCTGAACGAACTCCGTAAACTCGTGGCCCAGCTGGCTAGCTTGACTAACATTGCTAGCCCGCGGGCGCGTTCCAGGTTGACACAGTTTGGTTTATTGCTAGACTGCGGTTGCGTTGCTAGCCCGGGGCGCGTTGCATGTCGACACGGGTGCGTTCCAGGTGGACTTCATTGCTTCTTTATGGGTGTATTACAACGGATAGTTAACATGACAGATTAGCATAATTGGTTCCCAATCACTAATGTGATTCATCTTATCAACCACTTAGTTAGGTGCGATAAATAAGGGTTTGAACAAAAACCTACACTCCCATTCAAACCCAGAATCCTATACTGGATTTTCTCCAGACTTCCAACACGATTCTACGAGACAAGATTTGGATGGATGGCCACGGGAGGCTAGTGTTAAACATATCAGCTAACCACATACTAGTGGTGTTCCTGCCTGATTACGTTGAATAAGTTGCATTGCATCAACCAATGGTTGTGTGCTACGTCATCGACTGTCAGGCATTACATTGCTATATCATAAAATGTGGTTAACTGATATGTCAAATACCTATCCAAGCTTTGCGAGATCTGGCAGGCGTCTGCAATGTAGTCAGGCAGGAATGCCACCCATATGATATAGCAGTATAGCAATCTAATGCCCGACTGTGCAGTCGATGACGTGGCATGCAAATGACGTACTGTGCAACTATTGGTTGATGCAATGCATTATCTGCAATTTGGTCAGGGCCTGGAACATTACCCTCAACTAGCTGAATCAGGTATGTAACCTTTATTTAACTAGGCAAGTCAGGTATGTTAGGTTAGAATACCCGCAGAATGGTAGATCTCCAGGAAGAGGGTTAGGTAGGTCTGACCTATGTAAGTACTAGGTCGTATTTATAGCAGAATTCCCTTTGGCAATGGACAACTAAAAACAAGTGTTTCTTATAGGACAAGTTCAGGTAGTCTCTAGTCTCTTGCAGTTTCAGTCCATTTTCATTCTGTTTGGTGCCTATCGAATACGACACTGTACTGCCTCCAACCAAGTCTCAGGCTTTTGTGGGCATTGTGCCCCACGACGTTGACCGATGGCCGACCCAGATTCTACTTTATGAATTCAGAAGGACTGCCACTGCTCACGGGAATGATCAAAAGGAATGATGTGACGGACTGGTCGTGGTCTCCCATCTCATTTGTGTGTAGTGTTAGATGGTCTGTTAAACTGGTCGCAGCACGACTCTTTATTGCCACACAATCAGAGTTGGTGGTAATTGCTTTTCTTTGTACAGCATGATAGGTAAAAACTCTGACAATGTTTTAGTTTGAATTTATTAGTAGACAAGTAGAACATTTTAAGGGACAGTGTGAATTACATTGACTCTTGAATTGCAAGAGACAAAACAATATAGAACAGCAAAAAAACATGAAAAAACAGATATTATACAGCTGTGCCAGGAAAATAACCTCTCCCTCAACGTCAACAAAACGAAAGAGCTGATCGTGGACTTCAGGAGACAGCAGAGGAAGCACGCCCCCATCTACATCGACGGGACCGCAGTGGAGAAAGTGAAAAGCTTCTTCGCCACAGACAATGTGGCGAAGAAGGCGCAACAGTGCCTCTTCAACCTAAGACCCTTACAAACTTTTACAGATGCACCATTGAGAGCATCTTGTAGGACTGTATCACCGCCTGGTACAGCAACTGCACCGCCCGCAACCACAGGCCTCTCCAGAGCGTTATGTGGTCTGCCAAATGCATCCGCGAGGGCACACTGCCTGCCCTCCAGGACACCTATGGCACCTGATGTCACAGGAAGGCAAAAAAGATCATCAAGGACATCAACCACCGAGCCACGGCATGTTCACTCCACTATCATCCAGAAGGCAAGGCCAGTACAGGTGCATCAAAGCTGGGACCGAGAGACTGAAAAACAGCTTCTATCTCAAGGCCATCAGACTGTTAACTAGCCATCACTAGCCGGCCTCCACCCAGTACCCTGTCCTGAAATTAGTCACTTTCACGATGGGTAACATGTCTGGTGAATATGCAGGCCGTGGAAGAACTGAAACCATTTCCATGGTAGCTACCACCCGGTTACTCAACCCTGCACCTTAGAGGCTGCTGCCCTATGTACAGTTGAAGTTGGAAGTTTACATACACCTTAGCCAAATACATTTAAACTCAGTTTTTCACAATTCCTGACATTTAATCCAAGTAAAAATTCCCTGTCTTAGGTCAGTTAGGATCACCACTTTATTTGAAGAATGTGAAATGTCAGAATAATAGAAGAGATAATGATTTATTTCAGCTTTTATTTATTTCATCACATTCCCAGTGGGTCAGAAGTTTACATACACTCAATTAGTATTTGGTAGCATTGCCTTTAAATTGTTTAATTTGGGTCAAACGTTTCGGGTAGCCTTCCACAACCTTCCCACAATAAATTGGGTGAATTTTGGCCCATTCCTCCAGACAGAGCTGGAGTAACTGAGTCAGGTTTGTAGGCCTCATTGCTTGCACACGCTTTTTCAGTTCTGCCCACAAATATTCTATGGGATTGAGGTCAGGGCTTTGTGATGGCCACTCCAATACCTTGACATTGTTGTCCTTAAGCCATTTTGCCACAACTTTGGAAGTATGCTTGGGGTCATTGTCCATTTGGAAGACCCATTTGCAACCAAGCTTTAACTTCCTGACTGATGTCTTGAGATGTTGCTTCAATATATCCACATAATTTTCCTTCCTCATGGTGTCATCTATTTTGTGAAGTGCACCAGTCCCTCCTGCAGTAAAGCACCCCCACAACATGATGCTGCCACCCCCATGCTTCACGGTTGGGATGGTGTTCTTAGCTTGCAAGCCTCCCCCTTTTTCTTCCAAACATAATGATGGTCATTATGGCCAAACAGTTCTATTTTTGTTTCATCAGACCAGAGGACATTTCTCCAAAAAGTACAAACTTTGTCCCCATGTGCAGTTGCAAACCGTAGTCTGGCTTTTTTATGGCGGTTTTTGGAGAGGTAGCTTCTTCCTTGCTGAGCGGCCTTTCAGGTTATGTCGATAAAGGACTCGTTTTACTGTGGATATAGATACTTTTGTACCTGTTTCCTCCAGCATCTTCACAAGGTCCTTTGCTGTTGTTCTGGGATTGATTTGAACTTTTCACACCAAAGTACGTTAATCTCTAGGAGACAGAACGCGTCTCCTTCCTGAGCGGTATGACGGCTGCGTGGTCCCATGGTGTTTATACTTGCGTACTATTGTTTGTACAGATGAACGTGGTACCTTTGCGTTTTGGAATTTGCTCCCAAAGATGAACCAGACTTGTGGAGGTCTACAATTGTTTTTCTGAGGTCTTGGCTGATTTCTTTCGATTTTCCCATGATGAGCATTCTATAGGCAGGGTCACCCATAATACTACTCCTATCCACCTGCGTGTGTCCGGGAACCACACTGAGTCTCTATACAGTTTATGCTCATCAAGTCATCAAGTGCCACAATCCCCTTATCAACTGGACTGCTGGTACTATCGTGGGCTGGAGCCTGTTCTGCCACGCCCATTGCCTGAAGTTGGCGCAGCCTGCCCCGGAAGAAGCCTCGGACCTCTCCGCCATTCCTGCGGAGTACCAGGATCTCCATGAGATTTTCAGCAAGGCCCGGCCCACTTCGCTTTCTCCGCATCTACCCTATGACTGCGGGATCGACCTTCTCCCGGGCACTACACCACCCCGGGGACGGCTGTATTCACTGTCGGTTCTGGAGACCAAGACTATGGAGACGTACAGAGGACTCCCTGGCTGCAGGGGGTATCTGTCCTTCTGCCTCCCCCGCCGGCGCAGGGTTCTTATTTGTGGAGAAGGACAAAACCCTGCGCCCGTGCATCAACTCCCGGGGCCTCAATGACATCACGGTTAAGAACCGCTACCCGCTATCACTCATCGCCTCGGCTTTCGAGCCGCTTCAGGGGGCCACTATCTCTTCTAAGTTAGACCTGCGGAATGCCTACCACCTGGTACGGATACGGGAAGGTTGTAGCGGTATTTATTAGAGAGGGGTAAAGAAAGATCTTGTTCGGGCGCCAGGCAGGTATTAACCATGCCGAAAGGAAAAGAGTAGAATAGAGAGAGTACCACTACCAGACCCACACACATCAGCAGAAGAGACTGCCTAGAGTGTAGCCTGTTCACCAGATAGCCAGCGGAGAGAAAAGAGAATACACACCCTATAAAACCCACATCACAGCACAGTCCTCCCACAATTCTTGGTAACCCCACCAAGCATACCTCATACAATAATAATAATAATGGCAGAGCAATTAAACAGCAACTTCATACAAGAAAGAACCCAGTCATCAACAGAGGATTTGCAATAATTTGTATTCTCTTCCAGTGGAGGAGTGCAGAGGGTATGACTGTGGGGGTGTTCATATACACAAAGGCCTTAAAAATGTCCACAATCTTCTCGGCCACATGTCCTTAGTACACCCCACCTCAACAATTTGGTACTTTTTCTACCGCTAGAGAAAAGTTTGGATATTGCCACACATATACCTACTTATTAACAAAATTAAGGAAGTTTCTTTTTAAATTATTCATATATATTATCCTGTCAACCACTCTATGAAGAAGTTTTAAAAAATCGAATTGTACCTTTTGTAATGACCACCCAGAAGGAAATGTCTGTGGCAAGACATCAGTAAATGTATAATTGAAAATTACATTTATGAAGATTGTACACTATTTTGGAGAGATGTACTGCTTGGATTCTTTACCTACGAAAGAAATAAGTTGAAACAATTTTATGTAATTCATTTCATTATTCTTTTGGCTAAATTTCATATTCACAAATGTAATTTTAGAAACAAAACACCACATTTTCATACCTTGCAAGAATAAATTAAACTATATGTTAAGAAAATGAAATACTCTGCCAACAAGAAAGCTGTTAGGCTCGAAATGCTAATAAATGTGCACCGTTACAGTAAAAAAAAAAAAAAAACTCTTACTTCCTGAAACAGCTAGTCATTTCCTTCACAACCACACGACGCGTCGCTGTTGCTCTGGAGAGCACCTGCTGTTCTTTTGATAGCGTTTGCCAAGTAGTTGTAGCGTCTCTACTACATTAAACTTTGACAAAGAAAGCAAGAACAGGGGAAACAATGGCGAATGCCCATCGCGCCAACGTCCTGGTTACCTCCTGTTTGAAAACGCCGGTAGACCCACATACCAAGGCTCCGTTGGCGTTGTATGAAAGGCAGCGAGCCCTTCCATGTTCGTCAGCAGCTGGTCGTATTGACAATCGAGACTACGAAAAAGAGGTAAGATATCGGCAGATGAGTTTTGTATTTGAAAGCTGAGCTAAGCAATCAAGAAATACTCTGAAAGATTGGTTGAAATGCAGCATAAGGGTGGAAAGAGGACTGGAGCACCATCCAATACTTGGCAAGATGCCATTCATCCCACTAACCAATCCATCAACGTTATAAATTACCTCCAATCTTTATGTTGATCTGGAGAGGAATGGCATCAGTTGCACATAGGAACCCTATATGTTTTTTTTTTTACATGCATGGTTCAAAATTCCATAATAAGCTAATTCTTTGGTCCTCCCTCATTGATCTGCTAGATGGCTTAGTCATAAAACATATTGATCATACATTGCTACCAAACATCTAAGTGGATGTAATTAGGCCTAATGTATATCCTATGATACTGGATAGTGATGTAAATTAAGTGGAGAATCTATTAATTAATATCTTTAATGTCACTTGTGTTAAAGATTGGGAAAATTCAGGTCAAGCATGTACTTATGTCGGTGGATTCTCATAAATCCATGTTGTTCTCAAATGTTACTACAGAGATTTGACTGTTTTCAGGTCAACCTGCCTGTGTGGGAGAGGATTTAACCTGTATAACTTGTTACTGGCCTATTTTTGGCTTCCCTCATTTACTAGATTACGCTGACGTCACAGTGCCAGTAATCCTAAATGCTTAATTTCCTTTGGACAACATTATTTCAAATCCCATTTATTTTTCCCAACTGGACAAGGATCTTCCCTACATCTGGGCATCTCAAAAAATAAATAAATTAGAAAGTACATTCATTTTTATCTGGCTTGTACTGTAACCAGTAGGATACTAGTTAGAATTGCTTGTCCAAGCTTTAGACATATTTTCTTAATATTTGTAAATGTATGATTTGATCTCGTCCATTCATCACCCCAAGAAAAAAGATGGAGATGGTTGGGGGCCGAGCAGCGAGTGTGAAAGTTGAACACACTCCTTCCATTATCACCCACATTCTGTGCGTGACCATATGGATAGGTCATCCAAACCCACAGAGCTGGGGATAATGAGCTTAGGCCTCAAGTAGCCATCTCATATTATGTGCTACTCTACACACTTCATAACCATCCACAATATGTCCAGTCATCAGTACTACTCTTACATAATGATACACTTCCATACATTTGGCATATTAACACAAATGGGGCCACCCATTCAAGAAATATCTGAAAGTCATAGAAATACAGGTGAAAGGCTCTTTCTTCCATGCAACCATAATCCTATCCAAGATACCCGTTGCTTCCAATGGCTTACTTAAGGGATAATGCCAGAGAAGCCTGTGTTTGGAAGATATATTGGCACGGGTGTTAGGTCCGAGACAAAGTCGATTTTACATTTGACCAATAATGTCCTTTGTAGGCTACTTTTATTATTTGCATGGAATGGATTCCAGACACATGCTCCACAATCCGTGCACAACGTAAATGTTTTTTGCTTCATTTTCCTCATGACTTTCTTTGACTTCTCAGCTGCAGTATGACGACTCGGGGTCTGAGTGCGGTGATGGGGATGCCCCCGGGAAGGGCAGCCCCCTGATTATCAAAGACTACCGAGTGACGGGGGATCACATCGACCTGCGTGAGTTCTACTTCTCCAACGAGGAGTACTATCGTAAGCTGGAGGAGCTGAAGAGGGCCCACCTCCGCACCATGGCCGAGCTAGAGGGCATGTACCGCAAGAAGCTGGAGCTCAAAGGCACACCACCCTCAGAAAATATACAGGGGCCACAGGCACACAGGTGTGTTGCTGCTCTTGTTTGGAATTTGTTGTTTGTCTTGATTAACCACCAAGATAATAAGCTGAAGTTGGTAGGGTACATTATTTCTGCCCCTGGAGTGTACTCTACTCAGCGTCTACCACTTCTAACGTGTCAATTAATATTAGAAGGGTTTAAAATCTTTGTTCGCTCACCAGATCGTTCTTGAAGATCAGCCCCATGCCCGTGAGGAGTCTGAGGAAGGCCCACTCTGCTCTGGAGCTGAGGAGGGGCTCTGGGCTGTCGGACACATCTGACGAGGAAGGTACTGTCGACAACAATGTGGAGAAGGGTCTGCAGTCCTCCCCCAAAGAGCATATCAAGAACATGTGGCAGGACTTCAAGCTGTCGCCTCGCAAGTGCCACCCGTCCACATCCTCCCACCAGAGCCTCATTGGGGGCCACAAGAACGGCATCAAGGGTAAGGACCGGAAGCAAGGGCGAAAAGATGTCGAACACGAGCCTTGGAAACCCAGAGTGACCATCCCCAAGCCGTTCCACATGACGCTGCGGGAGAACCAGAAGCACCAGAAAGGTGTCAAGACACGGTCAGAGATCGAGCTGGAGAACACGGCCCTACGGAAGCAGCTGGAGGAGCTGACAGAATGCCAGCGCAAGTTCCGTGCCAGCTCCGTACCCGCCCACGTGCGCCTGCCCCTGTATGAGGAGCTCCAAGAACGCGACGAGGCACGGCGGGCCATGCGTGAGCGGGAGCAGCAGCATCTGTGCTCCACCCAGCAGCCCTTCAGTTTCCTGGAGCGCGAACGTCTCAAGAGGGAGCAGAGAGAGGAGCAGCTCCGCAACCTCCAGCCAGACAGCAAGGAGAGAGTCCGACCATTCAGGGCCAAGCCCGTGCCCAAGGCGGTGTACGATGCGGCGTCGGGCGAGCAACTGAAGGAGGAGCAGCTGTACCGCGCCATCAAGATGCAGATGAGGGCCCAGGAGCTGCTCCACAGCGCCTCCATGCCACCCAGCATGCTAGCACGCCACCTTAGCGAAAGGAAGTGGGCCAAGGATGAAGCCAGGGGGGACACCGCTGGATCTGAGGATGACAACAGTGCCTCTTACAGGCCTAAGATAAATACAGAGGTGCCCGACTTCGACGCCAGCTACAGGAGGTTCAAGAAGCAGCTGGAGAGCCGGCGCGACGTGAAACCTTTGACGACGTGCGAGCCGTTCCAGCTCCAGACGTCACAGATCCCCTCGCACCGCGAACGCATCCTGGCCGACATCGAGAAGGAGCAGATGAGTCCGCGGGCCAAGCGCTGGCCTTACATCAGCATAACTGGGCACGTCCGTTCACACAACTCTAGCCTCTGCTCCTCCCTCTCAGGCAGTCTGGAACAGCTGCCTGCCAAAGTCACCGATGCCAGCAAAAAACGGCAAGAGGCCGTGAGGTACTACCCACATAGAATAGCAAGGGGCGTCTCCTTTTTAGACGAGCTAGTGAGCGCTTCAGAATTTAGTTGCTCTTTTTAGGAATAGTTATGCCCTGAAAGTTGAAACCCTTGTCTGTTGAATCCTGTGGACTTCCTATCCCCTGTGGACTTCCTATACACTCCCAGCTCCAAAACAACCAAATGCCCAACATCTGACATTATTACCCCCCTAGTCCTACTTCTAGTGTCATTGGCCTTCATTTTCCCTTTTGACAAAGTCCTTCCTCCACCCATGCCTTCCTGTCATCGATGACTGCCTTGTCTCCTTGAGTAGAAAGGTACTTGAGCAGAGAAAGAAGGCGGAGGAGGAGGAAGCGAGATGGAGTGAGAGACAGAAGCAGAGAGAGAAGAAGCTTGCGAAGGTGGTTTCGAAGCGCGCCCAGGCCAACGACACCCACGTGCCCCTCTCTCAGACCAACCAGTCCAAGCTCAAGCAGTTCAGGTACCCATAGAAACCCATAACATTACAATTATACTTGTAGCAACCAAGAAACTCACTCTGCCTGAGACCAGTACGAACACCCACTCCACAGCCCGCCCCACATTTTCATATGGAAGTAGTGAGTGGAATTGCAAACCTAGTGTTAATTTAACACTATTAAAAAGACTGAACCGAACATTGCCTCAATAGTCTCAATTGTGACTCTTTTTCTAGTATATTATTTTGAAGAATATGGATGGATCTCTTCATTGTTTTTATAAGACATTAAAAACATACTAATGTGTGGATACCCTTTTGTTCCATATCCCAATTTCAGTTTCAAGTAATTGTTTAGGAATGATTTCCATATCAGTAACAGTAAGCTGCGGTTGTAAAAGTTATGTTTTTGTTGAATAGGTCAGGGTTGAGGGTTATTTCAGGGCTGAGGGTTGTGGGATCACAGGGGTGAGAGGTTGTCTGTGTGTTTCAAACAGAAAGCAGGACTTTCAGCGCAGGAAGGAGTACAAGGAGGAGATGAGGGAGATCCAGGAGCGAGTTAAGGGGAGGCCTCTGCTGTTGGAGCAGGTCGCACAGGTGAGCCTGAAACGGCCCACACACACACACACGTGGAGTGACATGACATGGGTTGCATTTCAGTAGTTATAAGTGGCTTCCTTTCCTCATCTCCTCAGTCCACTCATTCACACAATAAATATATATTGCATGAATAATAAATGTATGACTGACTATTTTCCCATCACTGCTCATGGTGTATGCTATTTTTCACTTCTGTCTGTTGACAGATGAATGCCAAACACGCTGCAGAGAAGCACTACACAGACACCCTGCGAGGCTGTGGAGTGAGTGAGGACTTTGTCAGTGGCAAGGTGCCCCAGCGGCCAGGTGGCCAAGACTCTGCATGCAGGACCTCCATCTCCAGTGACTCCAAACAAAGGTAGATTTCTGGCTCTATGACAGTGAATTATACATTTTGTAAACATACTTCATTAGTCAAAGTCTCTACAAAGACAATACAATATCACGTTGCAAAAAAACGTTTTAGGCCTACTTCATCACCTGTGCTGTGGTCTTAGATCTTGTATACAGTATTACAGTCTCAGATGGTGATAGTGAATAGACATATAATACAAAACATATTTAACACAGTTGTAAAGTTACTCATAATCAATAGAAATATTATTTCAAAGTATTTGAGCCATGTGTAAGAGATAATCAATGAGGGCTATGCGTTCTGTGGAAAATAATGAAGGACATGGAAGGTGTATATTATTTTACAGAGAATGCATAGAGCCCCGAGTTTATTATCCCTTTTATACCATGGCTATAATGTACACATTTGCCGCTAGAAATATGTTCATTTGCAGGTAGAAATGTGTTCAAAATCCACTGAAATAGCTAGCAAATGTACTAGATAGCTACAGTAGTTGCCTTGGTAACGAAACAAACATAATTGCTAGTTTAGCTATCCAAACCATCAGTTTTAGCGCAGAATAACTGATGAATGTACGAACATTCAATACCGGTTGAATATGGCCGGTGTCAGTAAACGTCGGCAAAAAGGCGTAATTAAATTGTTGCCAGCAGTACAGTTACAGTCACCAACGATCTGGATAACATGAAAACAGCCTAACCAGCTCTGCTATGGCAAGTAAAATGGTCTGAGTGAGTTGTTCTCTCATTTGTAGCTAGCAGTTAGATTGAGTGCTTGACTGCCGTTGTGAGGTCAGAACGCTCGGATCAACGCTTCTCCTTGCAAAGCGTCCACTGTGCGCTCTGAATTCACTAACGGACAATATGACAACGCTCCGAATTTACTGACGCCCAGAGCGCACTGTGGCACTCCAGATTGAATTTACGAACACACGCTTAGCTTGCTATTATAAAAATCGAATTCAATAATGTTTTCAGTTCGACTTATGTTGCATTCATAGGCAACTCAAACATATAACATGTAAGAATTAACGAAATATATTGAATCCTAGCGTTCTGAAATAATGCACGCTCTAGAATGCACTTTAAGCCAATCAGAAACGAGTATTCAACAATGCCATGGTATAAGAGTTGATCTTTTTTTATTTTGTTTTCTCAGTGAAAAGGATGAGACCGATACACCAGCTATTTACAACATGGTCTTCCAGGATGACTACCCAGACAATTATGAAGACAGCTTTGCTGACCAAGAACTGGAAGGAGAGCAGGAGCCTGAGAAAGATGAATTAAAGTCCGAGGAAAATGAAGGCCATGACGAAGTAGGGCGGGAGAGGGAGGACATTGGGCGTTATTCAGATGATTGCGATTACTCAGATGCCCATTACTCAGATGATGATGACCATTACTCAGATGCCAGTGAGCATTACTTGCCCCTGGACGATGAAAAGAATGAAGGGAGTGACATCATCAAAAGGCCCAAGAGTACAGAGAGCAGCCCAAGCTATAGAAGCGGCCAGCACAGCCGAAACAGTCAGAAGTCAGAGAGTGATAGGGAAAACACAGCAATAGCAGACAAGAAAAATTATGAGGATGATTGAAAAGTCATAGGAGTGCATTTTCTCACACGTAGGCGGACTACATTGTGCGCAAACGTCTACAACACTGACACACAGTGGTAGAGATGCTTCTATTATAAAATAGGCTAAATGTATGGTAGGATATCTGTCTGTGAATATACAGTAATAATGGGAAATGTGTAAATAAAATTGGTTAATTTCCTGTTTATTAAAAGAAAATAGCAAATACAATTTAGTGTGATACACAGACCAGAGTCAATTGAAGTAGTAGGTTATGGTTATACAAATTGTCACATTGAACAGTTTAGGGTACTCTTTGTTTTGTGATATCCTACTATGCAGGAAATACAACACTATGACCACTTACTTTTGGATGTTTGTGATATATTTTCTTTAGACAATTATTTGTCAATGTTTTGTGACTATGTGTAGCCTAACTTTTGCAATATATTTCAGGATCATACTTTCATTTCATAAATACATAACATTTGGGAACATAAAGGTGTTATGTATTTCATGTACATTATGGGATATTTATATTTCTGTACTAGTTGTCATAAAACAATTTGGCAATAAATCATCATCAAAGCACGTTTTATTAGTCACATACACATGTTTAGCAGATGTTATTGCGGGTGTAGCGAAATGCTTGTGTTTCTAGCTCCAACAGTGCAGTAATATCTAACAGTTCACAACAATACACACAATGATGTAAATAAAATAAAAAACTATGAGATGATGAGACAGCCTATAGGGAGGAGGTCAGAGTCCTGGCCGTGTGGTGCCAGGATGACAACCTCTCCCTCAATGTGATCAAGACAAAGGAGATGCTTGTGGACTACAGGAAAAGGAGGACCGAGCACGCCCCCATTCTCATCGGGGCTGTAGTGGAGCAGGTTGAGCGCTTCAAGTTCCTTGGTGTCCACATCACCAATCATGGTCCTCCAGACACACCAAGACAGTTGTGAAGAGGGCACGACAAAGCCTATTCCCCCCACAGGAGACTGAAAATATTTGGCATGGGTCCTCAGATCCTCAAAAAGTTCTATAGCTGCACCATCGAGAGCATCCTGACCGGTTGCATCACTGCCTGGTATGGCAACTGCTCGGCCTCCAACCGCAAGGCACTACAGAGGGTAGTCCGAACGGCCCAGTACATCACTGGGGCCAAGCTTCCTGCCATCCAGGACCTCTATACCAGGCGGTGTCAGAGGAAGGCCCTACAAATTGTCATAGACTGTTCTCTCTGCTACCACATGGCAAGCGGTACCGGAGCGTCAAGTCTAGGTCCAAAAGGCTTCTTAACAGCTTCTACCCCCAAGCCATAAGACTGCTCAACAGCTAATCAAATGGCTACCCAGACTATTTGCATTGTCCCCCCCACCCCCTCTTTTACACTGCTGCTACTCTCTGTTTATTATCTATGCATAGTCACTTTAACTCTACCTTTAACTCCTACCTACCTACTATGTACATATTACCTCAATTATCTCGACTAACCTAACATTGACTCTGTACCGGTACCCCCTGTATATAGCCTCGCTATTGTTATTTTACTGCTACTCTTTAAGTAAAAAATAAAAACAAATATTTATCTATTTTTTACATAACACTTATTTTTCTTAAAACTGCATTGTTGGTTAAGGGCTTGTAAGTAAGCATTTCACTGTAAGGTCTACTACACCTGTTGTATTTGGTGCATATAACAAATACAATTTGATTTGATACACACAAACCTAAAAATAAAAGAATGGAATTAAGGAATATATAAATATTAGGATGAGCAATGTCGGAGTGGCATAGACTAAAATACAGTATATACATATGAGATGAGTAAAGCAGTATGTAAACATTTAAACATTATTAAAATGACTAGTGTTCCATTATTAAAGCGGCCAGTGATTTCAAGTATATGTACAGTACATAGACATGAAGTCATTTACCAACCCAAATTGATTATATATGTTTTGGGGTGTGTGGACCCCGCAGACCAACGGAAAACACAGCCGCATGGGTGCTGAAGGATGGATGTTCATTTTGATTGACAGCATCTTTAGCCCGTAAAATAACAGGACAACCCTTGTACCATTTTATGACAAACCAATCGGATCACTCAAGGGCGTGCACATAGTCCAAATTTTACGCGGCGCCATGGGCCGAAAAACCTAGATGGAATATCCCAGTCTTAACCGGTTTCAACCGGTCTTGGGTTTGAAGCATGAGATGAAGAGCTAGCGTACACGCTCTTACACAGCCCTGCTATCAAATATTATATACGAATAGAACCAATAATAAACTCAAGATTATTTTATTTTGTGATTATGAACCGGAATAACGCAATACGTGTGACTCCGTAAATTGTTAGCTAGCCAAGGGAAGCTAAGTCATCATTGGCTTGTGCATTAGCAGGCTAACTTGATAACATTTCTCGCCGTCAGCAACGGTTTAATCATTGTTAAGATACTTCTAGACTAGTCCGTGGACATTTATTTGCTATATGGTAAATTGTTAAATGTACATTATCATACTGAAACTTCGCTTCAGTGGCAGGACATACAGCTAACAACGTGCTATTAGGACATAAATCATTTGCCTAGCTAGCTAATTAGCCAGGAAGCTAGCTAGCGAATGTCAACCACACTGGAACGTGTGCCATGAGATAGCCTGACATCCAGCCAGACGAGAGTTGAAAAATAAGAGCAAAAGTTTTTTATTATTACAACGGAAAGACTAAATAAGGTACGTTTGGTAGCTAGCTGTTTAGTGGGTTTAATTTCTTGAGTTTGGGTAGTGATGTAACTAACGTTAGCCAGCTAGCTATTAGTATTAGCTAACTAGCTTTTTAGGTATCTAACGTTAGCTGATTTGATAGCTAAACTAACTTGAATATTACTTAATAATTTGTTAATACGAGTGAGTGAAGCCTCGCAATTTAATCATCTTACAGACTTACAGACATAACTACATTAGCCAGACGTTAGTTTATACGATTAGTTAGACCTGTGTCAACTTTGAGGTCAGTTAATTTAGACGTAACTAAGTGGTATACACAATAGAGGTAACGCTAGCTAACAATAGTAAATGCTAAGTTAGCCATAAGTTAAACAGTAACGTTAGCTAGCAAGCTAGCAAGCTAGCTAGCAAGCTATCAACTAGCAATAGCAGCACTCTTGAATCGCTGGATGGAGGGAGGGGTTGCTGTATTGCCGCGTTTACGTGCTTCTCGGAACTAGAAAACTCGGAAATGTCCGAATGACTAACTGGTTTAAACCCGTCACGTGTTTAACTATAACCAGTTTATAAGTCGGACATTTTCGATTCTTCTGGTTCCGACTAGCACTTGAACGCGCCATAAGTACCACTTGTGGTCCATGGTGTCGCAAGTTCCCAATCTATTTAAGTTTACAGGCTTGCGAGTGATGTCGCAATTTGTCACACTCAATATTTCGCCATTGTTGTTACCTGGGTGGGTGTAGGCATAGGTAGTAATATAGGGAGTGAAAATAATATCTTTGGTCTTCTAGTTAGGTTTTATTTACAGATCTGTCTGTAGTTAAGTTCTGCCATTTGTTCTCATGTTTCCCTTCACCCCTCCATTCCTAGAGCTCTATGCCAGCAAACATGACAATGTTGGCGGATCATGCAGCAAGACAGCTGCTAGACTTCAGTCAAAAGCTGGACATCAATCTGCTGGACAATGTAGTCAATTCCATGTACTATGACATTGGATCACAGGTGAGAGCTGCTCCTTGCACTTCTGCTGCTCTGTCATTTGCCACATACTTCAGTCAGACTGCAGTCATTGAGGCTGTTTGCAGTGACTTCAAAATCAGGGGTTTTGTACAAAAAAAAAGTAACCAGTGATTGGATCATTTCTAATTGGCTTTTAGTATCAAAGCCAAAGCCGAATTTTCAGTTGCGTTACCCACGTGTGTTTTGGCTCTCGCCCAACCTTTTGGTTTATGGGACTAGTCCTACGGTCGAGAATAGCTTTCCATTCTAGAAATTGTCTGGAATACCTCAGATCCAGACTCATTGCGAGGAAGAAACTTACGTCAGTAGGCGTGGTGTAGGATTTGGCCGAAGCAAGGAGTTTAGGTAGCCAGACAATTGTACCCCATTATGACTCAAAATACAAACTTACTTTACTCCCATGTTTGTAAACATAAACAAACACTGTATAGCCTGAACATGGTTAAAACTGTAACTTTCATATCATGGAAGATCAGTCCTTGCATCCATTGCTCTCTATGAATTTGAGTGTTTACATTTCTCCATCCCTTAGTGGCAGGGTTAATGCTTTGTTTCAACGGCGGATTAGACCTTTAAAGCCACACAGATCTCAGAACAGTTTCTCTCGTCTTCCACAGCAACGCATGGCACAGGAGGTGCTGACAAACCTGAAGGATCACCCGGACGCATGGACACGAGTCGACACCATCCTGGAGTTTTCTCAGAACATGAAGACTAAAGTATGTGTGCCAGTGATGCATTCCTTGTGATCGGTTTACATCCTCTAACCAGGGCGAATATATAAGTCAACATTGAAAAGCATATCATTACAGCCAGGCATTGGCAGTCCAGTTGGATCCATAGAGATGCGTAGATCTTGTTTGTTACATTTGTTAGCTTTTGATGTATTTTATCCAATATATATCAAACATACAAGATCTGTCTTATTAGTGGAAATGAGATGAAGTTGTGAGTGATATGCCTTTCCTGATGGTCTAAGCCTCTCCCTCTCCATTCCAGTACTATGCACTGCAAATTCTGGAGACTGTGATCAAAACACGCTGGAAGATTCTTCCAAGAAATCAATGTGAAGGTAACACCTGCTGCATAGACTGTTTGGAATAACACAACTATATTAGGGCCGTGCGTGAGATACGAGCCTTGGGAATGAACAGTGACATTAAGATAAGGGAATAACGTGGCTAGACTACTACATAGCTAATGTTCTGTGTTATGCAGACACAAACATGTGATCTTTGACTATGTTGAGTCAAACATTTCTGCATGTTTTCAGGAATAAAGAAGTATGTCGTTGGTCTGATTATCAAGACCTCATCTGATGCCGCAAATGTTGAGGTAAAGAGTCGTTCCTGTGTTTGACTCTGTTCTCGCTGCAATGTTTTCCATGTTGAAATTTTGTGCTCGTTCCCAAATTTCATCTGCATTTTTAATCTTGTGTTTCAGAAAGATGGAGTGTACATTGCAAAACTCAACATGATCCTCGTACAGGTAAAAATTATATATATATATATATATATATATATATATATATAGCAATTTTGTAAGAAACACGTCTGTCCTGTCATTACAATTGGTTAAAACCGAAACAATCAAACGCAACGTGTCTCCTCTGCTTGTGTAGATCCTGAAGCAGGAGTGGCCCAAGCACTGGCCCACCTTCATCAGTGACATCGTGGGTGCCAGCCGCACCAGCGAGAGCCTGTGTCAGAACAACATGATCATCCTCAAGCTGCTCAGTGAGGAGGTCTTTGACTTCTCCAGCGGACAGATGACCCAGGTCAAGGCCAAGCACCTGAAAGACAGGTACATAACATCTCCTATCCAGCTACCTAATAACTTTAAACGTTGTCATATGCGCAGGATACAATTTAGTCTACACAGTACAATTGAATGCTTATTTATACAATAAATGCTTTGGCTGCTTGGAGATGTACTGTATATTAGAAAGAGTCTGTTTCCCTGAGTATTAGTGGTTGGTATCATTACCAGTCTCTTCATGGCAACGGAATTGTAACATTTTTATCACATTATTTGAAAGCATGGGTAGATAAGATGGAATTGTACACTGACATGCTATTTAGTAATGATTTTCTTTTTCTTTCAGTATGTGCAATGAATTCTCGCAAATATTCCAGCTCTGCCAGTTTGTCATGGTAAGCAATGGCTCAGGGATTCTAAACTGTCTTGATATGAAATTGACATGTTGAATACCCAACACAAGTTAAATGCAAACATTTTCTGCAGGAAAACTCCCAGAATGCCACTCTGGTCCAAGCCACACTCGAGACTCTCCTGCGCTTCCTGAACTGGATCCCCCTGGGGTACATATTTGAGACCAAATTGATCAGCACTCTGGTGTACAAGGTAACTCAACTCTTGATGACTCACTTGCACCTGTCCCCATACTGAAAATTAGATGACTAAGTATTGGCTTATTACTACTTCTCGGTTCCATTGAAACATCTCCCTAGGCAATTTAGTGGTGTTTTTGATGTGATACAGCAATACCGGCTTGTGGAAACTTGAAACAGCAGTTCAACTATAGGCATCCTCTCACAAAGGCGCTCTTGCATTGGTTTTGCCTGCAAGTGCGTAAGAACCGGAGGAACAATATTGTGAATGTTTGAGACATTTGCACCTTGTTGCTTCGGCGACTTGGTCTGCTGCAAACATCCGTACACTTGTACCCGTATACGAGCTGAAAATGGCAGATTTGGCCACTAATAAGTGCCTAAATTGGAACATAGTTGCTGTACAATAACATGCTGTACATGACGTCAGAGCTCTGTAGTGGCTGAGCAGGACTGTATTTTGAGAGATGAGACCTGAGGATTATAATAAATACCGCTTTGATGTCATACAAGCAAACCAAACACTCGTCCAAATGTGACCTTCATATGTCCAAATCTCAAAACTCAAGTCATATACAGTGTCAAAGTTTATGATCACTGTTTGTTGTACAGTTACAATATGCTATGACATCATACCCTGGGTTGTTCTGAACAGAATGAGCCTATGTTTGTTAATTGTGAAGAAAATTTGCAGCAGCGCCTGAATGCAGTCATGACTCCTTTCTATGTGCACCAAAATTCCGATCTGTTTCTCTGAATTGCCTTTTGAACACTGTAATATCATATTTTATAACATCTGGTCATGTTGGCAATAGAATAAGCTTTCAAATCATGCCCACTTGACCCAGATTGCGATTTATATTGGGGTGTTATTGGATTGCATAAACCACAATAGTAATTGTGCGATGGCGGGGATGTGTTCAGGACTAAACTACAAGTGTGCTTGCTCTAGTTCCTCAACAGCACAGATAGGAGAGCAAAAAAAAGAAGCTTATAGTTGAAGACTCTTCTTTGAGAGGTGTGTGGCCACTTGGAGACACCAGTTAGTCCTCTCACTCAAATCCTTATCATTTTTTTTGTCTTATGTTGCACCTACCCTACATTTTTCAGGAATATTCTTATGTTACTGAATGTATCCAGAGTATTTTCAGATTTCGTTATCAGGAAATACGTCAAAGTACAGAATGTAAAATGCACATAAAATCAAGTGTAATGTTTGGATTCAGTCTTGTGTACTCAACTTCGGTCCAAAACTTTTTCTTATTGGACAAGCTCAAGTAGTCCCTCCTTGTTTCAGTCAGTTTTCTCCTGATTGGTGCCTAGTGAATACGACCCTGTTGACTAACCTCTTCTTCCTCTCATCCGTTCCCAGTTCTTGAACGTGCCCATGTTCCGCAACGTGACGCTGAAGTGTCTGACGGAGATCGCCGGCGTGAGCGTCAACCAGTATGAGGAGCAGTTTGTCAACCTCTTCACGCTCACCATGGGTCAGCTCAAACAGGTACACACCATGTCAGCTCAAACTGGTATGCATAGCTCCATCTGCTGGCCAGTTAAGCCTACTGTCAAAACTGTATTGTAGCAGTGGTACCCAAATAATGGAGCAGGACAAACCGATGGGTTACATATATTATTTTAAACCGAATACTGCAGACGCTATGTGACTCCTCTGTGTTTCAACAACGATCATATTGCAGGCATCATAAGAACTATTAAGAAGTTAGCATACGTTTTTCCATTTTTTGTTGTTGTGAATTAACACTAATTGACGCATCAAATAATCTGTATTTTCCCCTATCTCTCTTTGCGTGTTAGATGCTCCCCCTGAACACCAACATCCGCCTGGCATATTCCAACGGAAAGGACGACGAGCAGAACTTCATCCAGAACCTCAGCCTGTTCCTCTGCACCTTCCTGAAAGAGCATGGACAGCTCATCGAGAAGAGGCCTAACCTTAGGGAGACACTCGTGGAGGTAACGTTAATGCCGTGAATACTGGACAATAACAGCAGAGATACTGTTCCTACAATGTTTTTTGGGGAGAAATGCATGAATCGATCGCTTTCATCCATAAGTCACGTATTAACAGTTCTCTTGTTCCTCCCCAACCTGTACTGCAGCCAGAACAATTTTACCTTTGACCTCAAACACTAAACTCAGCAGAAAAAGAAATGTCCTCTCACTGTCAACTATTTTCAGCAAACTTAACATGTGTAAATATTTATATGAACATAAGATTCATCAACTGAGACATAAACTGCACAAGTTCCACAGACATGTGACTATGGAAATGGAATAATGTGTCCCTGAACAAAGGGGGGGGTCAAAATCAAAAGTAACAGTCGGTATCTGGTGTGGCCACCAGCTGCATTAAGTACGGCAGTGCATCTCCTCCTTGTGGACTGCACCAGATTTGCCAGTTCTTGCTGTGAGATGTTACCCCACTCTTCCACCAAGGCACCTGCAAGTTCCCGGACATTTCTGGGGGGGAATGACCCTAGCCCTCACCCTCCGATCCAACAGGTGGGATTGAGATCCGGGCTCTCCGCTGGCCATGGCAGAACACTGACATTCCTGTCTTGCAGGAAATCACGTACAGAACGAGCAGGATGGCTGGTGGCATTGTCATGCTGGAGGGTCATGTCAGGATGAGCCTGCAGGAAGGGTACCACATGAGGGAGGAGGATGTCTTCCCTGTAACACACAGCATTGAGATTGCCTGCAATGACAAGCTCAGTCCGATGATGCTGTGACACACCGCCCCAGACCATGATGGACCCTCCACCTCCAAATCGATCCTGCTCCAGAGTACAGGCCTCGGTGTAACTCTCATTCCTTCCTCGGTGTAACTCTCATCCCTACGCGAATCCGACCATCACCCCTGGTGAGACAAAACCGCAACTTGTCAGTGAAGAGCACTTTTTGCCAGTCCTGTTTGGTCCAGCGACGGTGGGTTTGTGCCCATAGGCGACGTTGTTGCCTGTGATGTCTGATGAGGACCTGCCTTACAACAGACCTACATGCCCTCAGTCCAGTCTCTCTCAGCCTATTGCGGACAGTCTGAGCACTGATGGAGGGATTGTGCGTTCCTGGTGTAACTCGGGCAGTTGTTGTTGCCATCCTGTACCTGTCCCGCGAGTGTGATGTTCGGATGTACCGATCCTGTGCAGGTGTTGTTACACGTGGTCTGCCACTGCGAGGACGATCAGCTGTCCTTCCTGTCTCCCTGTAGCGCGGTCTTAGGGGTCTCACAGTACGGACATTACAAGTTATTGCCCTGGCCACATCTGCAGTCCTCATGCGTCCTTGCAGTATGTCTAAGACACGTTCACGCAGATGAGCAGGGACCCTGGGCATCTTTTCTTTTGGTGTTTTTCAGAGTCAGTAGAAAGGCCTCTTTAGTGTCCTTAAGTTTTGATAACTGTGACCTTAATTGCCTACCGTCTGTAAGCCATTAGTGTCTTAACGACCGTTCCACAGGTGCATGTTCATTAATTGTTTATGGTTAGTTGAACAAGCATGGGAAACATGCTTTACAATGAAGATCTGTAAAGTTATTTGGGTTTTTACGCATTATCTGAGTTTATTATCTGCATTTTATTATTTTTATTCTGTTTTTGTTCAGTTTTTGTTTTCGTCCTCAAGTCACGCACCATTGAAATGGAGCTAACCCCCAATCCTCAACATTCTCCTTACCTTCTGTTGTTATAATCACCCCCTCCAGGCTCTCCACTACATGCTGCTGGTGTCTGAGGTGGAGGAGACAGAGATCTTTAAGATCTGTCTGGAGTACTGGAACCACCTGGCGGCCGAGCTCTACAGGGAGAGTCCCTTCTCCACCTCCACCTCCCCCCTGCTCTCTGGGAGCCAGCACTTTGACGTGCCGCCACGACGGCACCTCTACCTGCCCGTGCTCTCCAAGGTGAGGACTAACACACAGACCGACAGACGGGTACACACACACACTTGACCTTCCCCCAAACCAATGTCCTTCAGGGTCGTGTCATAGGGCACAGCGTAGCAAAGCAATCTACAAAAAAAAAAATGTGTGACAATCGAACAAGGTTCCCACCACTTCAAACTCTTTTCCCCCTTCTGAACACAACCTTGCTGTTCTACTGTGTCCCTGCTTCATGGTGTCTCTGATAGGATTACTTTATTTAGATTGTCCATTAATAGTCACTGGCATGTCTGCCCGGTAACACAGGTGCGTACGCTGATGGTGAGCCGAATGGCCAAGCCAGAGGAAGTGCTGGTGGTGGAGAACGACCAGGGCGAGGTGGTCCGAGAGTTCATGAAGGACACAGACTCAATCAACCTCTATAAGAACATGAGAGAGACACTGGGTAAGTGCCTGGCCCAGGACAGTCTGAACATTCCACACACATATACACGTCCTCTCTCTCTAGTCTCTAATGTCAGTTAATCCTCAATCTTTTCCTTTGTCAAAGGAATTCCACAATTGATCGCTCTGTCAGTGACGCAACGCACATCTCTCCCACACACTTTTGTTCGCTGTCTATAACGCAGGGAACTATTCACATACTCCCTCTGTGACTAGCATACCTCCCTCTCTTCCCCCACCCCCCCCAGTTTACCTGACCCATTTGGACTATGCGGACACGGAGCGCATCATGACGGAGAAGCTGCACAACCAGGTCAACGGGACAGAGTGGTCGTGGAGGAACCTGAACACGCTATGCTGGGCCATCGGCTCCATCAGCGGAGCCATGCACGAGGAGGACGAGAAGCGGTTCCTGGTCACCGTCATCAAGGTCTGTAGTAGTCTAACGGGCACAGCGCACGCTCATGCACTCGCAACCACGCACATACACGCGTCGCACCTTCACAGGTAGCTACGGTCTTTAAAGGGGAAAATACACACATACAGTAGTTGCTGGTCTTAGTCATCAATTCCGTGCTCTGTTAGACCAGAAATGTTCCCCTTACTGTTCAGAAATTGAATGGCCTGCCCCTTGAGGTGTTGCAGTCCGACTGCGTGTTGAGCCTGTGTCATGAGGGGCCGAGGACTCAGAACAGTGGGTGCTTGGAGTGATTGATAGAACCGACATTTGGCAAAAAAAAAAAGAATTGAATGACACTTATGGAGAAATTACACGTCCAAGTCACCTGACAAGACTTTAAATGTAATTGGCCCCAACTCTGCTGCTGTAGAGTGACTGTCAGGATGTACTGAGCTGCGTTTCTGTGTTATTGACCGACTGTCGTTTTCTCATCATGTCTCCAGGACCTGCTGGGCCTCTGTGAGCAGAAGAGGGGGAAGGACAACAAGGCCATCATCGCCTCAAACATCATGTACATCGTGGGCCAGTACCCACGCTTCCTCCGAGCCCACTGGAAGTTCCTCAAGACTGTTGTTAACAAGCTCTTTGAGTTCATGCACGGTAAGCAACTTTGTTCAGGCCACCACTTGCATATCTCAAAAAGATACTGTTTTCAGTGTCGTTTGAAAATGGATTTCCTTTGTGTGATTTTGCATCCATGCAAAATACCAGGGCTCTGTTCATTTGGCACAAGACAGAAGAACGCCAACAAAAAGGGAGGGACAACCTGGACTAGTCCAATAAGAAAGTCATTTGCGGTTTACGATTCAAAGCTTTAAAAAAAAAAGTTCCGTTACAGTATGTCCAAATGAACACGTCCCAACAGTGTCTTTTTATTGAACGTTTTATTTGAATGTAATTATTCCCGGCAGAGACTCACGATGGCGTGCAGGACATGGCGTGCGACACCTTCATCAAGATCGCCCAGAAGTGCCGGCGCCACTTTATCCAGGTGCAGGTGGGCGAGGTGATGCCCTTCATCGATGAGATCCTCAACAACATCAACACCATCATCTGTGACCTCCAGCCCCAACAGGTACACAGATACACCAAGAGTAGCCGTAACACAGTTGAGCTACAGGCCTCTGAAAACAACCAAAACTAAGTAGTAATTGAAAAACATTTTCAAATAGCAACACTGGATTTGAATTTTCTATTGGCCAAGTTCAGGGCGCACCCTGTTTCCAGTTGTCACAGCCATGTGAAATGGCTGGAGTTGTTCATATGACCATAATCAACCTCGTATCGCTTCCCCTCAGGTGCACACGTTCTACGAGGCGGTGGGCTACATGATCGGGGCCCAGACGGACCAGGCCGTGCAAGAGCACCTCATCGAGAAGTACATGCTGCTACCCAACCAGGTGTGGGACAGCATCATCCAACAGGCCACCAAGGTAAGTCACACTCCACTATGGGATTGTGTTTTGGTTACCTGTTTCAAAGCATTTTAAATTGTATGGATGCAACACAATCAATCAATCAAATGTATTTATATAGCCCTTCTTACATCAGCTGATGTCACAAAGTGCTGTACAGAAACCCTGCCTAAAACCCCAAACACCAAGCAATGCAAGTGTAGAAGCACGGTGGCTAGGAAAAACTCACTAGAAAGCCCAGAACCTAGGAAGAAACCTAGAGGAACCAGGCTATGAGGGGTGGCCAGTCCTCTTCTGGCTGTGCCGGGTGGAGATTAGAACAGAACCTGTCCAAGATGTTAAAATGTTCATAGATGACCAGCAGGGTCAAATAATAATAACAATAATCACAGTGGTTGTAGAGGGTGCAACAGGTCAGCACCTCAGGAGTAAATGTCAGTTGGCTTTTCATAGCCGATCATTGAGAGTATCTCTACCGCTCCTGCTGTCTCTAGAGAGTTGACCATAGCAGGTCTGGGACAGGTAGCACGTCCGGTGAATAGGTCAGGGTTCCATAGCAGCAGGCAGAACAGTTGAAACTGGAGCAGCAGCACGACCAGGTGGACTGGGGACAGCAAGGAGTCATCATGCCAGGTAGTCCTGAGGCATGGTCCTAGGGCTCAGGTCCTCCGAAAGAAAGATAATTAAATTCACACAGGACACCGGATAGACAGGAGAAATACATCAGACTGACTCTAGCCCTCCGACACAAACTATTGCAGCATAAATACTGGAGGCTGAGGCAGGAGGGGTCGGGAGACACTGGCCCCGTCCGACGATACCCCCGGACAGAGCCAAACATGCAGGATTATAACCCCACCCACTTTGCCAAAGCACAGCCCCCACACCGCTAGAGGGATATCTTCAACCATTAACTTACCATCCTGAGACAAGGCCGAGTATAGCCCACGAACATCTCCTCCACAACCCAAACAACACAAGGGTGTCACCCACCTTGTACCACTGTGCCATGGAGAAATGAAGAGGAAAACCCACCGTCTTAGATGCCCTTGTCGTTTTATCAGCAACAAATGCTTTTGCTCCCATTTGTTGTTGTAAATAGCAACTCGCAAAGCCTCATCTTTTTACACTCGAGGTAAAAGCTATCCAGAGCGACTTAACATATGTTGTCTGAAGATGCGGTGAAAGCATTTCAACTGACTTGTTGACTCTCTCCCCCAGAATGTGGACATCCTGAAGGATGCGGAGACGGTGCGTCAGCTGGGCAGCATCCTGAAGACCAACGTGCGGGCCTGCAAGGCCGTGGGACACCCCTTCGTGGTGCAGCTGGGACGCATCTACCTGGACATGCTCAATGTCTACAAGTGTCTGAGTGAGAACATCTCCTCTGCCATCCAGACCAACGGTGAGACGTGTGTGCCTAGTCGTCTGTCTCTGGTCTATCTGATCTGTGTGCCCGAGGTGCTTATTTGTTTGGTGTGTGTGGGTCTGTCACTCTTGTATGCCTGAGGCACTTGATTGTCAAAGTGTGTGTGTGCTTAACTGTCTGCGGCATCAGTCACAGAACTATAAGCCCAGTCAAACGGTGCGTTTAAGACAACTGGGAACTCTGGAAAAAATACGATGTCAAATCATGCCGTCAGTGATATTCGGGTCGGAAAGTCGGGGCTGGGTGACCATTCACACCGATTTTTCTCAGTTGGAGCTCTTTTTTTTTTTTTTTCAGAGATCCCAGTTATCTTGAACGCACTGAAGTTCTCAGTTGTTTTGAATGCGGCATAATAACGTTTCTTTAGCGTCACTGAGCTCTCCAATTCTACCTCCATGCTAACACACTAAACCCTATGCTAGCTAACTAACGCTCTATTGTCCTGCTAGGAGAGATGGTGACCAAGCAGCCCCTGATCCGGAGCATGAGGACGGTGAAGAGAGAAACGCTCAAGCTGATCTCAGGTTGGGTCAGCCGCTCCAACGACCCACAAATGGCGAGTCTGTCCTGTCTTAATTAAATCTAGAGTCACAGCCTGTAGGGAATGCTGTAGACCAGTGGTTATCTATTGATCCTCTTAGAAGGCTGTAATTGTAGATAAGAATTTGTTCTTAACTGACTTGCCTTGTTAAATAAACAGAAAATCTTCATCTAATGGTGGGATCAGAGCGGGCGTCTCTCAGACCATAGATGGCCTGTCTAAACCACACCATAGAGAAACGGGAGTCAGAAAGACAACCAGAAAGATCCAACTCGCTGTCTGGACTAGCTTGCACTCCACACAGCCCTAACCTTATCCAGAGGCATCATGCCCATGGAAACAATTTCATCCACTTACAGGTTGAAAAGGCAGAGAATAGCTCAAATCACAGACAAAGATATAGCATTTTCCTGTTAGTTCCTCTAAAATAACTATGGTGCCAATGAATTGAGCCACCACTATCCCCCAGTGGAGCCCCAAGCCCTCAGTTATCTGACAGTTTGCTTTGTTAGATTGAATGTCCCTTTTATTAACTGGTCACGTTCTACCACGTTTCGTGGTTCTTCAGGTGGGGGAGAACTTTGTCCCGCCCCTGCTGGAGGCCGTACTCATTGACTACCAGCGCAACGTCCCCGCCGCTAGAGAGCCTGAGGTGCTCAGCACCATGGCGACCATCGTCAACAAGCTGGGCGGACACATCACCGGGGAGATCCCGAAGATCTTCGACGCAGTCTTCGAGTGCACTTTGAACATGATCAATAAAGTATGTTTCATAGATGTTTCCTCTACTATACTATTATAGCACTATACTAAAAATGCTGTAATCTATTAATTAGTTCATATTCTTAGCTGGCCTGAGTGGCCCTTATAGACTGCACATGATGTCAAAGGAACATTAACAGAAAGACATTTGTTAGTGTGCAGCCTTGTCAAATTCGGTGCTTCCTCCACAATGGACCGCACTGGCTAAAATGGCTGCCACAGCGAACCTGTAGTTCATGGGCCCCACATCCCTTTTGTGTGGGTGTTGGGGATAAATTTGTACTACAGACAATTGGTCAAGTCTTTACAATGCATGGTTGTGCAGGATTGTTGAACACAGGATACTTTTTGTAATTGTATATGTGAACAAAGACTGTATATGACTGAGATAATCCAAGCAGTCTTTATTCCTTATAGAAAGTAATTCCACTGACATTGTCCAACTTTAATTGTCCCCTTTTTATTCCTCTCCAGGACTTTGAGGAGTACCCAGAGCATAGGACCCATTTCTTCTACCTCCTCCAAGCGGTGAACTCGCAGTGCTTCCCGGCCTTCCTTTCCATTCCCCCGGCCCAGTTCAAACTGGTTCTGGACTCCATTATCTGGGCTTTCAAACACACCATGAGGAATGTTGCAGACACTGGTAGGACCCTACATATGCTTTGGCCTTAACTACCTGTTCATACATACTATGACTTTCACGAGATTGGATCTGTGTTGATGAATGAGGTTGTCAAACGCCTCTGAGGTGAAATGCAGTTCACTTAACTCTATATTTCAAATATTATGGGCGTTTCAGACACAGGTGAACTCTAATGCTGGACTAAGGCTTTTTTTTCTTCAATGGAGAACAGCTTTTTAGTCCAGGACTAGGCTTAATCTGAGTCTGAGAAAATAGTTGTTTCGGTACATTGTGGAATATGCCCTGCTTATTATTGTCATCAAGCCACTCATCCCACATCCTCTCTTTCTCCGTCTGTCTCGTTATGTCCCCCAGGTCTGCAGATTCTTTACACCCTGCTGCAAAACGTGGCCCAGGAGGAGGCTGCCGCACAGAGCTTCTACCAGACCTATTTCTGTGACATCCTCCAGCACATCTTCTCTGTCGTCACAGATACCTCGCACACAGCAGGTGAGGGGGTGTTGGGATCGTTGGCTGACGTTTAAATATCATCGGAAACATCTATGGTACTGTAAAAAGTGTTGGGTACAGGCGAGGAATCCAAGTCCTCGTTTTACACTAGATGGGTAGATGGTTTGATTCCTGATGGGGATATTTAACTTTGATGTCACATCGCAGCAGAGTCAAACACAGACATGGCAGATGGACACGACAATGTGCTTAAGTGCCATTGGTGAGTGCCAGACAAGCGTGGGTATAATTGATGTTATGCTTGACTTTCTGCAGGGCTAACCATGCACGCGTCCATCCTGGCGTACATGTTCAACCTGGTGGAGGAGGGTAAAATCAGCGCCTCCCTCAACCCAGCCAGCCAGAACAACCAGGGCTACGTTCAGGAATACGTGGCCAACCTGCTCAAGACAGCCTTCCCCCATCTACAAGAGTAAGTGTGTTTGGCCCAAATGGCTGCCACAGTGAACCTGTAGTTCATGGGCCTCATCTCTTTTACATTGGTGTTGGGGATACATTTGTACTACAGACAATAACTAGTTGATCTAAAGTGATCTACTTACTGTAGGTAGGTGATTGTGTTGTGATCCTGACTCTCCTCTCCATTCCAGTGCCCAGGTGAAGGTGTTTGTAACAGGTCTGTTCAGCTTGAACCAGGACATCCCCGCTTTCAAGGAGCACCTGAGGGACTTCCTGGTGCAGATCAAGGTGAGTCACTCTGGTTTTGTAGCCACACACACACATGGGTGCAAACGCTTAGTAACTCTCTGGCCCTCGCGTGTCTATCAGTCTGAGGTGTCAAACCACTGGAGCATGGTAGATGGACATGATATTTGTCCTCACACTCAACTTCCTCTTTACTCCCTGTCCAGGAGTTTGCTGGCGAGGACACCACAGACCTGTTCCTGGAGGAGCGGGAGACGTCGCTGCGGCAGGCCCAGGAGGAGAAACACAAGCTGCAGATGTCCGTCCCCGGCATCCTCAACCCCCATGAGCTCCCCGAGGAGATGTGCGACTGAGCGCCGCCACATAGGAACGAACACCACAGTAAACATGTACAGTTTTTGGAAAAAAGAAAGCCAAGAGAAGCTGGGAGCTCCTCTTGTCAAGTGTGTGTGTGTGTGTGTGTGTGTGTGTGAGATTGAGAGGTGCTTTGTCGACCAAATCAATGCCAATATGTAAATGAGAATTGCGCCTATGATTCGGGCACTCACATTTTTTTGCATACGGACGCATTTTATACAGAGTCATTTGTGTAATAATACGGTATTGCTTATTTTCCCTCTTAATTCATGCTTTATATGTTTGGTCATCCTCTGTTTAGCCGTGCATGAAGTTGAAATAATTATTTTTAACCCTCTTTCTTTCCCTACACCCCCCCACCAACACCCCTTCTATTTGTTTATATGTAAGATATGTTAAAAGCACACGTAAAAAGGTTACTTTAAAAAGCGCTGTAGTGTCAGGAAGTGCTCCAATAGAAAGAACTGTGTGTTTTTTGGAGGAGCCTGCAGATGAATGTGACGGTAAATGACGCTGCTTCCTTTGTTTCTGTTTTGGCAGCAGTTTTTATGTGGCGAGTCAGGTTTTGTTTGCACCAAAAACTGACTGCTCTGACATTTGGACAAGAATGTTAGATCAAAGGAAGGTTATGTGCATATCATCCTGTTTGTAAAGCTGTCTTAGTACTATGGGAACATAAAGTTGGTTATTTTTACAAAACTGTGTATGTCCTATTCTGTTTGTGTTTCCTTCCATCATTGAAGGTTATTAAATCCAATATCTGAATTAGGATTTGAAACCATTAAACACTCACTGATAAGTCTGCATTTTGAGAGGAAGGTTGAATGTTAAGGTCAAATTACTTAATTAAATACTTTGGAGTAAAAAATAATAAAAAAACGATGCCGTGGCATAGTACTACTTCTCTGACAAATTCCCCAAATTAATAAAATGTCTGCAAGGTGCGCTGTCTGCTGGTGCCAATGAGGGCCATCTATAAACATGACCGCAGTTCACCGGTCTATGGTCCGTGACGTGAAAGGGCACAAGCGGTGAGGGAGGAGCACCCTCTCAAATCGAACCGTAATCTGCGTCGCTCTATAATGTTGTCAACAAGGTAGCATTGTGACTCGTCCTGAAACAAACATATATTTTCCATCAAATATATGTTGGAAATTTCAAAAGAGTTCTCAATGGGAAAGCAGATCAAAAGCAATCACTTATGCATGTGAAAACAATCCTAGTCATTACTGAAGGGGCCACCTGGCACACGCCCTGGAGGCAGCCCGGTTCCAAAACGAATTAAATCACTTTTAACTCGGTGTATCCTTCCCTCATTGGGGTAACCCGGGCCAGATAATCGAATCCCCTCAGTGGCTACTGGCTGGTGCTCTCGACTGTCTGCTGCTTGTGAATGAAACGCCATTTGTAAACAGTTATTGCTGATGGTGTAACCGCGAGACTAGCGGAAAAAGTCGAACAAGGCGAAGGAGACAACGGAAAGTTACGAATTATGAACATGCTGTGCCCCCACCCCTTTTCAATATGGCTGCCGTATCTACACTCTCCAGTAACGCTCCGATTGGATATTGACTCGACTCTGTATCTTAATGCCTCTTATTTTTTGACTTTATCAACGATATTTAGTATCAAATTCAATCTGAATCTATTACTCTCCCTTATTTTATTTAATGCATTAGCAAACCTTCACCAACCACTACGTCGGGCCTTTTCCCCCAAAACAACCAGGTGCCAACAATTCGTATCCATCAACAATTTCCAATGGTTTGACTACACTTTTCCTTTGTTATTTCTTAATGAACAATGTGTGAAAACTGCGCCGAGCTGGTGGAGGTTTTAAATGAAAGTAAGTGAACATTTTTTATTAAATGTTTTGGTGCCGTAGTGGTCCCCTAATGCTAGCTAGCTAGCGTTAGCTAAGTCAGGCTACCTGATGGAAGCTGGACAGCTAGCAATCGTACCCGGTTCTCCACTAGCCAGACAGCTGCCATTGTAAGGCCTTGTCTTGAATTAATGATCTGAATGTAAATGGAACCTTGTCTGCAACTTTGAGGCCTGTCTCTGTCAAATCGCTGCAGGATGAAGGGGATGCCTGAGCAGATTTAACTGGCTTGCTAGCTAGACGAGATTCTGAACATCATTTAACTTAGTTAGCTAACTAATTAGATTGGGTTGATGCCATTGTATCTTAACTTGGTTAGCTAGTTAACTTAACAGTTTGGTTAACTGCCTGTATAAATGTGGTTTGACATGCATTTGGCCATAACAAATGTTTGCTACACATTGCATGTGCCTTTTTTTTGTCCGAGACTAGAGAGGTGGCTGTGGAAGTGGTTATGTTGTGCAGGCGTGTTCGCTCTTTCTAGCTAGCCTGTCTGGTTATGTTTGTCAGTTTCACGTTGACTAACGAGTTGTAACTAACGTTAACTCATTGACTAGTCAGCTACCTGTGATCAACTGGCATCAAAACGGACTGATTAGTTTTCATGTTTGAGTTGCCACAGGCGCTGTAATATAATTTTGCCAGATTACAAGAAAATGTTTAGCATTGTCGGCTAACGTTAGCTGAGTAATATGGGGTCACTAGTTTCTTTACGTAAATACATTAAACAAGTAAGCTAGTTAGCAAGCTAGGCATGTAACATATGCCAACTATGACTCATTTTAGTTTTTGTTTGCTAGTTAACTATTATAAGCTTGTTCTAAATCAAAATAAAATGTGCCTACGAATGCCATTGGATGTATTTCCTAGTTAAGATTGAAATGGACAGTAACGTTAGAAAAGATTATTTGCTAGCTACGAGGTAACGTTAGCTAACTAGGCCATATTGCTTTCATAACGGGATATGGGAGCGAATAAACAAAGGCCCATTTTTTTGGTTGTTTTTTTAGGGCTACGTCTCTTCTTTCCGCCATTGCATTTATAGCTAGTTATACGTCTATGAAATTGCAAGGATTTGTATATGTGGTGTGCTTGTTTTACCTAGTTAGCGAACTGAATATGGGAATGCATTGGCGATGGTAGCAAGAAGACACTGCTGACAGTCTGCCTTATGGCCTGGTGTACTGTGCTTCATGCCATATGAGTTGTTTGCCATCAATAATATGGGATTTTGCATTTTAATCTTAAAACTAGTAACCAAGCATATTTTTGTCTTACACCTATTTTCAGTCTGATATTAGTGACTAAACGTTTGATTTGGTGACTTGGACAAGAGGGGAGTAATCGTTTTTTAAAATTGTCTCCATGTTTTGGGAGTATATCCAAACCCATATGGTAAAGCAGTTGTGGGTTGATTATTGCAAGACCCCTTTGAAAGGGGGATCATGATGGTGCAGCTCAAAGGGTCTTTCATCCTGTCAATACACATTTAAAATAAACTAGATTAATGGAATATTACAACCTATCCCCTCCGCAAATCTGTTATTCAAATGAGCAATGAGTATGACACTAGGTGCTCAGATTAATTTGGTGGTTTGTAGGCAAATTACAGAAAGAGAAATGTAGCCTTACTTAAATGTTGGCCTATAATCAGTGGACACACATTCCCTCGTGTATTATGAAAGTGTGTGGAGGAGAAGGCCTATCCAACTAGTGTTCTAAAACGGCCTCCTTTTGTGTTTGAGCAAAACACCCTCTCTCTGGCCCACGTATGTCTATGAACAATGGTTTTGAAATGGCTAGTAGGCTACACAGTAGTATGTTTTCACAGTAGAGCTGCTGTTTTACATGTGACGGGGGTCTTCCCTCTGTTGAGTAAAACAGAGTACACCTCTGTGTGAGTGTTTGTCGGCACCAGGCTGCCGCCAGTAGAGGTATGAGAGTCTTGTCAGGGTGTGAGACTGGCAGCCCCATGTGTGTGAGACTGGCAGTCCCATGTGTGCGTTCACTAGGTGACCCCTGATCCCAAATTTGCTGTAGCGGCATGCATGAAGCCGGGAATGTTTTGTGTGTGGCTGCATGCATGCAAGGGAAGTGAGGGATTTACTGAGGGACTTACTGAGGGAATGAAGGGTTTCAACCTGCTATTGAATATGCTGTGCAAGTAATCCTGCAGGGTGGCAGGTAGTCTAGCTGTTAAGAGTGTTGGGCCAGTAATCAAAAGGTCGCTGGTTAGAATCCCGTGCCAGTTAGGTGAAAAATCTGTCGATGGCCCCTTGAAGAAGACACTGCTAATTGCTCCTTTAAGTCGTTCTGGATAAGAGCGTCTGCTAAATGACTAAAATGTAACATGTGACTGCCATTGTCAATCTCCACACACCCTGCTTTAAGATGCTGTCTGGCACTGTGGCCAGCAAGGCAGAGGTTGCTCTTGGGCATAGATCTCTGGGACCAGCTTACATGCCCACCCCTAGCCTAACACTAATCCATTGATGTAAAAAGCCAAACTGACCGTCGATCAGCACCTAAGCCAACTAACGTTACTTCCACCAACGCAGGCAGTTGAGCTCAGCAGAGCCCTGCTTGTAGGTGTCTATTTTACTTCTCTAATGTTTTGTTACAAGCTCAACGCTTTGCTGTCAGAACAATGGCTGGGATATCCAGATTGTCTTATCTGGGGATGATCGCAATGATTTTGGTACAGGCCACCGAACACAATGTCGTGGATTGTTTTATGAAGGGAGCTGGGAATTTTGGAGGAGTCTAGTCCAAGATAAAACAAAATTTGAATAAAGTGGTTGAGAAGGGAATAAAGGCAGACAGTTAGGTCCGGGTTAAGACAAGGTGCCCTGGTGAACTTCAGAACCCTGTTATTTCTTCATCTCAAGAACAGACCCACTTACCTAGACACTAGTTCCGCTTTATGTGTTCTGTTTCTCTTGGTAGTGTTTTGGCACAACTCCAGTCTTCACTGTGGTTGTTATTAAGCTCTATGCATGATAAGAATGTCACATTGAGGCCTAGGTCAGTCAGGTATGGAAACGTTGTCACAAAGTTTGCATGTAGGCTGCACCTTTTTTTAAATGACACTTTTCCCTCAAACATAACGTGCAATATTCAACGTGTAGTTGATTTCATTAGCAATTTATCTTAAGTCCAATTTTTAGTTGGCAGTGAAGAAAAATAAGTATCAGAATCTCTTCAAGTATTCCAAAACAACCACAGGTGCTCTTGTCGGGAAATAGTACTAGAAAAACCCAACAAAAATTATAACCACAAATGGGTCCGAAGTGGCATAAAAAAGGTCTAACATAAAGCACTCGTGTGGGTTTCCAAGTTAAAAAGCCTTTAATATGTCGGCCAAGTCATTTTGCGTATCAGCTAACGCTTTCATCGGGGTGGCCTTTTGCTTTTCTTGTTAGTAGCCTTGGCATGTACGCCAATGTGAAGTGACAATATGGTCCGTTTTGTCTTTTGTTCTGAGAGCAGAAAATAGCCTGTTGGTACAACAACAACATATCTGTGGTTGAGGGGTGGGTGCGGCTGAAAATGATGCATCACAAATGCAGCCTCCCTAGTGTCACAAATGTTTTTAATTTACATCAATGACTTTGTGAAAGACACAAGTGCTTTGGGGTTGCGGAATAATATAGGCAATGCTGCACTTTCCACAGAAAACTTTGAGCTGAACTTTTGACACGGCAATAACCTTCCATTGGACATGCCTTGCACCACACGTTGCTGACATTTTGTTTTGAGACTGTCTGTGTGTATGCTTGTGTGTCACCAATAGAGATGTGCATGGTTATACGAATATCCTAAAGGATGTTAGTATTTGAATACTTGTGCGAATACATTTTTGCATCAAGAAAATGTATAGGCCTATTTTCACACAAAGGCATTTTCTAAATTAAAATATCCATGTGACATTATTAGATACAAGGTCCGTGACAGTTCAAATGATTGATTTAATAAAATCAACTGTTTACGTATTTATGACTTGCCCTGTTAAAAAAGTCCGGTAGCTGTCTGGTAGCCTTCACGTGTCGCTTGTTGTTTTATGTTGGCCAATCAAAGAGGCTCAATGTGTAGTGAGCGTTCACTACACATTGAGACGGAATTAAATTACGGAATTAATAATTAGCTAAATGATTTGGCTACAACGAGCAACCAATAGGTAGGCTTTAGTTCTATTGAATGGGGTTGGGGAGAGGGTGCTAAATGTGGCCTCAATTAGCCAAGCTACCTATAGTTTTTGTAGGCTACTCCAGTCAAGACGGGCACTATTACATGGGATGATAAATAACATTGGCTGCTACAAGTTAGCTAGTCTAGGCTGTAGCCAGGCAGCGTCTCTCTCTCTGGCCGTGTCTAGACTTGACAGTTCATGCAGATTTAGTATTCTGATATAGAGTTCTGATTTATGGAATTCCAAACATGTCATGCGTCTGCACCTACATTTAAATGTGTCTGGTGTCCACAGTGTGTCCGGATTCCCTTTTCCAGCGCTATATTCAAATGCCAGTATGCATTCTAAAAACTGTGGACTAGGCAAAATATGATAACACAGCAACAACTGATGGCAGTAGCGAACTAGTGTTGCAAACTAGCCAGCTAACCTCTGTAGCTAGTCAAGAGCAAGCAATGCTAAATGGATTACAAACGGGTTAGCATAACTCCAGCCAAACAAAAACATTATTATTTCATCGTTTTGATGTCTTCACTATTATTCTACAATGTAGAATATAGTAAAAATAAAGAGAAACCCTTGAATGAGTAGGTGTTCTAAAACTTTTGACCAGTAGTGTAGTTCCTCCAACAATATAATGAAAAGGTGCCTCTCGGTCCCAAAACACACGCTTTCTGGAGACTTGTGGGAGGAGTGCTTGCTGATAACATCGCACCATGTTTGCGATTTCGGTAGCCTTTTTACATCCAGACTTAAGAGAAATCGGCACACAATGCGTCCCTGACCATCTCCTGAAGTGGTCAGCCCGATCTGAACACAGTCACACCGCAAAGTGACTTTTCAATGCGATCTTCGTGTTCTGATAGCAGTAGTCGCATGTAAGTGTCAAGTGTAGACACTACCTCTGCCTGCCTGCTCGCTCCCATTTCACCGGCATTTTGTCGCGCAACAGTGCTCAGGTTAAAAACGTTAGTTTATTTCTAATATCCGGATACCGACAAAAATGTATGATACTATTCAAATAGTGAAATGTATTTCTACCCCCATTCCTAGTCACCAACACATAATACAGTAGCTAACTTTAGCCTGTAGTACAAGCCAATGCTGCTTGGGAAGGCACGTTGGTGTGGAGTACCTGTTGTCGGCAATGGGGAGCCTTGCCTGGCGCCGTGCTAATGTGGTGCTGAGGCACGTTTCTCACCAGAGGCTTGAGACTTCCATGGGTCAGTCTCCCATCCAGACTAGAGAGACGATCATCTCTG
This sequence comes from Salvelinus namaycush, assembly GCF_016432855.1. Classification (NCBI taxonomy): domain Eukaryota; kingdom Metazoa; phylum Chordata; class Actinopteri; order Salmoniformes; family Salmonidae; genus Salvelinus; species Salvelinus namaycush. The sequence continues at coordinate 17,696,364 of NC_052345.1, forward strand.
TTCTCCTGTTGACCAAAGGACCGTTCGCATTGCGCCTCCGGAAATATATTTTGTTGTTGTTGTAGCAAAGTGTCTGACAACCACTATTCCATCTTCAACGGTCTTGGATAATGCCTCAAATATTAGCATTGCAATTTCAGCTTCCAATGTGTGCTATTTTCTAGCGCGTGGCCACCATATAGGCTAGTAGCCTTTGAACAAGCAGTGTGGGTCAAGTGTCATGTCCTACACTTGCCTTTTCCATGTACATTGAACTGTACTCACCACCTTGTCTGCTCTCTCTCCCCTCCAGTATCGGATGCAGACAGCAATGAGGGCCTACAGCTGAAGAAGGAGCATGCTTTACGAGTCTTCAGCTACATCAGCTCATGGACCCAGAGGTCAGTCTCCCACTCTCCTCTGTTCCCCGCATTCATTATTCTTCCACGGATTCATCCCAAATGGAACCCTGTTCCCTATTTAGTGCACTACTTTGACCAGGTGCACTTCTTTTGACTCCTATGTAGGGAAAAGTGTTTCATTTGGAACGTAGACCATTAATATTTAAAAGGGGAGGATATCTGCTCCTGGATAACTCTCTGAAGTCATTATCAGCCATGAATTCATAATTTATTACTAGCGCTAAAGGCTAACCAATGTGTTTTAAGTGTAGCTTAGCATGCAGGCTAGGTAAGGTCACCAGAGGACAAGTAGGTCATAATAGGTTTTTCGTCTTGCTTAGTGGTGGTTTTATTGTTGTTTAACTGGATGTGTGTGTGCCTGCCTGCCTGCCTGCCTGCGCGGAGAAGAGCCTTGAGGAATTGTTGACCTTTCATAGTTGTTCTCCCACTTCTGTGAGATCAGGGGAAGAAGTGCTTGACTGATCAGGGAAAGTTGACTGGAGGCATTCCTCTAGTTTTGCATTCTTCTCTTTGTGTTTCTGATTAGTGGGATCCGTCGTTTGTGTGGGATCCTTCATGTGCGTTAATTGGTTGCTGTCTTATCAAAATACATTGGGGGGGGGGGGAGAATTTCTAAAATAGGATGGTCAGTAATATAGTCAGGCGTTTAACATTACGTTAATGTCAAAAGAAACAGAATTCATGAACAGAGCTCAATAGATCAAGGGCTGCATTCAATCAAATCCTCCAACAATGCATATTCTGCATTGTTGTTAATACAACTAAAGCCTACTTGCATGTCTTATTCAGAAAGTGAGTGAACTGAATATTTTCTGTTGCAGGTACCTAAAACTAGGCTCCTCTTTCTATTTTATTTGAATATGGGGAGAAAAGTATGTTTCTATGCCTTATTTGCTTCAATGCAAGTTTGATTGAATTGAGCCCATAGATGAGTCTCTCTAAAGATGGCTGGTTGTTGAGGCCAACACAAGCAGAAGCTGCAGTTCACTGCAGTGTGGACTGTGCATTGCCTTTTTATGGTTCCCAAACGTTTTGATTCCTTGACCATCCACATGGAATGAGTCAGCCTCGAACTGCGACCCCAGTAGGAGTTGACTGTGACTCACCGGTGGGTCTTTGTGATTCGCATTTCACTCAATCTCTCTCGCCACCCCTCCTTTCCCTCCACAGGCAATGTCTATGCTGCTTCAAGGAGTACAAGCACCTGGAGGTGTTCAACCAGCTGGTCTACGCCCTCATCAACCTGGTCATCGCTCAGGTCACCAGCCTGAGGGACCGCCTCTGCAGCGCCACCAGCCAACGGGGCGTCACTGACACAGGGGACGGGGCCGCAGGTGGCGCGGAGGGGCCCGTGACAGAATGGGGAGGCGAGGGAGGGGGTGGAATAACTGGAGTTGGGCCACACCCCCAGCAACCGCCCTCCTCGCCTGTTGAGGACGAGCCGTTGAATGTGGAGAGGGACTCGGCGGAGGAGGATGCCGTCGGGGACGCCCCGGAGCAGAACCAGAATAACAACAACCAGAACCCAGTCCAGGGGACGAGCCAGGCCCAGCAGGAGGCCCCCAAGCCAGAGGAAAGTAGTAGTGGTATTGGGGCGTCTGAGGCTGGAGCTAGCAGCAGTACGGACAGCCAGGCCCAGGAGGACATGTTTGACTCGTGGAGCACCGAGGACCGGGAGAAGCTGCTGCTCTGCGCCGCCAAGATCTTCCAGATTCAGTTCCCACTGTACACGGCTTACAAACACAACACACACCCCACCATAGAGGTAATGGAATGACACACCCTGATACAACACAATACATACCCAAACCCCACTGTAGAGGTAAACGAATAACATGGTTCCCCCTACACAACACCCACCAAAGCATTAATGGTTTAATATGTACCGCCGACACAACACACACTGCACCATAGAGGTAAAAGCAAAACATGCGCCCATACACACAACTCTATTATGGAATCAGTATTTGTCTCCATGGGGTACTTAATACTTGACAATGACATTGGTGTCATCCTGTTCTAAAATGTTCTCTAACATTTCTCAGTATACAATATACTCGTCATACTTTCTTTTTGTTTCCTTTTTCCAGGACATCTCTGCTCATGAAAGCAATATCCTCGGCTCCTTCTGCGACATGAACGTAAGGACTCCTCCGCCCTCTTTGTTTTTTCTACTCCACTGTTTCGTCCAAAAACACAATACTCAATCTGCCTGATTTGTCGCTTTGTGTCGGTTCCAACTCTTTACAGCAACATCTACGTCGCTCAAATGGTACCCTATTCCCTTTTTGGAGTGCACTACTTTTGACCCGGGCCCGTATGGCTCTGGTCAAAAGTACTGCACTATATAGGGAATAGGGTGCCATTTGGTACGCATCCTACGTCAAGTCCTTTGAAGTAAAGGCCCATGCCTTAATGTCTGGTCTGCCTGTTTAACCAATCGCCAATCTCCTCCTAGTCCCCTCTCCTCACTCCTGTGGTCATGTTACTCATCTCAGTGATTTATGACATCTGGATCTATTTATATTTTATTGGGAAGCTGCATGAAAAGTGGCATGCCCAGAACCCATCAGCTATGTCCCATTTAGGGCTGGGAGAGTAGGGAGGCAGGACTCTGAACACTGTTCCCAGGTTGTTGTAATGGGTTTTCACTCGAGGAGGTTTGGTGTAGATTTGGTTAACAATAGGTCCTAGAATAGTTCTCCCTCAGGGGTCCAATTACAAATGTTTCCTTTAGGACCAGGGGAGACAGAGGGAGAAGGCTCTCTAAACACTGATCTCAGGTCCCTCTTGTGGCTTTTCAGGCCAACGTACACATGAGGTGTGAAATGTGTCTGCAGTATATTTTGCGTTTAAAAAAAAATTGAGGCTCATTTCCACCTCCAAGTACTGTCGATCTTTCCCCGGAGTACAATAATTTGTCTCAGGCTAATTTAATAACTTTCCAGCTCTCCACCATATTAAACATTTTTAATGGCCTTTTAAGGGATATTTTTAGTGGACAAAGTTCATAGTCTGCATCAGACCGGAGTTCAGATAGTATTCTGTGCTTAATTGACCTTGCCTAGCTGGAACAAAACCAATGGAATAGTCTAATCAAATTGTATTTGTCACATGCGCCGAATACATCAGGTGTAGACTTTACAGTGAATGATGTGGACTCCAAGGAACTTGAAGCTCTCAACCTGCTCCACTACAGCCCCGTCGATGAGAATGAGGGCATGCTCGGCCCTCCTTTTCCTGTAGTCCACGATCATCTCCTTTGTCTTGATCACGTTGAGGGAGAGGTTGTTATCCTGGCACCACACTGCCAGGTCTGACTTCCTCCCTATAGATTCTCATCGTTGTTGATCAGGCCTACCACTGTTGTGTCGTCTGCAAACTTGATGGTTTTCGAAATCGTGCATGACCATGCAGTCATGGGTGAACAAGGAGTACAGGAGGGGACTGAGGACGCACCCCTGAGGGGCCCCCGTGTTCAGGATCAGCGTGGCAGATATGTTGTTACCTACCCTTATCACCTGGGGGTGACCCGTCAGGAGTCCAGGATCCAGTTGCAGAGGGAGGTGTTTAGTCCCAGGGTCCTTAGCTTAGTGATGAGCTTTGTGGGTACTATGGTGTTGAACGCTGAGCTGTAGTCAATGAATAGCATTCTCATGTAGGTTTTCCTTTTTGTCCAGGTGTGAAAGGGCAGTGTGGTGTGAAATAGAGATTGTGTTATCTGTGGATCTGTTGGGGCATTATGCAACTTGGAGTGGGTCTAGGGTTTCTGGGATAATAGTGTTGGATGTGAGCCATGACCCACCTTTTAAAGCACTTCATGGCTACAGACGTGAGTGCTGCAGGTCACCTTGGTGTTCTTGGGCACAGGGACCGTGGTGGTCTCCTTGAAACATGTTGGTATTACAGACTCAATCAGGGATATGTTGAAAATGTCATTGAAGACACTTGCCAGTTGGTCAGCGCATGCTCTTAGTACACGGCCTTGCAGCCAGATGAATGTTGACCTGTTTAAAGGTCTTACTCACATCGGCTACGGAGAGCGTGATCACACATTAGTCCGGAACAGCTGGTGCTCTCATGCATGCTTCAGTGTTGCTTGCCTCGAAGTGAGCATATAAGTAATTTATCTCGTCTGATAGGCTCCTGTCACTGGGCAGCTTGCGGCTCTGCTTCCGTTTGTAGTCCGTAATAGTTTGCAAGCCCTGCCACATCTGTCGGAGGGCATAGCGGGATTTCTTATAAGCGTCTTTAGATCAGTGCGGATGTTGCCTGTAATCTATGGCTTCTGGTTGGAGTATGTACGTACGGCCACTGTGGTAAAGACGTCATCGATACACTTATTGATGAAGCTCCCTTCTTATCTGGCACACCAGGCAGGCTTAAGCAAATGCTCAAAGATTTCATATACTATGTACCCAACTCTGGTCTGCATACTCTGTCCTGAATAGACTGTAAAAAAGCCATAATCTCTTCTCCTTCATGAGATGGTGGGAAATAACTAGACAAGTGAAAGCAAATTCCCAGTATACATCCATCCACCATATTGCTTTCACCTATAGTTCTGATAAACCAAAAGGAGATGAGGGTATGACACCACTTGAAACCATTGAGTTGCACCAATCACGCTAGCCTCTTCCACTATGATTTGCGATATGAAGCCAAAGTTAGTTTTCCATTTCCGTGTGGACAATAAAGTTGTATTGACCTTGTTTTTCCCCTGTGACCAGGATGTGGAGGTCCCCTTGCACTTGCTGCGCTATGTTTGCCTGTTCTGTGGCAAGCACGGTCTGTCGCTCATGAAGGACTGCTTTGAGTCAGGCACGCCGGAGAGCCTGCCCTTCCCCATCGCCCACGCCTTCATCACCATCGTCTCCAATGTGAGTAGGAGTTGATCCCAAAATGGCACCACAGCCCACTTGGCAGCAATAAATTAATCCAGCCACCCAACATTGCAGCCCAACCCAACCTCCGAATATATCTATCCACCCAATCCTGGATGCATTTACCACTACCTCCAGATGCTGTTTCAGCGCCATATGCAGATGTTCTTGATGCAGTTTCTATGTTGTAGCACAGCTGTTTCGTTTGTGAATGCTCTCTCCGGCAGTAATCGCAATGAATAATCCGTTGTCAGCCAGATCTGTTAGTGGCATCCATTTTTAGGTTTTCCACTGCTTCTCACACATCTCAAGGGATGTCAGTCTGATTCCAGTTCTGTTTGTTCTCTCCACACACACACAGATCCGAATATGGTTGCACATTCCCGCCGTCATGCAGCACATCATACCGTTCCGCACGTATGTAATACGGTAAGTTCACACTCTCCATATCACTGAAACTCTGTGGTGAAATCTCTATTTACTTCAGAGTGAGGATAATCAAGTCATCATTAGTTCCTCACCGCCAGTGAGTTTTCATTAGTGCCTTGAAATCCCTAATTAGGCATGTATCAATACAGATTGAATCACAAGTGGTTAATGTTAGTCATGCCGTTTTCCCCATATCTAATACAGCTCTATACAATATGGCATCCCATACTGCTGCGTAGTGCTTTTTTTCCCCCTGCAGTCATTGTAAGAGAATAAGAAAATGGGGCAGAGAGAGGAGAGTTGCTGTTGCAGTCGGAACTCCTCTCGTCAGAAATGGCCCAAGGGGCTGTTTGAGATGCATATTGAATTTGGATACACAGTGCTGGGTTGTTCAACTCGCCCGCCACTTTTCAACACACAATCAAACGCACTTGATAGAGATGCTCCCCTGAATATTGGATGTAGTATTAGGGAGGACATTATGCAAATAGTGTAATCCAGCATATTGGCAGTCGATTAGCATAAATCAAGGATGAATTTAGTGGATGCTCTTACAAAGCAAGCATATTTTTGTATTTGAGTTGAATTTCAAAATTCAATCAGATACTTGACTGTATATTTTTTTTCTGGATGGAAAGCAATTGCAGCTGAGAACCCTCTCTTGCTGTGCCACCAACTGGTGTTGCTAGGAAGAGCTTCCCTCGCCATGGTAACAGTGGCCAGCGCTCCAGTCAGCTTCTCCTCACATGACCTTGGAGCAGCCAGACATCTCGCAGGCCTCGTCGTACCTCTGTCATGTGACCTGGGTGGGCTGGTTTAACTGGTCCTGATGTCCAAATGGAACATTCCTTAGTCATTTTGATCCTTAGTCGACGAAGAATGATGAACTGTGACTTTCTGACTCCAGTGCATTGCCACCTTATAGCGTATCACTCCTTCCTCCTGAATTGAGAAAAATGTCTGTTTTCTCAGAAGTTATTAAAAAGATACATACTGTATCTTATTGATCGCAAAGACTAGATTCTCATTGTAGCCAACTATTGTCATGGTGCTTCTCTTCTGAGTGTTGCAGCCAGCCTCGATAGATGCCCCACACTTAGTCCTGACTGTTTAGTCCCATTTGTCCAGTCATTATGTCCAACCTGTCTACCATGTCTTCAACTTTAAATCAAAACAGAACAAATAAAACTATTTCCTAATGAAGGGACTTCCTGGTTTTAAACAAAGTTAACTCAATTCACAAATAACTTCTTTCCAAATGTGTCCCTCCCCAGGTACCTGTGCAAGCTGTCGGACCAGGAGCTGCGTCAGAGCGCTGCACGCAACATGGCCGACCTGATGTGGAGCACGGTGAAGGAGCCGCTGGACAGCGCACTGTGCTTCGACAAGGAGAGCCTGGACCTGGCCTTCAAGTACTTCATGTCCCCCACGCTCACCATGAGGCTGGCCGGCCTCAGCCAAATCACGGTGAGACTCACACGTGCACCCAGAGACGCGTACACCCACGCTCACACGCTGCCGTGTTGCTTGCTCTTTGGGAGTCTAGGCCGGGTTACTGTGAAGCACATTGTGACAGCTGTTTTGTTTTTGACACAGGTATACATTATTAAAGCTTCACTAGGACTTTCAGTCTAATGTAACTAAGACTTTTACGCAAGGGTCAATAACTCAATAAATGAAGTACACTGGTGTGTACATACATACATTCATAACATTTTTTATAACTCGTTTTCTCCCCACAGAATCAGCTCCACACCTTCAACGATGTCTGTAATAATGAGTCTCTGGTGTCCGACACCGAAACGTAAGTCAATTGATTTGATTTTACAATGAAACTTAAGTCGGTTCTGTCGATTTTTCCAATGGAACGTAAGTCAATTGAGTTGATTTAGCACTGCGTCACGGACCGTAAAAGCAGCGTACCTCAAACTGTCCCTACAGGTCAATAGCAAAGGAACTAGCTGACTGGCTAATCAACAACAATGTGGTGGAGCACATATTTGGACCAAATTTGCACATAGAGGTAAGTTTTCCCATTCCAAGTCGTTATTACACTAAGTTGATACATTTTTATGGGCAATCTGAATTTTAACTCCCCTGTTAATGCAGAGTTTGTGCCTCTTTGTTGTCGTTCCAGATAATTAAACAGTGCCAAGTGATCCTGAACTTCCTTGCCGCAGAGGGTAGGCTCAGCACCCAGCATGTGGACTGCATCTGGGCCGCAGCTCAGGTAACTAGGTCCTAAACACCAGAGGCCGCATTTATAAAGATTTTCAGCGTAGAAATGCAGATTTTTAGGATACATTTAGCCTCTAATCAAATTGAGGGACCTAATCCTAGAGCAGCACACCTACTCTGAATTTGCATATTTATACTTATTTTTCTTTACTGTATTCTACCAATTAGTTTTGCTATCATAATCCATTGAATTATTTTTGTTCTTTTCCGTTGATGTTCTCCTTGACACTGTCTCTATCTGTTCTCCCCATGTAGCTGAAGCACTGTAGCCGTTACATCCACGACCTGTTCCCCTCGCTCATCAAGAACCTGGACCCGGTGCCGCTGCGCCACGTCCTCAACCTGGTGTCTGGCCTGCACCCCAGCGCACACACCGAACAGGTACACACACACCACACATCATGAGTGCCCAATGGTAGTTGATGGTATTCTACGAATTACCGAGATCCGGGAAGATGCCAGTATCGCGATACTCGTTAGTATTGTGGCAAGGAAACACAACACTAAGCAAATTTAGGCTACGGCAAAGAGTGGACAATCAAATGTTGAGTGTGATTTGATCTGCATATCACCAGCTCCGGACCCCCCGCAGCTACTTGCCCAAGCCTCCCCAGCTTCTCTTTCACCCAAATCCAGAGAGCTGATGTTCTGAAAGAGCTGCAAAACCTGGACCCGTACAAATCAGCTGGACTAGACAATCTGGACCCTTTTTCTAAAATGATCCGCCGCCATTGTTGCAACCCCCTATTACTAGTCTGTTCAACCTCTTTCATATCGTCCGAGATTCCTAAAGATTGGAAAGCTGACGCGGTCATCCCCCTCTTCAAAGTGGGACACACTCTAGACTCAAACTGTTACAGACTTGTATCCGTCCTGCCCTGCCTTTCTAGTCTTCGAAAGCCAAGTTAACAAACAGATCACTGACCATTTCTAATCCCACCGTACCTTCTCCGGTGTGCAATCCGGTTTCCGAGCTGGTCGCGGGTGCACCTCAGCCATGCTCAAGGTACTAAACAATATCGTAACCGCAATCGATAAAAGACAGTACTGTGCAGCAGTCTTCATCAACCTGGCCTCATCAACTCTGTCAATCACCGTGTTCTTATCGGCAGACTCAACAGCATTGGTTTTTCAAATGACTGCCTCGCCTGGTTCACCAACTACTTCTCAGATAGAGTTCAGTGTGTCAAATCGGAGGGCCTATTGTCCGGACCTCTGGCAGTCTCTATGGGGGTGCCACAGGGTTCAATTCTCGGGCCGACTCTTTTCTCTGTATATATCAACGATGTCGCTCTTGATTCCTTGTTCCACCTCTACGCAGACGACACCATTCTGTATACATCTGACCCTTCTTTGGACACTGTGTTAACAAACCTCCAAACGAGCTTCAATTCCATACAGCACTCCTTCCGTGGCCTCCAACTGCTCTTAAATGCTAGTAAAACTAAATGAATGCTCATTAACCGATCGCTGCCCGCACCTGCCCGCCCGTCCAGCATCACTACTCTGGACGGTTCTGACTTAGAATATGTGGACAACTACAAATACCTAGGTGTCTGGCTAGACTGTAAACTCTCCTTCCAGACTCACATTAAGAATCTCCAATACAAAATTCAATCTAGAATCGGCTTCCTATTTCGCAACAAAGCCTCCTTCACTCACGCTGCCAAACATAATCTTGTAAAACTGACTATCCTACCGATCCTCGACTTTGGCGATGTCATTTACAAAATATCCTCCAACACTCTACTCAGCCAATTGGATGTAGTCTTATCACAATGCCATCTGTTTTGTCACCAAAGCCCCATATACCACCCACCACTGCGACCTGTATGCTCTCGTCGGCCAGGCCCTCGCTACATATTCGTCGCCAAACCCACTGTCTCCAGGTCATCAATAAGTCTTTGCTAGGTAAACCTCCGCCTTATCTCAGCTCACTGGTCACCATAGCAACAACCACTAGTAGCACATGCTTCAACAGGTATATCTCAATGGTCATCCCCAAAGCCAACACCTACTTTGGCCGCCTTTCCTTCCAGTTCTCTGCTGCCAATGACTGGAACGAATTGCAGAAATCGCTGAAGTTGGAGACTTATATCTCCCTCACTAACTTTAAGCATCAGCTATCTGAGCAGCTTACCGATCGGTGTAGCTGTACACAGCACAGCCCATCTGTAAATAGCCCATCCAGCTCCCTACCTCATCCCCATAATGTTTTTATTTACTTTTTTGCTCTTTTGCACACCAGCATTTCTACTTGCACATCATCATCTGCATATCTATCACTCCAGTGTTAATTTGCTAAATTGTAATTACTTCGCTACTATGGCCTATTTATTGCCTTACCTCCTTACTCCATTTGCACACACTGTATATATACTTTTCTATTGTGTTAGTGACTGTACTTTTGTTTATCCCACGTGTAACCCTGTGTTGTTTTTGTCGCACTGCTCTGCTTTATCTTGGCCAGGTCGCAGTTGTAAATGAGAACTTGTTCTCAACTGGCCTACCTGGTGAAATAAAAAATGACTTTGATAAGGAGCTTTATAGTCACATACACCCAGTCTAACAGAGCTGCTCTTTGTCTTGGTCACCTGCCCACCATAAAGATCCTATAATTGTGATTCTGTATGTAATTCTATGCGGCCCACCCTCCCTCCTCAGACCCTGTACCTGGCCTCCATGCTGATCAAGGCTCTGTGGAACAACGCCCTGTCCGCAAAGGCCCAGCTCTCCAAGCAGAGCTCCTTCGCCTCGCTGCTCAACACCAACGTCCCCATGGGCAACAAGAAAGGTACGATGGTTGTATTTTTGCCTGTGTATTTCAAGGGGATATATATATATATATATGTATGTATTCTTTGATCAGTGGTAGTCAACAACTCCGGTGCTGTTAAGTGGGTGGTATGCAGGTTTTTGGTCCAGTCCAGCACTAATCAAGGTGTTGAATCGGATGTTTTAGTGCTGGGATGGAACAAAAGTCTTGAACACCTTTTAGATACCAATAACCATGGTTTACCACTTGCTTAGATAAATATGCTCTTAAACATATCTGCTGTATATAGACTACCTTGTTTTGTGAGATGCGGCATCTGATGCATCAAGCCTCTGCTTCTTGTCTCTACCCAGGCTCCCCAGCGGCCAGCCCGGACAGCAGTGACAACAGCGACACTCACCACAGCGGCGGTAGCGACATGGAGATGGACGAGCAGATGATGGGCGGCAGCAAGCGGGGCCAGCAGAGACTCTCTGACACGGAGGTTAGCAGCACTCTAGTGATGCACGTTCTCAATACATTTAATGGGAATTGCTATTAGTAGCAAACTGTTACTTTCCAACACTGTTCAGAAATCCATGCCTTGTTCTTTTTGTTTGCCTAGCCACTGTCTCCAATTGCTAACTTTTTAGACTTTTTATCAAAAAGCTAATCTAAGTCAATATCCCCGATTTTATTAGCATGTCTCGTGGTTCTGATGTATGGCCGGTTTAACTGGAACTGATTTGGTATCCTCTCTCCGCCCCGTCCAGGAGTCGATGCAGGGCAGCTCGGACGAGACGGCCAACAGCATGGAGGAGGGCAGCAGTGGGCCGGGCAGCAGCAGTGGCCACAGCGAGGGCTCCAGCAACGAGGCGGGCTCCAGCCGTGCCAGCCAGTCAGCGGGAAGCCCAGGCAGTGAGCTGCACTCTGATGACATGGCTGACAGCGAGGTCCTCAAGGAGGAAGAGGAGGAGGATGATGATGAAGATGATGATGAAGATGAGGACGACGAAGAGGATGAAGAGGGGAACAACCGGGGTGTAGCGGCCGAGGGCAGTCCGCAGAAGCAGCCCCGGGACCAGCCGGAGGTCAGGAAGCGGAAAGCGGGCGAGGCGCTGGTGGAGGAGCATGGCGACAGAACCGAAAGAGGGGCAGGAGACGGACCAAAACCCAAATGTTTGCCCTTTAACCCTGAGGCAGCCGTCGGCATGGTAACGGCTGCGGTATCGATGGAGGGCCGCATGAGGATGCTGGATGCCTGCTCGGCCCGGCCTGAGGGGCCCGAACAACAACATTCAGAGATGGGAGGCCCCTCATCCCAAATGGCCCCGGGCCCCCAGGAGCAGACCTGCCTGCCCTGCCCCGGGGACTTCCTGGGGGACGACATGGGCAACGAGCTGTTCAACTGCCGACACTTCATCGGGCCTCACAACCACCATCATCACCACCACCATGAAGGGTAAGACTGTCACCATATCTTTTGCTTTCTTTACGCTAACCTGTATCTTCTGTCTCTTTCACAATGTTCTATGTTTGGCAAATTTACCTCGGGAGATGAGGTTCTTTGAAGGCTTCTATCAACTACAGACCCCAACCAAGACAAACTGTCCGTGGCCGATTCTACATGTTGAATCAGGACCAACTACTAGCAATTATGTAGGCGTCCAAATGAGTCGTGACACCATCCATAGACGGTTGAGTTGCCTGTAGTTGCATAGATGTGTAGAAGTGTCCAGTCAATAATTTCTACATTTGTCATGAGGAACTAGATGTACACTGAGTGTACAAAACATTAGGACCACCTTCCTAATATTGAGTTACACCCCGTTTTGCCTTCAGACCAGCCTCAATTCGTTGTGGCATGGACTCTACAAGGTGTCAAGCGTTCCACGGGGACGCTGGCCCATGTTGACTCCAATGCTTCCCACAGTTGTTTCAAGTTGGCTGGATGTCTTTTGGGTGGTGGACCAATCTTGATACACATGGGCAGCGCTGCAGTGCTTGACACACTCAACACGGTGCGCCTGGCACCTTCTACCATACCCCATTCAAAGGCACTTAAATGTTTTGTATTGCCCATTAACCCTCTGAATGGCACACATACACAATCCATGTCTCAATTGTAATAAACTGTAATTACTTTGCTACTATGGCCTATTGATTGCCTTACCTCCTCACGCCATTTGCACACACTGTATATAGACTTTCTTTTTTTTCTATTGTGTTATTGACTGTACGCTTGTTTATTCCATGTGTAACTCTGTGTTGTTGTTTGTGTCGCACTGCTTTGCTTTATCTTGGCCAGGTCACAGTTGTAAATGAGAACTTGTTCTCAACTAGCTTACCTGGTTAAATAAAGGGGGGGAAAAATATATATATATTGTCTCTAGGCTTCAAAATCCTTTAACCTGTCTCCTCCCTTTCATCTACACTGATTTGAAGTGGATTTAACAAGTGACATCAGTAATTGATCATAGTTTTCACCTGGATTCATCTGGTCAGTCTGTCATGAAAAGAGCAATGTTTTGTACATTCAGTGTACATGTATTTGTTTTCCTTGCAACGTGAATCTTGGGCTTATTCAAGTGACAAAAACATGCATTGCCCTTCTAACATTGAATCATCCACCAGGCACATGGTGGACGACATGCTGAGCGCAGATGACGTGTCCTGCAGCAGCTCCCAGATCAGCGCCAAGTCGGAGAAGAACATGGCCGACTTTGACGGTGAGGAGTCTGGTTGTGAGGAGGAGCTGGTGCAGATCAACTCGCACGCCGAGCTCAGCTCCCACTTGCAGCAACACCTGCCCAACCTGGCCTCTATCTACCACGAGCACATGGTGCAAGGTAGGCTGCACTGCACGGTGCACCTAGGGTTGTGAATTTACTTAAATTTACCCAAAATTCCCAGATTTCCCAGAAATCGTGGCTGGACAATTCACAGAATACCGCACTCGTGGAACGGTTTACCCACTTATTGCGCACCGATAACGGCCCTCAGTTTACAGCAGCGAGAATCATGTAGTTACGGTTCTACTAATCATCTGGATGGGGCAATCCAGTCAAACGCTTTCACCATCAGTTAATCCCGTGTAGCTCAAGTGGTAGAGCATGGCGCTTTTATTTCATTTTTATTTAACTAGGCAAGTCAGTTAAGAACACATTCTTATTTACAATGACGGCCTACCGGGGAACAGTGGGTTAACTGCCTTGTTCAGGGGCAGAACGACAGGTTTTTACCTTGTCAGCTCGGGGATTCGATCCAGCAACCTTTCGGTTACAGGTCCAACGCTCTAACCGCTAGGCAACCTGCCGCCCCTGGCTTGCAACGCCAGGGTTGTGGGTTCGATTCCCACGGTGGACCTTTATGACAATGTATGCACTCCCTACTGCTCTGGATAAGAGCTTCTGCTAAAAAAAACTTTAAAAAACTTCTACCTGTAAACGTGACAGTATGCCGTTCCATATGGCTGCTTTCTTATTGCCATTCTTAGTGTCACTCGATTTGTTGTTATCCTTGCCACATTTTAGCATGATATTTTAGCTAGACATTTTAGCACTTCAATAAGTCTTTACTGAACCTTTCTATGGCTCTCTTTTTCACCAGCGGCTGTGTTTTATTCCTCTGCAGGACCGCAGGTCCACAAGCACCAGTACTCTGGCAACGCCGTGACTGACATCAACCTGGACAACGTGTGCAAGAAGGGCAACACGCTGCTCTGGGACCTGGTGCAGGATGAGGACGCGGTAAGAACCATGACACTGGATTACACCGTGCACTAAGAAAGCATTCTGGTAGCGACTTTCTTGCTGAGTTAAAGCATGTAGCATGCTAGTAGTCAGACCGCCTTGAAGCCTAGCGGCATAGAAGCAGAGTTTGAGTTCCCAGAAACAAGTGACACATTTTGTTGTCTAAATGTTCATTCACCGAATAAAAATAAATGTAAAAAGTCTATGCTTTTCCATCCCATTTTTACCCTCACTGGGATCTGTGTCCCTATACCAGGACGGTTGATGCTAACGTGCGCTAATGTGACTAGAATGATGTACGTAACAGCCAACTTTCCAGGACATAGACATGTCTTATATGGGCAGAAAGCTTAAGTTCTTGTTAATCTATCCAATTTACAGTAGCTATTACAGCAAAATAATACCATGCTATTGTTTAAGGATGGTGCCCAACTATAAAACACTTATCACGGCAACTGGTTTAAAACATTCACCTCTGAAGGTAAATAATGTACTTCAGTGATCTTGCTCTGATTTGTCATCCTGAGGGTCCCAGAGATAAAATGTAGCATAGTTTTGTTTGATAAAATAATTTTTTATATTCAAATGTTGGAACTGTGTTCTACAGTTTGAACCCCTGCTGTCTCTGGCTCCACACCCACTCCGCCCAGCCATCTACATGTGTGAAAGTTAATGATCCATCATGTATGACATTTTGTATTACCATATCATTTTTGTATGTTCTCTATAGTTATGTACTTGAAAATTGAATTGACCAATTCGGCACGTTTGGGCAGACTTGAAACAAAATACTGTGCAGTATTGCAATGCTTCACTGGATCTATCTGAAACGTTGCACACACACTACTGCCATCTAGTCGCCAAAATCAAAATTGCACCTGAACTGCTATATTATATTATGGCTTTTCTCTTGCATTTGAAAGATGAGGGGGAAAATGGGGTTGAAAATGCATGTTTTTTTTGGTTTGTATTATCTTTTACCAGATCTAATGTGTTATATTCTCCTACATTAATTTCACATTTCCACAAACTTCAGTGTTTCCTTTCAAATGGTATCAAAAATATGTATATCCTTGTTTCAGGTCCTGAGCTACAGGCAGTTAGATTTGGGTATGTCAATTTAGGTGAAAATGGGGGGGGGCGGGGGGGGGGGAGTGTCCTATCTTTAATTAACTCTGTCGATGGTTTTGGCACATAAGGTCCATGATAACTAGCAAATGTGCCCACTCTGGTCTTGGCACATGCGCTATAGCCAACAGCTCGCAAATACAATGTGGCTGCCTATAACCAAATAAAAATTCTCAATCACCGATCATGTCACCAGCATACAAATGAAGACCCTCGATATTTATTGGAAAGGAGCATCAAGCTCATTACTGTCAACTTTCCTCACCCTGTGAAGTTGATTTAGATGATTTCATCTGGAGCTTAATAAACTGTGCATGCTTTTTCAAGTTGTAGTGACAAGACCATGCACAGCATCGCATGACTGTAAATATATCTCAAAGTCATGGTTAGTCTATCAGCAATTGTGCAATTTGTACTGCAATTTGTTGCATATCCTAATCAGCGACCAAAAAAGTATCCACCCTTGTCTAGAGTGTTTGTTGACTTTTTAGGGAATTTTCCGACAATTTGACAGTTTAAATCAGGCCTGTTATGAGTTTGTTTTGTTTTTCATATTTTTTTCAACGGGTACTTTACTCGGATAAAAATGGTTGGATGGAAACCTGGTTACTATGTGGAAAACATGTTTTGTCAGCTACTAAATACTCAACGTATTAGGAGAATGCGTCACTTCCTCCTTCAGGTTTCAAGGAGCAGCTCATTTATTATTAAGGTTAGTTATCGCTATTAGTTTAGGATCTTTGTGATATTCTGAAGTCTGGAAAAAGGTGCGAGTGACCTTTCTCCGTTCTTCCCTGTTCCATCAGATCCACCTGTCGGAGGGCCTGATCAATGAGGCGGAGAAGCTCCTGTGCTCTCTGGTGTGCTGGTTCACCGACCGTCAGATCCGCATGCGTTTCATCGAGGGCTGCCTGGAGAACCTAGCCCACCACAGGTGTGTGTGTGTGTGCGTGCGCATATATGAGCGTGTATGTCTGTGTGAACAACATAGCTCTGAAATGAATTGATGTCAAATGATTTTGTATTATCCCTTCGTTGGCTAGCTATTACGTGAAACTTGTTTTTTGACTCCATGCTTCTCTCTCTCACAGATCCGTGGTCGTCTCCCTGCGCCTCCTTCCCAAACTTTTCGGCACTTTTCAGCAGTTCGGCTCCAGCTACGACACCCACTGGATCACCATGTAAGCATCGCACCCTCAGCATGATTAGAACAGACAAAAGTTGTCCATTACATGGCATCACAGAATAACATTGACAATGCAACAGATTTGGACATATTGTGACCATAACTCTGTGACATTAACTACTGTTTTTGTGACATTTGACATGTTTGTAAATTCACTTTGGAGTGCCAGAGTGTATGGTCAGGGCGTTCGTAAATTCAGAGCGTTGTCAGATTGTCCGTTCGTAAATTCAGAGTGTTTCGCGTTCAGAACGCACTCTGGACGCTCTGGCCGAGGAATATGGTTGATCCGAGCGTTCTCAGGAGTGTTCTCACACAGCAGTCAAGCACCCAATCTAACTGTAACGTTGGGTAGCTTCCTAGCTACCAGACACAAATGAGAGAACGCCTCACTGTGACCATTTTACTCGCCTTAGCAGAGCTGGTTAGGCTGTTTTCATGTTATGCGCAGCGTTGGTGACTGCAACTGTGCTGCCGGCAACAATTTAATTCCGTTTTTTTGCAGACGTTTACTGACACCGGCCGTACTCACCGGCCGTTATGCGTTCTTCAATTCATCAGTTATTCTGCGCTCTGGCACACTCGGACGAGAGTGCTCAGAAATCGGAGCAGGTAATGAATTTCCGAACTCACACCCTTTGATGTCGTGTGTCATGTCTTTCAGGTGGGCGGAGAAGGAGCTGCACATGATGAAGCTGTTCTTTGAGAACCTGCTGCACTACATCCAGGAAGTCCGAGAGCAGAGGCACAAGTTTGCCCTGTGAGTAACCCACCCGTTCTCTCCACTACACTACCCCCCCCCCCCCCCCCCCATTGACATTATTGGCGTTGCCTTGTAACTATACAACGCTAACAGTCTTATTACTGTGGAATTAGGCAACATATTTGGTAACGCAGCATGTCTGGTAGGTACACCAATGTAACTGCAGCTTATTGAGCCGACCAGTCTCGCTGCAGTGCGGTTCTGGTGTGCAATGGCTGCGGACAGTGACTCTGTGGTTGTGTATGTGGCCAGCTGGGAGGTGCTGGCTGCTTTAAGGGACCGCTGAGACAAAACGACCACATGTTTTGTCCTGACAGAACTACAGAGGGTGTGTGGCTAGTCTTTTTGATTTCCTTATTTGAAATGTGAAACGCATTGAAATGGAAGTCAGAGTGACGTTGCAGTTCAAAAGGGAACGGAGTAGTTGATTATTGAATGATGTGATTTTGATTACTATGCGATCACAGGTATGGCCACAGTGCGGAGGTCCAAGTTCGCTTGCAGTTCCTGACCTGTGTCTTCTCCACACTGGGCTCCCCAGACCACTTCAGTAAGTCAACACGGTCGTGTTCATTAGGCACCAAATGGCGCGAAACGGGGACTGTTTCAGCCATGACGTGTCCAATAAAGGAGACTTATTCCAGCTTTCCGTTACATTACCCAGTCTTCGCATACAGTTCAACAGAAACATGCCCTATCATTCTCTGCCTCTATGGATGGCTGGCTACACCCTGGGAATGGAATTTGCCCTGGTGGAGATGTGCAACCTGACGAGGCTCTCTCTCCTACAACAGAGACATCATTGTCCTCTGGCGTCTCCAGAGGGTTGACTGGACCTACCTAGCTAATTCACTCTGTTCATAGCTGTGTGTGTGACTTTTGTGTATGTCTGTGTGTGTGTGTGTGTGTGCGGGCGTGTGTGTTTGCACGCTTTTGTGTATGCGTGAAGGGGAGCTAATATTTTGGATTTCGAGGTAGACTGGGAGACTCCTGCCCTGGTGGCGCCCGATCAGGACACAAAAGGAATAATACTGCAGCCAATGTTCTCTGGCAACCATTTATATTGTGTGTGTGAAAATGTGGATGTGGTGTACATGTCTGCCTGTGTGGTTGTGTGTCTATTGTGGATCCAGTGTGGGAGTGATACGAGTGATCTTCCCCTTATAGTCTGAAGTGTGTGTGTGGTTGTGTACCAACGTTGACACCAGTTTAACTCCTCCTCTCCCCAGCAGTGAATGTGTGTATATATAACAGCGGTGTATATGAATACTCTAACAGCCTCTCCTCTCCCTCAGGACTGAGTCTAGAGCAGGTGGACATCCTGTGGCACTGCCTGGTGGAGGACGGAGAGTGTTACGACGACGCGCTGCACTGGTTCCTCAACCAGGTCCGCAGCAAAGACCAGCACGCCATGGGCATGGAGACCTACAAACACCTCTTCCTGGAAAAGGTACGACCGGACTGGACCATCTGGTCTTAGTGGGGAGGGGTGTTTGACAAGGGTCATTCCTACGTGGTCTGTGGTGGTGATGGTGAACCTGAGCTAAAAACAATTAAACAAATCGATAGCTAGAATCTGTAACAAATAAAAAGGGGGGGGGTTGTCATTTAAAATGTCCCAAAGTTGTCAATTCATTGTGAAAGGTCATTGAAAAATGATTCACTAGCCGGGGGAAACAAATCGGAAAAGTTGCCCAAATCGTTGAAAAGCATTAAAAGCGTCGCAGAATCGATCATTGTAATACCTTTTGCCCTTAATACTTTCTGTTTCCTCAGATGCCCCAGCTGAAGCCGGAGACCATCAGCATGACGGGCCTCAACCTCTTCCAGCATCTCTGTAACCTGGCCCGTCTGGCCACCAGCGCCTACGACAGTGGCTCCAACTGCGAGGTACACACACACACACTTTGAATCCACAAATCACATTACAGAGAAGGATTCAGACACACACACACCCACCCGAGTACAGTTAGTCATACACACAGACACTCTTATACACACACAGTTTGTGTCATCGGTGTTTGCTAACTTTCAGGCCCGTCATACCTCTCACTGAACCCTGTGACAACGCTTGTCTATGACCTCTAACCTTTGACCCCCTCTGTAGCTGTGTGGCATGGACCAGCTGTGGGGCATCGCCCTCAGGGCCCAGTCCGCAGACATCAGCCGCGCTGCCATCCAGTACATCAACTCCTACTACATCAACGGTCAGTGGACCTTGAGTTGGTACATGGTTGAAGACTAGTAGTCGAATTTCTCTACCGTGACACCCTTTTTTATATTGCTGCAAAAAAGGAAGTGAAAACCCTGTCCCCGCAGCAGCATGTCCTGATCCAAAACATCCTACTTTATAGTCATTATATTGAACGAGCGCTTTTAGACGTTTGCGTAGAAGCTCGGCTTATTTCAACGTGCCTATCAGGAGTCACCGCGATGACCTACTGATTTACGATCTTGCCCGATATTGATTCTGCGGTTGCGTCTCCGTCCCCCAGCTGGTAAGACGGGCCTGGAGAAGGAGCAGGAGTTCATCAGTAAGTGCATGGAGAGCCTGATGATGACCTCGGCCAACCTGGAGAAGGACGCCCACTCCAGCCTCACCGTCATCGAGAGGGGCCTGCTCATGCTCAAGACCCACCTGGAGGCCTTCCGACGCAGGTTGGGAGCTCACACAAACACACACAGAAACTCTCACACAGAGAAACACACACGCGCCTCATCTCCATCCTCTCAACCTGTGTACTTTAAGCCCTGAACCTCTAAAGTTAACCAGAACACTGCTTATCATCAACTATATTTCTGACTCGCCTAGTAGAGATCATCCCTGTACCTGGAGAGCTACAGGACAAGCTCTTGGTCCAGTTCTCCTGACCCATCCACCCTTCACCCAAACTTTCCCCCCACTCAACTCCCGCGCTAATTTCAACCAGCACGAAGAACCGTGTCTCTCTTTGGCGCTCTCTCACTTTTTCTCTCTGCACCCCCAACACTCTTTGTCTCCCGCCCCCTCTCCAGGTTTGCGTACCACCTGCGTCAGTGGCAGATCGAGGGCACGGGCATCAGCAGCCACCTAAAGGCGCTGAGCGACAAGCAGTCTCTGCCACTGAGGATCGTGTGCCAGCCCGCCGGCCTGCCCGACAAGGTACCCAAGAAAGTACCCAGCATCTTGGTACTTAATTATTAACCCTTGGTCGATTGGAAACACTCAAATGCTCTTGTTGCTGTTGTGTTCTGTTGTGTTAGGAAAAATCTACAGGCCACAATGTCAAAATGAATGGAAACGATTGGTGCAAGCTAATTTCATACTATTATGGAGTAGAATTATGTTTGTTGTGGTACTACTGTGAAGAATGCTGTGTTCTCATTCTAGATGTTTGTAAGGATGTTCTAACACACTTTTTCTATGTGTGTGCGTCTGTGTGTCTGTTTGGTCACTTGCCTTTGTGTGTGTGCGCGCGCGTGCGTCTGTCCCTTTCTGTCTGTGTGTGTGTTGCGTCTGTCTGTGCGTCTACGTTCCTACTTGTGTGTGTGGTACCAGATGACCATCGAGATGTACCCCAGTGACCAGGTGGCAGACCTGCGAGCCGAGGTGACCCACTGGTACGAGAACCTGCAGAAGGAGCAGATGAACCAGCAGGCCCAGCTGCAGGAGTTTGGGCAGAGCAGCCGCCAGGGGGACTTCCCAGGTCTGTCACCTCTCACCTTTGACCCCTGATCCATTGTAGCGGCAATGCCAATGGAGAATCTCGATTGCTTTTCCTTGATTCCTCGCTTCCTCTCCTCGCCTTTTTTAAAACCAATTGGATGAGTATGCGATTGGATGGAATCAATAAAATTCAATTGAGATTCTCCCCAAGGCTGTTGCATCCTTCCCTTTTGAAGGAATCACTGATCTCACAGTGTATTTTGTATCAGTATTTTAGGGGTATTCAAACAGGGCCTGTGTCAGAAGTCTTGAATTGAATTTGATCTTTTGTCCCGAAGGGCAATTCTTATGCAGCGAATGGTTTCCTTACCCCCTCATTAGAAATGCACGCTTCCTTTAGTGATCTATTGAGGTAATCACCTCAGAAGGAAGGATTGCACCGTTTCTATGCACTTTCAGATTTGAGTCATGGTTATTCACTAAGGGAAAGGATGCAAGTTAATGGATCAGAATCCACTTTTAGGTGTTTGGGTGTTGGTTGTTTCGCCAGTCTGTTTCTAACGTGTGTGTTTCCGTCAGGTGGTTTGATGGGCCCGGTCAGAATGATCTCCTCTGGCCATGAGCTCACCACGGACTACGATGAGAAGACCCTGCATGAGCTGGGCTTCAAAGACATGCAGGTAACGTCCTACACACACTTGGCAGTCTGCACTTAGGCGTAAATATTCGCACACTAGAGCTGGGATTTAAGTCCGATCGCGGGTTATTAGGCATTGCGGCTTTTAAAGGCCATTTCCGATTGAGCCGACCATATGCGGCGTTTACGTGAATTATATCTCTGCAAACGGGGGAACGTTGGCTTTCAAAGCCGCAATGTCTATAACACACGATTGGCCCCCTCATCTATGGCACTCATGCCTCTCCCTCTCCTCATTTACAGATGGTGTTTGTCTCGCTGGGCGCCCCACGGCGGGAGCGTAAGGGCGAGGGGGTGCAGCTCCCGGCCTCGTGTCTCCCCCCGCCCCAGAAGGAGCACATCCCCATGCTACTGCTGCTCCAGGAGCCCCACCTCACCACCCTGTTCGACCTGCTAGAGATGCTGGCCTGCTTCAAGCCCCCCAGTGCCCTGGGAGACAGCCCCGAGGTGGGTCATGGGTTAGGGCTTTGTGTGAGGGGATGTTGACGGTGTGTGAGATGCCAGCCTGCTTTAAGCCCCCCAGTGCTCTGTGAGAGGAGGCCCTTTACAGTTCAATGCTGTGTGTGTGTATGTGGGAGGGGGTGACAAAGTGGGTTTGGTAGGACGGGGTGTGTGAGGGGGTTGTATTTTGGGGGAAGAGTCCCCCTCGACATCTCCATCAAAATGTGTGTGTGACGGAGTAGATATGGGGGGGTATGTTTGGGAATGGGTTTCATTGTATAATCTTAACATTTTTCGTCTATTAGATACCCTTAATAATATAGCTAAGGAAATAAGAAAGCAACAGAATGTTTGAAAAAGCAGCTTGGAAATGGCTACATAGAAACCAGACTTGAAATACTCTCCATCCGATTAAATGTAAAATAGTCTTTGAACAAAAAGCCCTTCCAGAATATAAAGTAGGCTCTTCCTTCCAGGTGCATCATGCATAATGCATCACGACTGTCCAATGGTCTTCTGGCAGTCGTTTGATAGTCCAGTAAAACGTACTGCAGGGGGGGTGTCCCAAATGCCATCCCTGTTCCCTTGATAGTGCACTATTTTTCACCAGGGCTCATATGTTCCGGTCAAAAGTAGTGCACTATGTAGGGATTAAGTTGCCATTTAGGACTGAGCCCCGGGTGTGTAATACATAGGATGTAAGGCGCTCATCTGTCAGCGTGTTTATTTTAGTCACAGCGGCGGGAGCCGTCTCGTTTTGAAATGTAAAGTCACCCGGCGGTCAGTGCTTTTTATAGTCTCTCCCTTCACAGGGACTCAGAGTGAGGGGTTATCCAGTGTGCTGTTTGTATGTCACTCACTCCCTCTTTTGCATGCATTTATCCCTCTCCCTCCTCTCTCTCTCCCCCCTCTTCACTTCCTCACATCTAACACTCATCTGATCTGACCAGAACGTTAAAACAATTACTTGAATCAAAATGAGGTATTGACTATAGTGTATGCCTGCCTTAGGCTGTGTTTATGGGACTGCTCCAGGGCCGCTGCTCTGTGGCTTTGGTGTGTGTGTGTGTGTGTATCGGTATGGGTTCTGTCACTGTGACAGCAGAAAATAACGCCTTACAAATCTCTAAATAAAGATGTATTTTATTGTACTCTCCAGAACCTACGATGTGAGGAGCTGCATCTCCATGCTGAAAACCTGTCGAGGCGCGTCTGGGAGCTGCTCATGCTGCTGCCCACCTGCCCCAACATGCTGCTGGCCTTCCAGAACATCGCCGATGACACGGTACGCCATCACGCTCCCCATAGACGCCGTCACGCTCCTACACACCGTTGAACATTAATCTATACACTACCACTGACACTCTTCCCCAATACTGTTGTGTACCTGCCACCAGGCCTGCTTATCCCTTTGCATCCTGCTCATCCTGGACATGAATGACAACATAAAGATATGTGTCCTGTCTCATGTGTGTTCTCTGTCTGTCCGTAGGGAGGCGAGGGTCTGTGCTGGAAGGACCTGCTGAGGATCAAGAGCCCCCACAAGCTACTGTACGCCCTGGAGATCATCGAGGCCCTGGGCAAGCCCAACCGACGCATCCACCGGGAGTCCACGGTACTACTGGGACTGCATATATATATACACACACACACACACACACACACACACACACTGTCACTCAAACACCTTTTTTCTCATTCATGAACACCCACATTCACACACACATAGATATGCACACCCTCGCTCTGCTCACTGATTCAGGCACGCATATGAATGACCCCTCTGTCCGTCTGTGTCCAGGGGAGCTACAGTGACCTGTACCCAGACTCTGACGACTCCAGCGAGGACCAGATAGAGAACAGTAAGAACTCCTGGAGCTGCAAGGTACGCCTCTTTTAAACGGACTAACTCTCATACTGTACACACTTATACAAACCACTTATCCATCAAGTCAACTCCATTTCCTTGTTCTCTGTTTTGACAGTTTGTGTCGTCTGGAGGACTTCAGTTGCTGTTGGAGATCTTCAACTCTGCCATTCTGGAGCCCAAGGACCAGGAGTCTTGGACAGTGGTGGGTGGATCAGAAACGCATTATAATACTTTGAGGAAATGGAATAGAATGGGTTGTATAGTTAAACTAAATAAAGTTGAAGTCTCGGTACATTAGTCATATGATGAGTGGTAATGATTCTGTAAAAAACTGTTATTCACACATTGAAAACTGCTTTATGAGGTGCCGATGATTTCCAATTTCAAAGTGGACAATCATAAAATATATAGAAAAACATGAGGGGGAATGAACAGGACAGAAATATAACCATGTCAAACATTGTTTTTAAAAACAATGTTCTGTAGTTGGTATTGAGTGTTAACACAGGTCACGTCTCTCTCTCTCTCTCTCTCTCTCTCTCTCTCCTCCAGTGGTTGTTGGACTGCCTGGCTTGCCTGCTTAAGCTCATCTGCCAGTTTGCGGTGGACCCGGCCGACCTGGACCTAGCCTACCACGACGTCTTCTCCTGGTCGGGCCTCACCGACAGCCAGCGCAAAAGGGCCTGGCCTGGCAAGTCCCGCAAGTCCGCCGGCGACCACGGCAAGGGCCTGCACATCCCCCGCCTCACAGAGGTACACTGGTCCTCAGCTAAATGCTAACAGCATATGCTCACCGCTGGGTGGGGAGTTGCCATCCTTAACTCTTTCTGTGCAGGACACAGCCTTTCTTTCCACAGCTGTAGCACTTAAAAGAGAAATGATCGAGCGATTTTGTATTATTTTGTTTGACTTAACCATGTAATACAGAATCGTGTAATAACCCCAGATTGAGCAACCAGTAACCGTAAAATATGAATAAAACATTTTTATTAATTTTTTTAACTTAATTTCTGTAGTGAAGGCAACATTTCTGTAGAAAGTAGTAGAGAATGTCCTGCAGCATCTTTTTCTATCCCCATCTATTTCCTCTTCTCTCCCTCTGAAGCAGTCTTCTATTGCCTCCCCTTCTCTCCCTCTGAAGCAGTCTTCTATTGCCTCCCCTTCTCTCCCTCTGAAGCAGTCTTCTATTGCCTCCCCTTCTCTCCCTCTGAAGCAGTCTTCTATTGCCTCCCCTTCTCTCCCCCTGAAGCAGTCTTCTATTGCCTCCCCTTCTCTCCCCCTGAAGCAGTCTTCTATTGCCTCCCCTTCTCTCCCTCTGAAGCGGTCTTCTATTGCCCCCCCTTCTCTCCCCCTGAAGCAGTCTTCTATTGCCTCCCCTTCTCTCCCTCTGAAGCGGTCTTCTATTGCCCCCCCTTCTCTCCCTCTGAAGCAGTCTTCTATTGCCTCCCCTTCTCTCCCCCTGAAGCAGTCTTCTATTGCCTCCCCTTCTCTCCCTCTGAAGCAGTCTTCTATTGCCCACAGCTATTTTGTCTCTCTGCACTTCCTTCCCTGTGGTGTCTTGGCCTCTACACGAACTTCAAAACTATCCCCATGGTTAATTCTTTGTATCTTAAATACTTGATAAACTTGATAATACTTTTTTTTTTTTTTTTTTCTTGTCAGGTTTTCCTGGGCCTTGTCCAAGGCACCAACCTGATCCAGCGCTTGATCAACGTGGCCTACACGTACGACAACCTAGCACACAGGTGAGAGAACACCGAAGACGAGGCCTGTGTTTCAGTGGTCACACTACGCACTAGCGTGCTATGTAGTACTTAACTACTTATTATGTATGTGGTCACACTCTCCATGCCAAGAAAGGCTTTTGAATTTGAAGACAGGGAACAAATGATTGGATTTGAAGGAAGGCGTTAGGCATTCATTGTAAGTTGTGTTGTCCTATGGACATGGGGTATCAGTGTGAAATGTTTTTGTACTAAAGGTTTCCGTCAGCCTATCTTGACTTTGTTTACTTCCTGTCTCACCTGCAGAGTTTTGAAGGCCCAATCTGATCATCGGTCCCGCCATGAAGGTGAGCTACATTTTACATATGCTTAAATGTTAATCAACATGACAAATTAAAAGCCACTTTTTTTTCTTTTTTTTTTTCACACAAAAATTTTGCACTGAAAGTACAACTTTCATAGCCTCCTTATCCATTCTGTATGTGCTTAAGCACATTGTTCTTAGGAATGGCACATTAGACATGTGAAATGACGACGTTATTCCTATGTTCCAGTGACCCACTACTCCATGTGGCTGCTGGTGAGCTGGGCCCACTGCTGCTCCACGGTCAAGTCCGGTCTGGCCGACAGCGACCACCTCCACGACTGGCTCAAGAAGCTCACCCTGCTGGTGCCGGAGGTGATATCTGGGGGAATAATGAGACACTGACCCCCCCCCCCCCCCCCCCCCCCCCCCCGAAATGAACTGCTGTCTAGTATTGTCTTCATCTTGCTTTTCTTCCCCCTGCCTAAAAACATGGCCTCAGTTTCATTTCAGTGTAACATTTGTGGGTATTTCCATCCGAAAATATTGTCTCTGGGAAGAATCTAGCTATACCGCGATTTGTTGATCCTATTTTGATGCCACTGAAATACTAACTATTCTGTGATCCGTGTGACCTTGGTAACAACATCAAATAGAGGAAGGTGTTGACGTGAGTGTGTCTCTTGTCCTTCTCAGACGGCGGTGCGTCACGAGGCGTGTAACGGCCTGTACAAGCTGTCCCTGTCGGGTCTGGAGGGAGGAGAGTCCATCAACAGGTCCTTCCTGCTGCTGGCCGCCTCCACGCTGCTCAAGTTCCTCCCCGACGCACAGGCCCTCAAACCACTGCGGGTGGGCACAGCACACACACACACTTGCGCGTATAGACCCGATGCTTACAGACACACACAAGCACAATTTTGTTGTACTGTATACTGACAAAAACAAATGTGTTCGTTGTGGGTTATTCAATTCCTAGGTCACGTCAAGTCACACATACCTAATATAAGTATGGCGGGCTCTGTAGCTGATGTGCTGTGTGGTCATGTGTTCAGGTGGAGGACTATGAAGAGGAGCCCGTGCTGAGGACGGGCTGTAAGGAGTACTTCTGGCTGCTGTGCAAGCTCATCGACAACATCCACGTCAAAGACGCCAGCCAAACCACTCTGTTGGACCTAGATGCTTTAGCCAGACACCTGGCCGACTGCATACGGAGGTGAGTCCAAGATGATTCTAAGACCAGGTCTGCGTCTGAAACGCCGTCCTATTGGACCATGGGCCCCCGGGTCAAAAGAAGTGCGCTATATAGGAAATATGGTGCCGTTTTCGGACACAACCCAGGTCTCGATTGAAATAGATGTTTATTGTGTGATGGCTTGCGTTGTCCACATTCTTTCTGGAGTGTGAAGGCTAGCTCAGTTCAAATACACAAGACAATACCGTTTTTAAACCACTTCTACGATAAAGTTTTCTTGCTCAAACATTGACCAGTCTCCCGCTCCCCAGCCGTGAGATCCTGGACCAGCAGGACGGCGCCATTGAGGACGACGGCCTCACGGGCCTCCTGCGCCTCGCCACCAGCGTCCTCAAACACAAGCCCCCCTTCAAGTTCTCCCGAGAGGGCCAGGAGTTCCTGCGCGACGTCCACAACCTGCTCTTCCTCCTTCCCAGCCTGGCCGACCGCGCCCAGCCCAAGTGCAAGTCGCATGCGGCCCGCGCCGCCGCCTACGACCTCCTGGTGGAGACGGTGAAGGGCTCGGTGGAGAACTACAGACTGCTTCACAACTGGGTCATGTCCCAGCACATGCAGAGTGAGAAGAACATTTAGGAACCGTTGAAAATGTTACTAGGAATATTTGTCAATGAGAGTAATGCATTGGTAGGAGGGTCCAAGGGAATACAATGGCTATTGAATTAGACATTGTGCTGGCTGACAGAATCTGAAAATAGTTTTCGCCCCTAAACTGCTCTTAGCTGTTTTCTTTGGTGCGGTGGGGGAGTAGAAATACTATATACGCTGGTTTTAAACAATCAGCCAAATACCATCCCATTGAATTCAGGCCTTCCTGTTGGTAATGTCTGCTCCGTGGATTTCCATGACCGGATCAAATGAGTGAACCAAGTTGGTTTATTAAAGTTCAAGGTCATCTTTTGAAAATGCTATGATTTAAGATATTTGAGCATCATCAAACAATCTTAGATCCGGTATATTCTATTAGGCTCCTGAACCATATGAATATTTGTGTTAATTAAATTGACAGCCTCTCACGCCCCGTACAAGTGGGACTACTGGCCCCACGATGACGTGCGTGCCGAGTGTCGCTTCGTAGGCCTCACTAACCTGGGGGCCACCTGCTACCTGGCCTCCACTATCCAACAGCTCTACATGATCCCTGAGGCACGCCAGGCCGTCTTCACTGCGAAGGTCAGTCCTCTCTATATTACCGTGGTTCCTTTTTCACAATGCTGTAGTTTGTACGGGGGCAATTTCGCCTCATTCACGCCTGTAGATAGCAGTCAACTGGATGATCCACGGCGGCCATTTTGCGCAAGAATGCTCATCCCACACGTGCTATTTCACTCCCTCTGCCACCGGAAGAATGCGTTGATGTTGAAATTGTGAATGTTTGTTTGTTAATGAGAGTTTGTGTGTTTTTTTCCCCAGTACGCAGAGGAGATTAAGCACAAGACCACCTTACTGGAGCTCCAGAAGATGTTCACCTATCTCATGGTACGCAGCCGGTCTCTCTCTCTCTCTCAGCCCTCTGTCTCACACCCTTCTCATCCATCTCCTCAGTCCCTATGACTAGAACAAACTGACGTTGTCCCCGTGGAGACCCTGCTACTTCAATTTTGCTCCACTCATCTTTCTTCCATTTGCTCCTCGCTCCGTCCCTGGTTCCAGGAGAGCGAGAGGAAGGCGTACAACCCCCGGCCGTTCTGTAAGACCTACACCATGGACAAGCAGCCCCTGAACACGGGCGAGCAGAAGGACATGACCGAGTTCTTCACCGACCTCATCACCAAGATAGAGGAGATGTCCCAGGACCTGAAGAACACAGTGAAGACGCTCTTTGGAGGGGTCATCACCAACAATGTGGTCTCGCTGGTAAGAATCACTATACTCCTTTTTAAATGTTTACCTGCAACATTTCCCTAGTGCAAAAGAATTGTGTAAAGTGCAAAACTCATCATAAACCGCATTAAACCACACTTCTCGATTACGAGGTTTACTGTTTTTTGTGCACTTTGCACTATTCCTTGGCACTACAAAAATTCACTACAAAAGGTCGCCCTACATGTGTTTATTGCACTTGTGTGTGTGTGTGGCTTTACACACACATTCTCATTCAACTCATTTTCCCCGTCCAACAGGACTGTGACCACGTGAGTCAGACAGCCGAGGAGTTCTACACAGTCAGGTGCCAGGTGGCCGACATGAAGAACATCTACGTAAGGACAACATCGCCGTCAACATCGTTGACTTCGTTTAGAAGTGCAACCAAGTGTTACAGACTGGGGTTTACCTTCCAGTCTCAAATCTCATAGCACTGTAGTATCACACTGCCGCCTTCTATTCAGCTTGGAATTCTTACTCTGGCAAATGGCAACTTTTCCTCAAGTCATCCTATGTCGTACTCTGTTAGTCCGGGGTATTTTCTACACTCCTAGTTCTAGTGGGCATACATTACTGCTTGGCATGTTGCTAGAGACTTGTGTCTTCGTGTTTCCTCAGGAATCTCTGGACGAGGTGACCATCAAGGACACTCTGGAGGGGGACAACATGTACACCTGCTCCCAGTGTGGCAAGAAAGTACGCGCCGAGAAGAGGTGAGTCGATGCGAACCTCATGAAGAGGACCCTGCTGGTTCCCCTGAAAATAAGCCAACCATCCTACATTGGCAGTCGTAGTTGTATACTAGACATTTTTGGAATGGTTGGCTGGTTTTCCACTAGTCGATGTTGATTTTACCATTTGAAAAAATAACTTATTGACATCTCTAGTTTCTCTTGGTTTTTTTTGTACAAGACTTGTGCTTCTATTAATCTCCCTTCCCTGTCTCCGTCCTTCTCCTTTCCAGGGCGTGCTTCAAGAAGCTGCCTCGCATCCTAAGCTTCAACACCATGCGCTACACCTTCAACATGGTCACCATGATGAAGGAGAAGGTCAACACGCACTTCTCCTTCCCCCTGCGCCTCGACATGACCCCCTACACCGAGGACTTCCTCATGGCCAAGGGCGACAGGAAAGAGGGTACGCGTCACTTCCTGTTCCGACAGACCCCCCCCCCCCCCCCCAACCGCATGATTTGGTTCTCATAGGCTCTGTACTAAATTCACTTGTATCACTGTACTAGTCGGTGTGTTTTGAAATCAGGTTGAATAGCAATATGCAGATCATTCCTTTTTCGTAGTCTGTAGAAAGAGGACAAATGTGCTGGATAGAAAAACTAATATATGAAAACAAAGTAATGTCTGCACCTCGAATGGTCGGCAGTGATTTATCGGCGATTTAATATAACGTTTTTATCCCCTTAGATGAAAATACCATCTAGCCTATCAGAGGCTAGCTGGACCAATAATTGGAGGAACGGGTTGCTCATTGATGTGGTCCCCTATGTCCTACTACAGGTTTCCGGGAGGAGGGTGAGGCTAAGGTGGCGGAGAGCTACGAGTACGACCTCATCGGCGTCACGGTTCACACGGGCACTGCCGACGGCGGCCATTACTACAGTTTCATCCGGGACATCGTCAACCCGCACGCCTACAAGAATAACAAATGGTGAGGAATATCTCTGGCTATACTATTGAAATCAGATCAGTGGGGAATTTAAAAAATGAGGTCTCATGTTATTGCCTTACGATACGATATACTTTATTGTCCATTTACATGGAAGTTAATTCATGACAATTGTTTGATTGACGTCTGGGTGCTTTTGAATTTTAGGGAATACAACTGACTGTAATTAACTTAATTTGTTTGCTTTTCTCAGGTACCTGTTCAACGATGCCGAGGTAAAGCCCTTTGATTCAGCCCAGCTAGCCTCCGAGTGCTTCGGTGGAGAGATGACGGTAAATCCCCCCCCCAAAAAAGGACAAAGCTCCAATGTTTTACTGTTAATTAATACTTTTAAATATTTAAATGTTTTGTCTCACCTACATGTTTGTCTTTTAGACAAAAACGTATGACTCTGTCACCGACAAGTTCATGGACTTCTCCTTTGAGAAGGTCAGTTTCCTTGTAAATCATTTTCTAATGTTTAAATGTAGTTTTAATAAAGCGATGGGTTTTAAAGTTGACAGTTTGTCCCATGTCTCGCACTCCAGACCCACAGCGCCTACATGCTTTTCTACAAGAGAGTGGAGCTCGAGGAGGAAAATGGCAAGGACTTCAACTTTGACGTTTCTCCAGATCTACTCGAGGTACCCGGCTGGTTACAATCGCATAGCGCTCTCCTTTCTCACATTCTTTATTCTCAAACTTTGAAATACTTATTCTGTGTTTATTTTTTTTATTTTCTCTACTCAGTGGATTTGGCAAGACAACATGCAGTTTCTCCAGGACAAGAACATATTCGAGCACACATACTTTGGGTCAGCGGCACATTTTTGTACTAGCCATCACGCCTGTACTTTTTCTGAAGCTGGAATGCAGATGTGATATTATTGAGAGTTTATGTTAACAGTACTTTGCTTATGTGCCTGTGACTTTACCCTGAAATGTATAACCAAATTGGTTTTACTTATGAAATACTGTCTCAATTACCGCTCATATGCAATCAAATATGGTCGTGATCTATTAACATAGTGTAAGTTATGTAGGATGTTGTGTTGGTGGATAAACTGGTCTGAGATCAGTGTTGTGACTCTCTGTACTCTTACCTCCAGGTTCATGTGGCAGCTTTGCAGCAGCATCCCTAGCACTTTACCAGACCCCAAAGCCATCTCCCTCATGACTGCCAAGGTACGACCGCTCTCCACTAAAGCCTTATTCTCAACCATAGAACTTAATTTGAAAATCCTTGACCTTTTCACCGTTTTTTTTATTTTTATGGTTTTACCTTTTACACTTTTTGAATATACTTTCCACTCTCACACTTCTCCTCCTTGGTTACAGCTTAGCACGTCGTTTGTCCTGGAGACGTTCATTCACTCTAAGGAAAAGGTGAGTTGTCCTTCCTTACTGTCAGTGGATGGCTCCCTCTAGTGGCTAGATTGCAGTCTGGTTATTTTTCAGCGGTTTAGATTTTTTTGCCCTCTGTTTTACAGCGTGGTAGATGGTCTGTAACTTCTAGCAAGGGTTTGTCTACATTTTGTCTGTGTGTTTTCAGCCCACCATGCTGCAGTGGATCGAGCTACTGACCAAACAATTCAACAACAGCCAGGCGGCCTGCGAGGTAAATTGACTGTTGAAGCGCAAATCAAGGGTCCACATATTGTGCTGAAATGGTTTTCAATCATTATCAGGGTAATTGCTAACTTCCTGTTTTCATGTCGTCATGGTCTTTCAGTGGTTTTTGGACCGCATGGCTGATGATAACTGGTGGCCCATGCAGATCCTCATCAAGTGCCCCAATCAGATTGTTCGACAGGTGAGAGCCCCAATCAGATTGTTCGGCAGTCACACACACACACACTCTCACTCACACACACTCATACTCTCTGCCCTGTTGTCCCCCATCAGATGTTTCAGAGGCTGTGTATCCACGTCATCCAGAGGCTACGGCCAGTCCACGCCCACCTCTACCTACAACCTGGCATGGAGGACGGGTAGGACTGGTTGCTTATGTACCAATCAATCATCCACCCACTCAATCACTCACAACTGAGAATCATGTTCATTTGTAAGCTTTATAACGTTAACAATTGATGGCTTACACAAATTTTCTGGGGCATTTTTCTCACATTAAACTGGTTTGTGATATCCCATGAGTCTATAACGTGGCTTTTGAGCTGATCATGTTTTGCTGCCACTAGAGGTGTTGCAGCGTGACTTCACAGTGTTGTGTCTGTGTCATTAGCTCGCTGAAAGGTGCCATGTGTCACCTAGTTGCCCTAGCACTGTGGGCACTTGGAGAGTTTTGTGGCACAACATTGAGGAAAATGGTCACTAACCAAAGAAGTTTCAATTTATAATGTTCTGGGAAAACTCAGGGAGAACTCCATGTTTAATTCTACTATCACCTGGGTCATGTTCAGTAGGGTACTCAACAGAGAACGTTTCAACATGCTTTGCAACAGAAAAAGAAAATTAGACTTTCTCATTGAACAAGTCTAGGTAGTCCCTTTGTTTCAGTCCATCTTCATTTGTTTGGTAATGAACATGACCTAACAAGTTGTCTGGTGTCACTTCCTGTGTGCGGCCTGCAGGTCTGACGACATGGACGGGCCGGTGGAGGACATTGGCAGCCGCTCGTGCGTGACGCGCTTCGTCAAGACGCTGCTGTCCATCATGGAGCACGGCGTCAAGCCCCACAGCAAACACCTGACTGAGTACTTCGCCTTCCTCTACGAGTTCGCCAAGATGGGAGAGGAGGAGGTGGGTCGTTGATAACAATACTCTAGACACTTTTATCCCAAAGGACTTAAGTGTGTAAAAATGAGTCCCAAATGGCACCCTATAACCAACAGAGTGTACTACTTTTGACCAGAGCCTGCTCTCTGAGTGCATACATTTTCAGTATGTTTTCTGTGATTCCTGCAGGGCTTGAACCCCGTGACCTTGGCATTACCTCACCAAGATACATGGCTGAAAGGGTTTTTAGAGAACAAGGTTTTTGCTAAGTCTGTTTTGTTTTCTCTTTTCTCATACGTCCAGAGTCAGTTCCTTCTGTCCCTACAAGCCATTTCCATCATGGTGCACTTCTACATGGGCACCAAGGGGCCTGAGAACGTAAGTATACACTAGTTGTGTGTGTGTGTGTTTCTGTGATTGGGTGTGTAATGACCTGGTCCCTCCAGCCCCAGGTGGAGGTGCTGTCTGAGGAGGAGGGAGAAGAGGAGGATGAGGAGGAGGACATCTTATCCCTGGCGGAAGAGAAGTACCGCCCTGCCGCCTTGGAGAAGATGATAGCTCTCATCGCCCTGCTGGTGGAACAGTCCCGCTCTGAGAGGTAGGGCACTGCCGGGCATGGCATAGCACCACTTGGGACACAGGAAAGCAGTCTATGGCACAGGGATTTGACCTGCTACTAACAAAGTGAGATTTGTCAATGTCACTGGACAATCTGAGTATCACCCAGAACTAGACATGGTTGTGACTAGAAAATTTGGTATTTACGTTTGCTGGGTCACAGGAAATGTTCATAGCTTTGGCACAGCACAACATAGTGTTGGTAATACTGCCCAAAAGGTAGCTAGAAATACTACCACATATAGCACCCAATTTATTCGCTGTTGTCAGTATCAAATCGTCCCCCTTCGTATGTTTAATTTTTTATCTTTTTTCTAATCTCCTTTTCTCCCTCCCTCTCTCTCCAGACACCTGACTCTGTCCCAGAGTGACATGGCAGCCCTGACCGGGGGGAAAGGCTTCCCCTTCCTCTTCCAGCACATCCGAGACGGCATCAACATCAGGCAGACCTGCAACCTCATCTTCAGCCTGTGTCGCTACAACAACCGCCTGGCCGAGCACGTACGTTTAACGCGCGCACCAAATCGCACGCACGCACCCACAAACAAACACGTCGCTGTTGTTAATGGCAGACCCTGGCCGTGACCCTACTCTCCGAGGGTGTCTCAGGGAGAGTTGGGATTTGCAAAAAGCACAGTTGGTATTAATACAGATTTTTACATGTTTGAAATAGGACAAATATAAGTACCCACCAAATTATTATTACGTAGAGGGGCATAATTTCTCCTGTGTTTTATTCCAGATTGTATCCATGCTCTTCACCTCTATCGCTAAACTGACGCCTGAGGTAAGCACTGATGTGAGAACCTATACTTTTAATACATAATGCTCTGTCTATTATCCAACTCAATTATTAGTTTGTACACATCTCAATTTATCCCTCATGTTCTCTACTTCTTTCTCTCATCCCTCTCTCTCCCACTCCTTATCTCCAACTCCTACTCTCTCTCTCCACCCCCTTCTCTCTCTCCATCTCCTCCTCCTAGGCGGCAAACCCTTTCTTCAAGCTGCTCACCATGCTGATGGAGCTATCAGGTGGTCCTCCGGGCATGCCTTCCTTCGCCTCTTACATACTACAGAGGATCTGGGAGGTACGGTCACACACACACACACACAACATAAAATCTAATGTTATTTGTCACATGCTTCGTTAACAGTGACCGGTACGGGCCCTTCCCAACAGTGCAGATAGAAAAATATAAATAATACAAGGAATAAATAACTAGCTTGGTACTGGTACCGCGTGTATATAGCCAAGTCGATGTACAAGGTAATTGAGGTAGATATGTCCATATAGGTAGGGGGTCGAGTGACTAGGCAACAGGATAGATAATAAACAGTAGCAACAGCGTATGTGATGAGTCAAAAGAGTTGGTGCAAAAAGGGTCAATGCAGATAGTCCAGGTAGATAGTTATCTGTCTAATGGCTTGGGGGTAGAAGCTGTTCAGGGTCCCGTTGGTTCCAGACCGCTTGCCGTACAGTAGCAGAGAACTGTCTATGACTTGGAGTCTTTGGCAATATTTAGAGCTTTCCTCTGACACCGCCTGGTATAGAGGGCCTGGATGGCAGGGAGCTCTGCCTCAGTGATGTACTGGGCCGTACGCACTGGCCTCTGTAGCGCCTTGCGGTCGGGATACCAAGCAGTTGCCGTACCAAGCGGTGATGCAGCCAGTCAAGATGCTCTCAATGGTGCAGCTGTATAACTTTTTGAGAATCTGAGAGCCCATGCCAAGTCGTTTCAGCCTCCTGAGGGGCAAGAGGCATTGTCGTGTTGGTGTGTGTGGACCATTTTAATTCCGTAGTGAGGAACTTGAAGCTCTCGACCTGCGCCACTACAGCCCGTTGATGTGTGATGGGTGCGTGCTCGGCTCTCCGTTTCCTGTTGTCCACGATCAGCTCCTTTTGTCTTGCTGACGTTGAGGGAGAGGTTGTCTTGGCACCACACTGCCAGGTCACTGACCTCCCTATAGGCTGTCTTGTTGTCGGTGATCAGTTCTACCACCGTAGTGTCGTCAGCGAGCTTAATGATGGTGTTGGAGTTAGGTGTTGCCACGCAGTCGTGGGTGAACAGGGAGTACAGGAGGGGACTAAGCACGCACCCCTGAGGGGCCCCAGTGTTGATGGTCACCCTCACCCCCTGGGGGCATCCCGACAGGAAGTCCAGGATCCAGTTGCAGAGGGTGGTGTTCAGTCCCAGAGTACTGAACTTAGTGATGAGCTTGGAGGGCACATAGTCACATAGGTTCATCTGATTCATTGTTCTTTATAAAGTTAATCAGTTAAACATAAATGTATTCATATACTTGTCCTTAATTCACTTTATCAAGTTATTTCAGTTGATCTTGACGTCATTGCCTAAAATATTCAGAATCGTATCCTTTTTGTTGTGTGTGTGTGTTCTCTCCCAGGTGATAGAGTACAACCCTAGCCAGTGTCTGGACTGGTTGGCGGTGCAGACCCCCAGGAACAAGCTGGCTCACAGCTGGGTGTTGCAGAACATGGAGAACTGGGTGGAGCGCTTCCTACTTGCCCACAACTACCCCCGTGTCCGCACCTGTAAGAACACTTGTGATGTCTCTGTCTGGAAGTTCTTATGAACTACACTACATGGCCGAAAGTATATGGACACTGCTCGTCAAACATCTCATTCCAAAATCATGGCCATTAATATGGAGTTGGTCCCCGCTTTGCTGCTATAACA
Source organism: Salvelinus namaycush (assembly GCF_016432855.1). Lineage (NCBI taxonomy): Eukaryota > Metazoa > Chordata > Actinopteri > Salmoniformes > Salmonidae > Salvelinus > Salvelinus namaycush. The sequence continues at coordinate 17,733,411 of NC_052345.1, forward strand.
GCCTCCACTCTTCTGGGAAGGCTTTCCACTAGATGTTGGAACATTGCTGCGGGGACTTGCTTCCTTTCAGCCACGAACATTAGTGAGGTTGGGCATTTATGTTGGGCAATTAGGCCTGGCTCACAGTCAGTGTTCCAATTCATCCCAAAAGTGTTCAATGGGGTTGAGGTCAGGGCTCTGTGCAGGCCAGTCAAGTTCTTCCACACCAATCTCGACAAACCATATCTGTATGGATCTCGCTTTATTTTAATTTAATTTTACCTTTATTTAACTAGGCAAGTCAGTTAAGAACAAATTATTTTTTTCAATGACGACCTAGGAACAGTGGGTTAACTGCCTTGTTCAGGGGCAGAACAGGGACATTGTCATGCTGAAACAGGAAAGGGCCTTCCCAAACTGTTGCCACAAAGTCGGAAGTACGGAATTGTCTAGAATGTCATTGTATGCTGTAGCGTTAAGAATTCCCTTCATTGGAACTAAGGGGCCTAGCCCAAACATGAAATACAGCCCTAGACCATTATTCCTCCTCCACCGAACTTTAAACATGAAATACAGCCCTAGACCATTATTCCTCCTCCACCGAACTTTAAACATGAAATACAGCCCTAGACCATTATTCCTCCTCCACCGAACTTTACAGTTTGGCACTATGCATTGGGGCAGGTAGTGTTCTTCTGGTATCCGCCAAACCCAGATTAGTCCGTCGGACTGCCAGATGGTGAAGCGTGATTCATCATTCCAGAGAACGCGTTTCCGCTGCTCCAATGTGGACAAGCTTTACACAACTTCAGCGTGTGTGTGGCTGCTCGGCTATGAAAACCCATATTAAGTTCCAGACGAACAGTTCTTGTGCTGACGTTGCTTCCAGAGGCAATTTGGAACTCAGTAGTGAGTGTTGAAACCGAGGATGGACGATTTTTACACCCTTCGGGCACTCGGTGGTCCTGTTCTGTGAGCTTGTCTGGCCTACCACTTTGCGGCTGAGCCGTTGTTGCTCCGAGACGTTTCCACTTCACATTAGGGTACTTTTTTGTTCATCATTCTATTTTCCATAGTATCAACGCTCTTATTAAAAAGTGTTGCTGTGCAAGAGGGGCTTTCTCCTCTCCTTCCTGTCGGTCAGGTTGCCACCGGATACAGGGAGTTAAGAAAAATGAAGTGTTTTATTTTTGTTCATCTGACATCTTCTGTATGATCGTCTGCGTACACATTCTCCTCTCAGTCCTTGTGTAAAGATTGCACAGTGAGGTCAATGGAAGGTTTCTGTAAGTGGGTGAACAATCCAACGCTTGGTGAATTTGGCTTCAGAATGAAAGGAAGAGCTGACATCGAAGGATCAAAAAGCGACTTCGCTAGGAATGCTTGGCTGCGACAAGCCAGGTATTGTGTGTAGCAGTGATAACACCAAGTAAAACTTCATTTTATTCAAACTTAAACATGTAAATATGCATCAACCAACTTCTTACTGCTTCTCAGACACATTTCCACTTGCTGAACACGTACTTCTTAGATGAAACATACTGCCTCTAAAGACAATTGTTATGTAGTTGCGGTCTCCCAGCCTTTCATGCAATAGAATAAAATCAATTAAGACTATTGTACAAAAATAGTGGTATCAGAATAAAAATGTTGACGTCAACAATAACAAAGTTCATTTGAGTGTGAGTTGCCCTCAAAAATAAATAAGTAAATATATACAACAATTAGATGGAGCTGCAACGACGTCTTTGAAAGAAGTGCGATAAATTACGTTTCCATAAAGCAAACGTATTAAGTAAAGATTTCACTACAACACAACTCCGCTCCATCCTGGTCAGCATTGCCATGGTTAAGGTATGTGGTGCTAAGAACCCTGGTCTTGCACAATCTTGCCTGCATCTAGCTGATCTTAGTTGACCGGGGAAGAAATTTTGACGAACTGACTTATTGGAAAGGTGGCATCCTGCCACGTTTTAAAGTCACCGAGCTCTTCAGTAAGGTCATTCTACTGCCGATGCTTGTCTATGGAGATTACATGGTTGTGTGCTCGGTTTTATACACCTGTCAGCACCGTGTCCACATACTTTTGTGTATATATATATATATAGTGTAGGTTACAAAAAGTTCCCCATAAAACAATCCCCTAAAACAGGTTACGTAAGTGCCCTTTTCAACTTGTTTTATTTGTTACTCCCTCTCTCGCTTCCATCCCCACCTCTCACAGAGAACCAACAGAGAGCTAGGTACCACTGCTGTCCACTGCACTCATCCCCATCATTCTCTTCTCACTCTAGCAAAAGAACGATTGTGTGTCGTTAGCCTAGAAATATTTTTTCAAAAGCCAGACATTTAGGCTAAACGCTGCTCTAACTCTTGTTCTCCCTCTGTCCCTCTAGCGGCAGCATACCTCCTGGTCTCCCTGATTCCCAGCAACTCGTTCCGGCAGATGTTCCGCTCCACGCGTTCCCTCCACATCCCCACGCGGGACCTGCCCCTGTCCCCCGACACCACCGTGGTGCTCCACCAGGTACGTTTACACGCTGCACTCTTTCCTCCCTGTGTTTTTATTAGTGTTAGGTTCTATTCGAGGTACAGTCGGATACTGAGAAAAGCTCAAATCAGATTTATTCACCCAACTGGATGCTTCAGCTAAATAGGGTAACATGCAAGCAGCAAGCGTGGCCGGCCGGCTCGTTAGGCAGGATTAGGCGTCCGCCTATGGCGCCAGATTGATTGAAGGCGGCATTTTCTGATCTAAACTGACCAAGGCGCACCAACAAAAATACATAAAACCTCACGGAATTCTGGGCAAAAACAATGACAATTTCTTTCAACCAGTGGCATATGGGCTTTTTAGGTGAGCGCTGATGCCGCCCTGTGATGAGCAGTGCCCACTTTGTCAAAGACGGGGGCGTGAAATATTTCACTTGTCCATTCCCAGCGCGCTTCTCCAAGGTGCTTTTGCTGAGATGCGGCGCTCCACCAACGTTCCGTCAAAAAGAAAATCTAACATAAATCATGTAGCAGATATAGTAGAACGAGTATGTGGCCTTTTCTGGAGCCAACAGGCCGGAGGTCAAACGTACGACAATGTATAAAGACTGTGACTTTTTACATCATGCAGGTTTCTCTGATCAAACGAAATGGCGCCCAATCAACAAAAAAATGCGCTGTCACATTAACAAACAACATATCCTAAAAACAGGACAGGTCAAAGTAAAATGGACGATATGGAATCTACAATCACAACTGTTGTCCAGGAGTTTCCCACCCTTTGTCATGATCAGTGGTTTCAAGTTTGTATCTGTGTATTTTTGACAAGTTGATCATAGTGAAAAAATCTCATATTTCTGCATTACGTGTTGATTCTACCCTGATGAAGACAGCTTGTCTGTTGAAACGTTGGACATTAAATTATTGCATCTGAGCTCCTAGAGTGTGCGGCTCTCCTTGAATTTTGTTTATATTACGTGTTGTGCAAACACATTGCAAATAGGCTCACGATAACTCCCGATGAAGTTGGGTAGCTGATATTCGGTGCTTAAACCTCTAACACCTCCCAAACCCGGATCCGGGATCCCCCCCCATCACAAAAGCTGACTAGCATAGCCTAGCCTAAAGCCACAGGGATATCATATAATAAAATGTTCATGAAATCACAAGTCCAAGACACCAAATGAAAGATACACATCTTGTGAATAAAGCCATCATTTCTGATTTTTAAAATGTTTTACAGGGAAGACAAAATATGTAAATCTATTAGCTAACCACGATAGCAAAAGACACCACTCCCATACTCCACCATTTTCTTACTGCATCAGTAGCTATCACAAATTCGACCAAATAAAGATATAAATAGCCACTAACCAAGAAACAACCTCATCAGATGACAGTCTGATAACATATTTATTGTATAGCATATGTTTTGTTAGAAAAATTTGCATATTTCAGGTATAAATCATAGTTTACCATTGCAGCCACCATCACAAATCGACTAGAATAACTACAGAGAGCAACGTGTATTACCTAATTACTCATCATAAAACATTTCTTAAAAATACACAGCGTACAGCAATGGAAAGACACAGATCTTGTGAATCCAGACAATATTTCAGATTTTCTAAGTGTTTTACAGCGAAAACACAATATAGCGTTATATTAGCTTAGCACAGTAGCAAACCAAACAACAGCATTGATTCCAGCCAAACATAGCGATAACGTATTCACCACCAAAATATATTAATTTTCACTAACCTTCTCAGAATTCTTCAGATGACAGTCCTGTAACATCATATTACACAATGCATATAGAGTTTGTTCGAAAATGTGCATATTTAGCGGCACAAATCGTGCTTATACAATGAGAAAAGTTGCCAAGCTCCCCAGAGAATTGCGGGCGCCATCTTGGAGAGTCACCTAGTCTAATCAATAAATAATCATAAACTTGACTAAAAAAATACAGGGTGGACAGCAATTGAAAGACAAATTAGTTCTTAATGCAATCGCTGAATTACATTTTTAAAATTAACCTTACTGCGCAATACTGGGTGCAATACAGGGTGCGATAGCGCAAGGCTACACGGAAAATAATGGCGTCTTATGCATTTTACTTTTTCAACAGAACAACGAATTATCAGCATAAATAGTACTTACTATTAGCTGAACTCCCATCAGAATCTTGGGAAAGGTGTCCGTTGGCCAAAAGAATCGTTGCTGGGTTGGAGAATGTTTCCTTCGACGTTGCAATTAGCAGTACACAATGGCATTCGAGAGAGAGAGACCCAACTCAATACAACGTCAGAAAATGAAATGCCCGAAAATCGCAATATACTGACATAAACTGATATAAATCGGTTTAAAATAACAAGATTATGATGTCTTTAAAGCCTATATCGAATAAAAACAGAGCCGGATATATCTAGTTTCTAAAACCAGAGCTTCTAAAAAGACATTCCAAGACCCTTTCTGCGTCAGCGCGAAGGTCCAAAAGGGTGGACACCTCGGTTCCAATCAATTTATCAACTTTCTGAACTACGTAGAGACTCCATTTCAACTATCCCTATTCGCTAACAACCAGGGGAAGGCGTATGCAGTGCATCTCAACCAATAGAAGACAGTCAGGGTTATCTACAGGTCTGGGAACAGCAAGCAGATTTCACCATTTTCAAATCCTCATAGGAGAATTGCTCTAAGTCGAGTTCTGTTTCACTTACAGACATAATTCAAACGGTTTTAGAAACTAGAGAGTGTTTTCTATCCAATAGTAATAATAATATGCATATTGTACGAGCAAGAATTGAGTACGAGGCAGTTTAATTTGGATACGAATTTGTGCTATGTCGAAATGGCACCCCCCTAGTGGCAAGAAGTTTTAAATAGCCAAATTGATTAGTCACAGGAATCAGGACCAATAAAGCCAATGCAACGGCCTGTTTTACAAATGGTGGGCCTACCACGTGTATGGGCATTCATAAAATTCCATGGCTGGTCGACATGGTAGGCTGCGCACCAGCCAAGGTCCTTTTTTTATGTCTCGCCTAGGGCGGCTGAGAGGCAAGGACCGGGCCCTGCATGCAAGTTACACAAGCATATATTTATACCCCGACTAGGCGGATTTCCCCTTTTTTGTATGTCTAAGATAAACAATTAGTCTCTGTTGCTGGGCGGAAACTAGGTCTGTGCCGCTTTGTTACTGTCCAGAACCTTTGTGGGCCGCTGTGTCTGTGTGAGAGAGAAAGCTGCAGTTAGTGTCATTGGGGCCCCTCTGGCCCCCCTCACAGATGTTTCCTCCCTCTTCAACTATTGTCCTCTCCTTGCCCTTGTTCCTCAGAAACTAACTTAGCTCAACAGCAACCCAACTGTTGCTCTTTTGCCTACTTCCTTAGAATCTTAATATACAGCACTAACAGTGTCTGACCTGAGACCGACACGTTCTGTACTTCCCCTTGTCGCTACAATAACACACAAGCTCCAACAACCAAATCCATAACAAGATTACTACTACTAATGAACTTATTATACAATTATAATGGGCTCAAGTCAAACGGTTTCCATCATTAGCGACGTTTCGACCAATCAGGTCTTGGCAATAATATCCGTTTGCTGGTATTTTTTGATCACCTGCTCAGATATCTTCTAGTTCAAAGAGAAGTGGATATAATTTACAACCCGTAAAGGAGACTTACATAAAACAATTTATTGACAAGATACAGTATGTACAACGATTAGATTGAAGTGTACGTGTTTCACAGGGACTGTTTTGTAGTTATGTTTATTTTGTATGAAAACGAAAAAATACAGAAAAATATCTAGAATCTTTCCCTTTGCTTTTGTACCAGGTGTACAACCTGCTTCTGGGCCTGCTGGGTCGGGCCAAGCTCTACGTGGACGCGGCGGTGCATGGGACCACCAAGCTGGTGCAGTACTTCAGCTTCATGACCTACTGCCTCATCTCCAAGACGGAGAAGCTCATGTTCTCCGGTTACTTCATGGACCTGTGGAACCTCTTCCAGGTGAGGGGGGGGGGGGGGGGGGGTGAAAAGGCTTTGTCTGCTTTGGGAAGAATTGAGTGGGCTAAATGAGACTGGGATTAGATTAGTCATATTAGTCATTTAGAAGTTAGTCTCTTTGTGCATTCACTGCACTACACTAGAATGACCAAACGCCTGTATTTAGTTAATCTCAAGACATGAAAATGAAGTCGATTTGTTTGGTTCCTTTTTCTCTTCCTCTGTGGTGTGTTCACCTATACACACCTTAATGAATAATAAAGCTAGTGATAGTAATGAAATAACTGAGTTGCAGTAAGAGAACTTCTCTGATCTTTCTCCATGTTCCCCCCCCCCGTCTCAGCCCAAGCTGTCTGAACCAGCCATCGCCACTAACCACAACAAGCAGGCCCTGCTCTCCTTCTGGTACAACGTGTGTATGGAGTGTCCCGAGAACGTCCGGCTGGTCGTCCAGAACCCTGTGGTCACTAAGAACATCGCCTTCAACTACATCCTGGCCGACCACGACGACCAGGAGGTAGAAATAATACATTTTAGTTGCAAAGCCCCCTAATTTTTTTATTAACAAAATGAATCTAGTTTTGAGCAGAGGCAACGATGTCCTAGCTATAGAAACGGCACCACTTGGTCAACCGTTGGGAAGCATAACGCTAAATTGGGCAAAGGTGATGCCTATCTTAACCATGTTTACCAAGTTGCATGATTCGCAAAAATGTGATGAGTTCTGTGTAGTGCATGTTTGCCACAGCGCCTCCGAGGCCTAACGCTACCATGGCACTGCCATATCCTACTGTCCTTTCCAACTGAAGGTTTACCAAATTACACGCCCCTACGTCCAACAGTTCAATAGTTAGAACCTTCAGTGCAAGAAGCGCCTTCAACTGGCAAGAGAGCGGCGATCTCTGAAACATTTTCTGAGCAATTTATCCAGGAACACGTTGGAAATGTACTAAATGTTACTAGCAAAAACACAACAGCCAAAGAATGAAGGTAGGGCAGTCGCTAGAGGTGAGTCTGAAAGCCTGCTTGAAATGATTTCCTAACAGGTGGTGCTGTTCAACCGGGGAATGCTGCCTGCCTACTACGGCATCCTGAGGATGTGCTGCGAGCAGTCGCCCGCCTTCACCCGCCAGCTGGCCTCGCACCAGAACATCCAGTGGGCCTTCAAGAACCTGACGCCGCACGCCAGCCAGTACCCAGGGGTGGGTGGTCCGGCTGACTGACTCTGTCCCTTTGTGTATAATGGGAAGATGACCTGATTGACTGGGTGCTGGTGTGTGTTGACTGTTCGTGTGACTGTCCGTCTGTCTTTTTTTCTCTCTTACTGCGTCAGGCGACTATCTTATGCCTCTGTTATACTGCCTGTGTCCATGACCCCTCAGGCGATTCATTAGTGCCTTGTCCACTATCATCCTCTAAGCACTTCATGCGGAAATCAGAGGGCTAGGCCTCTTGAGATGTTTCTAGGTGGTCTCTCTGACTCCTGTATGAGGTTGATTTGTCTCTGTTGCCTCTCTGACCACTGTCTGGTGTGTCTGTGTGTTGGTCCCCCTGCAGGCGGTGGAGGAGCTGTTCAACCTGATGCAGCTGTTTGTGGCCCAGCGGTCGGACATGAGGGAGGAGGAGCTGGAGGACGTCAAGCAGTTTAAGAAGACCACCATCAGCTGCTACCTCCGCTGCCTGGACGGACGCTCCTGCTGGACCACACTCATCAGGTAACACAGAGAGGGGAACACACACACACACAGGGAAAGGGGATCACACACACACACAGAGAGGGGATCACGCGCACACACACAGAGGGAGGGCAACACTCTCACTTGCCACCAGGATCATGTTCATAAGGCACCACGTTGAAGAAAATGGACTGAAACAGGGACTACCAGGAATGGTCCAATAGGACACAATCATTTGTTGCAAAACGTTTTAAAACATTTTCCTTTGCATGCCCTAAAACACGGCCCAGATACGAAGCATCTGCAGAGTTAAAAAAAAATATGAACACGCGGCAACTTAACCAGAGAAATGTCTGATGCCTTTTAGAGAATCATATGGGCACTGTCTTACTTTTGAAATGAAAGCACTGTGAAAGTGCAGTATATGTCCATGATATAGTGTAACTGTGTTTTGTGTCCTTCCCCAGTGCCTTCCGTGTGTTGTTGGAGAACGATGAGGACAGACTACTGGTGGTCTTCAACAGAGGACTCATCCTCATGACAGAGGTACGTCAAGACATTCTGCACTAATTCTGGTTATTAGGCTTAAATCGAACCATTTATACATTGCTTCATTTCACTGGCTTGTATATTATAATTTTGAATTGGTTGGTGGCAGTCTCGTGTTGCCACATTTCCAAGTCTCGTTCATCACTCAGCTAGCGGAAATCAAGGTTGGGTTAACGGGTTCAAAATGTAAATAATGTTAGCGTTTAATGTAGTTTTATTCTGTATCCAATATAAGACATTTTATATTTTAAGTTCTCAATGTAAAGGGTGCCCATAGAGGTTTATCATGACATCAGCTGTTGCGTAAATCGTTATCAGTCATTTGACGTGCCCCTCCCTCCCCTCTCTCCATCCTGCTGTCTTTAACACCGTACACATGATGTTGGTAGTTTGATGAAGTTTCTTCATTGTGAGCTGTATCCTGTAAAATAATATTTTCCTATAAAGTGTAGGAATGTGAATTTCTTAGGCCAAGGGTTCTAGCTCAGGCAACGGTTTGTCATTTGATGTGCCCCTCGCCCTCTCTCGCTCTCCCTTGCTTCCCTCTCTCCCCCTTTCTCTCTGCTTCCTGCAGTCGTTCAACACCCTGCACATGATGTACCACGAGGCCACAGCGTGTCATGTGACGGGGGACCTGGTGGAGCTGCTGTCCATCTTCCTGTCGGTCCTCAAGGCCACGCGGCCCTATCTGCAGCGCAAAGGTCAGCGAAAACACCCTACCTCCCCCTCTATGGATGTTGTAACTGTAATGGGTTACAGAGTTCGTCTTTACAGTTAATTCATTCAGCTGTATCCTAAATATATTTTAGTTTAGTTATTTACATATGTAAGAGTAATTGTATTAGAATTCATGTGGCGATTGAGAGAACTATGTACATATTTATGTTGTATTGGATTACGCTATTGACTGCAAGTACCAGAATGCCTTCCGGCAGGAAGTAAAAATAAAACAAAAAAAGATCGCGCCAGTTATGTGCAAGTGATTATCGTGGCTTTTGCTGGCAACTTTCTTTTTATTGTTTTGTAGAATCTAAAGCGGTAAAATGTATTATTACTAAAAAGAAGCTTTCATCTCACAACCGACGTCCCTCGTCAATTATTTTGAAGATAGTTATTGTATGCTGACTACCTACCTTGTAGCAAAACCTAATTTTCAAATCAAATGTTCTGTCTCCCATTGACATCAGTCAAATGTTCTCTCAGTCATGAAGTGAAAGTTAGGATTCACCTCCTTGTGAATAAGCCCTGTGTTCTTCTGTCGTAGCCTTTTGTTAACTAGAGCTCAGTGACTTGCCTTTTTTATTTTGGGACCCTGTAAAGTCTCTGTATGACCTGTGTTGTTCTCCTATAGACGTGAAGCAGGCTCTTATCCAGTGGCAGGAGAGGATCGACTTTGCCCACAAGCTGCTCACCCTCCTCAACTCCTACAGCCCTCCGGAGCTCCGCAACGCCTGCCTGGGTAAGCTCACACAAACAGTTTGGATAATACTTGACCACATTTTCCCCTCTAAACTATTCCACATAGCATACCTGTTGTTGTATGTAATATGAGATGTGATGTCGCTAGTAGTTCCTGGTTATTTCTGTCCCCCCCCCCCTCCAGATGTTCTGAAGGAGCTGGTCCTGTTGAGTCCCCATGACTTCCTGCACACTCTGGTGCCCTTCCTGCAGCACAACCACTGCACCTACCACCACAGCAACATCCCCAGTGAGTGCCCCCCTCCAGCTGCTACACTTAAGAGCTTGTCTTATGTACTGACGAAAGTTAATGAGGACAAACGCAAGCCATCATGAAAATAATGCCGATTTAATAATACTACACAGCATGCTATCCTAAGGACCTTGGCTCTGTCTGTAGCCTCCGGTTCTCCAAGTGCATGCCAGAGTACCGGGGGGAGTCTTTGACTGTCCTGGCCTCTCCGTGCCTGAGGCAGTCACTCAACTGTCCTACAGATATCTAGGGACAACAAAAAAAAAACATGTATTTTTGTCCAGAATCTCCCATTGACACACATGTTGCTGTAGATTTGCGTAAGACCAGGTAGGATTTGTCTGAATGTGACTCTCTTTTGTACACAGTGTCCTTTGGGCCTTACCTGCCCTGCAGAGAGAACATCAAGCTGATGGGCGGCAAGAACAACATCCGGCCTCCCAGACCTGAACTCAACATGTGCCTCCTGCCTTCCATGGTGGAGACCAGCAAGGTGTGTGTCTCTGAATAGCACCACTGCTTCGTGTCTCTCGGCCAGTTTGTCATTTTCTTAACATAAAGACCGTCTTTGGCACCAAGATCATGTCAAGTTTGATAGGACAGTGTTCTTAGTGCTAAAGAGGATGTTTTATGTTTTTGGGGAAATCTCACCGCAGGTTGTTGTTGTCAGGGAGATTGCTCTCGATGGCTTACCTGGTTAAGTAAAGGTTCATTTAAGATGAAAGACCATCTGTCCTACCTGGTTAAAATCGTGGTTGGATAAGTGGAAACGGTGCCCAAACCACCGCGGAAGTTCCCTCTGGGGAAAATAGAGTAGAGTGTGTATGTTTCTTCGCAATTTCAAGGTCTGTTCATTTCATGTGTATATTTGCGCTAGTGTGGTCTTCCTGCTGCCATTGAGAAGGACCATCAACTTCCATGTCCCTCTGTCTCTCTCTCTCAGGGTAAAGATGAGGTGTATGACCGGATGCTCCTCGACTACTTTCTCTCCTACCACCAGTTCATCCACCTGCTGTGTCGAGTCGCCATCAACTGCGAGAAGTTCACCGAGACCCTTGTCAAACTAAGTGAGTGTGTGTGTGTGTGTGTGTGGATGCATTTCTAATGTTACTATATCTAATGACTAAAAAGGCTGTCTGTCTGGTTGTGTGTGTGTGTGTATCTGGTGTGTCGCCAATGTGACCATGTCTCTCTGGCTCCAGGTGTCCTGATAGCGTACGAGGGCTTGCCTCTGCACTTGGCCCTCTTCCCCAAGCTGTGGACGGAGCTTTGCCAGTCTCAGGTAAATAACACACACTTTCACACACAATTTCAGAAACCCTTTAACACACTCACTCAAATACAGTCACACACACACAATACTCGGACACATATGCGTACTATTTCTCTCACTTGCATACACACTTAACACACATCCAAATCTACAAACACACATAACACACATCAAATTATACAAACTCACTGATTGTACGTTGTCACCGACATCTTGCTGTGCTGTTCTGTAGTCGGCCCTGGCTAAGACGTGTGTGAAGCTTCTGTGCGAGGACCCGGCGTTCGGCGAGTACATCAAGTGCATCCTGATGGACGAGAGAACCTTCCTCAACAACAACATGGCCTACTCCTTCCTCACCTGCTTCCTGCACAAGGTAGCCATCTTGGAGCCATCGCTACCATCCGTTTATTTCAACACCGACAGCCTCTGCTTTAGCCTCTTTTTATAGCGTGTCATTTCATGTATGCATCCAATGTTGACGCGAAACCAAGTTTTCACGCTGTTCTGAGTCCCAGATCTGTTTTGCCGTCTTGTCAACTTCAAATGACCGCAAGGATGTTGGCAAGACTGCATAATCTGATCTGGGACTCAGGCTAACCTTGCTATTTTAAATACCATGTTGATGGGCCTTTCGAGTGCATGACCGCAAGTGTGTGTGTGTGTGTGTGTGTCATCTCTCAGGTCCAGAGCCAGGTGCTGTCGGGCCCCAGCTGTGCCAACCTGATCAGTCTGCTGGTGACCAACCTGCTGAACGAGTACCACAGCCTACAGCCCGAGCTGGCCTCGCACCGCCTGGAGCTGAGCAAGACCAGCGGCCTCCTCAACGCTGTCAGTAACCCTTATTCATGCCCTTATTCACATTCTGTTAATGCACTATTCATGCCTTATTCACGTTCTGTTAGTACACTATTCATGCCTTATTCTAATGAAATTCATGCCCTATTTATATGCTATTCATCCCTTTTTCACGCTCTACTCGGGCCTTATTCATGCTTCCTCGTTAATTCCATAGTCATTCCTTACTAGATTGTCATTCCCTGTTCAAATGCTATTCTCTACTAGATAATCACTTATCTTTTGTCCCTCTACCTCCCTCTCTTCAGGACCTGCGAGCGTTGGCGTTGATGTTGTCCATACACACCCCCCAGGCGTTGGACCCGGCTCTGGGTCCGGCCCTGCAGGAGTTGCTGTCCAAGTGTAGCGCCTGTGTGCAGCAACGCAGCGCGCTCGAACAGGAGGCCAAGGACCGCAAGGCCAAAGGTACGACACATACAGTCTACTGTCACAAACTTGAAAAATGGTAACGCATTGATGGTAGTCAATGTGTGGTGTCCCTTGTAGCCTATTGTCACTTAGTAGTGTAAGCAGATAACAGGGTTGGACTATGTGTCATTTAAACCCGTTGGGAATGATGACTTGAAGTTGAAAATGCTAATGGTAGTACTACCTGTACACAGATGTGAAGGTTAATCACCTGAGTTTCTTCTCTGTCTCTCAGCGGAGGAGGAGGGCGCCACCCCAGTGAAGCGCCGGCGGATGAGTAGCGACGACGGCCCCGGGGAAGGAACCAGCGCCGGCACCAGCACCGGGGGTGTGACCGTATCCGGACCCACCTGTGCTGCCTCCACCTCCTCCTCCCTCCCCCCATGTGTCGAGCTGAAGCCGGAGCACCAGGAGGCACTGACTCCCACCAGCACCTCGGACACAGAGACACGGGACTCCTCGTCCCTCATCGACCCGGGAACCGAGCACGACCCGCCCTCACCGGATCCTACCGCTGCCACCAGTTGCAGCCAACCCCCTGGGGACGCTTCCCCCAAGGAGGAGAAGATGGAGGCTTCCTCTTCCTCCTCTTCCTCATCATCATCCTCTTCCTCCCTCCCGGAGACGGGAGAGTTGTCGTACGGCGGCAGCGGACAGGGAGGGAAGGAGCCGCAGTCGTCTCAGACTCAGCAGGCAGCCATGGCAGGAGCGGAGGAGGAAGAGAGGAGGGAAGCAACGGCGGCAATGGATGAGACTTGCGGAGGCTCGGCCGCCCTGGCCTCGGAGGACCTGGCCTTCCCATCTGCCCTGGGGCTGGCAGGAGAGGGGCCAGAGGTCCCAGGGTGCAGTAGCCACGCCCCCTCGCAGGCTCTTACGAACTCTGCCCCGCCTCCGGACACCCTGGAAATGCTCTACAGGACAGTGGAGGCCACTATCGCCGTGGTTACAAAACTATTTGGGAAAGGGCCGTGCTCCGCCTCCTCGTGACATCCCCATTATTGCTCTCAGCGCCATGAGCCCTTTTTAAAAATATTTTTTGTCTGTTATTTTTTTTCTCTAAATGAATTATGCTCTTTCGTTTAACACTTTTCTTTCCCTGTTTTCATCCTTTCGTTTGTTGTTTCCCTTTTCTGTGTGTGTTGCGTTGGCCTCTGCTGATGTGCTTCTATCAGTTCTTGTGCTCCGGTATGTCACGCGATCACTCCTCCCCAGCTTCAATGGCAGAAGAAGGCTCCAGACAGCATGCTCCCAAATGACTATAAACATGCACAGCCGCCAATCCATTGGACGAAAGAGATCAATGGATCGGCAAAAATAATACTTTTTTTTTTTTTTTACCTATTTCAGAGTTCTTTTTGAAGTGACTTATTTGTTTGAGGTTGCTGTAACGGGGAAAGGTTTACAGGAATTTTAGTCTCTTCTGTATGCAATTTAATTTTATTGCATTTTTACTCTGTATAAAATGGTGTCCTCTGTGCCAGTTTTGTACTTTATGAAAGAGGCAAAAGTTGCCTTGCTTTTTTTCTGTGGTTAATATCCAAACTAAGTTTACCTGTACATTAAAAAAGAACCACAAGAAACTTGATTCTGTAAAGAATCTTCTCTAGTTGTTGCCTGGCGGTGTATATGAAAACTATATATACATATATATTTATATATATATATATATATATATATATATATATATATATATAATGGTGCTTTATTTGACACGATATCTGTGGGTGAAATAAAGCAGACTTGGTGTAACAGTTGGAGCTTTATTTTATTTACTGAAAATACATTCCATAATCTATTGTCATTCTTGCTTCTTCTGGTTGTTTTGTTTCTTTTTTTATTTATTTCAATATAGGATAAATTAATAAAAATTGTAATATGAATAATTCTGAACTGAAAACCACAATGAGCTATGATCATTTTTTTCCTATAGCGTCCTCGCACATCCTGGATTAAATCTGATTGATTTAGCATTGTGATTGATTTATTGTTTTAAGGATCCCCCGTACAGCCTTCACCGTGGTCGTAAGGTTTACTAGAATGTTTCCGGACTTATTCCGCCTCACGTTACACTGCTGTGAAGAACCACAATCATTTTAATTGAACCTTGTCTTTATCAAATCAAATGTATCCCATTTAGATGGAGTATGTTTTCAAGAGAATCCTGGTCCTAAGGCTGCAGCAGATTTGAGAGAAGTCTTTGGGTGGACTGCGACACTAATGGCCGCTATTATCAGCTCTGCTCTTGTTTTGTTTTGCTCCGTCTGGTTTTGCTGTATACCTTAACAATCTAACATGTGGTCTAAGTCCTGCACAACCCAATGCTAGGTCAGTGTTTTGAAACAGATACGGTCTTGAAACTGTCCTTGATAGGAGAACATGCGGGGTACTCCACGTTACCCAATCCTGGCCTTGAGAGACCAGTGTGGTGTGTGTGTGATGGTATTTTTATCGTAACCATCCTCTCTGTAAATATTTTGTATTGATTTGTTACAGGGGTACTGAAGACCACTTTACACAGGGACCCTTCAGGCAGGTGTGTAACTTGCTGAGGGGACGGGGGGGGGGTTATTAGAAACACATACATTTGAACCCCCCATTTAATATGCCATGATTAGTTTGATTTCCTTCTGTAAAGCGCCAAGCAGCTACTGTCTTTCTGGCTTTGCACCACAGAATCAGTCCCTCATTTTATGATCGTATCCCCCACTGCAAAATATGCTTTTGGACCGGCCCATGGTAAGCGCAGCACTGCGCACAATGCAGTATAGGCTACACTCGAATGTTCCAAAATGTAATTGGATCCGTTTCAAAAAGTGCACAAGTACGTCAGTGGTTCTATGTGACTGATATTAACATTTAGAAAGAGGGGAGATCTAAAGATGCAACAACTAGCATGGGTTGCTAATATGACTAGGATTGTCTTGGGGTGCTGGAAAATGAAATGAAGTTGATAGAAACCCAGTAGAACATGCTAGAAATGCTGCTTTCAATGGTATAAGGAACTGTTTATAAAAATCCCTCAACATTTCATGGTCTGATTTTTGCTAGGCTACTGTGGAACAAGGTAAGACATGCCTCAAAATGACTTAACCTCCAGGTTTTAAACCATTACGTTTTAGTTTTAAAATGCTGATTGCCTCCGTTCAGTTTTCAAGGTGGTTGACGTGTGTGGTGCGCAACAGGCACTGGCCTTTCTCGCAGCTCTTGTGACAATTTTGATCTGAACTAACCGTGCCTTGAGTATGTTAACTGAACAAGCCTTTATGTTCATGTTAATTATCTTAAATTATATTTGTCAAACGTCACTGCCTTTAAGCCTATTTATGTAATTAAACGTTTGGCTAAATTTTCTGGCGCCTCCATGTCAGCATCAGTGTGGACAAGCACCTTGCTTTGAGATGTTGGCTAATTTATTTATATACATCCACCACGAGCTGCCAGAACAGCTTCAATGTGCCCAGGCATACAGTATATTCAGAAAGTATTCAGAACCCTTGATTTTGTCCATGTTTAGTTAAGGTACAGCCTTGTTCTTTTTTAAATAATGCTGTCATTTTAACCCTTTTTTTAAATTCCCAATTTCGATTTTGACTCATCGCAGCATCTCCCCAATGAAGATCGAGCCATGTGTCCTCCAAAACATGACCCGCCAAGGCACGCTTCTTAACACCCTCTTGCTTAACCCGGAAGCCAGCGGGAGGAAACACCGTTCAACTGACGACCGAAGTCAGCTTGCAGGCGCCCGGCCCGCCACAAGGAGTCGCTAGAGCGCGATGATCCAAGTATCCACCCCTCCGGCCAAACCCTCTGCTAACCCGGATGATACTGGGCCAATTGTGCGCAGCCCTATGGGACTCTTGGTCACGGCCTGGGATCTAACCCCAGGCTGCTGTGACGCCGCAACACTGCGATGCAGTGCCTTAGACCGCTGCGCCACTCGGGAGGCCGTTACAGCCTTATTATAAATTAAATTAAATAAATCCTCGTCAATCTACACACAATACCCCATAACGACAAAGCAACGTTTTTTTCTGAAGTTCTTGCACATTTATTAAAAATAAACATTTTATTTACGTAAGTATTCAGACCCTTTGGTATGAGATTCAAAATTGAGCTCAGGTGCATCCTATTGCCATTGATCATCCTTGAGATGTTTCTACAACTTGATTGGAGTCCACCTGTGGTAAAGTCATGATTTGGAAGGCACACAAATCAAATTTTATTGGTCACATACACATATTTAGCAGATGCTTTTGCGGATGTTGTGATTCCAAGTCTATGTATATAGGGCTGCAGCCTCTCAGGTGCAGGGTTGCATAACCAGGTGGAAGCCGGCTAGTGATGGCTATTTAACAGTGATGGCCTTGAGATAATGTTTTTCAGTATCTCGGTCCTAGCTTTCATGCACCTGTACTGACCTCGCCTTCTGGATGATAGCGGGTTGAACAAGCCTTGGCTCGGGTGGTTGATGTCCTTGATGATATTTTTGGCTTCCTGTGACATCGGGTGCTGTAGGTATCCTGGAGGGCAGGTAGTTTGCCCCTGGTGATGCGTTGGGCAGACTGTCGGGCAACTGCACCACCCTCTGGAGAGCCCTGCGGTTGCAGGCGGTGCAGTTGCCCGACAGGATGCTCTCAATTGTGCATCTGTAAAAGTTTGGGCGTTTTAAGGACCAAGCCAAATTTCTTCAGCCTGCTGAGGTTGAAGTGGCTCTGTTGCGCCTTCTTCATCAGACTCTGTGTGGGTGGACCATTTCAGAACGTCAGTGATGTGTACGCCAAGGAACTTGAAGCATTCCACCTTCTCCACTGCGGTCCCGCTCCCTCTGCTATTTCCTGAAGTCCACGATCAGATCCTTTGTTTTGTTGACATTGATTTGAGAGGTTATTTTCCTGGCACCGCTTTCCCAGTGCCCTCACATCTCTCTGTAGTCTGTCTCATTGTTGGTAATTAAGCCTACAACTGTTGTCATCTGCGAACTTGATAATAGAGTTGGAGGAGTACATGGCCACGCAGTCATGGGTGAACAGGGTGTACAGGAGGGGGCTGAGCACACACCCTTGTGGGGCCCCTGTGTTGAGGATCAGCAAAGTTGTTTCCTACCTACCTTCCTACCTACCTTGGGGGTGGAAGTCCAGGACCCTGCTGCACAGGGCAGGGTTCAGACCCAGGGCCCAGAGCTTATTGATGAGCTTGGAGGGTACTATGGTGTTGAATGCTGAGCTACAGTCAATGAACAGCATTCTTACATAGGTATTCCTCTTGTCCAAAGGGGATAGGGCAGTGCGATGGCATCATCTGTAGATCTATTGGGGCGGTAAGCAAATTCAAGTGGGTCTCGGGTGTCAGGTAAGGCAGAGGTGATATGATCCTTAACTAGCCTCTCAAAGCACTTCATGATGACAGAACCACTGCTTCTTGCCACAATGCCCGCTTAAACCAGAAGCCAGCCACACCAATGTGTCAGAGGAAACACTGTACATCTGGCGACCGCTACAGGAGTCGCTAGTGTGCGATAGGACAAGAACATCCCTGCCGTCCAAACCCTCCCCTAACCCGAACGACGCTGGGCCAATTGTGCGCTGCCCCATGGGTCTCACGATCTCGGCCAGCGGCAACAGAGCCTGGACTCGAGCCAGAATCTCTAGTGGCACAGCTAGCACTGCGATGCAGTGCCTTAGACCACTGCGCCACTTGGGAGGCCTATGGTGGACATCTTGAAGCAAGTAGGGACAGTGGACTGGGATAGGTAGATTGAATATGTCCGTAAACCCTCAAGCCAGCTAGTCTGTGCATGCTCTGAGAACGCAGCTAGGGATGCCTTCTGGGCCGGCAGCCTTGCGATTGTAAAAACGCTTAAAGGAGAGCCCACAGTCCTTGGTAGCGGGCCGCGTTGGTGGCACTGTGTTATCCTTAAAGCGGGCGAAGGCGTTTAGCTTGTCCGGAAGCAAGACGTCGGTGTCCGAGACGTGGCTGGTTTTCCCTTTGTAGTCCGTGATTGTCTGTAGTCCCACATACGTCTCCTGACTGAGCTGTTGGATTGCGGCGACTCTTTGTTCTGAAGTTTTGCCTTTTTGATTGCCTTACGGATTGAATAACTCCAGTGTTTGTATTCGGTAGAGGTCCACCGATTATGATTTTTCAACGCCGATACCGATTTATTGGAAGACCAAAAAAAGCCGATACCGATTTAATCGGACAGTTTTCTTTTTTTGAAAATGTATTTTATTTGTAATAATGACAATTACAACAATACTGAATGAACATTTATTTTAACTTAATATAATACATCAATAAAATCAATTTAGCCTCAAATAAATAATGAAACATGTTCAATTTGGTTTAAATAATGCAAAAACAAAGTGTTGGAGAAGAAAGTAAAAGTGCAACATGTGCCATGTAAGAAAGCTTTAAGTTCCTTGCTCAGAACATGAGAAAGCTGGTGGTTCCTTTTAACATGAGACTTCAATATTCCAAGGTAAGAGGTTTTAGGTTGTAGTTAATATAGTATTTATAGGACTATTTCTCTATACCATTTCTATTAAATATATCTTTGACTATTGGACGTTCTTATAGGCACTTTAGTATTGCCAGTGTAACAGTATAGCTTCCGTCCCTCTCCTCGCTCCTACCTGGGCTCGAACCAGGAACACATCGACAACAGCCACCCTCGAAGCATCGTTACCCATCGCTCCACAAAATCCGCGGGGAACAACTACTCCAAGTCTCAGAGCGAGTGACATTTGAAACGCTATTAGTACGCACCCCGCTAACTAGCTAGCCATTTCACATCGGTTACACCAGCCTAATCTCGGGAGTTGATAGGCTTGAAGTTGATAGGCTTGAAGTCATAAACACCTCAATGCTTGAAGCACAGCAAAGTGCTGTTTGAATGAATGCTTACGAGCCTGCTGCTGCCTACCACCGCTCAGTCAGACTGCTCTATCAAATCATAGACTTAATTATAACATAATAATACACAAATACGAGCCTTTGGTCATTAATACGGTAGAATCCGGAAACTATCATTTCGAAAACAAAACGTTTATTATTTCAGTGAAATACAGAACTGTTCCGTATTTTATCTAACGGGTGGCATCCCGAAGTCTAAATATTGCTGTTACATTGTACAACCTTCAATGTTATGTCATAATTACGTAAAATTCTGGCAAATTAGTTCGCAACGAGCCAGGCGGCCCAAACGGTTGCATAAACTCTGACTCTGCGTGCAATGAACGCAAGAGAAGTGACACAATTTCACCTGGTTAATATTGCCTGCTAACCTGGATTTCTTTTAGCTAAATATGCAGGTTTAAAAATATATACATCTGTGTATTGATTTTAAGAAAGGCATTGATGTTTATGGTTAGGTACAGTCGTGCAACGATTGTGCTTTTTTCGCAAATGCGCTTTTGTTAAATCATCCCCTGTTTGGCGAAGTTGGCTGTCTTTGTTAGGAAGAAATAGTCTTCACACAGTTCGCAACGAGCCAGGCGGCCAAAACTGCTGCATATACCCTGACTCTGTTGCAAGAGAAGTGACACAATTTACCTAGTTAATATTGCCTGCTAACATGAATTTATTTTAACTAAATATGCAGGTTTAAAAATATATACTTGTGTATTGATTTTAAGAAAGGCATTGATGTTTATGGTTAGGTACACGTTGGAGCAACGACAGTCCTTTTTCGCAAATGCACACCGCATCGATTATATGCAACGCAGGACACGCTAGATAAACTAGTAATATCATCAACCATGTGTAGTTAACTAGTGATTTATGATTGATTGATTGTTTTTTATAAGATAAGCTTAATGCTAGCTAGCAACTTACCTTGGCTTCTTACTGCATTCGCGTAACAGGCAGGCTCCTTGTGGAGTGCAATGAGAAGCAGGTGGTTAGAGCATTGGACTAGTTAACTAAGGTTGCAAGATTGAATCCCCGAGCTGACAAGGTAAATATCTGTCGTTCTGCCCCTGAACAAGGCAGTTAACCCACCGTTCCTAGGCCGTGTGTTAACTGACTTGCCTAGTTAAATAAAGGTGTAAAAAAAACACAAACGGCCAAATCGGTGTCCAAAAATACCTATTTCCGATTATGAAAACTTGAAATCGGCCCTAATTAATCGGCCATTCCGATTAATCGGTCGACCTCTAGTATTCGGCCATATTGCCAGTCACCTTGCCATGATTAAATGCAGTGGTTTCCACTTTGAGTGAATGCTGTGATCTATCCACTGTTTCTGGTTTGGGTAGGTTTTAATAGTCACAGTGGGTACAACATCTCCTATACACTTTCTGATGAACTCAGTCACCGTATTCGTCGATGGTATTGTCAGAGGCTACCCAGAACATACCCCGCATGATCAAACAATCTTGAAGTATGGATTCCGATTGGTCAGACCAGCGTTGAATAGACCTTACCACAGGTAATTCCTGTTTGAGTTTCTGCCTATAGGAAGGGAGAAGCAAAATGGAGTCGATCAGATTTGCAGAAGGAGGGCGTGGGAGGTCCTTGTAGGCATTTCGAAAAGTTTAGTAGAAATGGTCCAATGTTTTTCCAGCGCGAGTACTACTGTCAATGTGTTAGGAAAATACTAGCCAAGTTCTAAGATGCTTTGTTAAAATCCTCAGCTACAATAAATGAGGCCTCCGGATATGTGGTTTCCAGTTTGCATAAAGTCCAGTGTTGTTCTTTGAGGGCCGTCATGGTATCGGCTTGAGGGGGAAAATACACGGCTGTGACTGTAACCGAAGAGAATTATCTTGGGAGGTAATATGGTCGGCATTTGATTGTGAGGTATTCTAGGTCGGTTGAACAAAAGGACTTGAGTTTCTGTATTATCACAGTCACACCATGAGTAGTTAATCATGAAACATACACCCCCACCTTTCTTCTTCGTGGAGAGTTCTTTATTCTTGTCTGCACGATGTACTGAGAACCCAGCTGGCTGTATGAGAGCCATGTTTCCGTGAAACAGAGTATGTTACAATCCTTAATGTCTCTCTGGAAAGAGATCCTAGCCCTGAGCTAGTCTACTGAACGTTGGCGAGTAATATACTCTGAAGCGGTGGATGGTTTGCACGCCTCCTGAGTCGGACTAGAAGTCCACTCCGTATACCTCTTCTCTGCCAGCGGTGTTTTTGAGCAGCCTCTGAAATAAATTAAATTGCCCTGGGGGGTACAAACCAAGGATCTAATTAGTCGTGTTCCTGGTTGTAATGCTGGTGATTTACCGCTACTCTGATATCAAAAAGTTATTTCCGGCTGTATGTAACACAACAATTCTGGGCTAATAATGTAAGAAATAACACACACAAATTACTACAGAGTTGCTTAGGAGCTGGAAGCTGAGCTGGCATAAGATAGGATTGTGTCGAGGCACAGATCTGGGAAGGGTCCCAAAAAAAAGACTCAGTTGATAGCCCCATTTTCGATTTCAGTAGTACTATACAGTGGTGGGAAAAGTACCCAATTGTCATACTTGAATAAATGGGACGATGACTTAATAGAAAATGACTCAAGTAAAAGTGAAAGTCACCCAGTAAAATACTACTTGAGTAAAGTCTAAAAGTATTTGGTTTTCCATATAATTATCAAAAGTAAATTGAATTGCTAAAATATAAGTATGAAAAGTAAAAGTATACATTTCAAATCCTTATATTAAGCAAATCAGACGGCACTATTTTCTTGTTTTTCATAGTTATGGATTGCCATGGGCACAATCCAACACTCTGGCACAATCCAACACTCAGACATAATTTACAAATGAAACATTTGTGATTAGTGAGTCTGCCAGATTAGAGGCAGTAGGGATGACAAGAGATGTTCTCTTGATAAGTGTATGAATTGGACCATTTTCCTGTCCTGATAAGCATTCAAAATCTAACTAGTTATTGTGGGTGTCATGAAAAATGTACATTATTTTCTTTAGGAATGTAGTGAAGTAAAAGTTGTCCTAAATATAAATAGTAAAGTACAGATAATAAAAATAAAAAACTTAGGTAGTACTTTGAAGTATTTTTTTACTTAAGAGCAGTGGTGTAAAGTACTTATTAGCCTTTTAAATCACTGTGAATGACTTAGGTCCTAGATTAGATCCATGTTGGCTTATCAAAACGTAAAAATAAACAAGGTATTTTAATTTGGGATGGTTCATCTTCAGTTTGCGATGGTTGAAATTGCACTTCGAAAGGATTCTGTGACGGTGATAACAAAAAGTTAGTCTTGAGACCTGGATAACTACAGTACCAGTCAAAAGTTTGGACACACCTCATTCAAGGGTTTTTCTTTATTTTTAGTATTTGCTACATTGTAGAATAGTAGTGAAGACATCAAAACTATGAAATAACACATGGAATCATGTAGTAACCAAAAAAGTCAAATCAAATTATATTTTATATTTGAGATTCTTCAAAGTAGTCACCCTTGCCTTGATGACAGATTTGCACACTCTTGGCATTCTCTCAACCAGCTTCATGAGGTAGCCACCTGGAATGCATTTCAATTATCAGGTGTGCCTTGTTAAGTTGTGGAATTTCTTTCCTCCGTAATGCGTTTGAGCCAATCAGTTGTGTTGTGACAAGGTATACAGAAGATGGCCCTATTTGGTAAAAGACCAAGTCCATATTATGGCAAGAACAGCTCAAATAAGAATAGAGAAATGACAGTCCATCATTACTTTAAGACATGAAGGTCAGTCAATCCGGAGAATGTTAAGAACTTTGAAAGTTTCTTCAAGTGCCAGTCACAAAAACCTTCAAGCGCTATGATGAAATTGGCTCTCATGAGGACTGTCACAGGACCGGAAGTTCATTAGAGTTAGCAGCAGCCTCAGAAATTGCAGCCCAATAAATGCTTCACAGAGTTCAAGTTAGACACATCTCAAAATCAACTGTTCAGAGGAGACTGCGTGAATCAGGCCATCATGGTCAAATTGCTGCAAAGAAACCACTACTAAAGGACACCAATAAGACAAAGAGACTTGCTTGGGCCAAGAAACACGAGCAATTGACCGGTGGAAATCTGTCCTTTGGTCTGATGAGTCCAAATTTGAGATTTTTGGTTCCAACTGCCGTGTCTTTGTGAGACAGATGATCTCCGCATGTGTGGTTCCCACCGTGAAGCATGGAGGAGGTGTGATGGTGTGGCGGTGCTTGCTGGTGACACTGGGATTTATTTAGAATTCAAGAAAAACTTAACCAGCACGGCTACCACAGCATTCTGCAGCAATACGCCATCCCATCTGGTTTGCGCTTAGTGGGACTATCATTTGTTTTTCAACAGGACAATGACCCAACACCTCCAGGCTGTGCAAGGGCTATTTGACCAAGAAGGAGAGTGATGGAGTGCTACAGCAGATGACCTGGCCTCCACAATCACCCGACCTCAACCCAATTGAAATGGGTTGGGATGATTTAGACCATAGAGTGAAGGAAAAGCAGCCAACAAGGGCTCAACATATATGGGAACTCCTTCAAAACTGTTAGAAAACCATTCCAGGTGAAGCTAACAGAGAATGCCAAGAGTGTGCAAAGCTGTCATCAAGGTAAAGGGTGGCTACTATGAAGAATCTAAAATATATGTAACGTGTACGCTGGAAGTCGGGAAGCAAGTACAGGGAGTGTATTTAATAAATAAATGAACATAGAACAAAACAAGAAACACGAGTAGCGTACAGACATGAAACAACGGAACAGAAACAATAACGCCTAGGGAAAGAACCAAAGGGAGTGACATATAGGAAAGGTAATCAGGCAGGTGATTGAGTCTGAGCGCTGATGTGTGTAACGATGGTGACAGGTGTGCGTAATAATGAGCAGCCTGACGACCTCGAGGACCGGAGAGGGAGTATACGTGACAATATAAAATATATTTTGATTTGTTTAACACTTTTTTGGTTACTACATGATTCCATATGTGTTATTTCATAGTGATGTCTTAACTATTATTCTACAATGTAGAAAATAGTAAAAAATAAAAACCCTTGAATGAGTAGGTGTGTCCAAGTGTTTTGACTGGTACTGTATATGCCGTGTAAACTACATCCGGTTAGCACGTTTCCTAGTTCCGACTAGCATGTGAATGCGACAATATTCATGAGTGCTCCAACGTATAAATATTTTGAAAGTTTTTAAATGAGTAAAAACAAACATTTCATAAATGCATTCCTACATTGTTGTGTAACTATTGAACTATTGGTGATGAGATAATATTGTGTAATTGTTTTATACCGAGTGATGCAATGCTAGGTTGGCTATTTTAGCTAGGCTGAAGTTAGCTAGCTAGCTAAGCTAGCACCAAAACTAGCACAATATCAGGCTCTTTTCCTTTTCTACTGCAGTTTCAGATGAGCAGTATTCAGTGAGTCCGTGCTCACCCTAGTGAACAAGTAGCCGGTGCCCTTAATGGAGGTGCCAATGCCAAAGAGGAGAAAAGTGTAGGGTTCAAAGATGGCCAGTAGAGAGAGAGCAAGAGCACCGCTCATGTTGAGGCAGGGAGAGGACAAACAGGTTATCAGGTGAGAATTCCAGCTGTGTAAACAAGTAAGAACATTCTAGCCTCGACTCCTTGTAAGTTATTTGGGTATAAGTAGTGCTTGACTTGGGCAGGATCTCACCGGAGCTGAGTACCGGCACCTCACCTTTTCTACTGCTTGAGCTCCTGTTCCTCCTGTACCTATTTCAGTCCAAGTTAAGCAACGGGTATAAGAAATTATTCAAGTTATTCAAGTACTAGCCAAACGTGGTGAAGGGTACACAAATAGAATAGATTTGACATTGAAATGTAGTTAAAGTGGTGTGTTGGTGACTTTCTGAACTGTTAAGAGTAAGAAGACAGTTTAAAGTAATATAGACAAATATTGGTGTGTCAGTTGTGATTGGGGTATATTGAACAAATTATCAGGGCATTTTTTAAATGTATTTTCCCTTTAAAAATTCACCAGAAGTAATCATTTTACAGTTATTTTTTTAAACAATCCTTCAGGGGGGCATGCCCCCTGACCCCCTCCAATATCAAACAAAAAGTTACACCCTTGCCTCCAGGACAAGTATTTGGAAACACCCCACCATCCATCAGACCTACAATAGTAATGGTACAATAGCACAGATTTAGGGGCTTTAAAATAATATATTGATCCATTAATCGTCCTGATCCTTCTGCTGACATCTGGGTAGTGTTCATTAGAGCATCCAATAAAAAACAAAAATGAGTTCGAGCCATTTCTAAAGTAGTCTAAGCATTAGCATAGAGAAATGTTAGTAAAAAATAATAAGACACTTTCTATCCAGGGTATGTCTTTTTTATTAGTTCAACCTAACTGCACAGTGAAGAGTTGGTTCAGGTATGTTTGGTGACAGGGGAAATACATACCATCGTTAGCACTCAGAAACAATATATTAGCATATAAAATAATGAATAGTAAGTGCTATTCTTCCTGCTAAAATGTTCATAATTCATATCAGTGCCTTTTTTATTCATACATTTATTGGCTAAAGGTCTTTGTTTGTTTTACAGAGAAATGGTCCTAATATGAGTGCAGAAAATTAAATCAAATGTTATTGGTCACATACACATGGTTAGCAGATGTGTAGCGAAATGCTCGTGCTTCTAGTTTCAACCGTGCAGTAATAATCGAACAATTTCACAACAACTACCGTATACACACAAGTGTAAAGGAATGAATAAGAATATGTACATATAAATATATGAATGAGTGATGGCCGAACGGCATAGGCAAGATGCAGTAGATGGTATAGAGTATAGTATATACATATGAGATGAGTATTGTAGGGTATGTAAACATTATATAAAGTGCCGTTGTTTAAAGTGACCAGTGATACATTTATTGCATCCAATTTTGAATTATTAAAGTGGCCAGAGATGAGTCAGCATGTTGACGGTTATTTATTTCTAAAGCAGAAGAAAAGGCGGATGAGAAAGAACTCGCATAGTAGATGTCTGAAAACGAGAAAAGCATTGACTTGAAATATCACTCGTTCAATTCCATCCTATCGTCATTTATTCAGTCTCAATGGAATCAAAGGCTATGAAGTCTTATGTATTTTGCATATTCAAACAACACTTTACGTGTCAGCTTCATTTCGCCTATCAATGTCAAAGCTGTCCATACAGGAGTCTTCTGTGGGTCCTTTCATCCTTCTGAACCTACAAGGAAATGAAATGGAGATGTTGAAACAGTGGTGAGCCTCGAATAATTTGTGTCATAGTCATTTTGGGGATAAGGGTGTTCATAATTGCAAATATGGCTAGTGCCAAGGGCTAGATTCATTATCATAAGTCATTTCCTGCTAATCTTAACTTCATGTCAGTAACAAACACAATAAGCAAACATGAATGAGCTACTCACTTGATAACGGTGAACGTCCCCATCGCCACCAATCCCAGCAGGCTCAGGCTGAACAGGACGCCCAGGGCGATGACTGAGAGGAAGAGTAAGGGAAGAGAGTGAGGGACGAAATACTACTTGTGATTCTAAATCTGTTCCCCCATATGATGAGATCTTTTCATCTAAGCAACACCTCTAGAACTTCCTCTAAATCTGGTCGCCAGGTACCAGGATGGGTCATACCATTGCGACGGCAGAAGTAGGGGGAGTTCTGCGGTCCACTGCCTCCACCTCCAGGATGTACCACTCCTGAGTCTCTTTGTCCAGCGGCTCCCTGGTGATGAGGGCTCCCAGGGCATTGACGGAGAACAGGTCCGTGTGCGTAGTCAGGACGTAAGTGACCACAAACACGGGGCTCCCTGGGGTTGCCGTCACTGTCCCCACAGGTCTCCCTTTTGGTTCGTTCTCCGGAACGCTGAAGTTGTAGGAGGAGCTCTCAAAGGCCACGCTCACTCCGAGGTTGACAGTCATCAGGAGTAACTGGACATTGGCTATGAGGGGGAAAGAGAGAACACACACAGATTTAGCACACATTACTATTCAGACTAACATACGATATAATACACTCTAACTCAACGTCACAAAAACACACAGACAAACACTAGCCCACTTGTGATGCTCGATCCCTGACCTGTGGAGTTCAGAGGAGGCAGCCCGCTGTCCTTTGCCATTGCAGTGAGTTCAAGTGGTGTGTCCTCCGTGACATCAGAAAGGTCAGAGGCCACGGTCACCTCTCCTGTGCTACCATTCAGGGCCAAGCGAGGGGAGGCACCTGAGGAGAAACTAGATAGCCAGAGGCGAAGCATTTGACGCATAACTCTGTGTAAAAACAGACAATTTCTTCAATATCGTTAAGGATCCATTTAGGCCAATTTATTCCTTCATGTGGACTTGAAACTCATCTCTACAGTACCGGCTCTACGACTGGGAGTAGAAAGTACAACAGAGGTGTATGTGAGTTGGACAGCAGTGCATGGCTAACCTGTAGGTGACGAGAGCGTTCAGGCCCATGTCCTTGTCTGTGGCAGAGAGGGTCAACAGCACATCCCCCACCTTGGCGTCCTTCACCAGAATGCTCTTCGTGTACGTATTAGCACTGAACACTGGCGTGTTGTCATTAACATCTGTCACGCTCACTCTGATGCTGGTCATGTTCTGGTGAAGTGGGGTTGGAATCTTTGAAACCAACTTTGTGTAAGAAGGTAGGCTGCACAGAACTTTGATATTGTCTGTTATGGTATTGTGGTGTTATGATATGGTACTGCTATGGTAATGTCGTACTGATTTCAGGGTGAAGGGTCCCTTTAAATTAGGCCACTGTGTTTTGTATATAGTATCTGTCTCTGTGGTGTTCCCTTGTCAGTGGCCACAATGACCAGCTCATAGAAGTCATTGGTCTCCCGATCCAGAGGACCCACAACCAGTAGCATCCCATCCTTCAACACAAGACACACTAGTGTAAATACACAGTGTTACCCTAACAACACTGCTCTTGATTAAGCTTGTATGCTGAGATTATATTAAACATGGTTTGCCAATAATGAGGTCATCAAAAGCATCTGCTTTTGTTTGTGTTTGGTCATTTCTTAATCAAAATGATTGACCCCTCAGTAAACAAACCTGGTACCCGAGATCCAAATTCTCATCTAAAGAAATGTATTATGTAAAGAAGGTTTACCAGAAGCTTCATTATTTGGTTGGACTCACCTCCCTGAAGCGAAATAGCGTGGCAGATGAGGAGATGGTGACTTCTCCGTTGGAGCCGAGATCTGAGTCTGTGGCAAGGATATGGTACACCTCTCCTGGAGACTTGTCCGAGTACTCCCCCTCAGGGAAAGGGATGGGGTCTGGAAGAGTAGGGAACTGGGGTGTGTTGTCATTGTAGTCCAGAACTGTGATGTTGAGCTGGGCTGTGGCGTTCAGGCCATCTTTGTCCACCGCCACCACCTGAACACAGTGAGAGGGGTAAGATCTTAACGGGTAACGTAGTTGACAAAACGTAACATTGTTGACTCCAACGCATAACGTTGTTGACCTTCATGGTCTCACTGAGCATCTTAAGTCAAATTACCAGCCTGCATTTGCCTATCCACATCGTACATTTTTATCACCTATATGACTTAACAACATGACGAAGACGATGTTTACTTTGGCGTCTAGGTGGGGTAGAGTTAAGGTCAGGGTGATCGGAAGAGAGAGATTCTCCTCCAGCTGCGTCCTTGTCCATCGTTAAGATATGAAAAATGTTCCCTCCTCTACATGGATTACATTTATGGAAGTACACCCGACTGTTATTTGGGCCTATATTTGGGTGTAGACCTTATGAGAAACGCAGCTAAAGCACATGTTGATTGACATGACGTGGTATACCTGTAAAACGTAGTTATCCTTTGTCTCTCTGTCCAGGGTGACGTCACTCTTCAGGGACACAACACCTTGTTTGTTTATGTTGAAGGTATCACTTGTAAATACGAAGTGACCGTTCGAGAATCCACCCTAAAAGGATAACACAGAGATATGTTAATGGTGCGTGTCGGCTTATCATTCCTAGGTTCGTCAGAAATGTATTAGTGGGATGGATGTATTGAAATATTTTCAGATTGTTGATATCGTCATGATAAACACCATTATGTATCACCATTATATATTGTCATCGATATATACACTGCTCAAAAAAATAAAGGGAACACTAAAATAACACATCCTAGATCTGAATGAATGAAATATTCTTATTAAATACTTTTTTCTTTACATAGTTGAATGTGCTGACAACAAAATCACACAAAAATTATCAATGGAAATCAAATTTATCAACCCATGGAGGTCTGGATTTGGAGTCACACTCAAAATTAAAGTGGAAAACCACACTACAGGCTGATCCAGCTTTGATGTAATGTCCTTAAAACAAGTCAAAATGAGGCTCAGTAGTGTGTGTGGCCTCCACGTGCCTGTATGACCTCCCTACAACGCCTGGGCATGCTCCTGATGAGGTGGTGGATGGTCTCCTGAGGGATCTCCTCCCAGACCTGGACTAAAGCATCCGCCAACTCCTGGACAGTCTGTGGTGCAACGTGGTGTTGGTGGATGGAGCGAGACATGATGTCCCAGATGTGCTCAATTGGATTCAGGTCTGGGGAACGGGCGGGCCAGTCCATAGCATCAATGCCTTCCTCTTGCAGGAACTGCTAACACACTCCAGCCACATGAGGTCTAGCATTAGGAGGAACCCATGGGCCAACCGCACCAGCATATGGTCTCACAAGGGGTCTAAGGATCTCATCTCGGTACCTAATGGCACTCAGGCTACCTCTGGCGAGCACATGGAGGGCTGTACGGCCCCCCCAAAGAAATGCCACCCCACACCATGACTGACCCACCGCCAAACCGGTCATGCTGGAGGATGTTGCAGGCAGCAGAACGTTCTCCACGGCGTCTCCAGACTCTGTCACATCTGTCACATGTGCTCAGTGTGAACCTGCTTTCATCTGTGAAGAGCACAGGGCGCCAGTGGCGAATTTGCCAATCTTGGTGTTCTCTGGCAAATGCCAAACGTCCTGCACGGTGTTGGGCTGTAAGCACAACCCCCACCTGTGGACGTCGGGCCCTCATCCACCCTCATTGAGTCTGTTTCTGACCGTTTGAGCAGACATATGCACATTTGTGGCCTGCTGGAGGTCATTTTGCAGGGCTCTGGCAGTGCTCCTCCTGCTCCTTCTTGCACAAAGGCGGAGGTAGCGGTCCTGCTGCTGGGTTGTTGCCCTCCTACGGCTTCCTCCACGTCTCCTGATGTACTGGCCTGTCTCCTGGTAGCGCCTCCATGCTCTGGACACTACGCTGACAGACACAGCAAACCTTCTTGCCACAGCTCGCATTGATGTGCCATCCTGGATGAGCTGCACTACCTGAGCCACTTGGGTGGGTTGTAGACTCCGTCTCATGCTACCACTAGAGTGAAAGCACCGCCAGCATTCAGAAGTGACCAAAACATCAGCCAGGAAGCATAGGAACTGAGAAGTGGTCTGTGGTCACCACCTGCAGAACCACTCCTTTATTGGGGGTGTCTTGCTAATTGCCTATAATTTCAACCTGTTGTCTATTCCATTTGCACAACAGCATGTGAAATTTATTGTCAATCAGTGTTGCTTCCTAAGTGGACAGTTTGATTTCACAGAAGTGTGATTGACTTAGAGTTACATTGTGTTGTTTAAGTGTTCCCTTTATTTTTTTGAGCAGTGTATATATATATATATATATATATCGTCATTGATATATATAGTCATTGATATACCGTAATCGATATACCATAGCCAATATTCTTCATGTCGTGCAGATATATCCCTGATCTCAATGTAGATAGTAATGTCCAAGATGTTGTTTGCATCATAACAAAATATAATCGATCTCGTGATGATAATGACAGTCTCATTTCTCTGACCTCATCCTCGTCGGTGACCTCCAGGGTCACGACAGCCGCTCCGCTGGCCAGGTTCTCAGAGACGGCGACATCGTAGCACTCTGCGCTGAACTGAGGCGAGTTGTTGTTTACATCTGTCACCCTCACCACCACTGATCCATTCCCAACGAGGGACGGGGTCCCCCCATCTGCAGCCTGTACCATTAGGTTGTACACCTTCACTGCTCCATAGTCCAAGGCCTGAGCAAGCCGCAGTACTCCAGTGGAAGAGTCCAACTGGAAGAACGCCACGGTCGAGGGAGGGTCTTGCTGAAATATACTATAGGTCACTACACCGTTTGTGCCTTCGTCAAGGTCCACCGCTTCTAGGGTGACCAGTGTCCTTCCCACAGACTCTGTTTCTAAGACCTCAACCTCATATTCTGTCTTGGAGAAACTTGGAACGTTGTCGTTGACGTCAGATACTTGAATGAGCAGGGTGGCGGTAGAGGAGAGAGCTGGACGACCTTGGTCCTGAGCCACCACCTCCAGGCTGAACTCGGCTTTGGTTTCTCTGTCCAGCGCCCCAGCCAGGGACACCATCCCCATTTTGGGGTCGATAGTGAACTTCCCCTCGCCTCCCCGGAGGGCATAGCGGAGCTCCCTGTTGAAGCCGTCGTCCGCGTCCGTGGCAGGCATGGCAGTGAGGTTGGCCCCTACCTCTGTATCCAAACACGGGGCTGTTGTCATTGATGTCAATCACTAGCACCACGATGGTTGCCTCATCGCTGCTTGTGCCATCCGAGATTGAGATCTGGACTGAGTAGTTCCTTTGGGTCTCATAGTCCAGTTTGACCTTAGAGGTAAAAACGCCTTTGAGTCAATGGCAAACTTGTCGGCGTCTGTCAGAACCTGAAGCGTCACGGGAACTACTGTAGTTACTGCTAGGAAGGTCACCTGTATTTGGGGTGACAAAAATGTTATAGGATCAATCTGGTGGTTTTTTCAGATGAAGTAGAATTTAGTGGATCTGGGGAAGTTTACCTTGACAATCACAACCCCTGGATCCGTCTCCTCCTCTATGCTCCCACTGTAGGTGCTCAAGATGAACTTGGGTTTGGAATCTCCAGGTGCCAGGATCTCCACCAGCACCGCGGAGGAACGAGATATTCCGCCCCCTACAGGACAGGAGGAGAACATCCACAGTCACTTTGGGCTGAAATTGTTTTGGGAACCCATAACCAAATCTCCAGCTGTTGACTGACTAGCCTCCTGTAGATATACACTATTCCTGTCATATTCTTCTAGTCTACAGTGTACATATACTATGATTACCAGGCTATAGTATGTTTTCTTGAGTTGCTTGTGTTCTTTTACATATTTTCTCAACTTTACGTTCAGATTAATTCCACACTACAATGCGCTCAACAAAATTGTTTTATATGACAGTACCTTCAAGTTCTGTAGACAGAGACTGTACCTAGACTCACCATCTCTTGCTGCCACATAGAGAGGGAACTGAAGGACCTTGTTCTCCTCCAGAGGAATGTTCTTTTCCAGCTTTATCTCGCCTGTGTGTTCAGCGATGGAGAAATATCCTTCCAGGTTCCCAAACTCTATTGAGTACTTGACCTGTCCATTAGCACCAGCATCC
This sequence comes from Salvelinus namaycush, assembly GCF_016432855.1. Taxonomy (NCBI): domain Eukaryota; kingdom Metazoa; phylum Chordata; class Actinopteri; order Salmoniformes; family Salmonidae; genus Salvelinus; species Salvelinus namaycush. The sequence goes on from NC_052345.1 coordinate 17,766,828, forward strand.
AGGTCCGCTGCTTCAACCTACCAATCACATAGCATAAAATGCATGTGGTGACAAAGCAGTACCGTTTTTTCCTGTTTACAGTCGTGTCACTGTGGATATGTATGGTGACATCAGCCGATGAAAAGGCTATCATGTGTTTCTCACGTTGCAAATGCCTCTGGTCAAAAAACACTTTAACAAACACAGTGACGAATTGAGGTTCGAGGTTAGAAACCGTCTCACCTGGGTAACCAACATCCCCACCGTTTGGTTCTTGAAGACCTTGCCCTCGTACCTGGAGCTCTTAAATTGAGGACTGGTGTCATTCTCATCCAGGAGGGTGACGTTCACATCAGCCAACGCAGCGTGGTTAGGCGGGTCGTTTTCCCGTGCTTCAATCTTCATATTAGATGTAGGGAAGATATGGGAAGGTGTTCAACAGCATACCAACTGACGTGTGCACTGCCCATTGTGACAGACTAATTGATAAGATACGTTTTAGTAGATGGTACAGGGCACTGCCAAGTGCCCTTAGACCTGGTTTGCACCTTTTTAGACATATTTACAGGTTCCTTTCTGATTTATAAGTTATTGTGATTATGTCTGCTGCTAAATTGATAAAAGTCTAAGTACTGCTATGTTTCAGAGTGTCTGACCTGAAAGATGAAGTTTCCAACAGTCTCCCTGTCCAGGTCAGCTGAACTCTTCACTATGACAGTTCCATCCAAGTGTATAGAAAAAGGCACAGTCTCCGGAAGGATCCGCAACGTTCCCACAAATCCACCCTGAGGCAAAGACGAAATGGTTTCATGTCCAATTGGGGAAAAAACTACGTTTTAGTGTGACAAATGATCTGGCTCATGTAGAAACAGACACAACTCAAGATACAAACATGTAAACTGTTGTGATATGTGCACTTATTGACATCGCATCCTAGCTTGAGTAGTAAAGTACATCTCTTTTTGTGTAAATCCATCACCCATTTTTTTGTATGTGTAATGAACCTCTAGGCCACCGTACCTACCTTGTCCAGGTCAGTGACTGTGACTCTGAAAACAGCCGTGTCTATTTGAGAGTTCTCCAGTAGTGTGACAGAGTAGCTTGCTTTGTCAAACTCTGGAGCGTTGTCATTGACGTCCTCGATTGTAACAGACACTAAAGTGCCAGCGGTCTTTAGGCTGTCATCCTGCTGAGATGCCTGGAAGGAAGTGATAGATGTTGATATTTGACATCCATAACTTGGGATGTATACAACGGTCACCAGCTCTCCTAATGCCCATACCATGTTAACTGTCTTAAATCACTTGTGATTGTGAGTGAGTACATCTACAGTGAGAATGAACTGAGAGAAGTGCGATTTTACTTATTTTGAATAGTTGTAAAACGTTAGAATGCTATAGCTACAATTCCCACAATACCTTGATATTGACAGTGACTGTAGGTATCTCCTCTCTGTCCAACCCAGTCACCACGGAGATGACTCCACTGTTTGCGTCGATGTTGAAGTTACTCAGATACTTGCTTGGCGATACTGAGGTAAAGTCACACAACAATATTTCACTTCAGCATTTCACCACAAAGTAAACAGAACCAAACAAATTTCCTCATACATGTCAATGATATTGTCATGGTTTTCATGCAAATTTTCTATTCTGATGGTTTCCATATGCAAAGATACACTACATGACCAAGAGTATATGGACACGCTTCCATTCAGCCACAAGAGCATTAGTGAGGTCGGCGTTCCAATTCATCCCAAAGGTGTTCGATTGGGTTGAGGTCAGGCTCTGTGCAGGCCAGTCAGGTTCTTCCACACCAGTCTCGACAAACCATTTCTGTATGGACCTCACTTTGTGCACAGGGGCATTGTCAGGCTGAAACAGGAAAAGGCCTTCCCCAAATTGTTGCCACAAAGTTGTAAGCACAGAATCATCTAGAAAGTAATTGTCTACTGTAGCGTTAAGATTTCCCTTCAGTGGAACTAAGGGGCCCGAACCATGAAAAACAGCACCAGACCATTATTCCTCCTCCACCAAACTTTACAGTTGGCACTATGCATTGGGGCAGGTAGCGTTCTGGCATCCGCCAAACCCAGATTTGTCCATCGGACTGCCAGATGGTAAAGCGTGATTCATCACTCCAGAGAATGCGAGCATTACACCACTCCAGCTGACGCTTGGCATTGTGCATGGTGATCTTAGGCTTGTGTGCGGCTGCTCGGCCATGGAAACCCATTTCATGAAGCTCCCGGCGGACAGTTCTTGTACTGACGTTGCTGCCAGAGGCAGTTTGGAACTTGGTAGTGAGTGTTGCAACCGAGGACAGACGATTTTTACGAGCCACGTGCTTCAGCACTCGGTGGTCCCATTCTGTGAGCGGAGCGTTTGTTGCTCCTAGATGTTTCCACTTCACAATAACAGCACTTACAGTTGATCGAGGCAGCTCTAGCAGGGCAGAAATTTGACGAACTGACCTGTTGGAAAGGTAGCATCCTATGATGGTGCCACATTGAAAGTCACTGAGCTCTTCAGTAAAGCCATTCTACTGCCAATGTTTGTCTATGGAGATTGCATGGCGGTGTTCTTGAGTTTATACACCTGACAGCGACGGGTGTGGCTGAAGTAGCCAAGTCCACCAATTTGAGGGGGTGTCCACATACTTTTGTATATATAGTGTACTTGTTTCATATCATTTAGTTTTGCTAAGGCTGATGGGAGTTCTAGTCCAAGACTGTGATAAAAGCCTCCGGTAGATTACCTGAACTGATGCGGTAGACTATAGCCACATTAATGCCAGTGTCTCCATCTTGTGCTTTTATGCCCTCTGGCTGGATGGTGAGGAAAGGCCCCGTCTAAAGAGGAGATGAGGTATTAAATAGACATCACAACCATGGCAACACAGTAGCTTCAAGGAGACATATATGACATTTTGTAGTCTGATGGGTATGATGATACTCACTTAGTCTTCCTGTATGATAGCCTGGTAAAGGCTGTGATTGAAATAGGGATTCAGATTATCAAAGTCCGTAATCTCAAGGAGAACGGTCGCTGTGTCGAAGAGATCACCATTATCCTAAAAGGAAGGATCCCAGAAGCATTGTTAATAGATAAACATGGATATCCATTTATGGACCCATGGGGTAAGGTGTGATATGGTGACATCACCTACCCGCGCCTCAACTGTGAATTTGTAGTTTTTGGCGATGTTGTAGTTCAGAGGTCTCTTCAGCAGTACAGCCCCATCGTTGCGGACCTCAAAGTCAGCGGGTGCTGGGTCCTTAAATAAGGTGAAAGACTATGAGATTATCCCCTCAGCCAAGTCATTGTGGAACAGTATCAGAGAAAGAATCAGATAGGTCCATTCAGTCATTATTTCCATTGGGTTATCCAATACCTGCTATGGATTATAGACCTACATTGTGGCTGTGTATATTTTTGTAAGGCAGTTGTATGGACAGCTTAGACTAGCTGTTTACTTTGGTGAATGTGACATATTGATCATGTCGTGGTGAGTAACTTATGTGACCAAAAGGATTCGAACCCTGGTCTCCTGTCCATCCCTCTAACCCAAGGGAGCTAATGCAGCTCAAGTGTGGTCACAGAACCACTGCTGTTACACATAAAAAAGTATAGACCAGGACCTGTATGTATCTAGCGTCTCAGAGTAGGACTGCTGATCTAGGATCAGGTCTCCCTTCTTATTCATTATTATTTAAAAGACTAAACTGATCCTATATCAGCACTCCTGCTCTGAGACTCTTGGTGAACACAGGCCCATGTGTGACTCACCAATATGCGGTATGTCATTCTGTTGTTGTTTATGCTGATATCGGCATCCACAGCTTTCACTCTGATCACCTCAGTATTCACTGCCTGAATCTGGAGGGACAAAACACATGGTGGTTAACCACGTAAACGACACGTAAGGGCTTATGCTCTCCATTGTATTGCAAGGTGTAGGACAGGAGTATTATGTTTTTGCCAACTCATCTTCTGTAGACTGATGTAGCCGTACCTCAGATATCCTTTTCGTGTACACCTTTTGCTCAAATATTGGAGCGTTGTCATTTAGGTCGGTGAGGATAAGTTTTCGTTTATTTTCTATCTGAAGAGATAACAACAGTTGTTATGTCAACAGAATGCACTTCTCATACATTCGAATATATTGTTACAATCCATCATATGCAGCATATGTATTAACCATTGTAGTTTATAATCTTTCAATTTTATTTATCTCGCTATTCACACACATAACAGAATACCAAAGTTGCCCGCCAGTCTACAAGAGAAGGGTTAATTGTAAAGTTCAAAACCCTTTGCAGCATGATCATCAGGAATTAGCTTTCGCCCATTTTGTCAATATAAAAAGGTAACACCTAAAGTGAACCATACTAGACCATGAATGACGTTGTATAGCTCTGATCCAGAGCGTTACTGCACATTCCTCTACTGTAGGAGTTTAGTAGAGGAACGCGCACCAACACTCTGGACCAGAGCTAGACGTTGTAGAGCAACTATAACCATCTCACCTGTGGTAACAGATTTGCATCCAGTGCCATCTTGGTACGGACTGTTGCATTTGTACTCCCAGGGGTGTAAACTAACTCGAGAAAATTGATGTGGTCTGGGAAGGCGTACGCCACAAGCCTCACGGTATTACCCACGGGGATCTCATTGAGGACTTCCACTTCCCCTGTTATAGCATCAGGGGGAGGCAAATATTCATTTTGGTGATGTATAGTGCCAGAAATGGTTATTAAATGTTGTTGAATGTTTCCCCCTATTACAGTCAATATATTGTAACAAAGGTTGTTACAAAAAAAGACTGAACCCATTCTATAAATCTAATTTTCTCCCCTCATCCAGCCATCTTTCTCTTTTCCTGTGTAATCCTTTATTAACAGAAATACCAGCGAGACAAATTGGTTTGGTAACTCCTGAACAAATATAATACTTGAATGGATATGGCATTAGTTTACCCTTAGTCTGACCCTTCAGCACAGTTCACTGATGAAGTACCTAGAAATAAACATGAGGGCAAACATGGTATTGTTTATGTGTATCTTTAGCATCATGAAATAGCAAATGACAATCTCTAATCAGAATTCTGGTGAATTCTATTTGAGTTGTGTCAATATCTCCTGTATTGCCTGTTTTGCATGTTATTTTGCCATTAATACGTGTCACATATCAGTTTGAAAACAATGTAAAAAAAAATGTTAATAAAGCCACATACAAACACGGTCTCTTTTTTGCTTTTTTGAGTAAGGCAGCTCCTTAATGCAGGTGTTTCAGCCTAGCTCAGGGCTTTCTGTGGTGGTGGGGCAGCCAGTGGAAAATACGACGCGTAGGGGTTGGTAATGTTCTCTAGTTGCGCCGTGATTGGCTCAGTGTTCTGTCACTCAAGGGGACACTATATCCCTGCAAAATCTACAGGGAGAGCTCGAAAATTCAAGCCCCTTGGGTGCTGCCATAGAGTTACATTAGAATTGCCCATCCAAGAAGGCTCAAGGTCATTGGCCCCAGATAAAATCCCGTTATACCTACCCTAGATTTGATTGGACTGATCATGTCAACATTATAGTTTCAAAATCTTAGCTAGCAAACTAGACAAGGAGTCATCATCATGAATCACGTTGACAATCTACTGGCAAATCCTTTTCAATCCTTGTCATATGAAGAGAAATTATAGATAAAACGTATCAGTGCTCATCGGCCATTGGACATAAATTAATGACATTTAACGGTCATTCAATTCGGAATTACATGTCGGGAACTAGTGGACCTGAAGATCACTGATGTCATGATTCAACATAGTTTTTTTTCAGAGTTCCCAGTTGTCTTGAAAGCACCATAAATCCAGAGAATGCCAGACTTTGATGACAAAGTTTGATGACAAAGTTTGTCCACAAATTGCTGTTCAAGTGAGTACAGCACAACAAGGTGAGTCCAAAAATGTATTGTATGCTGCTTCATAAATTATGTAATATACCAGGGAGATATGTATACTTTAGCTAAGAAAGTAATACTAAGTATATGTTGTGTAGTAAGCTGTTAGTAGCCCATGTGCCTCACCCTAATAATTTGGTCCCTTTCCCCCTCATAACTTAGCCTACTGGTGGTGCACATGTAGCCTATAGCCTGTTTTAGAGAAATGTAATCATCGAACATTGTAAGAGCTTTCATTGTCTGCTTATATGCTTATTTGTTTAAGCAAGTCAGCCATATCGGCTATGTTTTTTTGAAAGGCAATAAATGAGACTGAATGAACTGTTTCGTTGCCAGACAAGGCTCCGATGATAGCCAGGTTTGGCAGTGGTAAGGTGTTGGGACTGCTGTTGGGACTCTGCTGCTGTTAGGGCCTACATAAAGCTGTCCCAACAGTTTGTGGGCACCATTATAGTGCAACTAATGTATTGTTTAGTGTTGTTTTGTGTTGTGGCTTTGCTGGCATGCATCTAAAAATGTTCTGGGGAGTTTGCCCTACCAAGATTGTCATGCTAAAATCGCCACTGTAGTTAGGTAACAAAAATATATGCGTCATGTTTGTCTAATGGCAACGCTCCCAGATCCAGCCACATATATGCCTCTCCCTACCGGTTCATTCCCCACGTTCACCCTTCCTACTGTTACTCCAACTTGCCTGTCTCCCCCTCTGTTTACAAATGTCTAAATGAAGTGTCAAAAAGACATAATAATCGAATAAATAGCTTATATGTACAAAATAATATAAGAACGTACATTTAGCAAAAGGCAAATCCATTACGACTAACATTTATAATTGATCTTAACCGTTTTCTATTCATCTACCGTATACAGTATGCCCATGTACCGCATTGATATCATACCAATCTTCAAAATGTAGCCACAAACAAACTGTACTCACCGATGGGGACGCCCCTGACAACATGAACACATACAGAGCCTGAGAGGAGTAACATCCACATAAAATGTATAGCCCTCATATTGGATGGTGTTTTTCCACCCCCTGCTACAGTACCGTCCACAGCACCTGCTTGACTGACTGACTGATTTCCTGAATAAAGGGAATATTGAAATGGCCACACCTTATTTACCCTACAATATATTTCTCTCCAGGTTTATGACTTGCTATTAAGTGTTACTGTCACGATCGTCTTCTTGAGAAAGAGAGGACCAAGGCGCAGCGCGTGAAAAATACATCTTCTTTAATGAAGGAAAAAACAACCACTTACAAAATGAACAAAACAAACGATCGTGAAGCTATAGACGTAAGTGCAAACACAAGCTACAAACGTACAACATAGACAACTACCCACAAAAGCCTACTGCCTATGGCTGCCTTAAATATGGCTCCCAATCAGAGACAATGAATGACAGCTGTCTCTGATTGAGAACCAATCTAGGCAGCCATAGACATAACTAGACAACTATACTCTACTCTGCCCCATACACATACAACACCCCATAGACACTACAAAACACATACATTCCCCATGTCACACCCTGACCTAACTAAAAAACATAAAGAAAACAAAGAATACTAAGGCCAGGGCGTGACAGTACCCCCCCCCCAAAGGTGCGGACTCCGACCGCACAACCTGAAATAGAAAGGGGAGGGTCCGGGGTGGGCCCCATCATGGCGGCGGCTCGGGTGCGGGACGTGGCCCCCACTCCACCATTGTCAATACCCGCTTTGGTAGCTTCCTCCAAATGGCCACCCTCCAAATTCATCCCACCGGACTAAGGGGCAGCACCGGACTGAGGGGCAGCACCGGAATGAGGGGCAGCTCCGGACTGGCTGGCGGATCCTGGCTGGCTGGCTCTGGCGGATCCTGGCTGGCTGGCTCTGGCGGATCCTGGCTGGCTGGCGGATCCTGGCTGGCTGGCTCTGGCGGATCCTGGCTGGATGACGGCTCTGGCGGATCCTGGCTGGATGACGGCTCTGGCGGATCCTGGCTGGATGACGGCTCTGGCGGATCCTGGCTGGATGACGGCTCTGGCGGATCCTGGCTGGATGACGGCTCTGGCGGATCCTGGCTGGATGACGGCTCTGGCGGGTCCTGGCTGGATGACGGCTCTGGCGGGTCCTGGCTGGATGACGGCTCTGGCGGATCCTGGCTGGATGACGGCTCTGGCGGATCCTGGCTGGATGACGGCTCTGGCGGGTCATGGCTGGATGACGGCTCTGGCGGGTCATGGCTGGATGACGGCTCTGGCGGGTCATGGCTGGATGACGGCTCTGGCGGGTCATGGCTGGCTGACGGCTCTGGCGGGTCATGGCTCGCTGACGGCTCTGGCGGGTCATGGCTCGCTGACGGCTCTGGCGGGTCATGGCTCGCTGACGGCTCTGGCTGGTCATGGCTCGCTGACGGCTCTGGCTGGTCATGGCTCGCTGACGGCTCTGGCTGGTCATGGCTCGCTGACGGCTCTGGCTGGTCATGGCTCGCTGACGGCTCTGGCTGGTCATGGCTCGCTGACGGCTCTGGCTGGTCATGGCTCGCTGACGGCTCTGGCTGGTCCTGTCTGGCTGACGGCTCTGGCTGGTCCTGTCTGGCGGAAGGCTCTGGCTGATCCTGTCTGGCGGAAGGCTCTGGCTGATCCTGTCTGGCGGAAGGCTTTGGCTGATCCTGTCTGGCGGAAGGCTCTGGCTGATCCTGTCTGGCGGAAGGCTCTGGCTGATCCTGTCTGGCGGAAAGCTCTGGCGGCTCCTGTCTGGCGGAAAGCTCTGGCGGCTCCTGTCTGGCGGAAAGCTCTGGCGGCTCCTGTCTGGCGGAAGGCTCTGGCGGCTCCTGTCTGGCGGACGGCTCTGAAGGCTCATGGCAGACGGGCGGCTCTGCAGGCTCATGGCAGACGGACAGTTCAGACGGCGTTGGGCAGACGGGCAGTTCAGGCGCCGTTGGGCAGACGGGCAGTTCAGGCGCCGTTGGGCAGACGGGCAGTTCAGGCGCCGTTGGGCAGACGGGCAGTTCAGGCGCCGTTGGGCAGACGGGCAGTTCAGGCGCCGTTGGGCAGACGGGCAGTTCAGGCGCCGTTGGGCAGACGGGCAGTTCAGGCGCCGCTGGGCAGACGGCAGACTCTGGCCGGCTGAGACGCACTGTAGGCCTGGTGCGTGGTGCCGGAACTGGAGGTATCGGGCTAAGGACACGCACATCAGGGCGAGTACGGGGAGAAGGAACAGTGCGTACAGGGCTCTGGAGACGCACATGAGGCTTGGTGCGTGGTGCCGGAACTGGTGGTACCGGACTGGAGACACGCACCTCAAGGCTAGTGCGGAGAGCAGGAACAGGGCACACTGAGTTCTCGAGGCGCACTATAGGACTGGTGCGTGGTACCGGGACTTGTGGTACCGGGCTGAGGGCACGCACCTCAGGACGAGTGCGGGGAGAAAAATCAGTGCGTACAGGGCTCTGGAGACGCACAGGAGGCTTGGTGCGTGGTGCCGGAACTGGTGGTACCGGACTGGAGACACGCACCACAGGGAGAGTACGTGGAGGAGGAACAGGGCTCTGGAGACGCACAGGAGGCTTGGTGCGTGGTGTCAGCACTGGTGGTACTGGGCTGGGGACACGCACCACAGGGCTAGTGCGAGGAGCAGTAACAGGACGCACAGGACTCTGGAGACGCACAGGAGGCTTTGTGCGTGCTGTAGGCACTGTCTTAACCAGACGGCTAGCACGCACCTCAGGACGAGTATGGAGAGCTGTTCCCGGTGACATTAACTCACCAACACGTTCATTCGGACGGATGCCGTGCCTCATGCACCAAACCAATACATCCCTCATAACTCTCTCCTCCAATTTCTCCATTAACTCCTTTACTGTCTCTGCGTCCCTCACCTCCAAATCCGCCCTCACCGGCTCCTTACGGTAAACAGGAGGAGTTGGCTCACGTCTCCCGACTGACCCAACTAAACTACCCGAGAGCCCCCCCCCCCCAAGAAATGTTTGGGTTTGACTCACGGGCTTCCAGCCTTGTTTCCGTGCTGCCTCCTCATATCGCCGCCTCTCTGCTTTCGCTGCCTCCAGCTCAGCTTTGGGGGCGGCGATATTCTCCTGGTTGAGCCCAGGGTCCCTTTCCTTCCAATATTTCCTCCCAAGTCCACGAGTCCTGGTTCCTCTCACGCTGCTTGATCCATGGTTGGTGGGTAGTTCTGTCACGATCGTCTTCTTGAGAAAGAGAGGACCAAGGCGCAGTGCGTGAAAAATACATCTTCTTTAATGAAGGAAAAAACAACCACTTACAAAATGAACAAAACAAACGATCGTGAAGCTATAGACGTAAGTGCAAACACAAGCTACAAACGTACGACATAGACATAGACAACTACCCACAAAAGCCTACTGCCTATGGCTGCCTTAAATATGGCTCCCAATCAGAGACAATGAATGACAGCTGTCTCTGATTGAGAACCAATCTAGGCAGCCATAGACATAACTAGACAACTATACTCTACTCTGCCCCATACACATACAACACCCCATAGACACTACAAAACACATACATTCCCCATGTCACACCCTGACCTAACTAAAAAACATAAAGAAAACAAAGAATACTAAGGCCAGGGCGTGACAGTTACTGCCTGACTACAGGGGTAAACAGGTTCAAGGGGCGCTGACAACACCATGGAATGTGTTGCGCATCCATTGTAACAGCCACATACAGATGTAGGATCTTAATTTGAGCCAGTTTGCTACAGCAGGAAAATAATCCTACAGCAACAGGAAAGTTGAATTATGATGTGATTTATAATTAAGGGATTTTTTTTAAGGGGTTGATACATTTTTCATCAGGGCAAATCAATTTGGAAATCAATATCCAAATTGCAAACTTTAGAAGCCTTTTTATAACTCAAAACACTACAAGTTTGCATTCCCTGCCGTGCAGGATAATTATCAGCAACAAAAAAGTGATCAAATTAAGATCCTACATCGGTAGGCCTCTACGGAATAGTATGAGGTCTAAATTTAATTTCCTTGTAAGAGGAAAGGGAGTGTTTAATCATGTTAACAGTGAGTGTGCTTTCAGCCTTCCCGCCACCAACATAATAATGGCAAAAATCATAAAAATGTATCTGGATAAAAGTTTATCCAAAATGGACTCCTAAGCTTGACAGCTCCATGGTATCATGGTGTGCCAATGAAGACTTCCTGTAACTGGTACTCTGCCTGTCTAACACATCTCAGCCTTATCACTAAGTGTACCAATATTGAGATAATGGTCAGACCCATACCTAGGATTTGAGCCGAGGTTGAACTGTATGTCGATCTCGAAAAAAAACCTAGTGCATTTCAATTCAATGAAAAAATTGTGTCGGCTGCAGGGGAAAAGTGCTTTAATACCCTCACCTCAGATTAAATGGCCAGCTGGCTGTTACTGTACACGTTTCTAGGCCCGTTTGTGGTGACATTAAACTACATATTCAATAAAAACTGAATGGAGAGGAGGTTATTATGAAACAATGTGATTTGAGAAATAGAGACTGACCACCTTTTGACACGGTAACAGAGTGTGTACTGTAAACCGTCTATAAATAGACCATCGTTGACCATAATCATTGAACTTTGACCTTGTATAAATTACAGCAGGTGTGACACACACAAAGATACACAGTAGTTATTGTCACGTGTGCTCCCTCTCCGGCCTCTAGGTCACCAGGTTGCTCGTTAAGGTGCACACATGTCACCGGTGTTACGCGCATAATGACACTGACTTGGACTCCATCACCTCCTTGATTACCTGCCCTTTATATGTCACTCCCTTTGGTTCCTTCCCCAGTCGTCATTGTTCCTGTTTCATGTCGGTGCGCTGTTTGTGTTTCTTGTTTTGTTTATTTATTAATTAAATGCATTCACTCCCTGAACTTACTTTCCGGTTCTCAGCGTACATCGTTACAGTTATAAACTACTGCTTGTGAAAAAGGGATTTCAATTGATGTGAGAATAAATATGTGAATCTATTTAAATGAATGTAAACGGATGCTTTTCTACAATATACAATGTCATGAGATGATTTTGAATTAAACATACTGTAACGTCCTGACCAGAGTTCGTATGTGTTTTGCTTGTTTAGTGTTGGTCAGGACGTGAGCTGGGTGGGAATTCTATGTTGTGTGTCTAGTTTGTCTGTTTCTGTGTCCAGCCTAATATGGTTCTCAATCAGAGACAGCTGTCAATCGTTGTCCCTGATTGAGAATCATATATAGGTGGCTTGTTTTGTGTTGGGGATTGTGGGTGGTTGTTTCCTGTGTCAGTGTTTGTGCCACACAGGACTGTGACGGTTAGTTCGTTTGTTATTTTGTATCGTGTCTAACGTTAGTAGCTTGTGTATTGCACTTTCGTTTGTAGCTTCACGGTCGTTTGTTGTTTTGTATTAGTTTGTCAGTATCTTGTCTTTGTGTTTATTAAATTCATGGAAAATTACCACGCTGCACATTGGTCCTCCGATCCTTCTCTCCTCGTCCGAGGAGGAGGAAGAGCTAGACTGCCGTTACACATACATTTTGAATATGAGAAACTTTAATAAATGCATTGGAACAGAAACCAAGTTAAAGAAGCTAATTCTCTCTTTCTCTTCATTACATATCTGCCTATAACATCCCACACCTGGGAACTATAACACAGGCATAATCAATGAACTACAGTATGTTCTGACTGGTCAATAGTTCTCAGTGTTATCTTTAAGCGAATAGAGAATAAAGAGTGGGAAATGGATGGGTTGATTTATTGTATGCTTTCTTTGATCGCTAATGCACAAATGGTTACTTATTCCCTTTTATCAACAGTTGGCTTATGATTTCTAACAAATTCACATTCTGAAGGAATGCTTCAAAATGAGTCTACGTTGACACGTTGTACCAGTTACCCGCTTGTAAAACCACTTTACTCATCTCTTTCTGCTTTCACAAACGTTTTAACTATAAGGTGTGGTATCGGTTTATGGTTTGCTTTGCTTTATCTTGGCCAGGTCGCAGTTGTAAATGAGAACTTGTCTCAACTGGTTAAATAAAGGTGAAATAAAACAATTAAATGGTGTTACTTTTTAATCAGCTTTTTATCGGAACAATTACTGTAGGGCTCTATTCAATCTGTGTCGCTGAAGAGTTACAGATTGCGAGATAGAAATGGAAAGGTAATTTCCCATTGAGACGACATATGCCGAGTTTACCGTGAACGCGCAGTCTCCGCTGAAATTTGCCTTCAAATTTCAATCATGCTGTAACGCTGAACTTCGCCGATACGAATTGATTAGAGCCCTTTAGTCATTTGAATCTAAACAAGAAGCTGTTTAACCAATTAGAACAGAGCTGTTACAACACTGTGGGAATTTGATAAACTATTGGCCTTGGTTTTACAGAAAATCAACTATGTACAGTTGCATTAGTGAAAGAGAATTACGATTATTAAAGGGCAATCTGCGGTTCAAATAATAACAAACTGGGTACCCCACTACTGTTTGGTAAAAACCTGAGGGATAGGGCTGAAGAAATGTAACCACCCTGAAATTCAGACAGTATAAATGCATAGACAGTAGATAACAAATATTCCATTTAATGTAAAATAGTTACAAAAAATACCGTGAGACATCACATTAAGCCCTATACAGCATATGGAACAAATTCATTTCTTGTACACATTTTTCGAATCCATGGGAATCCTAAAGGTCTAGCTAGGGGAATCCCTCTTAGGATTTTGATAAATAAAAGGCCTTTGAAAAAAGATGTATTGCAAGGATAACCCAAAGTGACAAAAAAGTTTGTGCAGACGTTTCACTGAACTGTTAACATATCATTTACAAGAGTATATCATTTGACTTGGATACACCTATCGAAAAGCTTTATCTAAATGTAAGGTTGTATTACTCCATACTTATATTTTTGATGTCATTTGATTCTTTGTAAACAAACCATGTATACCTTCGACATATCACAGTTATTTTGAGAAGAGGTTTGGACCTATTGGCTTAGCCCAACTGTTTGGGTGTTGGACCGACAGTCTACGGACCCAGGTTGGAGTCCTGGTTGGAACACACTATCATGTCAATCTCCTGGGCTGTCAGTCTTTGCAAGCATAGCTCCATTTACATCCAATGTAGCTTATTTTGTTCCAAACCAGGAACAAGTTCTGTATTCTGTTCCATATCAGGAACAGGTTCTGTATTCTGTTCCAAACCAGGAACAAGTTCTGTATTCTGTTCCATATCAGAAACAGGTTCTGTATTCTGTTCCAAACCTGTTCCAAACCAGGAACAAGTTCTGTATTCTGTTCCATACCAGGAACAGGTTCTGTATTCTGTTCCAAACCAGGAACAAGTTCTCTATTCTGTTCCATACCAGGAACAGATTCTGTATTCTGTTCCAAACCAGGACCAGGTTCTGTATTCTGTTCCAAACCAGGAACAGGTTCTGTGTTCTGTTCCAAACCTGGTAACTGGGCTGTGTTGTAGTTTTCTTTAGACTAGAAGTATAGAGGTTGATTATAATCTATAAGAAATCTACACATATTAAGAAGTGATTGCATGTTGAAATAAATCATTTTTCATAAAACAATTGCTTTATTCAAAATACTTGTTTAATGACACTAGGGGGGCGCCATTTCGACTTTGTAAAAATTCGTTCCCAAATTAAACTGCCTCGTACTCAATTCTTGCTCGTACAATATGCATATTATTATTACTATTGGATAGAAAACACTCTCTAGTTTCTAAAACCGTTTGAATTATTTCTCTGATTGAAACAGAACTCATTCTGCAGCACATTTCCTGTCAGGAAGTGAGATTTCTGAAATCGAGGTCCCTGTTCTGGGGTCAGTTTATAAGTCCCCATGTAAGCTATGGGGCTACATGCACTGCATACGCCTTCCTCTAGATGTCAGTAAGCGGTGAGAATTTGAATGGAGTGGATTGCACCATCTGGGGCCCTATATAAGACCGTGGAACGGAAGTACCGTTCTTTTCAACGGGGCGCCTGGCGCAGCAGGGACATCACAATGGCGTCCTGCAAAGCTTTCGTTTTAGCAGTTCTATATCTCCGGTCATGTTTTTATTCGTTATAGTTGTTAAAGACATCATAAGGTAGTTAATTTAAACCGACTTATAGCAGTTTATATCAGTTTATTGCGATTTTCTGGGATTTCTTTGTGACGCGCTATCACCAGTTGGACACCTTTCCGGCACATAGCTAACGTTAGCGGCTATTTCGACAGGACAAGAGGACATCTTTCAACCAAAAGACGATTGTTCTGGAGAAAGGACACCTTGCCCAAGATTCTGATGGAAGCTCAGCAAATAGTAAGCAGTCTTTATGCTGTTAATTCGTACTTATGTTGACAAATGTCAAATAATAATTCCGCCATGAATTTTGGTGTGGTCTCGCTTTAGCGCACGCTGTATTGCGCAGTAACGTTAATTTTAAAAATCTAACACAGCGATTGCATTAAGAACTAATTTGTCTTTCATTTGCTGTCCAACCTGTATTTTTTAGTCAAGTTTATGATTATTTATTGATTAGAATAGGTGCCTCTCCAAAGATTTCTCCCGACATTTTCTGGGCAGCTTGGCAACTTTTCTCATTGTATAACCACGATTTGTGCCGCTAAATATGCACATTTTCGAACAAACTCTATATGCATTGTGTAATATGATGTTATAGGACTGTCATCTGAAGAATTCTGAGAAGGTTAGTGAAAAAATTAATATATTTTGGTGGTTTATACGTTATCGCTATTTTTGGCTTGAATCAATGCTGTTGTGATGTTTGCTATTGTGGTAAGCTAATATAACGCTATATTGTGTTTTCGCTGTAAAACACTTAGAAAATCTGAAATATTGTCTGGATTCACAAGATCTGTGTCTTTCATTTGCTGTACGCTGTGTATTTTTAAGAAATGTTTTATGATGAGTAATTAGGTAATACACGATGGTCTCTGTAGTTATTCTAGTTGCTTTGGTGAGAGTTGTGATGGTGGCTGCAATGGTAAACTATGATTTATACCTGAAATATGCACATTTTTCTAACAAAACATATGCTATACAATAAATATGTTATCAGACTGTCATCTGATGAAGTTGTTTCTTAGTTAGTGGCTATTTATATCTTTATTTGGTCGAATTTGTGATAGCTACTGATGGAGTAAAAAAATGGTGGAGTAAGAAAGTGGTGTCTTTTGCTAACGTGGTTAGCTAATAGATTTACATATTGTGTCTTCCCTGTAAAACATTTTAAAAATCAAAAATGATGGCTGGATTCACAAGATGTGTATCTTTCATCTGGTGTCTTGGACTTGTGATTTAATGATATTTAGATGCTAGTATTTACTTGTGACGCTATGCTAGGCTATGCTAGTCAGCTTTTTTACTGATGGGGGTGCTCCCGGATCCGGGTTTGGGGAGAAGTAGAGGTTAAAAAGTTACTTAGGGTTAAGGGTCACTGCTGTATTGCACTGTAAACCTACTTACAGGAGCACTGTAATAAATTATGTCTACGGTTATTTTCCCAATTCATCCTGTAAGAGGAAGTAGCACAACTCTTTTGACTCTCTTTGGCCCAGTCTACAGAATGACACAGCATCGCCTCTCCCGCCGAGGCTTATGGGAGTCTCTGCTCTCGGGGATATTGACAGAAACATGACTCTGTGTCAGCATGTTTCCTTTGCTCTCGCGAGGCATTGAGTCATGTGGCATGTCAATCACAGACTCCCTTGATGGTGTTGGCCTGGGACTCACAACAGATGGCCTCTTGACGTTGACCCGGTCAGGTTGGCTGACAGCTGGTTGACAAACGGTGGTGTGGCTTCGAGCTGGAGTCTCTTGCCGCTTGACTTCTTTGACAAACATAATCGGTCTGGGAACCAGGTACCCAGCTTGCCTTAGCAGCTCCTCCAGCTCCAGATTACGG
Source organism: Salvelinus namaycush (assembly GCF_016432855.1). Taxonomy (NCBI): domain Eukaryota; kingdom Metazoa; phylum Chordata; class Actinopteri; order Salmoniformes; family Salmonidae; genus Salvelinus; species Salvelinus namaycush. Next base: position 17,783,682 of record NC_052345.1, read on the forward strand.
ATGAGCCTGACCAAACCCCTACTGATCCGATAGGTCTTCTGGCGATCAAAGGTCCTCACATCCTCATGTTGGGTCACATCGAGTCGGGGTGAAGACTGATGATGATACGGTCCATATTGCTGTCATCATGGTGTCCTTTGTAGTTCTGCGTAACGTACGGTGGCAATTCATCTGCCCCTGGGGTATTCAGGTTGCCCATCTCATAGTACGGAAAGTTCTGGTTGGGGAGCAGTTGGTAACAGTAACCGTCACACTCGAATCGGTTATCGAAGCAATGGAAGCCGAACTCCTTCCTTTTGGGGTTGTACAGCGCCAGCAGGTCACCATTGTTGTCGAATATGACGTAGTTATGGGAGAACCAGTGGAGCAGGTAAAGCCCATGCGTGGGCCAAGGCCTACCAAAGTCAGACAAGTTGAGGTGTCCCATTTCATTTCGTTACACCTGAAAATATTGGAAGGATGAGAGAGAGGAAGGAGGAGAGAGAGGAAAGAGGAGAGAGAGGAAAACAAAATGTTAACCCTACTACTACATGACATGCCTGTCATACACAATATAGCTACACTACATGACCAAAGGGTATGTGGACACCTGCTCGATGAACATCTCATTCCAAATTCATGGGTATTAAATATGGAGTAGGTTCCCCTTTGCTGCTATAAAAGCTTCCACACTCTAGGTTTGTGTGCGGCTGCTTTGGCCATGGAAACCCATTTCATGACGCTCCTGCCGAACAGTTCTTGTGCTGATTTTGCTTCCAGAGGCAGTTTGGAACTCGGTAGTGAGTGTTGCAACCGAGGACAGACAATTTTTACGCTCTTCAGCACTTGGCGGTCTCATTCTGTGAGCTTGTGTGGCCTTTCACTTCTCAACTGAGCCGTTGTTGGTCCAAGACGTTTCCACTTCACAATAACAGCACTTACAGTTGACATCTCTAGCAGGGAAGAAAGTTAACGAACTAACTTGTTGGAAAGGTGGCATCGTTGAAAGTCACCGAGCTCTTCAATATGGCCATTCTACTGGCAATGTTTGTCTATGGAGAATGCATGCTGTGTGCTCGATTTTATACACCTGTCAGCAACGGGTTTGGCTGAAATAGCCAAATCAACTAATTTGAAGGGGTGTCCTATACTTTTGTATGTATTTCTATGTGAGAGTTCCACAACGTTGTGCCCTACTGGATTGAGTGGACTGAAGCCAAATACCGGTTTCCTGATCCTGTCACAACCTATAACAACCTAATACAACCTAACCACTCTGCCATCCTAATTTTCTGAGCCACAAACTCAACCTATTCTAACCTCATTCTGCATGTAATGCTGCTCTCAAACTTCATAGTAGTTTATGATCGGAGTTGAAGAAGTTGAGGTCAGTAGCTTGTGAACCTTTGTTTATATTGAAACACTCAAATATTTTTTTCATTAATAAAAGTAAAAGCTGATACTGTAATTCACAAACTATACAATAGGTGTTTGATGTTACAGATGAGAGGTCAAATTGTAAAAACAGCCTGCGGTAACTGTTACTATGTTGCCATGAACACACACGAGCACGCACGTGCGCTCTCTCTCTTCCACTCTCTCTCTCACACACACACACACACACACACACTCATACAAACTTTTTTATGAAGTAGATAGGGTTCTTGCTGTACCTATTCTGTGTCCTTCTAGTGAGTGTTTTACGGGTATTATTCTATAATTAAGTACAGTAATTAGGACTAACCTAATGCAATTGTCTTAAACCTAATTTATACCGTATGTACACAATGTAAGACTGTACTTAACTACACAAAATGTAGCAAACACGTGCAGTGACGCAATTTGTAACTTGACGCTACTATGTTTTTCATTCTCTCATTTCAAGACTTCACCACTGTATTATTGATGTTAATAAATAAACATTAAAGACTGATTTTGAGACTGTTCAATTAACATACTTGTCATGTTCTATTTAGTTTGTCAAAGGTTTCCAAAGTCCATAAAGAAATACTGTTTTCAACTATGTTATATTTTGAGTATTAATTATATTAGACTACTTTTTTTAATCAACCTCACGTCGCTCTCAACGATGATTGGTGTGTGTGTGTGTGTATGGTTTTCGATGATATGTAGGCCAATCAGTGATTGATGTGCGTGAGTATGGTGAGAAAAACAACCAATGAGCGGGCATACACATGACAAAAGTCACGTGACCCGTGGGGCTGAACCATGGCGGATGTCGAGACAACGAAATCTTTGAACGGTTTGCTGAATGGAATAGCACAACTAGTGTATTACAATAATGCTGAAATAACAGAGGAACTTTTGAAAAATGAACTTTATCCAGACTTAACGCCGGAGGAGTTTCGCGCGATGCATGAAAAGATGAAAGGTCTTTTAAAGGTACTGTGAACTTTGCATTTGGACATCATTCTCACCTGATTCCTCTTGTGTTGTTTGACTTGAGAAACGCAACTAGCGACATTATTATGGGGATAGGCAATAGGTAGCAAATAGTTACATGTTTCAAATGCTCAACCTCGTCCTGCAGCCCATATGCTTGAAACCTGTTTCTCTATTGTCTTTCTTTAATTGTCTCTGTTTTGGTAAGATTTTACAGACATAAAGCTTTCAGCTCAATCAGTTAATTTAATGTGTACAAGTGGCATTGTAAATAAATTGCTAGGATAGGGTGTGTGGATTCATTCATGTTGACAACGGTGCTTTTCAATGATAGATCAGTTTGTCTTCCCTACAGGCTGAGATTTACATGTCACTAGATGGCAGCACTAGAACACCTGTGTAGACACATGTCAACTTCCCTTCAATGTCCTTGTTTTTTAAAAATGTTTTTTTATTGAACCTTTATGTAACTAGGCAAGTCAGTTAAGAACATTCTTATTTACAATGACGGCCTACCAAAAATGCAAAAGGCCTCCTGCTGGGACGGGGGCTGGGATAATAAATAAAATATAAATATAGAACAAAACAAACATCTCGGCAAGAGACAACACTACATAGACCTAAGACAACAACATAGCAAGGCAGCAACACAACAACATGGTAGCAAATTGATGTGGAGATGACTGTCTACATTTCTTTCTTGACCAGGCCAAGATAATACAACTAGAAAAACATCAACCTCTTTGTTAGACTAACAAATCTCTGCTTGTTTTCTTCTCCCCCTCTCAGTCCATCGCCGCTGCTAACATGGACCAGGCCCAGCTGGAAGCCTTCCTGACTGCCCAGACCAGGAAGCAGGGCACGGGGGGTGTGAGCGCCGAGCAGGCGGCCGCCCTCTCCCGGTTCTGGAAGAGCCATCGGGCCCGTGTGAGGGAGAGCCTGCTGGGCCAGAGCCGCTGGGAGCCCGGCCTGAAGGGCCTCACCTGGAGGGTGGACCTCCAGACCTCAGCCAGCAGAGGGGGGGCCGCCAACATTCCTGTGGCCCTGGTGGAGCTGGAACTGGGCAGGGCTGGAGAGGTGAGAGGAAAGGGGAGTTGAAGTAGGGGTGGGGGGAGAGGAAAAGGCCCACACTCTAAAATACCAGTCACACTGACTGTACAAGCACATTACATGGCTGCCTGCAATTAGACCAATGTTATGTTTTGATTCCCAAGTTGTGCTTTCAGACATAGTAAATTATGGAAATCAACAGGCTTTCTGCTCTGGACTTGTTCCATAATGTGCCCCAGGTGGGTGGAATTTGCACATTTTGATTTTAAACCATCTAATTAGTCCTAAAGTTAAATCTCCACCCACCCGGCCCACCGTGTTGAACCTCTAAGAAATCTAATGTGAATATAGTTTGCATAGTCCTACATTATGAGGACGCTGAAGAGCACATGTCATTCAGAACGCATCAGTGGCTTTGTTCTCACCTTCCTCTTTCCTGCTTTAGCAGTATATTTATTACATTGTCACAGTTCCACATTTTTGTGTCTGATGTACCAGCACTACATACACTAGTCTGCCTCTATCCTGTTAGTCCTCAACCTAACACATACAGTTGAAGTCGGAAGTTTACATACACCTTAGCCAAATTCATTTAAACTCAGTTTTTCACATTTCCTGACATTTAATCCTAGTAAACGTTCCCTGTCTTAGGTCAGTTAGGATCACCACTTTATTTTAAGAATGTGAAACTTCTGACCCACTGGAATTGTGATACAGTGAAATAATCTGTCTGTAAACAATTGTTGGAAAAATTAATTGTCATGCACAAAGTAGATGTCCTAACCGACTTGCCAAAACTATAGTTTGTTAACAAGAAATTTGTGGAGTGGTTGAAAAACAAGTTTTAATGACTCCAACCTAAGTGTATGTAAACTTCCGACTTCAACTGTATCTATAAGCTATATGCCAAATGTTGATTGGCTTTGGTTTGGTCATAGATCAGAAGGAAAAATATTTTCCCATATTTGGTTTGTAAAGCCGCTATGGGCCAGAGCCGCTGGGAGCCCGGCCTGAAGGGCCTCACCTGGAGGGTGGACCTCCAGACCTCAGCCAGCAGTCTGGCGCTGCCCAGATGTCCACATGGATATTCCGTAGAGCGTCTGAGAGCGGGGAAAATATGTTGACGTGTGGCCCAAATGGCACCCTATTCCCTATAGGGCATTACTTTTGGCCAGAGGGAATAGGGTGCCATTTGGGACGCACTACAAGTCAACTGACAGACCCCAGCTGACGCCACCACCACGGAGGTTACAGGTCTGGGATCAGCTTGCCCCACTCCTTTCCTCATCTTAATCACCAACGGCCAAAGCACCGACCTGACTCTATTCCAGCTATCGGACAACGTCTTATCTGCATGACTGAGCTACATCCATCCTATGGTTGGTTGGTTGGTGGGTTAGTTTGTCCCGCTAATGCTTCTATAGCCTTGACTCTCTAGAGCAGGGCTGCCCAACCCTCTTCCTGGAGATCTACTGTCCTGTAGGTTTTCAGTCCAACCCCAATTAAGCATATCTGATTCAGCTAGTTAAGGTCTTGTTGAGCAGCTAATTAGTAGAATCAGGTGTGTTAAATTAGGGTTGGACTGAAAACCCACAGGATGGTAGATCTCCAGGAAGAGGGTTGGGCAGCCCTGGTCTAGAGTCAACTGCTTAAAAAGGCTATACAGAACTTTTGCTTCGGAGGGTGCTCTAGAACCAAAAGGGGTCCGGCAGAAATATTGCCCAGAAATGACCTAATTTAACAGGAAAATGAATATGAACCATACAGAATACAATCACGACAACATTTCAAATGGATTCCTGTTCCTTTTGCGTGTCTCATCTTCTAATAGACCAGAGTGACCCGCTTTCATTCAACACACAGGCCTATTTACTTTGAATCGGGTAGCTCCCTGTAGACTTGAGCTAAAATGGAGCACGGCTTCCACTCCCACTTATTTAAATACACTTGGTATAGCCTAATAATGGGCTGGGTGGTGTCTGCTTCGGCTTTTATCTGGGGTCAACAAGATCTAATCTGACCCAATCACTTTCATGCTGTAACCACAGCCACTGTTCCTTTTCATGGGTACTAAAGCAGATTCAAAGCTGATTTATGAAGACATCATTTGTACTAGGGTGAATAGAAGTGGTCTGTTGACATTTTGATTTTGATTTGGCAGTGGGAGAGACTGTTTTCCGTTTGTGAGAACTTTTAACTAAGAATTCCAATGTGTGTACTTCTTACAATAACGTGATAAATCGATAACTTCACTTTGTAGTCTAGTAGCGTAGTTGTAACATTTACAGCATGCAAACTAGAGGCCAGCAGACCGTTGGTAGTCTGTGTGGAGTAAGGTTAGCAAGGTCACATGCAATGTTTCTACAGGTTAATCGCCCCTCATCTATAAATCAAACAGTTGCACGAGTCTGAAATATGCAGTACATGTTTTCTGATAAGGAGGCCAATTTGGTTCTGTAACAGTTTGTAATTGGGTCAGTAATCGAACGATTGCTGGATCGAATCCTCGAGCTGACATGGTAAAAGTCTGTCATTCTGCCCCAGAGCCCCAGTTTAACCCAGTGTTCCCCGGGCACCGAGGACGTGGACTTCGATTTTTAAGGCAACCCTCCGCACCTCTCTGATTCAGAGGGGTTTGGTTAATGCGGAAGACACATTCAGTTGTACAACTGACTAGGTATCCCCCTTTTTATCATTTGCTCAGTGATTGTGGTTAAAATATCCTCTATCCTACCCACACATACTATTCTCAGCAACTGACTGTTTATCAGGTGCTGTGAAATAGTAAACCAATTCTGTTGGTTTTAGGGAAGTCCCCTGATGTCGTTGTTCAATGGATCTATTTACTTAGCTGAGAGAAGCTACGTAAATAGCACCACTGATGGCTGTGCTCTCCCCTTTGAGTATGACCACTGTACATGCTGTACGTTCTATTGAATTCTCAGAGCTCCAGAACTAAACCGGCTGTACGTGGGTAATGTATGAGGGTGTAGTTTCCACATCTTTACATTTCATATAGTGAAACATACACATGTTCCTGTTCTGTAGGCACGAAACGTTATGAAACATTTCAAAATGGAGGTGCTACAGGATCTTGTCCAATAAGAACACATATTTGTTTTTCCCCTTGTAAAACATTTTGTCCTACTGAACACCATTAACTAAGCCCATCCACGTGTTGGTCTTTTTTCATCTGGATGACAGCCTAAGCCTTAGTGCATTACATTTGGCAGACAGTGTTTTGCACCAGTGATCTATGGAGTTGAGGAGCTCTCAGTTGACGTTTGATTTACAAGACAAGCTTGGATCGTTTGTCTCTGTCGTTAGGCGTTGCCTTTACCCACAGCGACCCAACCTCCATTACCTTGTGAAGTCAAAGACATAATGCACTAACGATATCAGGCAGAAAGAATGTTGATTGAATCCCTATGACCAAATAGTTTTTGACCAAAGTGTCAAAAGGGAAGGTTTTTTCTGTGTGTGTGTGACAATTTCAAGACTTAGGAAAGTGAAGAAATATGATAGGTATGAGGCATTCCAATTCCTGCCTATAGATGAGAGCTGGCATGTAACATTAGGTATCTTTAATTCGAGGGTGGAGAGTCAAAAGACATGGGAAGAGGAGGATGATTGCTTATTACACATTATCTCCCTGTCCTATTTTCTCAGGATGTTGGCTTATAACTGTTCTTACATGTCAATGTATTGACCTACAGGGCAAACATAGAAGGCATGACCAATTCTTCTCTCCACACAGGTGATTTCTCAGAGGACTGCACAGTGAAATCTTAAATTACATTTTTTCTGCTTGTCTTCTCTCCCATCATTCTTCTGTTTGTTGTATCTCGATAACAGTAAATGGGAGGACACTTGTATTCCCAGGGTATCCAGCCTGGTCTCATAGACTAGCCGGTGCATAGTAAATGTAAATCCGGCCCACTCAAATTAGTATGATATGTTACGTTTGGTATGGTTACATAAGACCGATGGTTCCATAAGAATCTCATCACGACCAATTTTAGCTAGTTAGCAACTTTAACTACTTGCTACTTTGCAACTACTTAGCATGTTAGCTAACCCTTTCCTTAACCCTTTAACCTAACTCTTAAACTTAACCCTAACCGCTAGCCTAGCTAACGTGAGCAAATGTTAGCCACCTTGCTAGAATTCGTAACATATCATACGTTTTGCAAATTCTTAACATATTGTACGTTTACAAATTTGTAACATATTATACTTTTAGCAAATTTGTAACATATATCATACGAAATGGGTGATGGACACCCACAAATGAATACGTACCATACAAAACGTAACATATCATACCAAATGGGAGTGTATCGGATTTACATACCCAAACCTGGTCTCAGAGCATTTCTAATTATTCTGTATCATATCTCACGATAAGCCTTGGCTCTGTTTTGGCCAGCGCTCTCGTTATCTCATGTCTTGTTATTGTTTTTCCAGTAAACAAATACATTAGCGTTTCGCGTGATCCTGAGCGTGACCTTTTGAGTGCATTAAATGAGTTCTCTAATATATGATGACAGATCCGGTAGACTCATAGGTGCCTCCAATACGGAAGAAACTAATGGGTGTAGCAACAGTGAGTCAGCATTCCAACTCTGTGTGCATCCCAAATGACCCTGTATTCCCTACATAGTGCACTACTTTTGATCAAAGCCTATGGCCCTCAAAAATAGTTCACTATATAAGGAATAGATTGCCTGACTTGAGACACAGCCTGACTTGAGAAACTACTATATTCAGACGTAGGGAGTGGTTGGTGGTTATTGGCTATGCACACAATGGTGATGGAAGATAGATTTGGATAGGCCTACTGTTGTCTTTTGGTTGACCTGTCTGACCTGTAGTGTGTCTAAAATGACAGTTTGTATTCAGTGTCTTCTGATTCCTTTTGTATTATAAATGTTAGTCGCCTGTCAGTGTTTAGCAAACCATTGTCTCGGTTAATTGTGCCAGGTATGCTGTGTAGGCCTATATAGCATATCATTCTGTTTATTGTGCTGTTAACAGTGTGTAGAAGCAACAAACACATGCGTACTATTAATGCTCTCTGAGAGAACTTAAACACTTAGAGTGCATCGATGGTTTGCAACGTAGTTCATTCTCAATGCTTTTTCCCTCCGCACATGGCTAGCATAACAGCACATACTTAACCGAACAGGATAAACACTTGTATCATTCAACATACAGTATCAGGAATGTCTTCACTAGTAACCAAACAGGACCTACCGGAACTATTCCAATTAGAAATGCTTGTTCTGTACACAATGGCGCTGGAGGGGAGGCCTGCCGTCTTATTGGCTAGTTTTTTGTTGCCTTGTTCGTAACTTGTTTTGTACATAATGTTGCTGCTACTGTCTCTTGTGACCGAAAGAGCTTCTGGACATCAGAACTGCGATTGTTCACCTCAAACTGGACGAAGAGTTCTTCAACGAGTCAGACGGATGGATATACTACTACAGACACCCAACAAGGCCCAGATCCCCGTGATTCGCTGGAGAAGGAAACAGAGATTTAGTGGAAGAAGACCCGGTTGCCTTGTGAGGATCAGGCGATGAGAGGCTAATCTGCCCTTGCCTTCCGTCCTGCTAGCTAATGTTCAATCGCTGGAAAATAAATGGGACGAGCTGAAAGCACGTATATCCTACCAACGGGACATTTAAAAACTGCAATATCTTAAGTTTCACAGAGTCGTGGCTGAACGACGACATTAAGAACATACAGCTGGCGGGTTATACACTCCATCGGCAGGACAGAACAGCAGCCTCTGGTAAGACATGTGGCGGGGGCCTATGCATATATGTGAACAACAGCTGGTGCACGATATCTAAGGAAGTCTCGAGGTTTTGCTCGCCTGAGGTAGAGTATCTCATGATAAGCTGTAGACCACACTATCTACCTAGAGAGTTTGTCTGTATTTTTTTGTAGCTGTCTACATACCACCACAGAGCGATGCTGACACTAAAACCGCGTTCATTGAGCTGTATAGCGCCATTAGCAAACAGGAAAACGCTCATCCAGAGGCGGCACTCCTAGTGGCCGGGGACTTTAATGCAGGGAGACTTAAATCTGTTTTACCTCCTTTCTACTAGCATGTTAAATGTACAACCAGAGGGAAAAAAATTCTAGACAACCTTTACTCCACACACAGAGACGCATACAAAGCTCTCCCTCGCCCTCCATTTGGCAAATCTGAACATAATTATATCCTCCGGATTCCTGCTTACAAGCAAAAATTAAAGCAGGAGGCACCAGTGACTCGGTCTATAAAAAAGAGGTCCGATGAAGCATCATGTTGTGGGGGTGCTTTTCTGCAGGAGGGACTGGTGCACTTCACAAAATAGATGGCATCATGAGGGAGGAAAATTATGTGGATATATTGAAGCAACATCTCAAGACATCAGTCAGGAAGTTAAAGCTTGGTCGCAAATGGGTCTTCCAAATGGACAATGACCCCAAGCATACTTCCAAAGTTGTGGCAAAATGGCTTAAGGACAGCGAAGTCCAGGTATTGGAGTGGCCGTCACAAAGCCCTGACCTAAATCCCATAGAAAATTTGTGGGCAGAACTGAAAAAGCGTGTGCGAGCAAGGAGGCCTACAAACCTGACTCAGTTACACAGGCTCTGTCAGGAGTAATGGGCCAAAATTCACCCAACTTATTGTGGGAAGCTTGTGGAAGGCTACCCGAAACGTTTGACCCAAGTTAAACAATTTAAAGGCAATGCTACCAAATACTAACTGAGTGTATGTAAACCTCTGACCAACTGGGAATGTGATGAAAGAAAGAAATTCTGAAATAAACCATTCTCTCCTATTATTCTGACATTTCACATTCTTAAAATGCAGTGGTGATCCTAACTAACCTGAGACAGGGAATTTTTACTAGGATTAAATGTCAGGAATTGTGAAACTGAGTTTAAATGTATTTGGCTAAGGTGTATGTAAACTTCTGACTTCATCTGTACATATTACCTTGACACCTGTGCCCCTGCACACAGACATTGAATCTGTATATAGCCCCTCTATTGTTATTTACTGCTGCTCTTTAATTATTTGTTATTCTTATCTCTTAGTTTTTTAAATTTATTTTCTTAAGTCGGCATTGTTGATTAAGGGCTTGTAAGTAAGCATTTCACTGTAAGGTCTAAACCTGTTGTATTCGGCGCATGTGACAAATAAAATTGGATTTGATTTGATAACGTTTGCTACGTTGTACACTAATGAATATACACCCCCTGGTTACCTGTGTTTTCTCATGTCCAGCCGAACGGGCATGTGGCACTATGTGGGTCACTGTGGGGTCAAGCCCATTGAGAACGTGTACAGGTGATCAGTTGCCGGTGCTACTGGTGTCAGCAGTCGCTCCGGTGCCATTTCCCTCAGATCTGTGACAGTCTGCCGCTCCCCTGGTACTGAGAATGAGGCCAGCAGAGCAGCACACCCTTGAAGACAAGATACCACTTAGTTGAAGTCTCTACTGTGCTGTTGTATGAGAGGAGTTATACATAAATTCAGTTGCTGTCACTATGGTGAATTTACTACCTTTTTTTCACCTGAGAGTAGAGGAAGATTAGGATTGAGGTGTGCCTCATATGGTACTTAGTTGACAATTTAGTAGGCTAAACAAGTTGGCTAAATACTAAATGTAATGGTATTGAGGCTAATGAGGTGCACTTATACAGTAACTGTTTTGCAGCCTAATAAAAGTAAATTATTATAGGTGTTCAGGGCAAGCCTATGCAAGGAGTCGTTCAGCCTATGCAAGGGGATTACACAGAGTAACTTCATCTATCAAGTCCTCACTTTTATTTATTTAACTAGGCAAGTCAGTTAAGAACAAATTCTTATTTACAATGACGGCCTATACCGGCTGAACCCGGATGACGCTGGGCCAATTGTGCGCCGCCCTATGGGACTCCCGATCCCGGCTGGTTGTGATACAGCCTGGATTCACTAAGCCACGAGGTTTGTGTTTTATAGACTTGAGTGACAGTTGAACAATGCACATGGCATTCCATTAAGCCGAGGTGGATGGACAGCTTCAAGAGGGTCCTCTCTCTCGCCAACCGAAATGAACACTGAATCGTCCCGGGCAACAGACACGCTTTAAACCCTGTGCTTCAATCAAACAAATGACGGTGGAAAGAAATAGGGCAGCGGTAGCCAGTAACCAGGCAACCGTTCTTTAAGAGCGGTGATGGGGCCCTTGTGTAGTGATGTCCACTCTCGGGAACAATCAGACTAACAAAGACATGGACAGATGGAGGGTCTTGTGTCCTATTGTGGCCACCCAGGGACGTTCATGTTTCAGTAATAAAGATGCTACACATCATAGAAATGGATGAGTAGATGGGCCAATCACACGATCTACACATGGTCTGTGTACACTGCTACTCATTTGAAAATATACTCTGACTCAAATATCTCAATGTTTTGCATGTCAGCAACCAACTTTTCAAGATGTATAACTTTCAAAATACAGCTGGTGTGATGCAAGTTCTATATTTTGAAAACTTGATTGCTGACATGCAAACCATTTTGGGACTATATCAATAGTGGACTAATGAAAAATACCAAAATATAGTTTTTAGGGTGGAGTTTTCCTTTAAGGGCAGGTGCTATAGTTGCTCTCCTGCCTTTACTTCACTGTTCTGGGACCAGCTTCCATATTCTAGTCCTAACTGTGACCATTATGAGTTGTGGCATCATGTTTAATACTCAAAAGTAGCTCTTCAAGGGGTATGGATGTCCTTGGACAGTCAACTGTTTTAAATTTTATTTTTTATTTTTAAGCGGTCTCTTTTTCCCTCATTTGTCCTTCATCCCTTGTGCCTTTCGTCATCTCTCTTTGATGGCACACTGGTTAAAGGTCACATTCTTACTAGTGATATTGGAGGCAATTTTTTTTTAAATGCCTCCGAGGGTAAGAGGGAATGAAAGTGAGAGTTTCAAGGGACCCTGTTATGAGTAGGGAAAACTCAAATGGTTGTGCTACAGGCATAGTGTCGCTATATTTAGGCCAACTGTTGCCTTTTTATTTGTGTCAGTAAGTGACGCTTCCTGTACCTCCTAGGTCATCGCACGCACCACTTACCACTTAACAGTCTTCTGAAATCTTTGTCCACTGTATTAGTTTCTTGGTAACACGTTAAAAATAACTTTATTGAATAAGCATAATTTATAAACCTTTAAAAAAATATATATAGATTTTTTTTTTTTAATGTAGAAGCATTTATAATGGCTTATTCATGAATGTTTATTTCCATTAGTCCTTTTTAGTTTGTTGTCCATTGGAAAGAGAAAGAACAAGTGTTTGGTCCTAACAGAATGTGTCTGGACCACATCCTGGGCCTAGGATCCTTGCTTAACTTTCTGACCCCATTTTTACACACCCACTTCTTCCTGTAGCACAAAGTGTTGAATAAGCTTTCAAAAGGTTCAATGGAGGTCACAAACTGGCTTAGATCTCAGGTCCCATCTTTAGCACCACTGCAAAACCAGTCTAGTTCTTACAGCTCTTTGATGTCATTCAGTGGATGTTTATAGGAGTTTCCTCATCTGACCTTTGCTCCCACCTTAAAATAGGACTTGATGTGAACTTCTCCCTCTGCAGTAAAGTTGAAAGGTTCCTATTATCACAATGTTTCTGATGTCACGTCATTTGAGCTACAGCCCTCAACCAATCATCCATGAAGTAGGCTCTACTGCCTGTTGTCTTGTTCTTTAAAATACTGTCCCTATTTTACCTTTCCCTTCTCCTTCCCCCATCCCTTTCACTCTTCTCCGTTCTCATTTTCCTTCCAGGACTCAGACTTTGTGTGTCTGGAGTTTGACGAGGCGAAGGTGAACCAGGTGTTGAAGAAGATGGCTGAGATCCAGGAGAGCATCGACACCATCGTACACCGCAGCTAGGGTCTAAATGTGTGTGTGAGTGAAAGAAAGAGAGGAACGTCCCCATTCTGTAAAAAAAAAAGTTTTTATTTTCCTGTCATTTCCCTTCTTTCTATGACTTGGACAGAAAACATTAGCCTGCCATACAGCAGACAGGACAAATATGCCTTAAAGATGTGTCTTTATACCTTTTTATTTACTGTACACACTGGCTAGCTAATTTCTTACAGTAAGTCCTATCTGTTGAATCTAACATTGGCCTTATTTACTCCAAAGGGGATATTGTTCTATTACTGCTAGAGAAGATAACATGCTGTGTTTCTTTTGTTTTTGTGGCCTGGAAGGAAGACTTCTTTTCACGTACAGAACTTACACTACTGTTATGCTTGATTTTACGATTAGTGCAATGTCCATTTTGTACGTACCCATTGCCATTCCAGACAGTGACACGTTGATATTTTCAGTTTAAGCCTAGTAAACCTAACATCCCCTTGCTTAATGTTGGGCAGACAACTTGTACAATATCGTTGTTCCCAAATGAGCTGCTTCGTTCCACAGTATTACTATCACCATCGTGAATTTCCTTCTGGGGGAAATGTGCTTCACAGCCCCTCGAAACATTCTGACTGCCTGACCTGGCCTAGACTTTCAACACTGGGCACAGACCAGGGGTGTAGGATATTGGGTGAGGTGAGACATTCACAACATTGCAAATAGAACTGACAAGATGATCTGTTCTACGTACCACATATTCAGATAATTCTTTTGCATGGTTGCACCCTCCTGGACAGGCCCACGTGCTGTCCCAATTGGCCCAATGGCTTACATATCCTTATTTTCTTGTCTCATTTATTTTGGTTTGAAAGACTTGATTTCTTGAAAAGTAAAATGATGGAAATGTATCTGGTCCTTTGAACTGTCAGTGATCATGAAAGAGAAAAAAACTAACATTTATTCATCCATAGTAATGTCATAAAGATGAATTTGTACAATGAAGGTTAGAGCTGGGACTATAAACCAAAAACAATCAATACTGACCGAACCAACCATTTTTATCTAAGACATTTTACTGATATTGACGATAAGTAGCCTTTACTAGAGGAATGTGTCCTTTTAAATTCAGTAAGTCTGCTAATATGCATTATTTCTAACTGGGTAATTGATAGCTACAACATTCAAAGTAGTTTTAAGGGTAATACAAAAGAAGTAACTGGTTCACATTCATGTTATCAATTTATCGTTCAGTTGGTCGTTATCGTAATAATTCAGTCAATTTATCACGATATGGCTTTTTGTCCATATCGCCCAGCTCTAATGAAGGTTCATGTCATCTTGTTACCCCCATCTGCAGAATGGGATATCAACCCACCGTAACAGGCTACCAAGCTAAACACTTTGGACCAGGTATAATTGAAAAAATAATAAACTGTCACAATGTATCAACGCCTGCTTTTCATTTTGTCTTTGTAATTAATAAAACAAAGTTAAAGGACCTGATCACCTCTTTCTGCGTCGTCCGCATTCCAAGAACCATAGGTCCTCCTCGAATGTTCCTGCTCAAAGTCTGGACGGTAGCGATAGTGTTACTGTTTGACAACCAAGCCGACTTGCACTGCTGCCTCTGAAATGAGGAGTGGAGGAGGGGTGGCTGGCTTCCTGACGACAGGGGGGAGAGAATGACACTCAGGGCTTTGATAAGGTGGGGGAAGTTGATTCATACACACCCTTTGTGTGCCACCACCACAGGGAGCTGACTGGGTCTGAGAGGACAGATACACCCTCGTACACAAGGACAAATTCTTGTGTGTCCGCATCACACCCTCCTTGGAAAGTGACAGGAGGAAGATTTCAGGCCTTATCTTGGTATCTTTAATGCGGTTGTGTGACATGATGATTGTAGTCACAAGGGGCAGGTTGAAGATTTGGTGGCTTACTCATCTGCCGTAAGCTGAGCTGACCTGTAGGCCCTGTAACCCACTAGTCTTCTAGTGTACATTCACACCCTCTCGCCGTCAACTAAGTAACCAAAGTCAGCTCTGTAATCCAGTCATCGTCAACTCCGTAACCCAAGTCAACTACGTCATCCAGGCACTGCCAACTACGTAACCCGAAGAGAAACCCAGCACTCTAGCCAAACATCTCAGCCTGGAGGTGTCAGCCTTACATGGGACCCGGAGGTCCCATTTTACAACTGCTTTAAACTGGATGTGGATTAGACAACAGACGGCTACAGCTGTCATACTGTAACATCTAGATCTCAAAGGCATTATTGACGACTCATCACTGTTTGGTTCTATTTGGACCAATCCCAGCTTGTAATGTAACAACAGCATGTGTACCGTTGAGGCACATGGACAGTGTCCAAAGTTTACCAGAGTTCAAGAGGGAATTTTTAGTAAGGAGTGGGCTTTGGTTAAGGACTAGCGCAGGGGCGTGTGATGGTTTAGGCTTGAAAGTGCTCGCTGACGAAAGCATGACTCCGTAGACTCCCTGCTTACATCCCTGATTGCCTCCCAAATTACATCATATTTCCTATATAGTGCACTACATTTGGGCCCATAGGGCTCTGTCAAAAGTAGTGCACTGTGTAGAGAATAGGGTGCTAATTGGGACTCAGACCCAGAGACATTCAATTAGCAGTTATAAATAAATCAGACTGAGTTCTAGTTGTAATTATGGCATCGGACCATGTTTACGACAGGCGATAAAGAAATTGACTTTCCAGCTAACCCAATTATACCAGCCTGTAGTCATTCTTTTGTGTTTGAGTCTGCCTTGTATTTAGAGACAAGCAGCAAGGGTTCTGCCTCCCATGCACGTTCCTCGTCTTTCATCGTGTTAGTGCATGTTAGATGGGGTCCACTGCATTAGCAGATAAAGTGGAGGAGGCCATGGTAACAGTGGTTGTGTTGTGGTTACTCAGAGCTCACCAATCTCACACGGCTTTCACTCTGTCCAACTCCTATTAGTAAACAAAATGTTACAGCGTGAAATCTTATGCGTTCGGGTCTTTTTGGCACCTGAACAACATGGATAACACGCATCTCAATCCAGCAGGTACCTAAGCACTAATGGTTTCTTTGGACAGGCCCAGGAGTGGACAAGATGATGCATTTTCAATTTGACATGATCTCCTGATAGAGAGAATTTGGCACGAATACTTAAGGCCCCGTACTATTGCCAAATACGGTTGTCACTCATTTGAGTGCTTAATACCACACACTACCAGTTATGAACAAGCATGACAACTGTACTATAGAGTTCTGCCAAATACAGGTGGGGTGGTGACACTCAAAGTTGAATCTAGTTAATATGTAAATAAGCAAGCAAGTGTGTGTGTGTGTGTGTCGCAACCAGAGTTGACTATTGAACTGGGAAATTAGGAACTTTGAGAGGCTTGAAATGGATTTAATTGCATTGTCACTTCCTTTTAGAGAGTCTTAATGGTGTTGGGGTTGACTGGAGAACAGGGCTTTTGCCATTCTCAAGTAAAGGAAAAGCTCACACAACACTGCTTCCCCGAAGGATGAAACGGCCAGAGTGACACTGCCGAGAAAGTTATGTTAAAGAGGACGTACTATAAGATTACTGTAAAGAGGAAGTCGAAGCATGTGAGGCAGAGATAGTGTACCGGAAACCCCTGTAGTCTTGAATCACCGGCCGAAACCTCTCCATAAGAGGATTTACCTTCTAAAACATTTCATCTAACATTACATCCTACTATATTTCACTGAAATCTGCAGCCAATTTTGTTTAGTCATTCATTTGAAAACTATGTATTTCAGTATAGAACATTGCATTTTGTAAATGAAACCCTGTCACTTACAGTATACAAAACATTAGGAACACCTGCTCTGTACATGATAGACTGACCAGGTGAATACAGGTGAAAGCTATGATCCCTTATTGATGTCACTTGTTAAATCCCCTTCAATCAGTGTAGATGAAGGGAAGGAGACAGATTAAAGAAGGATGTGTAAGCCTTGAGACAGGGATTTTGCATGTGTGCCAGTCAGAAGGTGACTGGACAAGACGAAAGATTGAAGTGCCTTTGAACGGGTTATGGTAGTAGGTACCAGGCGCACCAGTTTGAGTGTCAAGAACTGCAATGCTGCTGGGTTTTTACATGCTCAACAGTTTCCTGTCTGTATTAAGAATGGTCCATCACCCAAAGGACATCCAGCCAACATGACAACAGTGGGAAGCATTGGAGTCAACATGGGCCAGCATCCCTGGGGAACACTTTCAATACCTTTGTAGAGTCCATGCCCCAACAAATTGATGCTGTTCTGAGGACAACGGGTGGTGCAACTCCACATTAGGAAGGTGTTCTTAATGTTTTGTATACAGTGTATATACTATATCTACCCATAAAGATACAAACAACACATTTAATTATGGAGTCCATATATGAACTTGGGACCGCAAGCTCATAAAATAGATGGTAATCACAGTGGAGCTTTTGGTTCTGTAAAGGCAAGACAGAAACGCTGGTTGACATTTATGACAGTCATGAATCTTGCCCTGGAGGCAGAACTGAGCGATTTACGCTAACTGCGCCAGCTGCAAAGTACATATTGGCCTAGTGGGGTCGCCAATTATTATTTTTAGTGTTATTGGTGTGGTTAAGGTTAGAGTTAGTTTTAAAATCCGATGTTATGACTTTGTGGCTGTGCGAGCTATAGTGACCACTCTGTAGAGCTGCCTCCAGGGCAAGATTCATGACAATAAATTACAACCTGCGACAGACACACTGTAATAACTGAGTTGACTTGGGGGAGGGTGACATGAGGATGTGGGTTAGTCATTGTCAGTGATCCTCAACAAACAACATTAACTGAAACAATATTTGAAGCCATGTATACTATGCATTCAACTGAATTCGCTCATTCAGTCTCTGTCTACTTGTATAGCGAGGCAAATAAAAGTGCTCTACCTTGGTTTTACAATATGAGAAGTCTAAATGACATGCTCTCCCAACATATTCAGTAAAGTACACAAGAAAAGGAAACACGCTGCCCCTAGTTAATATCAAAGGGTACGTCACATAATTCAAGGAGGAGTCGTGCCCCTCAAACTTTACGCTAAGAAAAAAAATACGAATATAATTTTTTCTCCCACTGATCTGAACGCAGGCTGGAATTTTCCTCTTCCTGAAAATGCGGAGGGTGAGTAGAAGTCGATATCAGAGAGGAACAGACCTAGAACGTTACTTAAGGCGTGTTCTTTCTCTCTCATTTTGGCAAGGCATTGACTTTCACTTTACACAGGACTTCTACTGTGATCTGTGAAATATTAAACGAACCTGGATTGCTTATAGTGAGCATAGGCACCTCACTCAAAAGTTATGCTTCTTGTAACTTTTTGCGGAAAAAGGATCATATTCATATAGACTCGTTTTGTAGGCTACACTATAGGCGGCGGGCCAAGATGTGGCTCCTTGGATTGGAAACTTTGCTATTCAGGTAAAGTATAGCAACCAGGTTTAGAGAATACATGCTGTTTAACCGTTTTGGTTAGCATATTATAACTTAGAAGACCATTAATTGCGTTTGAGTCCTGCTGCTATAGCAAAAATTATATTAGATTCTAATATTGCAACGCCACCATAGCTACGTATGCCAGATAGGAAAAACATATGAACGTTATTAATTTTGCTTCCATCAGTTTTGCTCCTATAAATACGAGTATTTGATCAATGTTAGATTATATAATGAATAATCATTACTTTAACCATTAATCAAACATTGTTTCTAGGGGAAAGTTGACAGTTTATCACCTGTAATGAACATAGTAACTGTTGATAATTACTTCATAATGGGTCGTTCAATGTAATTTCATCAAGCCATGACATCCACCATCTCTTATTGTTCAGAAATTGTTTCTGTAGTTAGAAACAGATAGGATTAGCATTCTTGCAACATTATTTTGTTGAAATATAGTTTGATCTCTGAGAAATCTAGCTAGTTAATTGCGACCAAATGGGCCCTTTTCATATAATGTTCTATAAATATAGTGACTTACATTTGAAAATAATTAGTATTTGAAACAGTAGCCAACAACATAAGTATTCATACCCTTTGCTTTGTCCACCTGTCATAAATTCAATTGATTGGACATGATTCAGAAAGGCACACACCTATGTAGATAACGTCCAATAGTGCATGTAAGAGGAAAAAGTTATGAGGTTGAAGGAATTGTCCGTAGAGCTCTGAGTCAGGATTGTGTCAAGGCACAGATCTGGGGAAGGGTACCGAAAAATGTCTGCAGCATTGAAGGTCCCAAAGAACACAGTGGCCTCCATCATTCTTAAATGGAAGAAGTTTGGAACCACCAAGACTCTTCCTAGAGCTGGCTGCCCGGACAAACTAAGCAATCGGGGGAGAAGGTCCTTGGTCAGGGAGGTGACCAAGAACCCGATGGTCACTCCGACAGAGCTCCAAAGTTCCTCTGTAGAGATGGGAGAACCTTCCAGAAGGACAACCATCTCTACAGCACTCCACCAATCAGGCCTTTATGGTAGAGTGGGCAGATTTGTATTTGATTTATTTCACCTTTATTTAACCAGGTAGGCTAGTTGAGAAGAAGTTCTCATTTACAACTGCAACCTGGCCAAGATAAAGCAAAGCAGTGCAAAACAAACAACAGAGTTACACATGGAATAAACAAACATACAGTCAATAACATAATAGAAAAAAGTCTATATACAGTGTGCAAATGAGGTAAGGTAAGGCAATATATAGGCCATAGTGGCGAAATAATTACAATTTAGCAATTAAACACTGGAGTGATAGATGTTAAGAAGATGAATGTGCAAGTAGAGGTACTGGGGTGCAAAGGAGCAAAACAAATTATAAAATAAATAACTGTATGGGGATGAGGTAGTTGGATGGGCTATTTACAGATGGGCTATGTACAGGTGCAGTGATCTGTGAGCGGCTCTGACAGCTGGTGCTTAAACCTAGTGAGGGAGATATGAGTCTCCAGCTTCAGTGATTTTTGCAATTCGTTCCAGTCATTGGCAGCAGAGAACTGGAAGGAAAGGCGGCCAAAGTAGGAATTGGCTTTGGGGGTGACCAGTGAAATATACCTGCTGGAGCGCGTGCTACGTGTGGGTACTGCTATGGTGACCAGTGAGCTGAGATAAGGTGGGGCATTACCTAGCAAAGACTTATAGATGACCTGGAGCCCGTGGGTTTGGCGACGAATATGAAGCGAGGGCCAGCCAACGAGAGCATACAGGTCACAGTGGTGGGTAGTATATGGGGCTTTGGTGACAAAACGGATGGCACTGTGATAGACTGCATCCAATTTGCTGAGTAGAGTGTTGGAGGCTATTTTGTAAATGACATCGCTGAAGTCAAGGATCGGCAGGATAGTCAGTTTTACAAGGGTATGTTTGGCAGTATGAGTGAAGGATGCTTTGTTTGCGAAATAGGAAGCTGATTCTAGATTTAATTTTGGATTGGAGATGCTTAATGTGAGTCTGGAAGGAGAGTTTACAGTCTAACCAGACACCTAGGTATTTGTAGTTGTCCACATATTCTAAGTCAGAACCGTCCAGAGTAGTGATCCTGGACGGGCGGGCAGGTGTGGGCAGAGATTGGCTGAAGAGCATGCATTTAGTTTTACTTGCATTTAAGAGCAGTTGGAGGCCACGGAAGGAGAGTTGTAGGGCATTGAAGCTCGTCTGGAGGTTAGTTAACACAGTGTCTAAAGAAGGGCCAGAAGTATACAGAATGGTGCTCGCCTGCATAGAGGTGGATCAGAGAATCACCAGCAGCAAGAGTTACATCATTGATGTATACAGAGAAAAGAGTCGGCTCGAGAATTGAACCCTGTGGCACCCCATAGAGACTGCCAGAGGTTTGGACAACAGGCCCTCCGATTTGACACACTGAACTCTGTCTGAGAAGTAGTTGGGGAACCAGGCCAGGCAGTCATTTGAGAAACCAAGGCTGTTGAGTCTGCCGATAAGAATGTGGTGATTGACAGAGTCGAAAGCCTTGGCCAGGTCGATGAATACAGCTGCACGGTATTGTCTCTTATCGATTGCGGTTATGATATCGTTTTGGACCTTGAGCGTCGCTGAGGTGCACCCATGACCAGCTCGGAAACCAGATTGCATAGCGGAGAAGGTACGGTGGGATTCGAAATGGTTGGTGATCTGTTTGTTAACTTGGCTTTCGAAGACCTTAGAAAGGCAGGGTAGGATAGATATAGGTCTGTAGCAGTTTGGTTCTAGAGTGTCTCCCCCTTTGAAGAGTGGGATGACCGCGGCAGCTTTCCAATCTTTGGGGATCTCAGACGATACGAAAGAGATTGAACAGGCTAGTAATTGGGGTTGCAACAATTTCGGCGGATCATTTTAGAAAGAGAGGGTCCAGATTTGTCTAGCCCGGCTGATTTGTAGGGGGTCCAGATTTTGCAGCTCTTTCAGAACATTGGCTCCTAACTTCCCTGAAAAGTTGCATATCGCGGGGGCTATTCGATGCTAATGCAGTACACCACAGGATGTTTTTGTGCTGGTCAAGGGCAGTCAGGTCTGGAGTGAACCAAGGGCTATATCTGTTCCTGGTTCTAAAATGTTTTGAATGGGGCATGCTTATTTAAGATGGTGAGGAAATCACTTTTAAAGAACAACCAGGCATCCTCTACTGACGGGATAAGGTCAATATCCTTCCAGGATACCTGGGCCAGGTCGATTAGAAAGGCCTGCTCGCTGAAGTGTTTTAGGGAGCGTTTGATAGTGATGAGGGGTGGTCGTTTGACCGCAGACCCATTACGGACGCAGGCAATGAGGCAGTGATCGCTGAGATCCTGGTTGAAGACAGCAGAGGTGTATTTGGAGGGTAGGTTGGTTAGGATGATATCTATGAGGGTGCCTGTGTTTACGGATTTGAGGTTGTACCTGGTAGGTTCATTGATAATTTGTGTGAGATTGAGGGCATCAAGCTTAGATTGTAGGATGGTCAGGGTGTTAAGCATGTCCCAGTTTAGGTCACCTAACAGCACGAGCTCTGAAGATAAATGGGGGGCAGTCAATTCACATATGGTGTCCGGGGCTCAGCTGGGGGCAGAAGGTGGTCTATAGCAAGCGGCAACAGTGAGAGACTTGTTTCTGGAAAGGAGGATTTTTAAAAGTAGAATCTCAAATTGTTTAGGCACAGACCTGGATAGTAAGACAGAAGTCTGCAGATAGCAACTCTGCCCCCATTGGCAGTTCTATCTTGTCAGAAAATGTTATAGTTAGGAATGAAAATTTCAGGGTTTTTGGTGGCCTTCCTAAGCCAGGATTCAGACACAGCTAGGACATCCGGGTTGGCAGAGTGTGCTAAAGATGTGAATAAAACAAACTTAGGGAGGAGGCTTCTAATGTTAACATGCATGAAACCAAGGCTTTTACGGTTACAAAAGTCAACAAACGAGAGCACCTGGGGAATGGGAGTGGAGCTAGGCACTGCAGGGCCTAGATTAACCTCTTCATCACCAGAGGAACAGAGGAGGAGTAGGATAAGGGTACGGCTAGAGGCTATAAGAACTGGTCATCTAGTACGTTCGGGAACAGAGAGTAAAATGAGCAGGTTTCTGGGCGCAGTAGAATAGATTCAAGGCATAATGTACAGACAAAGGTATGGTAGGATGTGAATACAGTGGAGGTAAACCTAGGCATTGAGGGACGATGAGAGAGGTATTGTCTCTAGGGACTTCATTTAAACCAGGTGAGGTCACTGCATGTGTGGGAGCTGGAACAAAAGGGTTAGCTAAGGCATATTGAGCCGGGCTGGAGGCTCTACAGTGAAATAAGACAATCACTAACCAAAACAGCAATGGACAAGGCATATTGACATTAGGGAGAGGCATGCGTAGCCGAGTGAATATATGGTCCAGTTAATCGCTAGGTGGGCTGGAGACACGGCGATTCAGACAGCTAGCGGGCCGGGGATAGCAGGCTAGCAGAAGGGCCTTAGAGGGACGTCGTGGCGGAAGAAGTCTGTTGTAGCCCCCTCGTGCGGTTACGTCGGCAGACCAGTCGTGATGGATCAGCAGTGCTCCATGTAGTAAAAGGGTCCAGGCCAATTGGCAAAATAGGTATAGTAGCCCAAGAAATTGGCTGATGTACCTCTTCAGCTAACAGTCCGATATGCTCTAGACAGCTAGCGGGCCGTGGCTAGCAGGCTAGCAGATGGGCATTCAGAGGACGTCACGACGGAGGAGCCTGTTGAAAAATGCCCTCGGGCGGATTACGTTGGTTATCCAGTCGTGATGAATCGGCGGGGCTCCGTATCGGCAGTAAAAGGGGCCCAGGCCAATTGGCAAAATAGGTATTGTAGCCCAAGGAGTGGCTGATGGACCTCTTCAGCTAGCCGGGAGATGGGCCTAGCATAGGCTAGCTCCAGGCTAATTGGTGCTTGCTACGGGACAGAGACGTTAGCCAGGAGTAGCCACTCGGATAGCAGCTAGCTAGCTGCGCTGATCCAGGTGAAGAGGTTCAGAGCTTGCGGTAGGAATCCGGGGATATGGAGAAGAAGAAGTCCAATACGCTCTGGGTTGAATCGCGTTGTGCAAACTGGCAGGAGTTGTCTGGGCTAAAGGTTAGCTGATGACCGCTAGCAGTGGCTAGCTGACTACTAGCTAGTACTTTCTGTTGGGGGTTCCGGTTCTAAAGTAAAGAAAATAGCAGATCCATACCACATTGGGTGAGGTGGGTTGCAGAAGAGTATGTTGAAGTTGAGATTAAGAAAAATATTAAAAAATATATGCGAATAAAAAATATATAAAAATATATATACACGGGACACGACAAGACGAAGACAAAGATGCATGACTGCTATGCCATCTTGGATTTTTTGGGAGATGGGAGCAACTCCTCAGTAAAAGGCACATGACAGCCCGCTTGGAGTTTACCAAAAGGCACCTAAAAGCATGGTGGTGGCAGAATCATGCCGTGGGGATGGTTTTCAGCGACAGTGACTGGGAGACCAGTCAGGATTAAGGGAAAGATGAATGGAGCAAACTACAGAGCGATCCTTGATGAAAACCTACTTCAGAGTGCTCAGGACCTCAGACTGGGGGCGAAGGTTCACCTTCCAACAGGACAACGACCCTAAGCACACAGCCAAGACAACGCAGGAGTGGCTTTGGGATAAGTCTCTGAATGGCCTTGAGTGGCACAGCCAGAGCCCAGACTTGAACCCGATCGAACATCTCTGGAGAGACCTGAAAATCTCTATGCAGCAACGCTCCCCATTCAACTTGACAGAGCTTGAGAGGATGTGCAGAGAAGAATGGGAGAAACTACCCAAATACAAGTGTGGCAAGCTTGTAGCGTCATACCTAAGAAGACTCGAGGCTGTAATCACTGCAAAAAGGTGCTTCAACAAAGTCCTGAGTAAAGGGTCTGAATACTTATGTAAATGTGTATTTTTTTAGTTTTACATTTTTTATTAATTTGCCAAAAATATATAAAAACCTGTTTTTGCTTTATCATTATGGGGTATTGTGTGTAGATTGATGAGAGAAAAAAAACAATTTAATCAGTTTTAGAATAAGGCTGTAACGTAACAAAATTTGGAAAAAGTCAAGGGGCCTGAATACTTTCCAAATGCACTGTAGATGAAGGGGAAGCGACAGGTTAAAGAAGGATTTTTAAGCCTTGAGACAATTGAAATGTGGATTGGTGAATGGGCAAGACAAAATCTTTAAATGCCTTTGAATGGTGTTTGCTAGTAGGTGCCAGGCGCACTGGTTTGTTTCAAGAACTGCAACCCTGCTGGATTTTTCACGTTCAACAGTTTCCTGTGTGTATCAAGAATGGTCCACCTTGCTAAGGACATCTAGCCAACTTGATGCAACTGTGGGAAGCATTGGAGTCAATATGGGCAAGCGCCCCTGTGGAACGCTTTCAACACCTTGTAGAGCTGTTTTGAGGGCAAAAGGGGATGCAACTCATTATTAGGAAGGTGTTCCTAATGTTTTATACACTCAGTGTGTGACCAGTATAGTCTACAAGGGGCTCAGTCTGTGTTTTCATTGAGTACCTGATTGCTAGCAGTTGCTCATCGAATAGCATGCATTAGGAGGAGGGGGAGAGAGAGGCAGTCATTTCTGGAGATATGGAACACTAGGCAGAACCATTGATTGAAACAGGTATTTGGATCCCAACGGGAAATACTTCTCCCGTCATACCAAATGTCCTTCGAGTTAACAGTTAGCGTGCTCATTCAATCCTCCTAGAAACAAAATGGTTACGAAGGGATACTGTCATAATCTTTTGTCTGTTGCATATTCTTCACTGACAGGGTAAGTAATGGTTCAGAGGGAGACGCTTGGACATGTGCTGGGGAGGCCACACACACACACACACACACACACACACACACACACACACACACACACACACACACACACAAACACACACACACACTGTACACTCCAACTGTACACTACATCCATCTCAAACTTGTCGCTCCATATGTAGGCCTATGACTAGTCTCTTTTCACAGCATCTGTGCGTCTGCCTATTAGTAATTCAATGTTTTCCTTTGTATTTGATGAGGGAACATTGAGAGGCACTCTATTCTCCATTATCTCCATTTATGACACTCCAGAGCCAACAAAAGAGACTCCTTGTAGGCGTCTTCAACCAGACTAGAGCGCCGTAGTAACCGTGAAAATCTACATCATTCACATGTGTATATTTCTCCCGTCATACCAAATGTCCTTCGAGTTAACAGTTAGCATGCTCATTCAATTGTCACTTTTACATCAGTGGCTTACATCACTAGAGGTCCATAGTAACCGTTGAAATCTATATAATTCACATGTAAACCCCCCCGACATATTTATTTGGACAGTGAAGCTAAACTTAAAATGTGGCTCTATACTCCAGCATTTTGGATTTGAAATCAAATGTTCTATATGAGGCGACAGTACAGTACATCACCTTTTATTTGAGGTTATTTTCATATCTGTTTTACTGTTTAGAAATGAAAGCACTTTATGTATCTAGTCCCCCCCCCCCATTTGAATGTATCATAAGTATTTGGACAAATTCACTTATAGTGTATTTCATTTAGTCAAAAGTTTAGTTTTTGGTCCCCTATTCATAACATGTAATGACTACATGAAGCTTGTGACTCTACGAACTTGCTAATGGTAAGAGTTAGCATGTTTTGGGGGCATGACCTTTGTGCATCTGTAACTTTCTCATCATTATTCACGATTATCTGTACATTTACATTTAAGTCATTTAGCAGACGCTCTTATCCAGAGCGACTTACATTTTTAACCTTTATTTAACTAGGCAAGTCAGTTAAGAACAAACTCTTATTTTCAATGACGGCCTAGGAACAGTGGGTTAACTGCCTTGTTCAGGGGCAGAACGACAGATTTGTACCTTGTCAGCTCGGGGATTTGAACTTGCAACCTTTCGGTTACTAGCCCAACGCTCTAACCACTAGGCTACCCTGCCGCCCCTGTAATCATGGTAGCATCCACATTAAATGTAAAAGTGTTCAGAAACATATTGTTTTCTTAATTACAATAAAAGTAACACCAAAATGACCGTACATTATTTACCATTAATTTCTATTAGTCACAACATCATCTGAAACACACAACGACAACAACAACGGAAAATACATCCAACAAGTTTGTAGAGTCACAAGCTTGATGTAGTCATTGTGTGCTAGGATTTTGATTTGATTTATTAGGATCCCAACTAGCCGACGCCAATGGCGACAGCTAGTCTTACTGGGGTCCGACACATAACGAAGAAGATATTACAGGCAAAAGACTTTACAATTTACATACATTCAAAAGCACGAACATGTTGTGTGTGTGCATCTATCAGTTACACATACTGTACATGGCAGGACACAACAAGCACACAACAAGTAGGTCACATGGGGGAGAGGCGTTGTGCTGTGAGGTGTTGCTTTATTTGTTTTTTTGAAACCAGGTTTGCTGTTCACTTGCGCAATATAAGATGGAAGGAAGTTCCGTGCACTCATGGCTCTGTATAATACTGTACGTTTCCTTGAGTTTGTTCTGGACCTGGGGACGGTGAAAAGACCCCTGGTGGCATGTGTGGTGGGGTAAGTGTGTGTGTCAGTGCTGTGGGTAAGTTGACTATGCAAACAATTTGGAATTTCCAACACGTTCATGTTTCTTATTCAAACAAGAAGTGACGCAGTCAGTCTTTCCTCAACTCTTAGGAATATTGGTCCAAAATACTAACCTTTTGACTAAATGTAATACATTATAAGTGAATTTGTCGAAATACTTGACACCTTAAAATGTGCGGACTAGATATATAAAGTGCATTTATTTCTAAACAATATAAGAGATATGTATGAAAATATCCCCACAAATAAAAGGTGATATTCTGTACTGTTGCCTCATATAAAACATTCAATCTCAAATCCAAAGTGCTAGAGTATAGAGCCAAATAAAAAATGTAACTTCACTGTCCAAATAAATACTTAGAGGAGTGTATGTATTTCTAACCTAACGTCCTTCAAGTTATCACTTCTCACTTTCTTATCAGTGGCTGGCCTGTTAAGTCCTGTTGATATCACACTGTTGCTTCAGTGAACACATTTTTCTGATGTTTAATTATAGGCCCCCTCTCAAATAGTTAAATAAAGGTTACATTAAAAAAAATATATACAAATATAGATGTTTATGTGTCTGTCTGTGTGGCCTCTCCAGCATGTGCCCAAGTGCCTCCCTCAGTCATTACTTAAAGTTTAATGACTGACCATGAAGTAAACTAATGATAGACTATGTAACTATTTAGTAGACTATGATGTGGTCGTTTATTTTATGTGACATAGTGTTTACTTCATTGAGTCCAATATCGCTACTTAATGACAGATGATATATATAAAAAATAATAATAATATATATACACACATTACCGTTCAAAAGTTTGAGGTCACTTGGACATGTCCTTGTTTTTGAAAGAAAAGCAAAAAAAAAAAGGTCCATTAAAATAACATCAAATTGATCAGAAATACAGTGTAGACACTGTTAACCTTGTAAATGACTATTGTAGCTGGAAACGGCAGATTTTTTATGGAATATCTACACAGGTGTACAGAGGCCCATTATCAGCAACCATCACTCCTGTGTTCCAATGGCACATTGTGTTAGCTAATCCAAGTTTATCATTTTAAAAGGCTAATTGATCATTAGAAATTATGTTAGCACAGCTGAAAACTGAAAACTGTTGTGCTGATTAAAGAAGCAATAAAACTGGCCTTCTTTAGACTAGTTGAGTATCTGGAGCATCAGCATTTGTGGGTTCGATTACAGGCTCAAAATGGCAGGAAACAAATAACTTTTTTCTGAAACTCGTCAGTCTATTCTTGTTCTGCGAAATGAAGGCTATTCCATGTGAGAAATTGCCAAGAAACTGAAGCTCTCGTACAACGCTGTGTACTACTCCCTACTCCCACAAACTGGCTCTAACCAGAATAGAAAGAGGAGTGGGAGGCCCCGGTGCACAACGGAGCAAGAGGACAAGTACACTAGAGTGACTAGTTTGAGAAACAGAAACATAATGTGTATCAAATATAAAATGGCTGCAGTCAGTCAGTAAATGAAATGTCAGTGTTACCCACATCTACTGTGTAGGCCCAGTACTCTCACCAACAGTGTTCAACAATGACAAACTCTATCCATGGCTTGCATATCCCACGTTTGACTACCGATGTGAGTGTTTGCGTAGTTAGATCGCGCAGAGGAAAAGTGTAACTTGCTGCACACCGTACTGCTAGGCTGCATTCCAGGCCCCATAGAGCTCTGGTCAAAGTAGTACATTATATATGGAATAGGGTACCATTTGGGACGCACACTAGTCTGCTACTGCAAGGGAGTGGGGGAGTCATGTTCGTGGCTCGGCATTCAAAGCTCAACTTTTCTGGTTAGATTTGACAGCTTGTGAGTATCATGCTGGTGCTGAACACACACACACACACACACACACACACACACACACACACACACACACACACACACACACACACACACACACACACACACAGCAGAGCAATGTTTTGAATTACTGTAGCCTAGCTCTCTGTCTAGTTTTGTTAAAGAGGTGCAATGCCAATCAGCAACCGTCATTTCTTAAAAGGCTAAGATTCTTCCGTCTACTTTCACAAGTAAGAAACTCTGAGGTCAAAGGTACAGGATTCCATTTGCTTGCAGTAGATGATCTACAGTGACGGTTCGAGTAGACAATCTACAGCAAACAGAAATAGTGACATCCAGATAGTCGTTGACTACAACAATACCTCTAGTAACTACAACAACACCTCTGTTGTAACCAGGTTCTTTGGAGGGATTTGTAGTTCTTTGTCTGTGTGTTATTTTTGGAAGGATAGGGTAGGGCTTAGCTACAGTAGGGAGTGTATACGCATGTCTAATTGCACTTTGGTTTGCGCAAGCCCTTTAATAACCCCTTGAGAAAAAGCCTGCCTTTCCAGAAGAAAAACAGCAGTGTTGTTGACATGCTGTGTGCTTGTGTGTTTTTTGTTGTTTGTTTCCAGGTGGCTGCTGCAGGAACACCAGTCCTGTTTCAGTTCCCCTTTCTAGAACCTTCTCCCATGCAGGAGACCCGCATGGGCTAAGAAGGTCTGGGTCGGGACCACAGGAACAGCCTGACCAGTCATTTCCTGCTAGTCACAGGTAATGTGCTAGATATCATTTGATACAGCGGAAGGAACTAAAAGTGGTTACAATGGCTCAGTGGGTTGGATCATGGTGTTTGAAACACAGAACTGTATTTTTTTAAATTGTATTTATTTAACCTTTATTTAACTAGGCAAGTCAGTTAAGAGCAAATTCTTATTTACAATGACGGCCTGTATGTTCACTCTCACTTCCAAATTGGAAATATATGAGGATACTGTACATGTGTTGCATTAAAGTCATTACCATTGTTATCATTTGTATGATTAATCACACTATTTTATGCTTCTATCCAAGGCTCTGTTTGTCTAATTTTACACTCTGTTACCATTGACACAATCATAGAGATTCCTTACATGCCAGTGCCCTGAGGCTCAAGAAAGGTCTCAGTGAAATTAATAATGCACATGGAAATGTGTGGCTCTTTTGTGTGGCGAGGCCAGTTTAGCCTGAGATTACACTGACACACTGCCACCTGTAATTGGTGTCATGAGGAGAGCTCCTCGAATTGGGACCGCATGATGATGCTAGTCTGGGTCATTGTAGAAAGAGAGGGAGGAAGAGAACGAAATAAAGAAGGGATAAAGAAAAGTGTGCACAGCTCATTCCTAGAGGATTAGGGGATGAAAAGCGGGCTGGTATGCGGCTGCTGCTGGGTCCGGCTCGGACACAAACAACGCACTGACCAAGAAGGCCCTCTAACCTGCTTTACCTTCGAACATTTCTCCTTAAGTCTACTGCCTCAAAACTTTAGGCCATTAGCTGTGACCCACAACTACCTTTCACTATGTTTCTGAATGGGCCCGTGCCTCCTGGGTTCGTTGTAAGTCTGCCGGTCTCGTTGCGGTCGCTTCATACTCTGTACGTTGTAAGTCTGTAACTTCTGGGTTTGGTCTCTCATTGCCTGTTTGTCTCTACCACTTCCTGTCCAGGTCCGGAGACTGCGGAGAGCCAAGATGCACGGCTGTCGGAAGAAAACCAGGGTGCTGTGTGTGATGATGATGCTCAACGTCTTCGTCTTCATCCTCGTGGGCGTGTCTCGGAACCTGGGCCAGGATAAGGGGGACCAGCGGAAGCCACGCATTCCCTCCAAGAGGTTCTGGAGGAAGCAGATGACCAGTGAGATCTTCTGGAATAAGGAGCAGCAGAGGCTGGACTACATCTACAACCCCATCCTCATGTCGGGTTTGACCAATGACTCTCTGCTGGAGCTACCTGATTGGCTCAACGACACCAAGTCCCCGGACCCCTGCCAACCGGACTACAGCGTCACCACCCAGGTGAAGGACTACAACTCCCTGCCACCCCGCTTCCAGGACTTCCTGCTGTACATGCGCTGCCGCTCGTATCCGATGATCATGGACCAACCACGCGTGTGCGAGAGCAAACCCTACCTCTTATTGGCCGTCAAGTCCCTGGCGCCCCACTTCGACCGGCGGCAGGCCATCCGGGAGTCGTGGGGGCGGGTGGGCGTTCTGGCAAATCGGACTGTAGCCACGGTCTTCCTCCTTGGAAATGCCGTGTCAGTCGACCACTTCCCCAACTTGTCTGGGATGCTCAGCCACGAGGCCAGACTTTACGGGGACCTCCTCCAGTGGGACTACCGAGACTCCTTCTTCAACCTCACCCTCAAAGAGGTGCTCTTCCTGGACTGGTTCAGCCAGCATTGCCCCGACGCCCGCTTTGTCTTCAAGGGGGATGATGACGTCTTCGTCAACACCTGGAGGATCTTAGACTTCCTCCACAATCTTCCAGAGATCAGGGCCAGGGATCTGTTCATAGGGGATGTAATCACCAATGCCGGCCCGCACCGGGACCGGAAGCTCAAGTACTTCATCCCAGAGAGTGTGTTCGTGGGGCCATACCCGCCCTATGCCGGGGGAGGAGGGTTCCTGTACTCTGGGGAACTGGCACTGCAGTTGCACAACATCTCCCAGCAGGTGGCGCTGTATCCTATTGATGATGTCTACACAGGGATGTGTCTCCAGAAGCTGGGCTTGGTCCCGGAGAAGCACAAGGGCTTCAGGACGTTTGACATTGATGAGAAATACAGGGGCAACCCGTGCGCGTATAAGAGCTTAATGCTCGTGCACAGCAGGACGCCGCAGGAGATGATCAAAATCTGGGCCTGGCTCAGCGATCCAGAAT
This sequence comes from Salvelinus namaycush, assembly GCF_016432855.1. NCBI lineage: Eukaryota > Metazoa > Chordata > Actinopteri > Salmoniformes > Salmonidae > Salvelinus > Salvelinus namaycush. The sequence continues at coordinate 17,815,882 of NC_052345.1, forward strand.
TGAACTGTCAGTGAGACATCTACATGCATCCCACATTACACCCTATTCCCTACATAGTGCACTATTTTTGACCAGAGACTTATGGGCCCTGGTCAAAAGTAGTGTACTATATAGGGAATAGGGTGCCATTTGGGATGCATTCAATGGGTCTTTGAGAAATTTGTTTGATGTGTTCTAAGTGCTTTCTTTGGTTTGTGTGGAATTCGCAAAATCCTCGAGGTTCGGTAGCAATGCTGGGTTCACGTGCTAGTTGGAACTCTGAATTTTCTGACTTGCTAATTAGTTGTAGTTATACACGTGCCCTGTTCAACCAGTTAGCAAGTTGAACATTTTTGAGTTTCCTAGTTCCGACTAGCACGTCACAAGTCAATGTGTTCCAGCTTCAATAGAATCAGCTGATATATCCCTAGCATTCAAAAGTATTTTTTACATGAGCAACCATTCATTTACACTTTTCAAGACTGTGTTCGGCAAATGTAGTATCATTAATATAAATGTACTAGTCCTGTATGTACTATACAAGCACTATTGCACGAGAGGTCCTTTTTTTGCAAGAATTGTAATTTGTCACAATAACAGGCATATGTGAAAATCACCTACGATTGGGAGGGGGATCCATATCCCTTTTAATCGTAACAAGACAGTTCACTACTTATGGCAAAGAGTGTGTGAATGTCCTGCTTAACCTGTTTTTCCAGACTCTTACGCCAATACACAGGGTGGTGTATTGCTGTAAGCGCTCTCAATGGATCTGACGTTCCTTTGCACTTGATTCTAGAAACAAACTATTTATGATATTTGAAAGATTGCTGGTTCATTATAACTCTTAAAGCTGGAAACCGTAGGGGTGAAACTGCCACGTCCGGTTGTGCGATATTACAACAACAAAGAAGTTACTTAAAACAACAAACACTGTTTTTCCCCCCCTTTCAGATGTACACTGAGTGTGCCAAACATTAAGGACACCTTCCTAATATCGAGTTGCATCCCACCTTTTGCCCTCAGAACAGCTTCAATTCGTCAGGGCATGGACTCTACAAGGTGTTGAAAGTGTTCCACAGGGATGCTGGCCCATGTTGATTCCAATGCTTCCCACTGTTGTATCAATTTGGCTGGATGTCCTTTGGGTGGTGGCCCATTCTTGATACACATGGGAAACTGTTGAGCGTCAAAAACCCAGCAGCATTGCAGTTCTTGACACAAACGGGTACGCCTGGCGCTTACTACCATACCCTGTTCAAAGGCACTTCAATATTTTTTCTTGCCCATTCACCCCCACACCAACAGTCCGTGTCTCAATTATCTCGAGGCTTAAAAATCTACACTGATTGAAGTGGATTTAACAAGTGACATCAATAAGGGATCATAACTTTCTCCTGGTCAGTCTGTGTCATGGAAAGAGTAGGCATCCTTAATGTTTTGTACACTCAGTGTAAAAAAAAAAAAAAGAAAGTTTTACCACACTTATCGAGCTCCTCTTCTCCGTTTCATAAACAAAACAAAAACAATAACAAATGTGCCTGGGGCGACCAGTGGCTCTATTTCACCTTATGCGGATCTCAGCTTTAAAGTATTTTTTTTATTATTAAAACAAAATTGCACATTTGGTGAATAAATATTTGTTGAATAATCCAGAATTTTAAGGCGTTAGTAGTCCTGTGACCCAGTGTTTTTTTTCTGCTGTAGTGAGATGTTATGTGCAGAGCTCTTTCTGTATACTCACAACAGTGGAGGCTGCTGAGGGGAGGACAGCTCAATAATAATGGCTGGAATGGAGCGAATGGAATGGCATCAAACCATGTTTGTATTTGATATCATTCCACTGGTTCCGCTCCAGCCATTACCAGGAGCCCGTCCTCCCCAATTAAGGTGCCACCAACCTCCTGTGACTCACAAGCCTATAATGGAATTAACTGAGTCTACTTCCACCTCCATTTTCTGCCTATGTCTGTTTTGTTTTTATGTTTTCAGAAATGTGATGGATACCTGGAGTATTTCAATTTTTTATGACAGTGAATAAAAAACTATTCAAACATCAAACATTGGAATCACTCTCGTTCTTCAAAGTTGGTCTGAATCATAAAGGTACTAAAGGTATCTACACTGCTCAAAAAAACACTAAAATAACACATCCTAGATCTGAATGAATGAAATATTCTTATTAAATACTTTTTTCTTTACATAGTTGAATGTGCTGACAACAAAATCACACAAATTATCAATGGAAATCAAATTTATCAACCCATGGAGGTCTGGATTTGGAGTTACACTCAAAATTAAAGTGGAAAACCACACTACAGGCTGATCCAACTTTGATGTAATGTCCTTAAAACAAGTCAAAATGAGGCTCAGTAGTGTGTGTGGCCTCCACGTGCCTGTATGACCTCCCTACAACGCCTGGGCATGCTCCTGATGAGGTGGCAGATGGTCTCCTGAGGGATCTCCTCCCAGACCTGGACTAAAGCATCCGCCAACTCCTGGACAGTCTGTGGTGCAACGTGGCGTAGGTGGATGGAGCGAGACATGATGTCCCAGATGTGCTCAATTGGATTCAGGTCTGGGGAACGGGCGGGCCAGTCCATAGCATCAATGCCTTCCTCTTGCAGGAACTGCTGACACACTCCAGCCACATGAGGTCTAGCATTAGGAGGAACCCATGGGCCAACCACACCAGCATATGGTCTCACAAGGGGTCTAAGGATCTCATCTCGGTACCTAATGGCAGTCAGGCTACCTCTGGCGAGCACATGGAGGGCTGTGCGGCCCCCCCAAAGAAATGCCACCCCACACCATGACTGACCCACCGCCAAACCGGTCATGCTGGAGGATGTTGCAGGCAGAAGAACGTTCTCCACGGCGTCTCCAGACTGTCACGTCTGTCACATGTGCTCAGTGTGAACCTGCTTTCATCTGTGAAGAGCACAGGGCGCCAGTGGCGAATTTGCCAATCTTGGTGTTCTCTGGCAAATGCCAAACGTCCTGCACGGTGTTGGGCTGTAAGCACAACCCCCACCTGTGGACGTTGGGCCCTCATACCACCCTCATGGAGTCTGTTTCTGACCGTTTGAGCAGACACATGCACATTTGTGGCCTGCTGGAGGTCATTTTGCAGGGCTCTGGCAGTGCTCCACCTGCTCCTTTTTGCACAAAGGCGGAGGTAGCGGTCCTGCTGCTGGGTTGTTGCCCTCCTACGGCCTCCTCCACGTCTCCTGATGTACTGGCCTGTCTCCTGGTAGCGCCTCCATGCTCTGGACACTACGCGGACAGACACAGCAAACCTTCTTGCCACAGCTCCTATTGATGTGCCATCCTGGATGAGCTGCACTACCTGAGCCACTTGTGTGGGTTGTAGACTCCGTCTCATGCTACCACTAGAGTGAAAGCACCGCCAGCATTCAAAAGTGACCAAAACATCAGCCAGGAAGCATAGGAACTGAGAAGTGGTCTGTGGTCACCACCTGCAGAACCACTCCTTTATTGGGGGTGTCTTGCTAATTGCCTATAATTTCCACCTGTTGTCTATTCCATTTGCACAACAGCATGTGAAATGTATTGTCAATCAGTGTTGCTTCCTAAGTGGACAGTTTGATTTCACAGAAGTGTGATTGACTTGGAGTTACATTGTGTTGTTTAAATGTTCCCTTTATTTTTTTGAGCAGTGTATATCTGTTCACTACTGTATACAAAACATTAAACGTTTAGAATAAACATCTTTACCATTGGATAATTAATACATTTATGGAAGTGTCTTTCTTGTAAAATATATTTGTATTTATAAAGTACTTGGTAAGATAAAGGTATAACATATAATACCTGTGTTGATCCTGAGAAGTTGAGCTGCAGAAGACAAGTAAACTTACCAACAGTTTAGCAGTGACACCTAGTGGATACAACCCATATAGACCAGAAGCACACGAATATCAAGGCGTGCTAATTAGCTAATTTGCAATATATTTCACCTGTTTACGTCCACTTTTGGCAGAAACGGAAAGAAACACCACATGAAAGAATTGACAATAGCTGGGACAGTGTAGGAAGTGGACTTGCTTGCCAAATACTGGAAAAAGTAAACACAGCGTGACACTAAAATGTCACGAAATCATTCAAAGTTACTATTTGTACGTGCACTACTACTTGCCTATGGTTTATTTACTGCGAACTGCGACCTGTCCTGGGTAAGTTGATGACTGTCTTCCTTCTATAAGCATTTCCCCTACATCTAGCTCGAGATTGTAGGTACATTTCATCATGTTGACTAACATTATTGGTTTAATGCTACCTCAACGTTTTTATTGCGTCTTTAGGTAAATAGGAATGCCGCTTACAACCCTCCGGGTAAGACAAATATTTATTATGTAGCCTTTCGGCCCTGTACTATGCTCTTTGTTGAAATCTTTCAAAATTGTGTGTGTGTGTGAGAGGATCTGCATATGTGTGTCTTGTTTAGCCCTATAACTCTGACATCATTGGATTGTCCTCCACACTCTCTGTCCACCTCTTCTCAGATGACCACCGTGGTAATGAGGGCAATGCCTTCTTTGCACTGCGGAGCTGCCACCAGGTGATGCGCGGCAAGAGTGGCGAGTTCTTCTCCCCGGACTACCTGTGCTCCTACCCACCGCTCTGGTGTAACTGGACCATCCAGGTAGATCCTGGTAAACGTGTGCTCCTCCACCTAGAGGACTTCACCCAGTCAGACGCATGCAGCGGGAAGCTGGACCAGATCCACCTGGATGAGCCCCTGGGGGTTGCAGGGGGTCACAGGATCCTGGAGAAGTGTTGGCGTGAGGCCAAGTACAGGTCCCTCTCCAACATCCTCCATGTGGTTCAGCTGATCAGAGGCAAACCCAGTCCACCCCACAGGGGCTTCTATGGGCGTTACGAGGCGTTCGTACCGCCAGTCACGTACAATGCTTATGGTGATACCACTGAAGAAGACAGGAAGCTGATGACTGAACCAAAAGCGACAGAACTGGAACCCTTTCCTTCTCTGAGAAGTTTCACCATGTTCCTCCCCATGAAGGGGGGTGAACCTACGGAGGCCATTTTACTGGAGCGCCCCACCCCGCCAGCTCAGACCAACCCGGCGATGGTGTTTGACTATTTCGACCAACTCACTTCCTCCTCTGCGTCCAATGAGCTTCCATCATGGGAAGCAGAGGAGCCAATGGTCAGAGAGGGGCCCTTCAAGTTTGATCCTTTTCAGAGAGAGGAAGAAGATTGGAACAGAGGAATCTCAGAGGGGACTGAAGCAGATGAGAGCCACTTGACAAAGGAAGACTGGGAAGTGGGTAACTTGAGTGGGGATGTGGTGGACCATGAATCCCATCTGCCCTTGACTCCCACTCCCCCCATAGTGTTCACTCGTCAGGGTACATCATGGTCAGGGAGTGGTGCCACACAGACCCACACAGCACACCCTGGAAGTGACCCCTCACACCAGCCCCCTTTCTTGAATCCCAAACCCTCGCTACGCACTCCATCTGCTATGCGAAGGAACGTGGATGCCCAAACTACAAATACCATCCCTCCTACCGAGTCAAACATTGTGTCACACACAACAGATGTGGATGACCAAGGTGAGGAGTCTGGCAATAAGGAATTGCTGAAAATGACCATGGGTGAGTCTACAGCATCCAGTGCCACTCATACACCCACTGAGACCCAGGATTTCTTTGACCATCTCCCAGACATGGTTGAACCGTTCTTCGACAGCAGACAATATAGTAGGTAGTCAGCCATTTCATTTGCATCCTTTGTTGTCTGGTTTATGAAAACTGTCTTGCATGTTTACTTTGCAGAGAAAGTCAGAAATCACACCGAAGTACCACACTTACCAGAAGGTGAGTTACTTATTTAAAAAATATATATTTTTAATATAGTTCAAAGGCTATAACAAAAGTTGCAAGTCACTCGCCTTTGTACAATAGTTATAGAGCTGTGAATGAGTATTAAAGGAGATGCCTACTTTCTGTATTTCTCAGACCACCTATTTGAGGTGGCTGTTGAAGTCAACTTCCTCGTGGCGCCAGAGGAGAATTGGGACTACCTTGTGAGATCACTGTTGATCTCAGTGAAGTCTCTGGTGAGTTCTCATGAACAATAGAGCCCCACAGTGGAGGTGTCATAATACCCATAAAACCTAGCAGTCAAACAAGGAAATGGTTCCAATTGTTTTTCCACCACTTATTTTTCCCATTGGGGATTTTAGAAATGCTTAAAATAAGGGCTGTGTTTCGTGTTCTTACCCTGGCGTGAAGTTTTGATATTTTTGGGGGGGTTAATACATGCGTATACAGTGCCTTCGGAAAGTATTCAGACCCCTTGACTTGTTCCACATTTTGATAAATTACAGCCTTATTCTAAAATGTAATGTTTTTATCTCATCAATCTACAGACGATAGCGCATAATGACAAAGCAAAAACAGGTTATTGCTTTGCCTTTCCAAATCATGTCCAATCAATTGAATGTACCACAGGTAGACTCCAAGTTGTAGAAACACATCAGGGATGATCAATGGAAACATGATGCATCTGAGCTTAATTTCGAGTCTCATAGCAAAGGGTCTGAATACTTATATAAATAAGGTATTTCTGTTGAATTAAAAAATGTCTAAACCTGTTTTCGTTTTGTCATTCTGGGGTATTGTGTGTAGACTGCTGAGGATTTTTATTTATTACATTTTAGAGTTTGGCTGTACTGTAACAAAATGTGGACAAAGTCAAGGGGTCTGGATATTTTCCGAAGGTATATTGATAAAAGTCACCTTGTCCTAGAGATTTACACGTATATCAAAACGTCACGCCAGGGTAAGCCTAATGTCCCCTATGGGGAAAATTAATGGTGGGATAACGAATGGAAACCTTTCCCTGTTTGACAAATAGGCTTTTTGGGATTTAGACTGGTATTCTAATAACTTTCTTCATAAATGGATGTCGTCTTACAGTGCCATTAAAGTATTCATACTCCTTGGCTTATTCCACATTTCGTTGTTACAGGGATTTAAGTAGAAATTTTTCCTCGCCCATCTACACCCTAAACCCCATAATGACAAAGTGAAGACATGTTTTCTGATTTATTGAAAATGGAATACAAAAATCTCATTTACATAAGTATTCCCACACCTGAGTCAATACTTTGTAGAAGCACCTTTGGCAGCACTTACAGCTGAGTCTTTCTGGGTAAGTCTCTAAGAGCTTTCCACACCTGGACTGTGCAGCATTTGCCCATTTTATTATTTTCAAAGTTCTTAAAGCTGTCAAATTGGTTGTTGATCAATACTAGACTACCGTTTTCAGGTCTTGCCATAGATTTTCATTACCTGTCTTTTTGGTAAACAATTCCAGTGTAGATTTGGCCTTGTTTTAGGTTATTGTCCTGCTGAAAGGTGAATTCCTCTCCCAGTGTCTGGAAAAGACTGAACTAGGCTTTCCTCTAGGATTTTGCTTTTTTTATCCTGGAAAAACTCCCCTTAACGATTACAAATGTTCTTTTAACATTATGCAGCCACCACTATGCTTGAAAATATGGAGAGTGGTACTGGGTACTGTGTTGTCGAATTTGCCCCAAACACAACTTTGTATTCAGGACAAAAAGTGAATTGCTTCTTCAAAATTGCAGTATTACTTTAGTGCCTTGTTGCAAATAGGATGTATGTTTTGGAATCTTTTTTATTCTGTACAGGCTTCCTTTTCACTCTGTCAGTTAGTATTGCGGAGTAACTATACTGAAGAAAAATATAAATGTAAGGTGTTGGTCCCATGTTTCACAAGCTGAAATAAAAGATCCCAGAAATGTTCCATACAATAATATTTCATCTCAAATGTTGTGCACAAATTTGTTTACATCCCTGTTAGTGAGCATTTCTCCTTTGCCAAGATAATCCAGCCACCTGACATCTGTGGCGTCTCAAGAAGCTGATTTAAAAAGCATGCTTATTACACAGGTGCACCTTGTGCTGGGGACAATAAAATGACACTAATATGTGCAGTTGTCACACAGCACAATGTCACAGGTCTCATGTTTTGAGGCAGAGTGCAATTGGTATGCTGTCTGCAGGAATGTCCACCAGAGCTATTGCCAGGGAATTTAATGTTAATTTCTCTACCATAAGCTTCCAAGTTGTTTTAGAGAATTTGGCAGTACGCCCAGCAGGCCTCACAACTGCAGACCACGTCTAACCACGCCAGCTCAGCACCTCCACATCCAGCTTCTTCACCTGCGGGATCGTCTGAGACCAGCCATCTGGACAGCGGATGAAACTGTGGGTTTGTACAAGTTTCTGACAGTTTGTGCAGTTATTTTATCTCCGGGAAGCTGTTGCGTGCTCGTTTCCTCACCAGGGTCTTGACCTGACTGAAGTTTGGGGTCATAACCGGATTCAGTAGGTAAATGCTCACCTTCAATGGCCACTGACACGCTGAAGAAGTGTGCTCTTCACGGATTAATCTTAGTTTCAACTGTACTGGGCAGATGTCCGACAGCGCATATGGCGTTGTGTGGGTGAGCGGTTTGCTAATGTCAACGTGAACAGAGTGCCCCATTGTGGGGTTAGGATATTGTCAGGCATAAGCTACGGAAAACAAACACAATTGCTTTTTATCAATGGCAATTTGAATGCACCGAGATTGATGAGATTGATGCCCGTTGTTGTGCCATTCATCCGCCGCCGTCGCCTCATGTTTCAGCATGATAATGCACTGCCCCATGTTACAAGTATCTGTACACAGTTCCTGGAAGCTGAAAATGCCCCAGGTCTTCCATGACCTGCATACTCACCAGACATGTCACCCATTGAGCCTGTTTGGGATGCTCTGGATCGACGTAAGATGGCGTGTTCCAGATCCCCTAGGGACTTCGCACAGCCATTTGAAGAGGAGTGGGACAACATTCCACAGGCCACAATCAACAGCCTGATCAACTCTATGTGAAGGAGATGTTGCGCTGCATGAGGCAAATGGTGGTCACACCAGATACTGACTGGTTTTCTGATCCACTCCCCTACCTTTTCTTTTTAAGATATGTGACCAACAGATGCATATCTGCGTTCCCGGTCATGTTAAATCCATATAGTAGGGCCTAATGAATTTATTTCAATTGACTGATTTCCATATGAACTGTAACACAGTAAAATCTTTTGAAATTGTTGTGTTTTATATTTTTGGTCAATGTACAATGATTCCTCCTCAGTATCCTCCTATCACAGCCATTAAACTTTAACTGTTTTAAAGTCACCATTGGCCTCATGGTGAAATCCCTGAGGGGGTTCCTTCCTCTCTGGCAATTGAGTTAGGAAGGACGCCTGTGTCTTTTTAGTGACTGGGTGTATTGATACACCATCCAAAGTGTAATTAGTAACCTCACCATGCTCAAAGCGCAGTGGCAGATTTAGGTATAGGCGACATGGAAAGCTGCCATGAAAATCGTAATGGTGACATTTGCGCGATCGGTTTTCTACCGCTCATTTGCGCGTTACGTCAATGATATGTCACCGTGTGGGACTGTCAATTAACCTTTTTGGAGTGGGCGCCCCGATTCTAGTTTGTGAGCTAGGCAGGTTACTTCCTACTCAGAAGTACGAGATGCGGGGGTAGGTTGACCTCAGGTCTTCCCACTGGAAGCCCGAGGGAGCGGGGGAATCTATCAAATAGGTGCGCTAACTTAGTTCAATTTAGTTTCTTGTTTAAAGTGCAATAGTGTAATCAGCAGGTTGTCTTCTTTATAAGTGTTATTCTATTTGTGTGATAGGATTTGTGCAATTTTAGTTGTGTTAGCAATAGGGTAATAGTGTAATTATTCGATTTTCTTTATTTGTATTTATACATTTGTTTTTGTCTTTATCTACTTTTGATATTTGAGTCTTATTTTTGTATATATTTTTATATCGTTTTAAATGTTATGATTATTTATTTGTGATGGTCCAAATGTCAGAATAAAAATTAGTTGGTGTGTATATATATTTTTTTACCCATCTACAGTATGTGCCCTTTGTGAAAAACAAACACATTCCACTTATGGTTTTGTGTGTGTGTGTGTGTAGGCCAGTGATGACAAAAATCTCTGTTTAATCCCTTTTAAACTAAGGCTGTAACAAATCAATGTGTAAAAAGACTATATGGCTTTTGGTCATTATTTACCATGATTGGACTGGTGCATTTGTGATTTGGAGCTGCAATTATTCATTTTGTTTTTCAGATTAATGAGCAGTTGGAAATTATCCACATACCCAAAACCCTATCCTCCAAAAGAATAAAAAGGTAGGTTTGCTACATTTTGTAACCAAGAGCTCCAAATGTCTTTCTTGACTGCAAACAAGTGCTTGTTGTATTTCTACTGTAGAAAATAGTTGATGGATTAAATGCCTTTTTTTGTTGTATCAACAGGTTGAGTGCAGGAGTGCTTTACATCCTCTGGCTGTATATTGGGGGTGGGCCAGAAGGGGTGAATGTTCACAGGACCCTGCACCTGGCCCTGCAGGAGCTGTTAGAGAGGGTGGTTAGCCCCAGGGGCAGCTCAACACAGGGTGTCATCGTCTCTGTATCCACCTCTGGTAGGTCTCAAAGTTTCCTCAAAAAAAATATACATCTGTAGCTTGTTCTTTTGCACTGTACTCTGCTCTTTACTAATGGCACTAAAGGTTACTGCAGAGGTTTAATAAGATATTGTGTTGTATAGCCTGCAATTGGGTGTCCTGAATTTCATTGTCTTGGGGCTCAATGAGGTGAAAAAATGTATTTGTTTGACTTTAAATAATTGATTTTAAGGCATTTTCATATTTAATCACTCCATTAATCAACCTTACTTTTGCACCCTGTGTGTGTCTCTCAGATGTGAATGAGTGTGTGACCCAGCTGGTGCTGTGTGACATCAACGCAGAGTGTGTGAACCGCTTTGGTTCCTATGCATGCCGATGCCACTCTGGGTTCGAGGACATGTCTAGGCTGGGCTCAGGAGGAACCATTTGCGTGGACACCAAGGCCGCTGGTATGGACCGCCACAATGAGTCGACGATTACGGTAGATCAGCATAGTCCTGAGCAGCAGCACTGTAACACTGGTACCTCGTAGAATTATTGTTCTCTGAAGTTTAAGGAAAACACAGTATGACATTGGTTAGTTCAAAATCAGTGGCACTGAAGTTGACAAGTTAGACCACCCTAACATTCCTGATTTTTAACCCTTGAAAATGGGTTTGTTAGGTAACCCTAACAGAATGTGTAACCCTAACAGAATGTTAAACATAAAGTTGCATGGTTATGAAGGTGACTTTGCACTAAGTCAATTGTGTACATCTAATCCTTGCCTAACCTTTGACCTTAGGCTGTACTTCGGAACGGTCCAGCGGGATGATCAAAGGCATCTACGTGGTGTGCTTCCTGTTCAGCTTCCTCATCCTGCTGCTCCTCTGTACCGTGGGCGTGCTGTACCACCGCCACCACCGGGGGGCCATCCTGGTCCACTGTCGGCGCAGCAGCCTCGGGAGCATCCCCCCTCCTGACTACAAAAACAGTTCCATCCGCACCAACTCAGAGCTGCCCCCACCCATACGGCGCCCCAAGGAGGGCTGGGCTCGGGGCTGGGCTCGCCCCAAGGAGGGCTGGGCTTGGGCTCGCCCCAAGGAGGGCTGGGCTCGCCCCAAGGAGGGCTGCCCCTCGGTGGACCTGCCCTTGCTGCGCTTCAGCCCCCTGCTGCCTCTTGATGGGTACATGGAGCCAGGGGAGGGTGTCAAGCTTTGAAGAGAAGATTGCTTTGTGGTTGTCCTGAATGTGCAATGAAAACATTGAGACTCTATTCTGGGCAGGTTGACTTCACTGTTTCATGAGTTCATTCTTTGCCTTTCCTCTCATGATGAAATAACTTATTACTGTAGTATGACATTATCGTTGTGTGTAGTTTGGATGTGCTATATGATGTATTCTTTGGATCATTGTTTCTAGTATATTTCAGTAATTGTCTTTTTTCCATGATTGGGAAGATTATCTATGCTCTCCACACAAGGGGATTCATTGCATCTTTCCTCCCAAAACAGCTTCACTTCGATTAAATAAATGTTAACTTGGCTCTACATTCCTTTAATCTTTTTTTTATATTGAAACGCGAAAGTACCATTTCTGTGACAAAGTACGCTACGTTGTTTCGTATGCAGCAGTTGGACTACAGGCATATCAAAAATAAACGTAATTTCTTTACTGGTGAGGGGACAAGGCTACAGAAAGCAGACCATAATAAATAAAAACCCATGTCGCAGCGCACCTGTGCACTGATGAAAGGCACCGCGCTATTACGCCATGTCGTGCTTTTCCCACAAGGTGGCAGCGCGTGATAGGAAGTGTCTGGGGGAAAAAACTCCTTTTGTGACTGGGTTAAATACAAAGTTTGTTTTCCCTCGGTGGTTCTTAAACATGTTTTCAAAAACAAGGGTATTCTGAAAACGTTAAACAAATACAGGAGCAAAGGCAAGCAAGCCCCCACCGTCGGAGAATAGACGAGGAAACGGTAAGAAGGAGCCATTGTGCCTCTGAAAAATGATGAAATTCTACACGCCCGCGCACCTAATCTGTGGCTCGAGCTCAGAAATGTTAATCCCCAGTCTGTAAGAAAAAAAATGTAGTGGTAGATTGTGTTTTTGTCGTTTGAAATGGCACGGTGTCAAACTGTACCCTTTCATTTGTTACACTGCCAAAATGCTATTCAAGGAAATTGCATAATGATAAAGGTCGCTGACTGAATTTCATTAGGCTATAGATTTACCTGCTCTGCTCAGAGGCCTAACCAGGTAAACGAGACAAATTATTCATATTTCAGAAATGACATAGCATACTGCCTGTAGGGGTTGTAGGGGTATTTCAAATTGTGTAGCTAGGCCTACTCAAATTCCTTGCATGATTCACCAATGTCCAGAGTAAAAAAATAAATAAGAGGCTTACCTTTCACTCAAAAGTGCTTTGATTCTAATTGGGAGTGTAAAGCAATGCCACATGCCTGGCTGAGAAGTTTGACATTCTCCTTTACTCATATCACCGCCCTAATAAAGACAAACCAATTAATACTATATGGCTGATAAGAGAAAAGTGCTCTTTTGAAGGAAACAAATTCCATATGCATTTGAATGGTAGAGAAGCTAACTCAAGTTACGGGTGGGCAGACAGGTCCCTATCTGAATTGTTGCTATTGGATGAGGAGCAGAGTCTGCATCTTATGCAGGCGGGAAGTGCGTTTAACAGGCTAATCTTTGGCCGGCCAGGCGGGGTGGGGAGACAGGGTGGTCCACCTAGTCCAAACCACATTAATAGGCTTACACCACCTAATCCAAGGCAGTGTGCTGTCACATGGGTAGTCTGCTGACCTTACTTTATTTTATTGCAGGGCACTTGCTCTTCAGCCCTTTTGTGCTCAAACCCGCTCAAACCCTGTGTTCTTTTCAGGAGTAAATGTCCCTTTATAAAATTCCCGGTCCCTTTCCTTCATGTCCGTGTTCAAGGGCTGGACATGAAATGAGACTGTCACTGTGATGTGTAGACTAGACTTAGTGCCACATTAGTCTTCCAGCCCTGAGGCAGTACAATTTGAACAAACTGCCTCGAGCCGTTCTATCAGAATCTCTGTCTCTTTCTTTAGGGCTATGACACATTGACAGTTATGTACAGCCTAACAGCTAGCCTAAATGTAAACTAGTAGGCTATATATGATAACATTTTGGTTAGAATGGGTTTCAAGCTTGATAATGGATATGGGGGCCTCATCTGAGCCTTTGATCCAACATATTGTGTGTGTGTGTGTACTTCCTGTGTGTGTTTTAGTGTTGTTTGTGGTGGTCTGGGAGGTGGGGGACAGACAGATCACTCCTCCAGATGTGCTCTCAGCATCTGCTCTTCCACTGCTGCCTCCCTCCCTCGCCCCACGCTGGTCCTCCCCCTGTGAATCAGATGCCAGGGCCCCTGAACCTGGGCCTTCTTTGTTGCTGCTCTGAATGCATCTCATGTCCGCTAGGTAGAATTGGCAAGGACAGCGGGCTCTGGGCAGCGATCCACAGGGCAGTAGGAAGAGGTGACGCCTCCGGCCGCTCACAGTGGGCCCTCTGGCGGAGCCGGAGGTCGAGGAGGTCACCCCTCCCTGTGGTTGGCCTGGCCTGGTCCCCCCCTGCCATCCACCGAGTCACGCTGAGCTCACCTGTCTGCCAGGCAGCGTCATCTGGCCATAATCCCCCCCATCCTCTCCATCCCCCCACCTTCCTCTGCTCAGATGCATTGTAACAGTGGGTGTGAGACTGTTCTGTTAAGAATGGGGGAGTGGCCATCTCGTCTCTATGTGGTGGTTATACTCAGGTATGTATTTTCTGTTGCTTGGCTTTAGGTGGTTCTGGCTGCTCTGAGGTGTTCCACGAAATGGTATTAAGAGGTCTCAGATATGACATGCATTCACCCACGAGCTTGACCCTCAGGGGGCACAAACAGAAGGGTTTGTATGATATGACTGTGATGATATCTGCAGTGGTATGTTTTACGGGCCTAGACTACGGTGTATATAGAAGGGGTATACGCTTAAAGCAAACGCCTGTGTATTGTACTGGTTATGATTTGGGCCAACGTTGCGGTGCTATGTTTCTGTCCGATGCTCACTGGTATCTGTATGGCTGAATGTCAGGGGAGACCCAAACTGGGAGCCATGTAACTACCTACACTACCGTTCAAAAGTTTGGGGTCACTTAGAAATGTCCTTGTTTTTGATAGAAAAGCAACATTTTTTGTCCATTTAAAATAACATCAAATTGATCAGAAATACAGTGTAGACATTGTTAATGTTGTAAATGACTATTGTAGCTGGAAATGGCTGTTTTTTTATGGAATATCTACATAGGCGTACAGAGGCCTGTTATCAGCAACCATCACTCCTGTGTTCCAATGGCACGTTGTGTTAGCTAATCCAAGTTTATCATTTTAAAAGGCTAATTGATCATTAGAAAACCCTTGTTTGCACGGCTGAAAACTGTTATTCTGATTACAGAAGCACTAAAACTGGCCTTCTTTAGGCTAGTTGAGTATCTGGAGCATCAGCATTTGTGGTTTTGATTTCAATCTCAAAATGGCTAGAAACAAATAACTTTTTTCTGAAACTCGTCTATTCTTGTTCTGAGAAATGAAGGCTATTCCATGTGAGAAATTGCCAAGAAACTGAATATCTCATACAACGCTGTGTACTGCTCCCTTCACGAACAGCACAAACTGGCTCTAACCAGAACAGAAAGAGGAGTGGGAGGCCCCGGTACACAACTGAGCAAGAGGACAAGTACTTTAGAGTGTCTAGTTTGAGAAACGGACGCCTCACAAGTCCTCAACTGGCAGCTTCATTAAATAGTACCCTCAAAACACCAGTCTCAACGTCAACAGTGAAGAGGTGACTCCGGGATGCTGACCTTCTAGGCAGAGTTCCTCTGTCCAGTGTTCCTTGTTCTTTTGCCCATCTTAATCTTTTCTTTTTGTTGGCCAGTCTGAGATATGCCTTTTTCTTTGCAACTCTGCCTAGAAGGCCAGCATCCCGGAGTCGCCTCTTCACTGTTGACGTTGAGACTGGTGCTACCTGCCCGAATGCATACTGCCAACTGTAAAGTTTGGTGGAGGAGGTAAAATGGTCTGGGGCTGTTTTTCATGGTTCAGGCTAGGCCCTTAACGCTACAGCAATCAATGGCATTCTAGACAATTCTGTGCTTCCAACTTTGTGGCAACAGTTTGGGGAAGGCCCTATCCTGTTTCAGCATGACAATGCCCCTGTGCACAAAGCGAGGTCCATAAAGAAATGGTTTGTCAAGATCGGTGTGGAAGAACTTGGCTGGCCTGCACAGTGCCCTGACCTCAACCCCATCGAACACCTTTTGGGATGAGTTGGAATGCCGACTGCGAGCCAGGCCTAATCGCCCAACATCTGTGGCCGACCTCACTAATGCTTTTGTGGCTGAATGGAAGCAAGTTCCCGCCACAATGTTTCAATATCTAGTGGAAAGCCTTCCCAGAAGAGTGGAGGTTGTTATAGCAGCAAATGGGGGGGGGGGCAACTCTTATTAATGCCCATCATTTTGGAATGAGGTGTTCGACAAGCAGGTGTCCATGTATTGTATCTTCCTCTGCTGGCCCCTCTACCTCTCCTTTGTCCTTGCCCTCAGCCTCTTACTTGGTCCATTCTTGCAAACAGCAACTGAGGTGACTTATTTTATGCATGAATAAGGACTGATTGAACACGTGCAGAAGAGGTTCACATTCATGGGAGTAATTTGTATCAGCTGTGACCAAATGTTTATATTTTGTTTGACATGATTTACTCAACTGTCTGTTTTGCCTTTTGTAGAGCGTTGTGTTTACTCTACAAAAATGTGCCTAGCATTTGCATTGTGTGTGAAAGCAATGTGAAATGAATTACAGTTTTGCAAAACAATTCTACTGTTGTGCTCATTAGGTTATGATGGAGATCAAGTGGACCCCAGTTTCATTAAAAGTGTTTTAGCAATCAAGGAAAAACATAATAGTATTTTTGGTGTGTGGTAGTGTAGTGGTTTGTCATTGGCATTCCACATTCTGATGTTTTATTACCATATAGGCCTACTACTGTACAGATTGAATGGGAATAAGATTCTGGTCAACAGATGCAGCAATGTAATGCAGGGATCTGTAAGGCTAGGCTAATGACACTGGTGCAAGTCTAATCCAGAATATGAATCATTAACAGCCAGACAGAACATACAGTTGTCATAGTAATTATTTCATATTTTAAAGCACATTTGTGTGTGCACCGGTACACAGTACGTGACTTTTCGGGTCAAAATTGTATTCACCTTTTTTGCCCCTCACCAGTTTGCATCCTTGGTATTGTTTCACATCTGTATTTGTATTCAATTTATAAATAAATGAAGTGGGATTTATGTATCTTTATAATTAGACTAAACTTTCCATTTTAAGTTGACGACTTGGTATTATACCTCCTAGCTAGTGATATTCTATTCGAGGTGTGGTCTTAGTGATTTGGAGGCTCCAGGCAGGGGCCAGTCTGAATGTGCCATGAACACAACCAGTCATGATGTTTTCATCTGATTGTCAAACGAATCACTTCAAAAGGAGGTTACCTTCGCACATTCGTCCCAAATAGTTCCAGCATCCGAACAGTGCACCTGCCAACTTTCCTTCAATTCGCAAGTGGCTGAAACTATCTCGTTGGACAAAGCATCTGAGCGAGTGAAACAGCGGCACTCTGTCTTACTATATGCATATATCTGATACTGTCTGGCCAAAAAGAGTATGACATGCCACTCTTTTTGGCCAGACAGCGTCGGATACATGGGATAGACATACACGTCCTCTCGATGACGATGGCAGTATTATCAGCAGCACCTGTGTTTTTACTAAAGAAATGTGTTAACTTTTTTTTTTAATCTGTTGAAATGAAATCTTCTCTCCTTCTTTTCCTTTTCTCTGCCCCGCTCTGACAAGCACCTCATTGCTGCAGCTTAATATCAATGAAAGTCACGTTTGCAATCGTATCGCGTGAAACAGTGAATGGGAACTCTGTCACGGTGGAATAGTCCATTATTATTATTATTATTATTATTAATGACACATGTTTCTACTATTATGAGAAAAACTTGGATTATATTAATATTGTTATGAAATGTATGTATATTATGTATGGAAATAAATTATTGATCTATTATGAATTATTATCCAGCTTTATGGATTCATTTACTTTTTTGGAGGCCTTTTTTGTCGACATTGGGGCCTCATTGACCTGGTTACAGTGGTCAGGAAGAAAAAAACTCCCGACCCCATTTCCTTGATTCCACTGATTCCATTGCTTTGCCCAAGTGGACAGGGACCGTTTTTACCCGTCACCAAAATGTGGTGTCTCACCATAGCGCATCACTGCATTTCCCGTGTTATTTATTGAGTCAATGAGCCTGGTTTACAAACAGTAGTGTTTAGAAATCCAGACAGAGACTGATGTGTTTTTGGACCCTTTTGGGGGGGGGGGGGGCAGTTAGCCTAATTGTATAAGTTCAGGGAAGACTTTGTTTTACTGTTGAGTCATACAGTACTCCTCTGTGAAGGATTTGTTTTACTGTTGAGCCAGATACAGTACTCCTCTGTGAAGGCTTTGTTTTACTGTTGAGCCAGATACAGTACTCCTCTGTGAAGGATTTGTTTTACTGTTGAGTCATACAGTACTCCTCTGTGAAGGATTTGTTTTACTGTTGAGCCAGATACAGTACTCCTCTGTGAAGGCTTTGTTTTACTGTTGAGCCAGATACAGTACTCCTCTGTGAAGGATTTGTTTTACTGTTGAGCCAGATACAGTACTCCTCTGTGAAGGCTTTGTTTTACTGTTGAGCCAGATACAGTACTCCTCTGTGAAGGATTTGTTTTACTGTTGAGTCATACAGTACTCCTCTGTGAAGGATTTGTTTTACTGTTGAGCCAGATACAGTACTCCTCTGTGAAGGCTTTGTTTTACTGTTGAGCCAGATACAGTACTCCTCTGTGAAGGATTTGTTTTACTGTTGAGCCAGATACAGTACTCCTCTGTGAAGGATTTGTTTTACTGTTGAGCCAGATACAGTACTCCGCTGTGAAGGATTTGTTTTACTGTTGAGCCAGATACAGTACTCCTCTGTGAAGGATTTGTTTTACTGTTGAGCCAGATACAGTACTCCTCTGTGAAGGATTTGTTTTACTGTTGAGCCAGATACAGTACTCCGCTGTGAAGGATTTGTTTTACTGTTGAGCCAGATACAGTACTCCTCTGTGAAGGATTTGTTTTACTGTTGAGCCAGATACAGTACTCCTCTGTGAAGGATTTGTTTTACTGTTGAGCCAGATAAAGTACTCCGCTGTGAAGGATTTGTTTTACTGTTGAGCCAGATACAGTACTCCTCTGCGAAGGATTTGTTTTACTGTTGAGCCAGATACAGTACTCCTCTGTGAAGGCTTTGTTTTACTGTTGAGCCAGATACAGTACTCCTCTGTGAAGGATTTGTTTTACTGTTGAGTCATACAGTACTCCTCTGTGAAGGATTTGTTTTACTGTTGAGCCAGATACAGTACTCCTCTGTGAAGGCTTTGTTTTACTGTTGAGCCAGATACAGTACTCCTCTGTGAAGGATTTGTTTTACTGTTGAGCCAGATACAGTACTCCTCTGTGAAGGATTTGTTTTACTGTTGAGCCAGATACAGTACTCCGCTGTGAAGGATTTGTTTTACTGTTGAGCCAGATACAGTACTCCTCTGTGAAGGATTTGTTTTACTGTTGAGCCAGATACAGTACTCCTCTGTGAAGGATTTGTTTTACTGTTGAGCCAGATACAGTACTCCGCTGTGAAGGATTTGTTTTACTGTTGAGCCAGATACAGTACTCCTCTGTGAAGGATTTGTTTTACTGTTGAGCCAGATACAGTACTCCTCTGTGAAGGATTTGTTTTACTGTTGAGCCAGATAAAGTACTCCGCTGCGAAGGATTTGTTTTACTGTTGAGCCAGATACAGTACTCCTCTGCGAAGGATTTGTTTTACTGTTGAGCCAGATACAGTACTCCTCTGTGAAGGCTTTGTTTTACTGTTGAGCCAGATACAGTACTCCTCTGTGAAGGATTTGTTTTACTGTTGAGTCATACAGTACTCCTCTGTGAAGGATTTGTTTTACTGTTGAGCCAGATACAGTACTCCTCTGTGAAGGCTTTGTTTTACTGTTGAGCCAGATACAGTACTCCTCTGTGAAGGATTTGTTTTACTGTTGAGCCAGATACAGTACTCCTCTGTGAAGGATTTGTTTTACTGTTGAGCCAGATACAGTACTCCGCTGTGAAGGATTTGTTTTACTGTTGAGCCAGATACAGTACTCCTCTGTGAAGGATTTGTTTTACTGTTGAGCCAGATACAGTACTCCTCTGTGAAGGATTTGTTTTACTGTTGAGCCAGATACAGTACTCCGCTGTGAAGGATTTGTTTTACTGTTGAGCCAGATACAGTACTCCTCTGTGAAGGATTTGTTTTACTGTTGAGCCAGATACAGTACTCCTCTGTGAAGGATTTGTTTTACTGTTGAGCCAGATAAAGTACTCCGCTGTGAAGGATTTGTTTTACTGTTGAGCCAGATACAGTACTCCTCTGCGAAGGATTTGTTTTACTGTTGAGCCAGATACAGTACTCCGCTGTGAAGGATTTGTTTTACTGTTGAGCCAGATACAGTACTCCTCTGTGAAGGATTTATTTTACTGTTGAGCCAGATAAAGTACTCCGCTGTGATGTTGTCTTTTTCAGTCTGGGTGACTCCCTCACAGTGAGTCAGTTAGATGCCATGTACGGACGGGGTTAGATGGAACACTACGTGCCTCTCACCGTCTCTGTTGGGGTCTGACGCCTGTCTTTGTGCTCTGGGCCACAGTGACAGTGGACATCTGTAGCTCTCTGTTTGTGGTGGAGCCAGTGGTCTGCTCCGTTAGGTGCACAAGGGAACCACAAAGATGGAGTGACTTTACCCGTCCGGTGTGTCAAGAGACTAGTTAATGAACCTCTGCTCACACTGCAGCTGCAAGCCTCAGCTTGGGTGGTCAACATGTCTGCCCTCTAATGCCCACATTGCTGTTTCATCATGGATTATCATTTAACATAAATATACCATAGTAGGGCAATGTTCAGCCATCTTGTCAAAGCAGAACCTGCCCCCCAGCAACAGTTATTTTGGGATTTTGCCGTTTTATTAACTTTGAGCACAGGCATCGATCCCACCATTGCTACTGATCCATAGCCTGTCTAATTTACGACATAGGCCTATTGATGCTATAATACATCTCTCTTTCCTTCGCTCTTTGACCTCAGTGAATATACTGCTGAATAGAGGGTCTTACTTACTTCTGTTGCGGGGCAGAACTGGACGGGGACTAATATGACAGGAGGGCTATGTGTGTGTTCCACAGTGTTCTTAGGGAAACGGCCATATTGCCTGTCCTGAGGGAGAGCCGCCTTTGGAGAAAACCGCTGACCTTGCATCTCCTAAACAGGATGAGTCCAGTGATAATCCCATAGATTTTTATTAACCTGATATGAGTGTTGTGTTGATATTATATCAGAGGCAGGAGGGAGTTTTTTCCCTCTTTCTTCTCATGCCACATTGTATTGGAATTGGCCTCTGCAATTTATTTTTCTATTAGCCAAGTCCTCTGAAGTGTGATTGGGCCGTGAGCCAGTGGTAACTGGTCAGGCCGGTGGAGAGTGGACTGGCCGAGCTGATAAGGCTAGAGTCAGTCCAATACTCTACACAGCACAGTGCCTCTGGCTACGGATGGACCGCTTTTACAACTGTGATTGAATCTAGATATGAGGAACTGGTCTGACCACCCATCCCCCCTAGAGACAAGCTCCACCATACACAACAAGGGGCGACTTCCTGTTCCAGCTCTCTATAAACTTACAGTACCTCACCTTGGCTGAGGTAGAAATGCATAAACAAAACAGCCTTAATTTTTGCTAAGCTATGATGTGCTGTGTATACACAGCTGATCAATTGATGCCATCAAAAGCATTTGAATTGCTGTAAGTAGGGCAGATGGCTGTGGTATGTTGTGTCTTCACTAATCCAGGCTGGATATTTACTGGTAACATTTCACAAAATGGCTCCAGGCCATTGACGAGAAGGATGTGACAGAAGGGTTTTGGAGCACGCTGAGGGGGGGGGGGGCGACTCTAACCAGTGCACCCTCACCACCACTAACTCTATCCCCTTTAGCAGTGATGAACCCCTCCTCCCTGGCACTTGGACCAGCTGTGGATCAATACAGGGACATCTGTTGGTGTCTCAGCATTTGTGCCCCATGGCTCACCTGCTACTGAACATACCCGGTAACTGTAGCAATAAAGGCATAATGTTCTCAGTACCTACTGTAACTCTGAGTGGTTTATAGTGATAAGCGGACATTGAATCTTATTCCCAGCCCCGGTCATTGAATTGGCTAGATCTTCCATTCCATTTCCAAAATATTCCAGAACCATTTTCAAGCTATGACTTGATATCTCTTGATACAGTAGTTTGTTTGATGTTGGTTTCCCTTGAAATGGATGAAGAGATAAATTAGACCCAAAAAAACAACATAGCCTAATCAGTTCTCAGGGGTACTTGAGGACCAGCTTTTAGACTCATTGCCAGATTGAACCAATGACATACTGTAGACCAGGGCTGCCCAAACCTCTTCCTGAAGATCTACTGTCCTGTAGGTTTTCAGTCCAACCCCAATTTAGCGTATCTGATTCAGCTAGTTAAGGTCTTGTTCAGCAGCTAATAAGTAGAATCAGGTGTGTTAAATTAGGGTTGGACTGAAAACCCACAGGACGGTAGATCTCCAGGAAGAGGGTTGGGCAGCTCTGCTTGTAGACCTACCAGTATGCGTGAAGCTGCAGCAAGTTGGAATAGTCTATAGGGGGCAGTGCACAGCCTTTTCCTACTACACCCTCTTCTCTCTCTTCCCAGTGCAGGGCTTTAATCATTCTTTGGATACAACAATAGGAGAAACATTTATAGTCATATCCCGGTAATGAAGGAGGTGTCTCGTTGTCCTCTTTCATTTAACACATTGTCACAACCCAGAGCCCTAATCTCACTCTCTGACGGACAGTTGCATCCTGGGAAAGAGGCGCATGTCATTGTTTGAGTGAGTCAAATCTGTTAAGCCCTTATTCTTCCGAGGGGTATTTGCATATTCGGAAGTATTCCTTTAGTGGCGGGCCAAATCCTCCTTATGTGTGATGTGATGCATTTTTTTGTGTCATTTGTGAAGTATCTACATGCACTATTAGCGCTGCATAATACCTCTGCATAATACCACTGTATAATCTCAGAGATAAGATGGGTTTTCTAAAGTGTAGCATTACGCCGGGATGAAACACCGCAATTTCAAGCCGACTCAAAGGGGCTCAAATGTCAACGGAAATGTCAAGTGCTTTCGCAACGGCCGAATACCGGAATACCTTTTTTTATCGCCTTCACCACCGTCACTATTCCTTGGGGGGGGGAAAATTCCTTGTTAGGCCCAGACTCTGTAATATGTGATAACACCAGCTCACTCTGACACACCTGGCCTCCTCTCCCCCTCTCTCACGCCTCCTCTGATTATAACCAGGACGGCTTTCCTAATTCCAATGGAGTTTCTCTGGCACAGCGATCATTATCTATGCTTTGGCGTTCAGCGTCGCGAGGTGCATGGCACAGTCTGGCATGCGCTCCACTACGGGTCTGTCTGTGTCCGGGTCAGGCAGTGCAGGCCCTCAGGAGTCCCTTCTGCACATCAGGGCCTGGAACGGCCACGATAACATTGTTTAGTTCAGGTGGTAACCTGGTAACTGATAGAATAGAGTAATGGAGGTATACTACTATGAAGACGTACTACTGCAACCCTACGAGTGAGCCTACCATCTGTCTATTTACCTATACCTATTTATGTACAGTGTGAATGTATATGCAACGTATACTGTCATTCAGAACCGTACTCTTTCGTACTCTGTACCACATTCATGAGACGCAACCGTTCCATCGTTCCTTCTCCCTCTGGTTCGTTCCAATGTCATATCAGAGACGGAGTCACTTTGCATCTGTTCTGTGGCTGTGTTTGTCTATTTGTTTTGTTCTTCCCTGCTGTGTATCTTAAGCGTTGATTTCTGTCGGCGAGGGACACATGAAAAGAGCCATGGCACGAACAGAAAACAAGCCCTCAGAGACGGGAAGGATGAAATGAAAACACAAGGAAAGGAAACCAGGCCCAAGAATAAGCTGCGATTAAACCGCAAACAATCAAGCAGGCAGGGACGAGGAGTTGGAGAGAACAAAAACACAACAATGCAAGCAAATAAAACGGGCAAACAGGGAACGCCACGTGTTTATGGAAAGATCTTGGCGAGGACAAATTACACCAACTGCCGATTAACAGAGTGGCATGCTTTGAAGAAAAAAGAGAAGGAAAAATGAGTTTTGTTGGAAATGGGAACTGTTTCTTTGACAAAGAGATGTCATTGGATATCATTGTAGGAAATGGACGCCTCTGTCTGTGAGTGTTATCATGCTGTAGCTGCACCAGAAGACAATACACCAACAATCCTGAACCTGTTTTCGCTCTGCATTGCTTTAAAAGCCTGACCTGTAACATTTCAGCAAACCAAATCTTCTTGCGTCATCTCAAACAGTCAGCACTCTTTTGGCACTTGGGTCTTATTGGCTAATCTCTCTCTCTCCACGTCCTACAGTAGAGGGATTGGTCGAAACTCTTCAAGTGGAACGATGGTGATGTTTCCGTACAATTGACTTCGCTTCTGAAGTCCTGACACAAGGTCTCTTATGACAGATGATGGCTTTTTAATGGTCTCCATGTGAATGCACTGGACTGGTTCCTCTTAATTAGTACTTTGTCTCTGGTTAGAAATTACCTTTTCTTTTTCACCCTCCTCTTTTGCACTTTTACTGTCTCTGTCTGTCTCTCCTTGGTTATGCGTGGCTTTGCCCCTATTCCATACTGTATAGTCAGCCATTTTGACAACGCCATTCCAGCAAGATGGCCCTTTCTGAATCGCTAATGATACCACACTGTTTCGTTCCAAAATTGGCCCATTTGAATTCCTGGCCACTTCATGGCACAACCTAAAACCACAAACCCATCCAAAAGGCACAACCAGCAGTGTCCCCCTGTCATCCCGCTCTCTCTCCCAGGCGCTACCATGGTTTCTCTGGCATGTCTGGAGAGCGGCTGCAGCCATCGCCTCCTCCATTTGGAGAATCAGAGATGACCTTTCCATGAATAAAGTCAAAGAGGATTAAGGCAGAAGAAGCCTTCCCAACGTCGGGCGAGGGGAGCGGCAGATGCAACCTCCTCTGAACGTGGCTAGAGTGTTGATGCCTCCGCCGCCTGAAGGCCACGCTTACGAGGGCTGTGTGTGTGTGTGTGTGTGTGTGTGTGTGTGTGTGTGTGTGTGTGTGTGTGTGTGTGTGTGTGTGTGTGTGTGTGTGTGTGTGTGTGTGTGTGTGTGTGTGTGTGTGTGTGTGTATTTAAATGTTGTGCAAAAAAGACAGATCCGGCTCTCAGTGGAACGATAGGTGAAAAATAAAACAGTCATTGAACCTGCGTCATCTTCAGATGCAAAAAAATTGGATTTTCAAAATGGCTGCTAATCCCTTATTGAAGATATACATTGAATTATTACCCCAGTCATTCATCCGTTCCATTTGAGGTGATAGCATCGCAACCTAATATCCTTATCTGATTTATTTGCCGCTCCTATCTAATCCATAGGTTACAAGATGTACGAACATGGGGTGTATTTTGTTAAGTAAAATATCTGCCCATCACACACTCTGGATTATAGCAATTGTGCTTAGCCTACCTTTCTTCACAGCTGAACTAGAGCCAGGATGAGGGATGTGTATTGACACCCCCTGCCTTTGATCAGTCTGAACTGAATCTTATTTCTTCATTAGCGTTAATGCATTTGGCAGATATTGATCTTTGATATCAGACAAATGAATGATAACTGATCCCCTTATATACGTTGATTCTTCCCCTCCATTGTCCTCAAATCGACACCTGCTCTCATTGCGTTGGTTTGTGTTGTTGGGCACACATCGCTTTGTACTGTGTGTGATGCAGTATACCTAAAAGCTTTGTCAAAATTGGTTTTGGATCAGTCTGGATCTCAATCGCAACAGAAACCTTTTGGGGTCCACTATGGCAGTAGATAAAGTGGGAGCCTGTTCTGTTGTATTCATTTCACAGAGTCCTCGTTGCCTTAAACCGAGTCAGAAGCGCAGGAGTCAAAGGTTGGACTGCTGCTAATCTGTGCAACATTAGGAGAGTAATCCTCAGGGTTGAAGCTTGACTGCTGAACAGTACCCTTCTTCCCCTTTTGTCTTTGTGGTAAGTGATCTTGGAAGATTTTGAGGGATGCCACTGGTCCACAGAGGTAGCATTAATCATGGGAAAGGAATTGTTCCACTGCTACTACAGAATTGTGGTTGTGGTTTCTTAGTTCTTTGTGTTGTGGTATCCACTGCTATAGGCTACAGAATTGTGGGCTTTTTAGTTTGACGGATATTGACATCTTTTCACCTCTAAACCACCTCTCTGGACTTGGACTGATAAGAAAATGATGTTCCACAAACCACTTGGAGGAAGGAGTGGGAAGAAAGAATGATAAATATATAGATAAATCCTCCTTTTTCCTCGACCTATACCAGCTAAACCACCCGCTACTCTACAAAGAGAAATTCCCAGGCTTAGGGAATGAAAGAGCCCTTCAACACAGTGGGTTTTGTCTCTCCTTGTGCAAATGGAGAGAAGCAGGGCATGTCAGATTGACGTGGCACTTCTTGTCATTCAACATAAGTTTTCAGCTTAATCCCCCTTCTGAATCCACTTCTTGACTTCAGTGTCCGTGGGTTTTATTTCTGCGGTCTTCATATTTCTAAACGTCTGTTTTCAGTAAACAGAAGTAGTGTAAGCAGTGGATACAGAAGAACGACAGATTTCTGTTCTGTGTGTATCAGTGTATGTGTGTGTGTGCTTACTTACACAGTTCTTGTGTTAAGTGCTTAAAAATCACCCCAATACCCACGCACATCGGTATAGGAACGCTTTACAAAGCCCTGTGTAATCTTCCTTTTTGGTGGGTCCTTAGTTTCATCTGCAGGGGATTACTGTACGGCTTTTTTTGGAATCCGCAAAAGAGGAGGGATGTACAAAATGGCGGAAAAAGGAAAACAAATTGTATTGTAATCTCTCGAGAGAAAAGGACGCTTGAGTGAGGGAGTCCCATGGACCCTCCATCTTTTTTTCCCTTCCTGAAAATCCCATAATCCTTCATGTTTGATGTCTCAAAGCTAATGGCGTTTATTAGGACGGCCCAAAAGGCGCTTTGTCCCCGGCATGGTTGCCGTTGAGGTTTTGAATGACATTGCGGAGAGAGAGCGGGTAACTTTAGCTTAATCTGGGCTTATCCGGCCCCGACGCACACACAGGTGTGTGGCCCTTAAGCCCAGGGGAGGCAGGCCTTCTTCTGCAACCCACCACCAAAGATCAATCCAGCTCCTCAGGCCAGAGACATCCAGAGGAACATACACACTGCACCTTTAACCCAAGAGGCTTTATCCTCCTCATGAAGTGCTCACTATCACATTTTAATTAAATTACAGCCAGTGCTTTTTCTCGATATCTCTTTCTCTCTCTGGTAAAGAAGACCCGGACCGAACTTAAACTTGCATGAATCAGTTTTTGTCTTGTGAGTGAATGGAGAAGGCAGCTATACTGGTTCGGTTGTATCCTCCATAATGGTTTGGTTTCAGGCCTATACCTTTCCTTTAAGCTTCTTCTTCATGACATTGCAGTGGACAATGACTTTTGCTCTCTTTACATAAGGCTCCTTAAAGAAACGTCTTTGGCTGTGTTTATCCATTACATTACACCACACATTGTCTTTTGATACTTCATTTGCTATATGTGGTAAATTGGTCACAGCTATAACCATTTCAGCACTATGTGTATAATTGAAGATATCATATGTGTTGTCACACGTTTTAAACTATTTGTGGCATTGGAGAACAGCAACGGATCAAACTTGGATGCCGCTGCTGCTATGCACACTGTGTCCGTTTGGAAAATGTAGGCCTATAACATACATCATCGTGTGGCAGAGGAGTGCTGAAGCTCTTATTGGATTTGGAAGCCGCTCCTTCAATAAAAATAATGAATTTCCCATAATTCAATAGCAGATATAAAGGCCACCGGCCCAGTGATCCATAAACACTACGATGATAAGGTCATCTTCTCCAGAGGCTGCCACATGCTATATAAGCTTACGTGTGGAGAGTATTAACTAATTAAATACAGAAATGAAATAATAGTGGAATATATTTACAATTCAAATATGGTTTCCATAATGGAATAATATACATTATTTAAGTGCAATGATAAGACATGGAAAGGGTTGTATTCAATGTGTTGGTGTACAATTTCAAGAGAATAATCCTAAATATGGACTCTCAATCTGTAGCTTAAAAAGTATTGTGTCAAATATGTAAATCTTACCCACCCAAGCATAAAGGTGACTTTACTTTAGGTCATACGTTTTCTGTCAAGGATGTAACCTTCAGGGGTCGACTTTCAACCCCCTCCCATGCACATAGTAAAAGGGTGGGATCCAAAGGAAGAGAAACAGTAATATATGTCATACCAAAGACCATACGTTGCATTTTCTCTTGAAACTCCTGCACCCCCTTTCCCCAGTTCAGGGTTCCTCATCTGCCATCAGCATTGCTATTGAGTTTGATTCCCATATGGTCCAATATGACAGATTTACTGTATCAGGTCTATTGACTAATTAACTGCAATTTAACATCCTCTTACGTGGTTTCATTTTCCTCAAGGGCGACCTGTCCACTTAGCCACCGAATGCTCCAAATCAGTACCTTCTATTTAGATAGAAGACAGACGTTGAGAATAATGTCTAAACAATGAAGGACTAGGCTCAACCTGGCTCTGGGAAACTGAGCCCGTATGATACTTGTTCTATTGGACCTTTCTCTCATTTATCTCCCTCGCCCCCAAGTCACTTTCCCTCACTGCCCCATCTCAGTAAATGATGACTTGTCACTGGACAGGACGATTGCTGGACCA
Source organism: Salvelinus namaycush (assembly GCF_016432855.1). Classification (NCBI taxonomy): domain Eukaryota; kingdom Metazoa; phylum Chordata; class Actinopteri; order Salmoniformes; family Salmonidae; genus Salvelinus; species Salvelinus namaycush. The sequence continues at coordinate 17,844,559 of NC_052345.1, forward strand.
CCTCCATTCATGACATTCTCTCTTGACATTTTGTCACCTCTAACATAAAGACTTTGGGTGACCAACAGGGGGCATTAGCCAGCAGCTTTAAAATGGATGCTTTGATATCCCTAAGCTGTTGATGTAAGCCTCTCATATCAGTGACAGAGGGAGATGAGCAGCATTCGCTGCTATTTATGATCAAGATTACATTTTGGTCAATTACCTCTCTCCTCCCCATCCTATTATTAATGTGCACTAGTATCTTATTGCTGATGTCGGTGTTTTGTGTGTGTGTGTATGTGTGCGCACAAATGTGTGTAGGCCTATAACGTGTGTACGTGCGTATATGTGTGTCTGTGCATTTTCATGTGCGTAGCTACACGTTTTCGTTTTAGGAAGCCAGAGCGTAGTAGACGTTTGTATGGCATAACAAGATTACACTGCAGAATCCTAGCTCCCAGTGAAAGAGCGTCACATCAGCCTCAGCCTTTTTCTCTCGGCGTCTGTCTCTCTTTCACCAGGCTTAGACGCGCTGATCTCAGATACAACCATCCTCTAATCCAAGCCTTGATAAAGCTTCAAAGCAACATGTCATTAATAGCGTGTTTGACATTATCCGTGGAAATACGCTGGTTTGAACATATGACCCCCTCATTATGAGGACCCATATGTTCTCATAAGCCACATTATTCCATTGAAGTGTTAGCTCTTTAGACTAAGCACGCCTGCAGGGCAATACTCAGTGTTTATTACTGTTAAATGAATGTGATGATGTTTTCAAGGAGTTAGAATGTCAGTGCCTTAATTAAGCAATAAGGTACAGGGGTGTGTGGTATATGGCCAATATTACCACGGCTAAGGGCTGTTCTTAAGCACGACGCAATGCAGAGTGCCTGGATACAGCCCTTAGCCATGGTATATTGGCCATACAACCACAAACCCCCGAGGTGCCTTATTGCTAAACTCAGCAAAAAAAGAAAAGTCCTCTCACTGTCAACTGTGTTTATTTTCAGCAAACTTAGCATGTGTAAATATTTGTATGAACATAACAAGATTCAACAACTGAGACATAAACTGAACAAGTTCCACAGACATGTGACTAACAGAAATGGAATAATGGAACAAAGGGGGGGTCAAAATCAAAAGTAACAGTCAGTATCTGGTGTGGCCACCAGCTGCATTAAGTATTGCAGTGCATCTCCTCCTCATGGACTGCACCATATTTGCCAGTTCTTGCTGTGAGATGTTACCCCACTCTTCCACCAAGGCACCTGCAAGTTCCCGGACATTTCTGGGGGGAATGGCCCTAGCCCTCATCCTCCGATCCAACAGGTCCCAGACGTGCTCAATGGGATTGAGATCCGGGCTCTTCGCTGGCCATGGCAGAACACAGACATTCCTGTCTTGCAGGAAATCACGCACAGAACGAGCAGTATGGCTGGTGTCATTGTCATGCTGGAGGGTCATGTCAGGATGAGCCTGCAGGAAGGGTACCACATGAGGGAGGAGGATGTCTTCCCTGTAACACACAGCGTTGAGATTGCCTGCAATGACAACAAGCTCAGTCCGATGATGCTGTGACACACCGCCCCAGACCATGACGGACCCTCCAACTCCAAATCGATTCCGCTCCAGAGTACAGGCCTCAGTGTAACGCTCATTCTTTCGACGATAAACGCGAATCCGACCATCACCCCTGGTGAGATAAAACCGCGACTCGTCAGTGAAGAGCACTTTTTGCCAGTCCTGTCTGGTCCAGCGACGGTGGGTTTGTGCCCATACGCGACATTGTTGCCGGTGATGTCTGGTGAGGACCTGCCTTACAACAGGCCTACAAGCCCTCAGTCCAGCCTCTCTCAGCCTATTGTGGACAATCTGAGCACTGATGGAGGGATTGTGCGTTCCTGGTGTAACTCGGGCAGTTGTTGTTGCCATCCTGTACCTGTCCCGCAGGTGTGATGTTCGGATGTACCGATCCTGTGCAGGTGTTGTTACATGTGGTCTGCCACTGCGAGGAGGATCTGCTGTGCGTCCTGTCTCCCTCTAGCGCTGTCTTAGGCATCTCACAGTACGGACATTGCAATTTATTGCCCTGGCCACATCTGCAGTCCTCATGCCTCCTTGCAGCATGCCTAAGACACGTTCACGCAGATGAGCAGGGACCCTGGGCATCTTTCATTCGTTTTTTTTCATAGTCAGTAGAAAGGCCACTTTAGTGTCCTAAGTTTTCATAACTGTGACCTTAATTGCCTAACATCTGTAAGCTGTTAGTGTCTTTTGACACTAACAGCACCAAACCATTGAACAAGCATGGGAAACAGTGTTTAAACCCTTTACAATGAAGATCTGTGAAGTTATTTAGATTTTTACAAATTATCTTTGAAAGACAGGGTCCTGAAAAAGGGAAGTTTCTTTTTTTGCCTAGTTTATTAGAAACTGGTTATCAACGTAATTAGAGCAGTAAAAATATATGTTTTTTTCATACCCGTGATATACCACGGTTGTCAGCCAATCAGCATTCAGGGCTCGAACCACACAGTTTATAATCAGAAATAAGACATTGCAGTGACGTTAACACAGGTTTCTGCAATATTCAAAATTACCATAGAAAAAGTGCTCTCTACATTGAACAAACTGCAATAAAGCACATACAGGACAGTATTCAATTCAATCAACTTTATGGGCAATCATTGCTGTCAGGCATTGTAGGCATGTAGTCTACTATCCTATGGTCAAACTGCAACGTTACTCCATAAAAATAGTACTGTATGTTCGGTATGGTCCATGATGATGAGACGGCCAGCACAAAGAGCATCTGTCAGCCCCTCCCTCCAGAGCGGGCTCTTGGCCCTCTGTGTATCAATCAGGAGCAGTGAGGGGGTCGCCCCTGCCATGTGCTTGTCATGTGCCATGGTAATTGTGGCCCATTGTCCTCAACCGGACTCCTGTGCCTTTCCCTTTTGATGTGACTACACTAATTTCTCATCCCCCCCCATCTTTCTCCATCCATGTATGGCCCTAGAGTTTCTCCGAGCAGCCTTTGATAGTGGCGCAATAGCGTTAATTGTTTTGTACTTTTCTGCAGCCGCTCCTCGTAGGTGGGCTCAATAATCTATACGGACACCAAAGTCTAGACCCCCATGCAATGTCAGGACCCCCTGCTCTGAGAAAATGGGTAATTAGCAGACCGTTGTTTAAAGTGACGAATGGGGACCCTATCTTCGATTCCCCTGCACTTTTTTTGAAGATATTGCATCTTGTCGCCGGTTGTCACAGCTGGAAAACAAAGTAGGAACTTTTTCAGCACGCCGCTGGTCCCAAGTAGCGCCTTTGATTTCGTAAATTGTCTCATTAAAGATGAGGCTGAAATCACCGTGGAGAATTGGCCCGAGTGGGAATTTGCCCTCGGTGCTGAAGGGCTGTTAGCACATCGGAGCGGCAGATTCCCAAGGCTTTTGGCCTGGGCAATTAGGCCTGGGAGTCAGGGAGGCAAAGGCATGCGCAAGCAAGGAGAGGGAGGGAGGGAGGGGAGAGTCCAGGTGAGCCTCCTCCTCGTGATCACTGGCATGTTAGAATTAGTTTAATTGGGTCTCTGTTTGATTTTTACCGATGACAACCTTCCCCCCACACACACTCAGACGCACTCACACAGACAGACGCACCCAACTCCACCCCTTAACCTATTGGCAGAATTGTGACTTGTCAAAGTTGACAGCGTCCTCGATGTCAGAGAGAGGGGAATGGGGAGAGGGGGTAGTGAAAAACCCTTTGAAGTGTGGTACCCACTCCCTTTGCCCTGCCTACGTTTGAACACAGCATTTTCTTGTCTTTTTCTGGAAGAAACGTTTGAAAACAAATTGACACCTGGCCTTTGGCTCTTCTCCTCTGCTCCTCTGAGACCACGAGGTATTGTCACCTGCTGCAGATGACTTCAATGGGATTATTGCATTCTCTTCCTGAGGACGTGATTTGACATGTGTGGTTACCTGAACTTTTCCCCAGGACATCAAGACTTTACGTGAACTTTTAACTCTCTTCCAATGATGTGTTCATCCTGAGGTGTCTGCTTGGTTGGTTACAGTATTATCGCCAGCCCTTCAATAGTCCTAATTGGGACGGTTGGTTGTAATAAGGTAATGATGAAAAGGAGAGAGAGAGAGAACCCCAACTCATTTCTATTGGTGTGTCATGCTTGCTGGAAATTCACATTTAAACAGGCCAATTAGGGCCGGCAGACCTCCCCGGTCATCACACACCGGTCGGTCCTCGGCACAAACAAACACACCAAGGACCCTATTATCCTCCTTCCCTCTCAAAGGCAGTCAAGCAATTTCTCTCCTTAAGTAGTGCATTTTAAGAAGCTGTACTATCTAATATTCTGTCACTCTCACCCACTCTTGTCTTTCTCAGCATGCTAGAGGTAGGTTTCGGCTTTGTGCCCTCCCTCCTCTCTGTTGAGGAATCTGGCCTAAATGAAAGCACATAGTTTGTGCGGGGGACTCATCGGGGCCTGGGCATCGGGGTGTTTCATGCTGCCCCGTCAGTTGATGTTCCTGAATTGGCTTGATGGGAGATCAAAGGGTCCCTCCAAATGGAGAGCCTGCTGTCGGAGAGAGAGGCTGCTCCCTCGACCGAACCGCGGGCTCTGCTGATCAAGCCGTCACATGCGCCTCCTGTTTCCCTCAGCCCTGGCAGGGAGCACCACTGCGGAAACTACAGGGACGAACATTGGAACGCTTTTTGTTTTTCACTTTGACCTCTCCTGGTGTGTTGACGTCTGATGAAGCGTGATGACGTCTGTTTTTCTTTTTCTTCACCCCGTCAATTTCTCCCCACATTGCGTCTCTTTGCGTTATTTTGGGGGTTGTGTCCAAAGCTCATTTGGTACATTGTTGACTGAATTTGCTCTACTCCATAGAGCACCGTTCATTCTTGTCAGATTTCTATATTGAGGGACTCAGTCTTCCCTCGTGTGACATTACAAATTGTCTTCCCTCTATAAAACGTTTGTTCTGTTCCTCATGAAGTGTGCATCATGAATGCACAACCACCCTCCACCATTTGCCTCCATGTTGTCTACCCCCAGCCCCCCTGTAACCCCTCCAGCCTCATCCCACCCCACCATCACCACCCCCACCACCGTCCCGCCGCCGTATCATCGGCACACACACACGCCGCATCATAATTAGGCCGTGTACCGAGTTCCCCGATAACATGTACAGTTTATTTTCCCGTCTTAATTCCTTATCAGATGCATTGATCGCGCCGCACGTGCATTGATCTGGGGCCACTGTCTGGAGAGCAGCGATAAGCGACGGCTCGTCTCCTTCTCCCCGTGCCTCACCCTCGGTGTTCACCGCGCCCCCGTGGGCCGGAGGGGGGAGCGGCGGCCCGGGATTAGCACCTTATTAGCTTCACAGGAGGCTTCGCATTTTTTAAAGCTGACACCTCGACAGCCGCGCCGGGGCTACGTTACCAATGGGAAACATGCACTCCGGCTCGACTCCATGACAATACGCGCTTCAAAAGGCTCAGAGGGATGAGAGGTTGGCTATTTTTCATAGCCGTTTTTTTTTCTCTCTTTAAAGATGTGCCGTATATTTACATAGAGTGACACTTCTATATATGGACACAAATCTTTAGCACTATTATCATTCTACCTGTTCTTAACCGCAGGCGAAACATGTATTAGCATTTCAAATTCTAAATGCTTTAGATGTTGATCTCAGAGCGATATTTGCACTTATTTTTGTTGTTGCAGGGTTGTCGATGGCACAGTCACACACAGCGACAAGAAGACTGCTCGGGTAAGTGTCATTTCAGGCCTACTGTCCATAAATTGCTTGTTTGCAATAGGCTTTGCTCTTGTTTGCCATTCGTCTTAGACCCGGTGAGAACAGGTGACGTGTATGTATGCGTTGAAAGGAAGTGGTGATAAGTGAGAATTAATGCACAAGCAGACTCCCCACACTATCTGTCATGTGCACACACACACACACACACACCCTCTATCTCTCTCACACACACTCGCACTCATGCACCAACACAAATGCACAATCACTCCTATCTGATCAGCGAAAGATGAACTAGTGTCATTCAGGCCTCCACAAGACAGAGGGGTTTGTTGACGGTTGGGTTTCTCTCTCTTTGTGCGTTGTAACCTGCCCTTCGTTAAGCCCCAGCTAGGCCTTAAAATGCATCCGTCGCTCCCCGAGGGGAGGGTTGCACCACCAGTGCCTCTGGACTAATGGCCATGAGCGGCCAGCCCATTAGGCCCCTGTTATTGGGACTCCCTCATTAGCATCTGGGCCCATTGTGTTGCCAAACAATGGGCAACAAACAAAACATTAACATGGAAATGGACAAAATGTACCTAATTAGTTTTCTGTGCTTGTATTGTTAAGCTCTAAAAAGATAGAGCTAAATTGCTTTGGATTTCAACGAGGTTCCAAAGCCCCCCTCCTCCGCTGTGGTTTCTGGAAAGTCACCGAGAAAGAGAATGGTGTGTGTCAATCCCCACTGGTCAACTACTATTGTAAGGACAATGTAGCAACATGTCAAAAAAGGAAAATTAAGAACATTTAATGTGGCGGAGCGATTCCTGCATAGTCCATTTCCTGGTTGCAAAAATTCTAATAGTTTGCCTAATTTCAGTTGATGTGACTAAACAAGCAAGTATAGTGTAGAGAATCATTGTACCATCTAAACTCATCTAAACTACATTTTTGATAACCAAAAATATTGTATTTTCAGCTGTTTGAAGCTGGTGTACAAAACCAAAAGTAAGCAAAAATAAAATTTAAGAACGGGAAATATAGAAATATAGAAAAGATATACAAGCTTCTTAGACTTTATTTTTTTAAATTTATTTTTATTTTTATACTTGCTTTCAATGTGAATGACATATCTATAAACACATTTCTATGTGAATTTGGTTGGATCGCCCAAAAAGTTACATATTGCAGCTTTAAATGACCGGTAAGTGTTCTATGTGAACATATTTCTTATACAGTATTTGCATGGCTATTAATCACATCACATCTAAATGTTAGGTCTTACCGGCAAGATTAATAGAAGGACTGTCTTACGTATATAATATAATGCTCCTGTGTACTATGTTCCTAAAGTTCTGTATTTAGTGTGCATTCATTGGTCTGTGCGATTGTCTTTGTCTTTGTTCATGTGAAGTTCTTGGGATGTTTGACAAAGATAACTTTCTGTCAGCAGTTGCTATTTTATGGAAGACCTTAATAAGAGTACGGTAAGTCAAGAGGGCCTTTCTCAACAGCAGTCCTTGTGCTGAATGAACAACCTTTTGGTTTGTGGAATGAATGACCCCCTTCCTCCCAAACGCACCCTGGGCATGTTTATTGAATTTCTTGTCGGCCATATTTGTTTACCACATTAAGGCAAAGTGGGAATCCCTCGACTCACACAGAAAGGGATTAACGACACTTCGCCCATGACCAAACCAAACCGGTGGTACAGAAGAACGACCAATCTTCATAACCATGACCAGCCCTGTTTAACATTCAGCTTGGAGACTTGGCCCGTTTCCCCAATCATGTTTTATTTTTACCATCTCGCTCTTGTTTTCCGTATTTGCGATTAGTGTTGTTTTGACTGTCACTATCCGTGATAATATTCCCTCAGTACATCACAAACATGTGGCTGTAATGAGAGAAAGCAGAGAAAATGATTTCTCAAGAGCTACATTTTTTTACGTTGTCTCTGTCCTCCTTCTCATTGAAATAGAGACGCATTGACTGACAGTATCAGCTTGTTAATTAGTCGTTATTGGTTGTCCTGAACGAGCTCTTTGACTGGGGAGCCCTCACCAGTGACCTCTGTAACCCCTGACCATTCTACCTCAGACTCCAACATGGTGGATGCTCATCATTAACCGCTCATCAATCACCGTTTACACACTGCTCTGCCAAGCTGCCTGCCACTACACAGCCGGCATCCACACTCTGCTCTTTTTGTTAGCGCAGTCTGCTCTATGGGCCAGTTTTGAACCTGTTTATACTCTTGGATTGGACCAGTGTTGGACCACCAACTACTACAATCCTGTGGAACTGGATGACATCTGCAGTTTCCATAGATGCCAAAAGTATTTTCCGGATTGCTGACTGTCTGGACAACACCTAAGATAAGTCTAATAAAAGGTAGAACCTTATTTCAGTTTTACCATCCTTTTAAGTGTCTTGGATTGGACGAATTGGGACACAACTTTCCTGTTATTATCACCTACTAGCCACTTGGATTATTCTGTTGATTGTTCTGGAATGTTTGCATCACTTCCTGCGGATCCAGCTGACCCAGCTGTTGATGTCTTTAACTCTCCCTCCCATCATCCACGAATCCTGGACCCTTGTGACCAGTCAACCCATTTTCCACCCAATCAACAGATGACTATCAGTATCATATGCATGGTCTTCATGATCCCCTCTGAATGATATTCAATACCTCCAATTGAAGACTGCGCATTTCATTTCAAGAGGCACCCCTGAGTGATATGATTCACGCCTATTCCTGTGTAGACACGGGACATTCTTAACCCCCTCAGATTTCTGCACTACTCTGTGGTGTTTGCATCATTAGGCCTCCAGAGGGCTTGGGGGAATTTAAACAAATATCATCTATTTGAGTGGCCTCTGACACCCGAGCGCTTGAGCCAGAGGTTTATCTTCTATGCCGATGAGCAACTGACTGCCAGGGAAGGTTGCAGTGTATATTATGGTTTTAGATTAAAGAGCAGCAAAGCCCAGGAACAAGGCCTAATCCCGCTCCTTGGTGCAGCTCGTGGAGCAGTCGTGTTGACCGTGACCTTTTTGGAAAGGGAGGATTTGGTTGAAGATACCCCCAGGATTGTGTGTGGGGGCACGGAGTCAGGACAGGCCGCCAGTTAATTGATTTTAAATGTAGAATATTTTTTCGCTGTCAAATCCCAGCAGGCTCAAGATCGAAGTCTCTCCTCGCTCTCTCTCTCTGTATCTCTCTATGTGCTCTAAATAAGGACAAATTGAGAATTAATTTGGCAGCTGTTTTTGTTGCTGTTTTTTGTCACCATGTTGATGGAGTTCTATTTATATGTACTGTAGTTCCCTCTCCCCCGAGATACACAGCCCAATTCTATGCAAAGTCTTAGGGCCTTGAATGTTTCTTTGTGGGGTTTTTGGGCTAAAGGAGGAGGATAAACAGCTTCCCTGTCCCTAGGAGGAATGGGTATCCCCATGCCCCTGGAGGCAAGAGAATGGGGCTTGGGGAGAACCCCCCTCCGCCCTCCATTGGTGATTGTTCCTATGCTAAGGGCCACGGCTGTTGTTATGTTGTAGGTTGCAGTAGGGCCTGATAACTGCCTGTGTCGCACAGCAGCTCGCCTCATTAGTCACGCACCCTAGCCCCAACGTGATTTACTATCAAAACACATTGGTGTGTCTGTGTGAGAGTTATCAATGTTCGTCCTTAAAACGAAACAATTGCAGCTGCTTTAATGTGGTTTATTGTTTTCAAAAACCATAGTAGAACAATTGGAATTGATTCAGTTCAACTACCGAATTTACATGACAGTGTTCAATTTCGTCAAGACACACTGCATCATTTAAATCATTACAGCCAATGCTATGCCAGATCCTAGGAGCCATCCTTAGTATCTCTTCGGGGAGATATAGCAAGGTTAGGGAATTTCTCTACCTGCTGTTGGCACAGGGTTAATAGGTGTTCAACCCTCCCATTATCCAGGAGCGTTTGTGAATTACCAGCCAAGTGATGTTTACCATTGATATCATATATATGCTAATTTCGCCACTTAATTAGTGGGGAGGGGCCGACAGGCGGGGTAGCAGGAGGAGTGAGGGAGGGAGGGAGGGGGCGATCATGTGTAAAATTGATTTGTGAGGGGTGATATTTGATAGACCGCAGGGGAGTGGAGGCTCTTTGGAGAGAGAGCAGGCAGGGGGTACTGCCATGGGGAGTGGGCTTGGAACAGAGACTCGTCATAGAAGAAAGTCAGACTTTTATTTAGGGTCTTTCCTCTATCCATGACAATTCAGGTGTAGTTATGCTAAAACAAAGTTGTGTATCATAGTTAAACATATTTCTCTGCCTGCATGAATATAATATAAAAAAAGATGAAGGAATTAGGTTTTTGATTCAGGGCTAAATTGAGTGATTTAATATCCTACTTTACATAATTAAGTAGGTTTTTCCACAATTGCCCTTTAAGGTTATTGTGGCTGCTTTTGTTGTCCTCCATATTAAATAGTAATTGGTAATAGTTTCCTAATCGTTGGTTGGGGAATTCCCTCTCTAACTACCGTTAATTACAGTAGTGCCTTAACGATGCTCACCAGAGAGCTCAGAGCAGCCAGCATATTTAATTAACTTGTTAGTCTTTCATCAGGGGTTACAGGAAAATAACACTGGGAAATAATACTATTAGAGGAATTCATAATTGTGATAACAAAACAATGGTTGAATTTGCTAAATGCCAGATTTGGGGGATTGTATTTTTTACTACTGAAACACACACACAGCAATCCTTTCATGGTAGACGGAGATGTTCTAACCTCTATATGCATTAAAATACAACACTTATACTCTTTATTTTACTCAAGCCCTCAACTTAAAAGTTTCCTAGATGACTCTCAGGTTTTACTTTCTATCCTTATTTAGTTAAATTGTGTTTTTTTGCATTCATTCTCACAATTTAAACTGTGAATTTGATGTAAAATAACAACGACATGAGACAAAAATACATACATTGAGCACAAATATGTTTTGCTTTGATAAATTGAAAATGCACTTCTTGTGCCAGCCGGCGTGCTCATTGTCAAGTCCCTGGTTTTAGCCCAAGGTTTAAGTCGCCGTACGTGAGACGCATGGCTAAATGTCTGCTGGCTCTGAAACAAACAGCCCGCACCCGCTTTAAGTATATTATCAGCCAAGTTCCTTTAGGAACGTATTGCTAAAGAAGCTTACCATTTAATTAATGTAAGTTCGGCACAGATTACACCCAGGCCAGTCTTGTAAGCGGAGGCTAGTCTTATTGACCTCCTATGCAAGAGCTTAAAGACACAAGAATGGCATTTTTACTAAACTTTAATGGGATAACTAGTATAATCTATCCGAAGTAAGGGAGGAATAAAGTGTTTTAAACATAATACTCTTCCAAGTTGTGAGTGGGAGAAGGTCTGTGATGTGAAGTGCAGGGCTGACATAGCTTCTTGTTTATTTGGGCATTAACTAGATATTTGACATTTTGGACTGCCTGGGATTTTCAGTTGATTTGTTTTGTATTAACTTATCTGTGTCATCATTTAAAAAAATATATAATACCAACATTTTTGGGGAGCTTTTTTTGGAATAATTTTTTAGGATGTTTAAAAACTCCTCAACAGGAAATGTGTAGATGAAATGACAGAATATTTATAGATGCTCATTTTGTCTGATGTTTTTATCATGTTTTGTTAGGAGATACCAATATCTAAATGTGAATTTCTTAAAATTAGAAGGAAAAAAATTATACATACAGACAACAATAGAGATGAACATATAGACGTGTTAATATAACTGTAGAAGTTTGAAGAAGTATGTTTTATATTTCTCCTTGTAACATTTGCATGTTTTATGTTCACTGGAATGACATTTAGTAAGATCAGTAGGGTTTGTTATTTTGGTATTACTTTAACATTGTTTGGCTAACGCACAAACTACACCATTTCACACAGAATGCAATACGCAAATTATATGATCTAGAACGAAAGCCGTTTTATTTGTTTATTTGCAAATTCTCCACCCATCCCCTCCTCCCCACCCCATTTTCCACAGATGTTGTGATTTTTTTTCTCTCTTCTTTTTTTTAGTTTCGGTGTTACCCTTTTCAAACATTCTTTAACAGTGGGATAAAGGGATGGGGGATAGAGAAGATTAGGCAACGGGATCCTCCAGGCATTGTCTGAAAATCTGCAGATAAAAAGCATTGGTTCGGTGGAATGGGAGGGGAGCTGGAGGGGATGGGACTGGGGGGGATTTGTAGCGTACGGGGGCAGGTGGTGGTGGTGGGGGCGGGTATGTTGGAGGTGCTTAGAAGCGATAGAGCCCACTGAGGAAAATGATATTGATATTTTGATATAGCAAGCCAGCCAACCCTTATCATAAGGACCTTGCATTGCCTGTGACGCTTTCTTCAGCTGCTGAATATTGATGTCAGCAATAAGCTGGTGAAATTTGGCATGGCAACAGCACATTGCCAAAAATAGGACAGTGATTGGCACTCATTGTATTATCAGCTTAATGGAAATATTGTGACAGGATTCTTCTCCTTTTAATCTTGCAGCATCTTCTTCAGAATTGACCATATTGTCATAGGTAGGAATTTCATAGTAGGGTTTTCAATGTCTATCAAATGTGTTTGGCAAAGGATCGCTGTTAACAACAATCCAGAGCATTTTGTTCATGCCTCTCCCCCAAAAAGTTGGAATCAAAAATAAATAGGCTAACATTTCCCCCCATAGCATTGATGTGCTTGATGACCAATCCATGTGTATTGACGAACCCATTAGCACCCTCATTTTAATCAATTGAAAGGCGATACTGTTTGCCTATTCTCGATAGTCCATTCATTTAATCCACATTAGTTTCCTCAATGTTTTTGGGGGAAGGATTACAAATTCTGCCACATCTAAACTAGAAGAAGCCAATCATTAGGTGAGGGAGGACAGGGTAACTTTGCCTAATTGACCATCATTTAGTTTACAAATTATATCCTGACAGTGTAATTGAATTGGATGTATGTGGTCCATTGACATGTGAACTGATCTAAGACGCTCATATCAGTTAACGGTCAAAGACTGGGAGCCTGCTAATGATGCCACTTCATTGACTTGCTAAACTAGCCATTCCATTCCTTAAGTAGTTATGTCCTTTAGCCTGGAGTCTATTTTGGCTGATAGACATCCAGATGCCAGGAATTGTAATTCAATTGATGAGCAACATTGGAATTAATAGGAAATGCAATTGATTGTTTTCTTGTAAACATATTCACATTTTTGTTTTGCAATTTTACAACCACACAAATGTCATTGAATGAGTAAGGCTATTCTTGGTGAGCAGGCCTAATGCTAAACTATATTCATTACTTCTATTTAAGTTAACATTCAATTTTTTTTTATTTGAGGTGTTTGCCTTCCCCCCCATATTTGATAAGTATAGCACCGGGTTCTTGCCTTTCGAGCCAGGGCCCATGGTGGTGCAACAACAAGCAGCTAATACCAGTTAAACCAGCACATTACATAAGAGATAAGGTAATAGGAAAGGAAATTACCCTCTTGTATTTTGGGAAGAGCTTTTGCCTTCCCCTAGCTATCTTTAAAAAATGAAAGGAGATGGAGAGGGAAAAAAACTCCCTGTTGGAATTCTTTCTCCAGATGCTTTGCCGTAGACTAATGGTGTTAGCGCAGCCATTAGCCCGGCAGATTCATTCATTAAGCTAATGTGAGGCTAACCCTGTCGGCCCTGCTGAAACGCGTGCAATATGACACTGCTCAAATTTGTTCTAACACATGCCCTGGGGAGCCAAACAGCCCGGTGCTAATGGGGGAGGCGGAGCCAATTATGCAAATTAAATTGGTACTGTCAACAGACTGTAGTAGAACTGACTGACTAGCTATTTCTTTCCACCGCTCTGCTTGCGTTCTCTCTCTCTCTCTCTCTCTCTCTCTCTCTCGCTTTCTTGCTCTTTTCCTTAATGTCTTTTCACCTCTGTTTTCGCTCCTCTTTTCATGTCGTCTTCGTCCTCCTCTCGTTCACTTCTCTCTTTCTCCTCCACTCGTTTCCATCGTTCTCTTTTACTCTGTCTGTGCATCTGGAGTGCGATGGGAAGTGCATGGCCTGTGCTAGGAGAGCGATAAGGCCTGTTTGTTTGGGTGTGGGGATGGGTGGTCTGAGTCTTATTTACCTGCAGGTGAAGAGGCTTTTCATTCAGGTCTCTGCAGGCCTATCTTTACATTGCGTTCCCTGCCGTTCTGTCAGCACTCATCTGGAGCACTGTTGAGTCAATAGTCTGCAGTCTCACCACCAAGGGCCCTACACAACATATGGCCACCGTCACCAATACACTCTCCCATGGACCCTCTCACAAGCCACGGCCAGATGAGCATCAGTAGAACCACCTTTCTGAGGAATATGTGTGAGCTAAACTCAAATTGGTTGTAGTAGTAGAATTGCTTTGAATACGTATTTGTTTGCTAGATATTGACAAATGTAGTCTATAGTCATTAGCCAGTAGTGATCAGAGGCTTATAGACAGTATTGCATTAAGTATACTTAATCACTATTGGTATCAATCTAGCCAACGTTTCCAAACTCCTGCTGCATCTGGTTGGCTGAGGCAGAGGGAGGCCTGATCTGGTGGCTGGCCGGGCCTAGTTATGTCATGCAGGTGCTGCTTCTTCCCCCCCGGAGCCCAACATTCTTCCATAGCCATGTGTGCCGGGGCAAACAACGCATACAAGGAGCGCCGTCCTACCGTTGACTAATCAGTGCCCCGGCAACATGCATTGTTGCTCGATGCAAATCCATTCACATTGGAATAGGGGGCTGGGGGGGATCCCGAGCTCAGGCAACAGAGTTGGATAGAAAACTGACACCAGCCAATAAATGAAAGTTTGCCTTAAATCCGTGGGATAATAGAGGCAGGGTTGGGGCCGAGCCTCGAAGCCGAGATAAACAGAGGGATTACTCCTCGGTTTTGCATCACTCGCTCTCCTCTGGGTGGCCCTTAACCGTCAAGAAAGCAGAGGGGGAGAAGAAGAAAAAACGTTTAACGCATGGACATTCACACAGCACATGGGGGAAAGGAGTGAGCCTAATTCCATCAAAGACGGAGAAATTAGCAATTAATTTATTCGAGCCTCCTCCCTTCCCCCCACACTCCCTCTATTTTAGGCCCAATTGTTGGTCAGTTCTGCAACATCTGGTCCTGAGCAGTCCGTGTAGCTGACGACTGATGGCCTCTCCACTAAAGTGCAGACAGAGAATATCGCCCCTTTTTCATTCATTTCTTTCCCCCTCAGAGATTAGTTAGGAACGAGGAAAGTAATCATTAAAAATGTTGCTCTTTTTCCAGGCCATGCATAACCACAGGCGGCGACTTTATTTGCAATTGTAATTTAAAGAATAATTAAAATAAGTTAAATGATTCTGTAAATGTAGAACAACTTGAGTCTTTGTGCTCAAGGGTGCATGAACCTCCCTCCTATGGCTGGTTGCTCTGATAAACTCGCTAATGAAAGGATGTTGCTCGACACTAATGACAATTTTTAAGTGTTTTTTGGATTTGCCTCATCCCTCCGTCCTCCGTGCACTTTCTCTCTGATGGCGGTGGTGGCATGTGTTTTGTAATGGCGTTCAGGGGACAGCAGTTCTGATGCTGGGAATCCTATTTATTTGATTTGCTGTAAACATTGCTGAAACATTATTGTAATAATAATTTATTCATTTCATTCAAATGCAGATTGTCAAAGGGAGAGGAGATGGAGATGGCCTGCATAACGATACCAGGGCGTTTAAAAAAAAATCTGTGTTTGAGATATGGGCTTTTGAGCAGCAGCAGCAGCAGCAGCAGATTATAACTCCCTCCAGCTCTTGTGGAAATGAGCTGTTGACATTCTTTGGGGTCATTGTCCAAGATAGCTGGGCCAACCACCAGGATTTAGTAGATAAACCCTTCCACTGAGACCTTTATCCATTTCACATTTCACCACAACTGGAAAAGGTTAACGAAACGATGCTTGGCAATGTAACCCCTCTATAGTCCTATCTCCCTCATAAATATTGACGTAAATGTGCTGTCTGCGTTAAATAAATACGAGTTCTGTCAAGCTATTCGAAGGTAGGTTTGTATATTTGCACGTGTAGGCCTATGTTAACACGGCTTCTCACATTTCTTGCTTTGCCTGCAAACTTGCCTCATATTTTGTCTAATAATGGAATATAATGGAATAATGGAATAGACCTTTGTCCATCTTGCACCGTTGGCAATTTTGACTGATCTTGGCTTCTCTTTATGATACACATTAGGCTATAGGCCCATATATTGCAAAATGGCGTGAAGAGGAGCCACAAGCATTCACTGAAAGGGACTTCTTTAATCATTTAGAAACAAAACCCAAGGAATTTCTCATTTAGAACGTGGTCAAAGTACAGGAAGGCAATGATGTTATTGTTTTTTTTCCCATGATCCTTTTGGCAACCTCGAGTCTTAGGAAAACAACCCGGACGACATGACAAAAAAATTACTTGAAAGGACACAAAAGCACAATGAGGGACGAAGGCAAGGCGCACCACTGGCGGCTGTCTCGGACCCAACGGAGGAGTAGACCTCGCCATACAGCCCCGGCCACTCCAATTCTGAGCCGATGCTAATGAGGCCGCTCTGATCCCTCCGGCGCTTCCCATGTTTTCAACACCTTCAAGGACCACATGGCGCTAGCAGCATAAAGACAACTAAATGAGAAATCCTAAAAAAAATTGTGGAGCCGGGACTCTCGGCGGCGGCTTGCTTTTCAGGCTCGGACTGCTCATTGAATATTCCCTCCATGAAAAGAAAAGATAAGAAAGAGGTGCAACAGGGGGTAAGGATGAGTAAACTTCTACGAAAAATTGACATATTTGCCGATAATCGATTTATGGGTGCACAAGGCACTGAAGCCACTGACGAAGAATGAAAAAATAATCCTGAGATTTGAAATCGGAAAGAAAGAAAGAAAAGGGAGAAGATGCTCAAATTTTGGTGGGTGTTTCTCACAAGCACCATAATCAGATCACTAACATCTTGAGTCGGCCTCCGCTATAGTGGGCCAAACAACAGCATGGCAGATGAAAGGTGAATGGGCCCTAGGTTCCCGCTGGCTGTTTTAGACCCCCTTTAATAGCACTGAGCCCTGTGAAGGCTCCTGGGCAGTTACTCATATTAGCGCACAGGCACACTGGTTAATAGGATGATGCCTTTTGGCTTTTGTCATGAGATTATAAAGGGTTCTGTTGTCACCGGTGCCTGTTGAGCACAAGCCCCTAGAATCATCTCCCTGCGCTCATTGTCTGGTTTATGTGGTAAAAGGGGTATTTTGATGAGACACCTCTCAGGGCTCTATCAGGTGAGCTCTGCTCAGGGGTCTCCCATCTACTACACCCTCAGAAAAATCTCAAGTGCTCTGTTTCCCGCTAAAGACCCTTGAATCTGTCATCATCTTCAACAAATTCAAAAGCTACAGAAGGTAGGTAGAGGCAGGAGGAAAAAGGGAGATGAATAAAGCAATCTCTCTTGGTCATAGAAAATAAAATATGTTTCAATTAATTAATTCATTTACCCTCTTTTCCTACGTAGTGGAGTAGGGCTATACAAACTGAAGGAGAGAGGTATAGAATGTTGAACTAAATTGAATCTGGTCTAACAGCTTTATATTGCAGGACATCTGCCTTTGGGTCATTTGAAACAGTGAAAGGTTTTAGTAAAGAGGAAAATCCCCTCCCTTGTGTGTAGTGTGTTTTAGTATGCCTGAATGTATGTATCTGTGTTCTTCTACAAGCCTCAATTCACCCACCCAACAAAACAATTCATGTTGTGAGATTTGGGGGGGGGGGGGGGGGGGGGGGGTCACTTACAGTGCCTTCAGAAAGTATTCATACCCTTTGACTTAATCCACATTTTGTTGTGTTACAGCCTGAACTCAAAATGGATTAAATAGATTTGTTTCTGTCACCCATCTACACACAATACCCCATAACAACAAAGTGAAAATGGGTTTTTCGATTTTTTTGCAAATGCATTGAAAATAAAATACATCAATATTTAATTGACATAAGTATTCACACCCCTGAGTCAATACATGTTAGAATCACCTTTGGCAGTGATTACAGCTGTGAGTCTTTATGGGTAAGTCCCTAAGAGCTTTGCACACTTGCATTGTACAATGTTATTATCATTATTTATTTTTTTCGGGGGTAGATCAGCTTTAATATTGCAGATAGATTGTAGCTTCCATCAATGTAATTGTCTGCATTACTTCCAATCCCACATATATATTTTTGTAAATATATATATTTATACAGTACCAGTCAAAAGTTTGGACACACCTACTCATTCAAGGGTTTTTCTTTATTTGTACTATTTTCTACATTGTAGAATAATAGTGAAGACATCAGAACTATGAAATAACACATATAACACATTGAAGGAGTTCCCACATATGCTGAGCACTTGTTGGCTGCTTGTCATCCCAAAACATCTAAATTGGGTTGAGGTCGGGTGATTGTGGAGGCCAGGTCATCTGATGCAGCACTCCATCACTCTCCTTTTTGGTCAAATAGCCCTTACACAGCCTGGAGGTGTGTTTTCAGTCATTGTCCTGTTGAAAAACAAATGGTAGTCCCACTAAGCAGTACTGTGCTATGCTAAAAGACTATGCTAAAAGACAGTACTGTGCAGCCGTCTTCATCGACCTGGCCAAGGCTTTCGACTCTGTCAATCACCATATTCTTATCGGCAGACTCAGTAGCCTCGGTTTTTCTAATGACTGCCTTGCCTGGTTCACCAACTACTTTGCAGACAGAGTTCAGTGTGTCAAATCGGAGGGCATGTTGTCCGGTCCTCTGGCAGTCTCTATGGGGGTACCACAGGGTTCAATTCTCGGGCCGACTCTTTTCTCTGTATATATCAATGATGTTGCTCTTGCTGAGGGCGATTCCCTGATCCACCTCTACGCAGACGACACCATTCTGTATACTTCTGGCCCTTCCTTGGACACTGTGCTATCTAACCTCCAAACAAGCTTCAATGCCATACAACACTCCTTCCATGGCCTCCAACTGCTCTTAAACGCTAGTAAAACCAAATGCATGCTTTTCAACCGTTCGCTGCCTGCACCCGCACGCCCGACTAGCTTCACCACCCTGGACGGTTCCGACCTAGAATATGTGGACATCTATAAGTACCTAGGTGTCTGGCTAGACTGCAAACTCTCCTTCCAGACTCATATCAAACATCTCCAATCCAAAATCAAATCTAGAGTCGGCTTTCTATTTCGCAACAAAGCCTCCTTCACTCACGCCGCCAAACTTACCCTAGTAAAACTGACTATCCTACCGATCCTCGACTTCGGCGATGTCATCTACAAAATAGCTTCCAATACTCTACTCAGCAAACTGGATGCAGTTTATCACAGTGCCATCCGTTTTGTTACTAAAGCACCTTATACGACCCACCACTGCGACCTGTATGCCCTAGTCGGCTGGCCCTCGCTACATGTTCGTCGTCAGACCCACTGGCTCCAGGTCATCTACAAGGCTATGCTAGGTAAAGTGCCGCCTTATCTCAGTTCACTGGTCACGATGGCTACACCCACCCGTAGCACGCGCTCCAGCAGGTGTATCTCACTGATCATCCCTAAAGCCAAAACCTAATTTGGACGCCTTTCCTTCCAGTTCTCTGCTGCACATGATCATCTGATGATTTATCACTCCAGTGTTAATCTGCTAAATTGTAATTATTCGATTTATTGCCTACCTCCTCATGCCTTTTGCACACATTGTATATAGATTCTCTTTTTTTCTACCATGTTATTGACTTGTTTATTCTTTACTCCATGTGTAACTCTGTGTTGTTGTCTGTTCACACTGCTATGCTTTATCTTGGCCAGGTCGCAGTTGCAAATGAGAACTTGTTCTCAACTAGCCTACCTGGTTAAATAAAGGTGAAATAAAAAATAAATAAAAAATAAGCGCAAACCAGATGGGATGGCATATCGCTGCAGAATGCTGTGGTAGCTATGCTGGTTAAGTGTGCCTTGAATTCTAAATAAATCACCAACAGTGTTACAAGCAAAGCACCCCCACACCATCACACCACCTCCTCCATGCTTCACGGTGGGAACCACACATGCGGAGATCATCCGTTCACCTACTCTGCGTCTCAAAGACACGGCGGTTGGAACAAAACATCTTTAATTAGGACACCAAAAATCTCAAATTTGGACTCATCAGACCAAAGGACAGATTTCACCCAGTCTAATGTCCATTGCTTATGTTTCTTGGCCCAAGCAAGTCTCGTGTTTTTATTGGTGTTCTTAAGTAGTGGTTTCTTTGCAGCAATTTGACCATGAAGGCCTGATTCACGTGATCTCCTCTGAACAGTTGATGTTTTGAGTTGCATTCCAGGTGACTACCTCAAAGCTGGTTGAGAGAATGCCAAGAGCGGGCAAAGCTGTCATCAAGGCAAAGGGTGGCTACTTTGAAGAATCTCAAATATAAAATATATTTTGATTTGTTTAACACTTTTTTGGTTACTACATGATTCCATATGTGTTATGTAATAGTTTTGATGTCTTCACTATTATTCTACAATGTAGAAAATATTAAAAATAAAGAAAAACCCTTGAATGAATAGGTGTGTCCAAACTTTTGACTGGTACTATATATACACATACACTACCGTTCAAAAGTTTGGGGTCACTTAGAAATGTCCTTGTTTTTGAAAGAATAGCAATTTTTTTTGTCCATTTAAAAGGACCTCAAATTGATCAGAAATACAGTGTAGACATTGTTAATGTTGTGAATGACTATTGTAGCTGGAAACGGCAGATTTTTAAAATGGAATATCTACATGGGTGTACATAGGCCCATTATCAGCATCCATCACTCCTGTGTTCCAATGGCACATTGTGTTAGCTAATCCAAGTTTATCATTTTAAAAGGCTAATTGATCATTAGAAAACCATTTTGCAATTATGTCAGCACAGCTGAAAACTGTTGTAATGATTAAAGAAGCAATACAACTGGCCTTCTTTAGACTAGTTGAGTATCTAGCGCATCAGCATTTGTGGGTTTGATTTACAAGCTCAAAATGGCTAGAAACAATTAACTTTCTTCTGAATCTCATCAGTCTATTCTTGTTCTGAGAAATGAAGGCTATTCCATGTGAGAAATTTCCAAGAAACTGAAGATCTCGTACAGCGCTGTGTACTACTCCCTTCACAGAACAGCGCAAACTGGCACTAACCAGAATAGAAAGAGTGGGAGGCCCCGGTGCACAACTGAGCAAGTACATTAAATAGCTTCATTAAATAGTACCTGAAAAACACCAGTCTCAACGTCAACAGTGAAGAGGTGACTCTGGGATGCTGGCCTTCTAGGCAGAGTTCCTCTGTCCAGTGTCTGTGTTCTTTTTCCCATCTTAATATTTTCTTTTCATTGACCAGTCTGAGATATGGCTTTTTCTTCGCAACTCTGCCTAGAACGCCAGCATCCCGGAGTTACCTCTTCACTGTTGACATTGAGACTGGTGTTTTGCGGGTTCTATTTAATGAATATATACAGTTGAAGTCGGACGTTTACATGCACTTAGGTTGGAGTCATTAAAACTCATTTTTCAACCACTCCACACATTTCTTGTTAATTCTTATGGCTGAGATCCCGTTAACGGGATCGATATGACAACAGCCAGTGAAAGTGCAGGGCGCCAAATTCAAAACAACAGAAATCTCATAATTAAAATTCCTTAGACATACAAGTATTTTACACCATTTTAAATATAAACTTGTTGTTAATCCCACCACAGTGTCCGATTTCAAAAAGGCTTTACGGCGAAAGCACAACATATCATTATGTTAGGTCAGCACCTATTCACAGAAAAACACAGCCATTTTTCCAGCCAAAGAGAGGAGTCACAAAAAGCAGAAATAGAGATAAAATGAATCACTAACCTTTGATGATCTTCCTCAGATGACACTCATAGGACTTCATGTTACACAATACATGTATGTTTTGTTCGATAAAGTTCATATTTATATCCAAAAACCTCAGTTTACATTGGCGCGTTATGTTCAGTAATGTTTTGCCTCCAACACATCCGTTAAATTTGCAGAGAGCCACATCAATTTACAGAAATACTCATAATAAACATTGATAAAAGATACAAGTATTATATATGGAACTTTAGATAAACCTCTCCTTAATGCAACCGCTGTGTCAGATTTCAAAAAAACTTTACGGAAAAAGCACACCATGCTATAATCTGAGTACAGCGCTCAGAGCCCAAACAAGCCATGAAGATATCCTCCATGTTGAGGAGTCAACAGATGTCAGAATAGCATTATAAATATTCACTTATCTTTGATGATCTTTATCAGAATGCACTCCCAGGAATCCCAGTTCCACAATACATTTTTGATTTGTTCCATAAAGTCCATCATTTATGTGCAAAAACCTCCTTTTTGTTCGGGCAAGTCCATGCAAAAGTTCAGACGAAAAGTCATATTACAGTTCGTAGAAACATGTCAAACGAAGTATAGAATCAATCTTTAGGATGTTTTTAACATAAATCTTCAATAATGTTCCAACCGGAGAATTCTTTTGTCTTCAGAAATGCAATGGAACGCAAGCTAACTCTCTCACGTGAACGTGCATGGTCAGCTCATGGCACTCTGCCAGACCCATGACTCAAAGAGCCCTCATTCCCCCCTCCTTCACAGTAGAAGCATCAAACAAGGTTCTAAAGACTGTTGACATCTGGTGGAAGCCGTAGGAAGTGCAATATGACCAATATCTCACTGTATATTCGATAGGCTATGAGTTGAAAAACTACAAACCTCAGACTTCCCACTTCCTGGTTGGATTTTTTCTTAGGTTTTTGCCTGCCATATGAGTTCTGTTATACTCACAGACATCATTCAAACAGTTTTAGAAACTTCAGAGTGTTTTCTATCCGAATCTACTAATAATATGCATATATTAGCAACTGGGCCTGAGTAGCAGGCAGTTTACTCTGGGCACCTTATTCATCCAAGCTACTCAATACTGCCCCCAGCCATAAGAAGTTAACAAACTATAGTTTGGCAAGTCAGTTAGGACATCTACTTTGTGCATGACACAAGTCATTTTTCCAACAATTGTTTACAGACAGAGTATTTCACTTATAATTCACTGTCTCACAATTCCAGTGGGTCAGAAGTTTACATACACTAAGTTGACTGTGCCTTTATACAGCTTGGAAAATTCCAGAAAATGATGTCATGGCTTTAGAAGCTTCTGATAGGCTAATTGACATAATTTGAGTCAATTGGAGGTGTACCTGTGGATGTATTTCAAGGCCTATTTTCAAACAGTGCTTCTTTGATTGACATCATGGGAAAATCAAAAGAAATCAGCCAAGACCTCAGGAAAAAAATTGTAAACCTCCACAAGTCTGGTTCATCCTTGGGAGCAATTTCCAAACGCCTTAAGGTACCACGTTCATTTGTACAAACAATAGTACGCAAGTATAAACACCATGGAACCACGCAGCCGTCATACCGCTCAGGAAGGAGACGCGTTCTGTCTCCTAGAGATGGACGTACTTCGGTGTGAAAAGTGCAAATCAATCCCAGAACAACAGCAAAGGATATTGTGAAGATGTTGGAAGATACAGGTACAAAAGTATCTATATCCACAGTAAAACGAGTCCTATATCGACATAACCTGAAAGGCCGCTCAGCAAGGAAGAAGCCACTGCTCCAAAACCGCCATAAAAAAGCCAGACTGCGGTTTGCAACTGCACACGTGGACAAAGATGGTACTTTTTGGAGAAATGTCCTCTGGTCTGATGAAACAAAAATAGAACTGTTTGGCCATAATGATAATCGTCTCATCTCAAGACATAAGTCAGGAAGTTAAAGCTTGCTCGCAAATGGGTCTTCCAAATGAACAATGACCCCAAGCATACTTCCAAAGTTGTGGCAAAATGGATATGGATTAAATGTCAGGAGTTGTGAAAAACTGAGTTTAAATGTATTTGTCTAAGGTGTATGTAAACTTCCGACTTCAACTGTACATACGCAGTTACATATATATATATTTTCTTACTGCTCTAATTACGTTGATAACCAGTTCATAATAAACTCAGCAACAAAACAAAAACGTCCCTTTTTCAGGACCCTGCCTTTCAAAGATAATTTGTAAAAATCCAAATAACTTCACAGATCTTCATTGTAAAGGGTTTAAACACTGTTTCCCATGCTTGTTCAACTAACCATAAACAATTAATGAACATGCACCTGTGGAACGGTCGTTAAGACACTAACGGCTTACAGACGATAGGCAATTAAGGTCACAGTTATGAAAACTTAAGGACACTAAAGAGGCCTTTCTACTGACTCTGAAAAACACCAAAAGAAAAGATGCCCAGGGTCCCTGCTCATCTGCGTGAACGTGCCTTAGACATGCTGCAAGGAGGCATGAGGACTGCAGATGTGGCCAGGGCAATAAATTAAATGTCTGTACTGTGAGACGCCTAAGACCGTGCTACAGTGAGACAGGACGGACAGCTGATCGTCCTCGCAGTGGCAGACCACGTGTAACAACACCTGCACAGGATCGGTACATCCAAACATCACACCTGCGGGACAGGTACAGGATGGCAACAACAACTGCCCGAGTTACACCAGGAACGCACAATCCCTCCATCAGTGCTCAGACTGTCCGCATGTTACGGATACAGGTGTCCTGTGTGTATTTGTTTTCTCTCCTTCTGCCTTAGTCAGAGGTGGCAGTCATCAGTCGCCAATCAGAAGACACACCTGCTCCTTTTCCCTTACCCAATGACACCCCATTTCCCTTGGTTTAAAAGAAACCCAATCAGTTGTCTGAAGCTATCTCTCTTTTGTTTTTGCGCCTACCTCTCACATTGTCCGTTATCATGTGAATATGTATTGCTGTGGTGTATGGCTGTTTGTTTGTTGGTGGGAAAAGGGGATACCAAGCCAAGTCGCCCTTGGGCATACATTACCCATAGGAAAACTTTGTCTAAGTACCCTAGTTAGAACTGGGCGGACCACCCACTGTATTTTGTTGGTTAGTTAGCTAGCTGTTCTTGAAGCAAGTAAGACTAGCTTAGGGTTTTTTGGATATGTTTTTTTTTTTTCCTTGGGTCCAGCTCAGCCCTCCCCCCATTACCGTGTTTTTGAACAATAAACCTAAAGTGTTTGACTGTAGGTTTAGGTTGTCTGTTGTTTTTAGGTCTCACTGTTCCTTTTCACTGTTATGATTTGCATAAGATATGTTACGGGTCTCGTTTCCATCCCCCCTAGACTGCAGGGACAAAGAGGTTCGTAACATAAATGGTGGCTCGTCCGGGATCAAGTCTTTACTGACACCCATGCCGCTCGTGCAAATAATTGTGGTGGTCTAGTTCAGTGTTGAGCGTCACAGCTGGGAATAGCTGATGTAGCATTAGAGTTTACTATTTGTTGGCTCTTGTGTTTTAGTGGTAGTTCAAAATGGCTACTTTTGATTTGAAATCCTTTTTGGATAACCCTACATGGGAGGTTTTTGACAAATGTCTTAGAGTTGATTTACTGACCTTGGCTGACCATTATTCTGCATCTATTCCACAGAGTTTAGTTAAAGCAGAGGTTAAACAACTGGTGTTAAATGTTTTGTTGGAAGAGCAAGTGCTTGTGTTACCGCTGCCTGAGCCTACTACCCATGTAGGGGATGTTGCTGCTCCTGTAAGCCCGTTGGTGTCTAAGAACAAGAGCGAGGCTAAAGCTCCAGCCACATTGCCCCATTTTGAGCCATTCTCCCCACTGTCAAACGGTGATTCCATGAGGGATGGCCGTTCGACACAGCTCCAACTGGAAGCGGAAGAGAGATCCCAAATCAGGCGAGAAAATCTCCAGTTGGAAATGTGTAAAATTGAGGCAGAAAGAGAACAGCGGCAGTTGGAGATGTGTAAAATTGAGGCAGAAGAGAACAGCGGCAGTTGGAGTTCAAAATGCACCAGATGGAACTGGAGGCAGAGACAGCGAGGCTAGCCTCCATTCCTGCTGTGCCTGGTAGTGAGCCGTCTTCACCAGCTGTGTCTTCCAACACTTTTGACATTAGTAGGCAGATTGCCTTGGTACCTTTGTTCAGAGAGTCAGAAGTTGACTCCTATTTTTGTGTTTTTGAACATATTGCAGTAGCATTGAAATGGCCTGAAGAGGTATGGTGCTTATTACTTCAGTGTAAATTAACTGGTAAAGCCCAAGAGGTTTTGTCAGCGCTACCTCTTGAAGACAGTTTGAATTAGGAAGTGGTCAAAGCTACTGTTTTTCGCGCCTATGAGCTTGTTCCTGAGGCATACTGACAGAGATTTAGGTCTCATAGAAAGTCTTCTAGTAAGACTTATGTGGAATTTGCTAGAGACAAGGGAAATCTGTTTGATAAATGGCATACTGCTAGCAAGGTAACTGATTTCAACTCTCTCCGGGAGTTCATCCTGTTGGAAGAGTTTAAAAATTGCTTACCCGAACGCATTGTAGTTTACCTAAACGAACAGAAAGTATCCTCCCTGTCAGAAGGGTCTGTGTTGGCAGACGAGTTTGTGTTGACTCACAAGAGCGTGTTTTCGGCTCCTACTGAGAGTAGAGCCACTGAATTGCCTACTTTTAGCCATAGTCGGCCAGCAGTACATCAAGCACGCCCGAAAAATGAGCGTCCCTGTTTCTATTGTCATAAGATGGGACATATGATTAATGATTGCTTCCTGCTAAAACGCAAACAAGGGATGCCTCTTCCAGCCAAGCCGCCAACAGGTGTTGGTCTAATTCGTACGGTTGGGAGGTCTGAAACGAAACAGGTGCCTCAGAGTAAATGTAGTTTGAAAGTCCCAGTCCCCGACCGCAGTTATGAACCGTTCATTTTCGAGGGGTTTGTTTCCCTAACGAATGACGAAGCGTCTCAGCGTCCGGATAAAATCCTTAGAGATACTGGTCGTTTATAACATAAACGCAGTCATTTATATTGTCTGATGCGTTGCCCTTCTCCGACAATACCTACTGTGGTTCCAGTGTGTTAGTTCAGGGTATTTAAATGGTTTTTGTCCCAGTGCCATTGCACTTTGTGAGTGTACACTCTGAGTTAATCAGTGGAATATTCAGAGTGGGGGTACGTCCTATGTTGCCAGTAAAAGGTGTGACCTTTATAATGGGTAACGATATTGCCGGAGGAAAGGTGGTACCCGTATTGGAAGTATTGGATAAAAGTGACCACTCTCTCTCCAATGAGCTGGCACAGAGTTATCCACATGTGTTCCCCGCTTGTGCTGTCACTCGTGTTCAGGCACGACAAGTGGGTGACGTAATAGATTTGTCGAACACTGTTCTGATCAAGAGGATGGGTTGTGTGCTACCTCTGGGAAGCTGATCCCCTCTGACAAACAGCCTAGGGCAGAATCAAAGTATATTGAACTTATTGCTGATGCAATACAGTTACCAGTCACTCGTGAGCAGCTGATTGCTAACCAAAAGGTTGACAACAGGCTTGCTAAATGTTTTTCTAGGGTTGTCTCATTGGAAGAGGTAAAGAAGAAGAACGTGGCTTACTTCATTGATGGTAATCTCCTCATGCGTAAATGGACATCCCATGTTGACGCGGGCGGAGATTGGAATGCTGTTTACCAAATAGTAATTCCTACAGCCTTTTGACAAAATGTGTTATCCCTTGCTCATGATCACCAGTGGTCCGGTCATTTAGGAATCACCAAGACTTATGATCGGGTCCTTCGACATTTCTTTTGGCCAGGTTTAAAACAAGATGAGGCTCAGTTCTGTCGGACATGCCACACATGTCAGATAACAGGAAAACCAAATCAGGTTATTCCTCCCGCTCCTCTTTGTCCAATACCTGTCATAGGTGAACCATTCGAACATGTGGTGGTTGATTGTGTTGGACCGTTACCAAAGACAAAATGGGGTAACCAGTTTCTGTTAACGGTTATGTGTATGACAACAAGATACCCCGAGGCCATTCCTCTGCGAAAGATTACAGCTCCGGTAGTGAGTAAAGCCTTAATTAAGTTCTTCACGACATTTGGGTTACCTAAGGTGGTACACACTGATCAGGGTACCAATTTCATATCAAAGCTCTTCAAGCAGGTGTTAAAATCCTTGTCAATTACGCACCGTGTGGCAAGCGCATATCACCCAGAGTCTCAGGGTGCGCTTGAACGTTGGCATCAGACACGGAAGTCTATGCTACGTAAATATTGTTTTGAATCTGAGAAAGATTGGGATGAGGGAGTTCCTCTAGTTTTGTTTGCTGCTCGTGAAACTGTACAGGAGTCCCTAGGGTTCAGCTCGGCTGAACTAGTGTTTGGTCACACAGTGAGAGGACCAATGAAAGTCCTTAAAGAACAGTTTTTGTCCCAAGAGTTGTGTGCGGGAGATGAGAATGTGTTGGACTACGTTAGTCGCTTTCGTGAGCGCCTATACCAAGCCTGTGCTCTCGCAAAGGAAGCTCTGTCTTCCTCACAGAGGAGTATGAAAAGATACTATGATAAACAGGCTGTTTCTCGTCCACAACAGCCGGGTGACCAAGTTTTGGTGTTATTGCCTGTTCCAGGGCCTTCACTGTCAGCTCGTTTCTCTGGTCCTTATTTAATTGAAAAGAAATTAAGTGAAACTGATTATGTGCTTCAAACTCCTGATAGAAAACGCCAATCTCGTGTGTGCCACATTAACATGTTGAAAGCATACCACACCCGACCCATCACCCAGGTAGATAGTTCAAAAACAGCGGAAGGTACTGCTGTCTCCTCTGCTTCTACTGCTATGATAGTGGGCTGTCATATTAATGATGTTGATGGAGATGGATTAGAGTTGCGCAATACTCAGCAGTAGTGCGTTAGATTGCCCAACTCAGAAATGCTGCTGTCTCTCCAGTCAGGTCTGGTTTATTTAACGGACGGACAGGTTGACGATATTGTGAGGCTACTACACAGTTTTCCATGTTTCTTTAATGACGTTCCTACTCGCACAAATGTGTTGGAACATGACATTAATGTTGGAAATGCTGCCCCTATCAAGCAACACCCATATCGTGTCAACGCTTCTAAGAGGAAGATAATGAGGGATGAGGTGACATATTTGTTGAAGAATGACCTGGCTACGCCAAGTTCGAGCCCTCGGAGTTTTCCTTGCATTCTGATTCCTAAACCTGATGGTACGTCCAGGTTATGTACGGATTATCGAAAAGGTAAATTCTGTCACAATGCCAGATCCGTTACCCAGACTGGACGACTGTATCGACACTGTTGGTGCTGCTACATATGTAACTAAGTTAGACCCCTTAAAAGGTTACTGGCAGGTTCCATTAACCTCACGAGCTTCTGATATTTCTGCCTTTGTAACCCCAGACAACTTCCTACAATACTCTGTCATGGCTTTTGGGATGTGGAATGCACCAGCCACTTTCCAACAATTGGTTAACTCCGTATTAGCTGGCGTTCCCAATTATAGTGCCTACCTTGATGATCTAGTGATTTATTTGTCTGCGTGGTCAGATCATGTTAACTCTCTAAGGGTAGTATGTGAACGTTTGGCAACTGCTTCTCTAACCCTGAACTTGGCAAAGTGCGAGTTTGGGAAGGCCACGTTTACCTATCTCGGCAAAGAGGTCGGCCATGGACAGGTGCGCCCTGTTGATACCAAGGTCTTGGCTATAACTGCATTCCCCGCACCTACCACCAGACGAGAGCTACGCCGCTTTTTAGGAATGGTTGGCTACTACCGTAGTTTCTGTAAAAATTACTCTGCGGTAGTTGCTCCATTGACCGATTTGCTCAGTCCGGCTAGATCGTTTGAGTGGACCCCTGATTGTCAGGTAGCTTTTGATACTGCTAAAGCACTCTTATGTAATACCCCTGTACTTGCTGCTCCAGATTTTGAACGACCGTTTAAACTTGAGGTAGATGCTAGTGCCAGAGGTGCTGGTGCTGTTCTACTGCAGCAGGACAAGAGTGGAGTGGATCATCCTGTTTGTTATTTTTCTCGAAAGTTTAACAAATGTCAGGCTAACTATGCAACCATCGAACAAGAAGCTCTAGCTTTGTTGTTAGCTCTGGAATACTTTGAAGTATATATTGGTTTCAGTGCCCTACCAGTGATAGTATGTACTGACCATAACCCCTTAGTGTTTCTCCACCGTATGTACAACCAGAACCAGCGCCTTATGCGTTGGGCGCTTATTGTGCAGAATTATAATTTAGAGATCCGCCACAAAAAGGGTTCTGAAAGTGTATTGGCAGATGCTTTATCTCGTGTTTAAAAATGTATGATTTTTGTATGTTTCGTTAGGTTGCCTTTGCTTGTTGAACTTGTTAGTATTCATTGTAAATACTTTGGTCGCAATCCTTATAGGGTTGCTCTTTTAAGGGTGGGAGTGTTACGGATACAGGTGTCCTGTGTGTATTTGTTTTCTCTCCTTCTGCCCTAGTCACAGGTGGCAGTCATCAGTCGCCAATCAGTCGCCAATCTGAAGACACACCTGCTCCTTTTCCCTTACCCAATCACATCCCCTTTCCCTTGGTTTAAAAGAAACCCAATCAGTTGTCTCTGGAGCTATCTCTCGTTTGTTTTTGCGCCTACCTCTCACATTGTCCGTTATCATGTGAGTATGTATTGCTGTGGTGTATGGCTGTTTGTTTGTTGGTGGGAAAAGGGGATACCAAGCCAAGTCGCCCTTGGGCATACATTACCCATAGGAAAACTTTGTCTAAGTACCCTAGTTAGAACTGGGCGGACCACCCACTGTATTTTGTTGGTTAGTTAGCTAGCTGTTCTTGAAGCAAGTAAGACTAGCTTAGGGGTTTTGGAATATTTATTATTTCTTTCCTTGGGTCCAGCTCACCCCCCCCCATTACCGTGTTTTTGAACAATAAACCTAAAGTGTTTGACGGTAGGTTTATGTTGTCTGTTGTTTTTAGTTCTCACTGTTCCTTTTCACTGTTATGATTTGCATAAGATATGTTACGGGTCTCGTTTCCATCCCCCCTAGACAGCAGGGCCAAAGGGGTTCGTAACACCGCAATAAGCTGAGAGAGGCTGGACTGAGGCTTGTAGGCCTGTTGTAAGGCAGGTCCTCACCAGACATCACCGGCAACAATGTCGCCTATGGGCACAAATCTACCGTCGCTGGACCAGACAGGACTGGCAAAAAGTGCTCTTCACTGACGAGTCGCGGTTTTGTCTCACCAGGGGTGATGGTCAGATTCGCCTTTTATCGTTGAAGGAATGAGCGTTACACCGAGGCCTGTAATCTGGAGCGGGATTGATTTGGAGGTGGAGGGTCCGTCATAGTCTGGGGCGGTGTGTCACAGCATCATCGGACTGAGCTTGTTGTCATTGCAGGCAGTCTCAACGCTGTGCGTTTACAGGGAAGACATCCTCCTCCCTCATGTGGTACCCTTCCTGCAGGTGCATCCTGACATGACCCTCCAGCATGACAGCCATACTGCTCATTCTGTGCTTGATTTCCTGCAAGACAGGAATGTCAGTGTTCTGCCATGGCCAGCAAAGAGCCCGGATCTCAATCCCATTGAGCACGTCTGGGACCTGTTGGATCGGAGGGTGAGGGCTAGGGCCATTCCCCCCCAGAATTGTCCGGGAACTTGCAGGTGCCTTGGTGGAAGAGTGGGGTAACATCTCACAGCAAGAACTGGCAATTCTGGTGCAGTCCATGGGGAGGAGATGCACTGCAGTATTTATTGCAGCTGGTGGCCACACCAGATACTGACTGTTACACAGCATCATGCTGTGGGTATGTTTTTCAGCGGCAGGAACTGGTAGTCTAGTCAGGATTGAGGGAAAGATGAACGGAGCAAAGTCCAGAGAGATCCTTGATGAAAACCTGCTCCAGAGCACTCAGGACCTCAGACTGGGACAAAGGTTCACCTTCCAACAAGACAACAACCCTAAGCACACAGCCAAGACAATACAGGAGTGGCTTCGGGGGCCAGTCTCTGAATGTCCTTGAGTGGCCCAGCCAGAGGCCTGATTCGATCCCGATCTAACGTCTCTGGAGAGACCTGAAAATAGCTGTGCAGTGATGCTCCCTATCCAAACTGACAGCGCTTGAGAGGATCTGCAAAGAAGAATTTGGAAAACTCGCCAAATACAGGTGTGCCAACCTTGTAGTGTCATACCCAAGAAGACTCGAGGCTGTAATCACTGTGAAAGGTGCTTCAACAAAGTTCTGAGTAAAGAGTGTGAATACTTATGTAAATGTGATATTTCAGTTTTTATTTTTAATACAATTGCCATAATGTCTAAAAACCTGTTTTTGCTTTGTCATTATGGGGTATTTTGTGTAGATTGATGAGGGGAAAAAAACTATTTAATACATTTTAGAATAAGGCTGTAACTATTCTATTTGCAATATATTTTTTGCTGTGATGTTTCACAAAAGTTCTGAACCTATATACATTTTACTGACACAGTATATTTTACATTTGTTATCTTGTTGTTATTAGTCCCACCCTTAAGCTCCATTCAGCTCCTCCCATCTATCTCTTAACACCATCCATATTGGATTTCTGCCATATATTTTTCAACTGTGCTGTGATGCTTCACAAAAGTTCTGAACCTTTTTATTCTCATAGTTTCTACATATTGTAAATTAAAGATAAAGATGTTGTATTGTAAAATATTTGCACATTATTCTTTTAAAAATTCTTCAAGCTCTGTCAAGTTGGTTGTTGATCATTTCTAGACAGCCATTTTCAAGTCTTTTCAAGTTGAATAACTATGCCACCCAACATTCAATGTTGTATGGTAAGCAACTCCAGTGTAAATTTGGCCTTGTGTTTTAGGTTATTGTCCTGCTGGAAGGTGAATTTGGCTTTGTGTCTGTTGGAAAGCAGACTGAACCAGGTTCTCCTCAAGGATCTTGCCTGTGATAAGCTTTATTCCATTTATTTTTTATCCTAGAAAGCGCCCTATTCCTTGGTGATGACAAGCATACCCATAACATGAAGCAGCCATGCTTAAAAATATGAAGAGTGGTACTCAGTGTTTTGTTGGATTTGCCCCAAACATAACACTTTGTATTCAGGACATAAAGATAATATCTTTGCCAAGTTTTTTGCAGTTTTACTTTAGTGCTTTATTGCAAACAGGATGTATGTTTTGGAATAATTGTATTGTTTACAGGCTTCCTTCTTTTCACTCTGTCATTTAGGTTAGTATTGTGGAGTATCTACAATGTTGTTGATCCATCCTCAGTTTTCTCCTATCACAGCCATTAAACTCTGTAACTGTTTTAAGGTCACCATTGGCCTCATGGTGAAATCCCTGAGCGGTTTCCTTCCTCTCCTGCAACTGAGTTAGGAAGAATGCCTATCTTTGTAGTGACTGAGTGTATTGATACACCATCCAAAGTGTAATTAATAACTTCACCATGCTCAAAGGGATAATAAGTGTCTGTTTTTTTTATTTGTTTTTTTAACGCATCTTCCAATAGGTGTCCTGCTTTGCGAGATATTGGAAAACTTCCCTGGTCTCTGTGGTTGAATCTGTGTTTGAAATTCACTGCTCGAATGAGAGACCTTACAATTATCTGTATGTGTGGGGTACAGAGATGAGGTAGTCATTATAAATCATGTTAAACACTATTATTGCACACAGAGTGAGTCCATGCAACTTATTATGTAACAATTTTAACCACATTTTTACTCAAGAACTTTAGGCTTGCCGTAACAAATATGTTGAATACTTATTGACTAAACCTTTCAGCTTTTCATTTGTAATTAATTTGTAAAAATGTCGAAACACATGATTCCACTTTGACATTGTGGGGTATTGTGTGTAGACCAGTGACACAAAATCTCATTTTAATCCATTTTAAATCCAGGCTGTAACACAACAAAATGTGGGAAAGTCAAGGGGTGTGAATACTTTCTGAAGGTATTTTCTCTGTCAAAATACCATATGTAGCTTTTGCTAATTTTTAAGAGATTACACAATGATCTGGATAAAGGCAAAATAATTGAGCAGAACTTGGATAACGGTTGTCCAGGTTGACGTTAAACAGAGAACACTCTATGTCCATTTCGCAATCAATGAAGACCCTTTCAATCACAAGTGCTTTATACCTCGAGATTAGTTTTGCTGACTTAAGGAGCTAGACTACTCTGGTATATCCCACCATCTGCCCCTAACTCCAACCCCTTCACAGAAATAGTGCAAGGATACTGCCAGCCTTTTCACTCACTTAACAAGAATGCTCCAAACACAGGCCCACTTCAAGTAATTAAATCAATCCCTTTGTGCTTCTCCAATATTCTCCTTCAGTGGGTGACTGCCCCACATCTGATTATGACTCTTCATGCATATTCAGGGTGAAGACCGCTCGACTTCGTCCATAACGAGCTCTTACTTTTATGTTTGTGTCATGAGCTGATCATGTTTGCCATTTTTTCTTCTCCTTTTTTTCATCTTTTCCTTCTCCTTTTTGGAAATCTATCCATCTACCTCTTAGTCTGCAGTTTGTTTCAGTGAGTCGTCAGACTGCAAAACGAGGAGTGGTCACTTCAAACGGCCATGTAGGAAAAATAACGTAGATGAGGAGAAGTTAGGGTCGAAGCCCGATAGACAAATTGGATTAGTGAGTATTGGATTAAACGGAAAACGGAGGGATAACAAACAAGAAAAGCTGGCTGTGATCACAGGGTTTAATATATTTATTTTCCTCTCCGATCCCTTTCTTCTCCCTCCCTCTTTTATTTCTTTTCTTTTGGAGTAAAGACCCCTTGGCTTAAGACAGACTTATTAAAACCCGGGATTAATTTGTAATGCTCCCTTAACCCTCCGGGTCAACTGAAGATTTGTTATCTAAAGCAAACAGGGAAAATTGTACTATAACAACGCGACAAGAGCTTTAAGTCCATTTCTGTTGGTCTTTTGTGAGATTTGAGGTTTAGAGGAAGGTGTTATCCCAAAGATATATTTATTTGAACAAGGAAAACGAACCCTAGCAGGATATTTTGGATGCGTGTATGCATATGTGTACGATGCAAAGCCTTGATAGTCCATCCTTAAAATGTTGAAATCGTGCACCTCATGTCTCAATGAATCAATGAAAACAGACACACATTCATTAAAAAATAACTTGAGCCATATAATACTGAACATATTGAAACATTAAAAAAGGAACACTAGCAATCCTGATAAACCAGAAACAACAAAGGAGAATCAAGCCTAATTCTATGAGCGTATTCACAAAAGGCCCTCATTTCTAATCAGCCGAAGATCCAAAGTAATAGAATTGAGACACTGGGCCACTCTCATTAGCTTTATCTTTTTAATGTAGCGGCGGCTAAGATGGTAATCTTAATCTTATTTGGTTATTGAGGCTATGCTCGGGTCTCCCTGGTTGGTTTTCGAAGGCCTTTGGGGACATAGCCCAGTCCACATAAGCCCGGGCCCCACAAACCACAAACTGCTGCCTCAATCCCTGCAACAGCAGCTCAATCTATTCCACAAGGTCGTAGTTCAAGGGGCTCAAGGGGTTGAGCTGAGGAGCAGGGGGACTGCCTGGGAGTAGTAGACCACCCTCCTCAAAGATCTCCTCTGGAGAACCAGACCGCCGAGGTCTACCGCCATCCCTGAATCTTATGTCACGTATGTCAGTCCAAGCTGTTTCCAGGCCAGTATTGAGTATTCGGAAAGCAGCTCAGAGTAGGAGTACTGATTTAGGATCAATTTTACCTTTTTAGATAGTAATGGATACGATTACGTTGACGGGGTGGGTGGACCTGATCCTAGATCAGCACTCCTACTCAGAGACGCTTTGAGTACAGGCCCTGATCTAGGACCAAACATTTAGCTGTGATGACCTTTTATTTCCATTCAAGGAAGGCTAATTAGACACAACCCCATTTTATTACCTTCCCACTAGAACAAAAACTAGTACAATTACATTTTTAAGTGTTTTATTTGTATATAATATTTCACATGACATTGTTCAAACAGTGAATGTTTTTGCCAAGAATCTGGAGTGGGACAAGAGGAAACGTCCTGAAGCATTGTTTTAACTCTTTCATATTTCTGCCTTTTCATCGTTATTTGGCCTCATATCTTTTTCATACACTTCACACCTGAATGTGAAAATGCCATTCTGTGCATCTGCAGTTAAGAGATGCTTCTCTTCCCAGGAAACAGAAACATCATACCACCCTCCCACTCACTCACATTCATACTGTATAGTACAATGACATCTAATGGTATTTGAGTTCTGCTATCTATCTGAGCATGTTGTGTGTGTGTGTGTGTGTGTGTGTGTGTGTGTGTGTGTGTGTGTGTGTGTGTGTGTGTGTGTGTGTGCAAATGCCTTCTCTGGTGATGGTACTACACACTTGTGCCTAGCAAAGTCACACACCTGCTCTTGCAAGTGCAGTAATCTAAGCTGTTTGCCCAACAAAGAAATACCAGTTTGTCTATTGACATAGGGCATCGTCCTAAGTGTCTCATGTTTGTCTATTTAATACACATTTAGCACACATCCTGTGGTGCGCTGTCAGTCACAGGTGTTCAAACAAAGTCCTCTGGATCACAAATAAAAGTTATCTTTATCAGGATGTGTGTGTGTGTGCCTGCCTGTTTTTACAAGTCTGTACCAGTGCTGTACCAGTGTACCATGTTTTTTTAAATGTGTACAAATAAATAAAAAGCTTAAATGTCCCCTTTGTTATAAAGTTTGGATGGTGTATCAATACACCCAGTCACTACAAAGATACAGGCGTCCTTCCTAACTCAGTTGCAGGAGAGGAAGGAAACCGCTCAGGGATTTCACCATGAGGCCAATGGTGACTTTAAAACAGTTACAGAGTTTAATGGCTGTACTAGGAGAAAACTGAGGATGGATAAACAACCTTGTAGTTACTCCACAATACTAACCTAATTGACAGAGTGAAAAGAAGGAAGCCTGTACACAATACAAATATTCAAAAACATGCATCCTGTTTTTAACAAGGCACTAAAGAAAATCTATTTTACTTTTGGTCCTGAATACAAAGTGTTATGTTTGGGGCAAATCCAATACAACACATTACTGAGTACCACTCTCCATATTTTCAAGCATTGAGGTGGCTGCATCATGTTATGGGTATGCTTGTAATCGTTAAGAACTGGGGAGTTTTTCAGGATATAAAATAAACGGAATGGAGCTAAGCACAGGCAAAATCCTAGAGAAAAACCTGGTTCAGTCTGCTTTCCACCAGACACTGGGAGATGAATTCACCTTTCAGCAGGACAATAACCTAAAACACAAGGCCAAATCTACACTGGAGTTGCTTAGCAAGACAGTGAACGTGTTACCGTGTGGCCGAGTCACAGTTTTAACTTAAGACCTCCAAAAAGGGTTGTCTAGCATTGATCAAGAACCAATTTGAATTTTTTAAAGAATAATGGGCAAATGTTGCACAATCCAGGTGTGCAAAGCTCTTAAAGACTTACCCAGAAAGACTCAAAGCTGTAAAGGTGCTTCTGCAAAGTATGGACTTGGTTGTGATATTTCAGTATTTCATTTTCAATAAATTTGCTAAAATTTCTAAAAACGTTGTTTTCATTTTGTCAATATGGGATAGTGTGTAGATGGGTAAGAATTGTTTTTATTTTATACATTTTTTATTCAGGCTGTAACAACAAAATGTGGAATAAGTGTATAAGGGTATGAATACTTTCTGAAGGCACTGTATATGGTAATTATCAACTATGATTGTTGCCCATGTACAGTGGCTTGCGATTCACCCCCCTTGGCATTTTTCCTATTTTGTTGCCTTACAACCTGGAACTAAAATTTATTTTTTTGAAGGTTTGTATCATTTGATTTACACAACTTACACCACTACCACTTTGAAGATGCAAAATATTTTTGGGGGTGAAACAAACAAGAAATAAGACAAAAAAACTGAAAACTTGCTTAGGTTCATTGTCCTGCTGGAAGGTGAACCTCCGTCCCAGTCTCAAATCTCTGGAAGACTGAAACAGGTTTCCCTCAAGAATTTCCCTGTATTTACTGCTATCCATCATTCCTTCAATTCTGACCAGCTTCCCAGTCCCTGCCGATGGTGTTCTCGGGGTGATGAGAGGTGTTGGGTTTGCGCCAGACATAGCATTTTCCTTGATGGCCAAAAAGCTCAATTTTAGTCTCATCAGACCAGAGTACCTTCTTCCATATGTTTGGGGAGTCTCCCACATGCCTTTTGGCGAACACCAAACGTGTTTGCTTATTCTTTTCTTTAAGCAATGGCTTTTCTGGCCACTCTTCCGTAAAGCCCAGCTCTGTGGAGTGTACGGCTTAAAGTGGTCCTATGGACAGATACTCCAATCTCCGCTGTGGAGCTTTGCAGCTCCTTCAGGGTTATCTTTGGTCTCTTTGTTGCCTCTCTGATTAATGCCGTCCTTGCCTGGTCCGTGAGTTTTGGTGGGCGGCCCTCTCTTGGCAGGTTTGTTGTGGTGCCATATTCTTTCCATTTTTTAATAATGAATTTGATGGCGCTCCGTGGGATGTTCAAAGTTTTTGATATTTTTTTTATAACCCAACCCTGATCTGTACTTCTCCACAATTTTGTCCCTGACCTGTTTGGAGAGCTCCTTGGTCTTCATGGTGCCGCTTGCTTGGTGGTGCCCCTTGCTTAGTGGTGTTGCAG
Source organism: Salvelinus namaycush (assembly GCF_016432855.1). Taxonomy (NCBI): domain Eukaryota; kingdom Metazoa; phylum Chordata; class Actinopteri; order Salmoniformes; family Salmonidae; genus Salvelinus; species Salvelinus namaycush. Next base: position 17,883,041 of record NC_052345.1, read on the forward strand.
TCTCTGGGGCCATTCCGAACAGGTGTATATATACTGAGATCATGTGACAGATCATGTGATACTTAGATTGCACACAGGTGGACTTTATTTAACTAATTAGGTGACTTCTGAAGGTAATTGGTTGCACCAGATTTTATTTAGGGGCTTCATAGCAAAGGGGGTGAATACATATGCTGGCACCACTTTTCTTTTCTTTTTTCTTTTTTAAACAAGTAATTTTTTTACTTCACTTCACCAATTTGGATTATTTTGTTTATGTCCATTACATGAAATCCAAATCCAAATTAATTTGAATTACAGGTTGTAATGCAACAAAATAGGAAAAACGCCAAGGGGGATGAATAGTTGGAGTAATTAGCTACAGTGCCTTCAGAAAGTATTCATGCTATGACACTCCAAATTGAGCTCAGGTGCAACTCATTTCTTTTGATCATCCTTGAGATGTCACTACAACTTGATTGGAATCCACCTGTGGCCAATTAAATTGTTTGGATGATTTAGAGAGAAACACACCTGTCTATATAAGGTCCCACAGTTGACAGTGCAGGAACTATACCATGAAGTCCTAGGAACTGTCCCTAGATCTCCTAGATAGATATTTTCATGAGGCATATATCTGGGGAAGGGTATAAAAAAAATTCTAGAGTGTTGAAAGTTTCCAAGAACCTGGTGGTCACCACCATTGGGAAATTGAAAAAATATGGAATTTCCCAGACTCATCCTAAAGCTGGCCATCCAACCAAACTGAGCAACAGGGCAATAAGGACCTTGATCAGAGAGGGGACCAATAACCCAAAGACCACACTGACAGAACTACAGAGTTCCTTGGCTGAGAAAGAAAAAGCTTCTAGAAGGATAACCGTCTCTACAGCACTTTAGTGTAGTGGAGTGGGTCGAGTTCCTTGTTGTCCACATCATCAACGAACTATCATGGTCCAAACACACCAAGACAGTCGTGAAGAGGACACGACAAAACCTTTTCCTCCTCAGGAGACTGAAAAGATTTGGCATGTATCCCCAGATCCTCAAAAAGTTATACAGCTGCACCATCGAGAGCTTCCTGACCGGTTGCATCACCACCTGGTATGGTAACTGCTCCGCATCTGACTTTAATGTGCTACAGAGAGTAATGCGTACGGCCCAGTACATCACTGGGGCCAAGCTTCCTGCCTTCCAAGACCTAAATAATAGGCAGTATCAGAGGAAAGCCCATAAACTCCAATCACCGAAGTCATAGACTGTTTTCTCTGCTACCGCACAGCAAGCAGTACCGGAACGCCAAATCTAGGACCAAAAGGTTCCTTAACATCTTCTACCCCCAAGCCATAAGATTGCTTAAAAATGAATAAATTGGCCACCGGACTATTTACATTGAACCCCCTTCCAGTTGTTTTGTACACTGCTGCTACTCACTGTTTATTATCTGTGCATAGTCACTTCATCCCTACCTACCTACATGTACAAATGACCTCAACTAACCTGTACCCCCGCACACTGACTCGGTACCGGTACCCCTTGTATATAGCCTCGTTACTGTTATGTCATTGTGTTACTTTTCATTATTTTTTACTTTTAGTTTATTTGGTAAATATTTTATTAACTCTTCTTGAACTGCACTGTTGGTTAAGGGCTTGTAAGTAAGCATTTCACGGTAAGGTCTAGACTTATTGTATTCGGCGCATGTGACGATGTTTGATTTGATTTGACTTTACCAATCTGGGTATTATGGCAGAGTGGCCAGACGGAAGCCACTCCTGAGGAAAAGGAACATGACAGCAATCCTGGAGTTTGCAAAAAAGCATGTGAAAGACTGAGATCATAAGGCAAAAGATTATGTGGTCTGATGAGACAAAAATGTAACTCTTTGGCCAGAATGCAAAGCGCTATGTCTGGAGAAAACAAGGCACAGCTCATCTGCCATTTAACACCATCCCTATCGTGAAGCATGGGGGTGGCAGCATCATGCTATGGGGATGCTTTTCAGCAGCAGGGACTGGGAGACTGGTAAGGATAGAGGGAACAATGAATGGGGCCAAATACAGGCAAATCCTTGATGCGAACCTGCTTGATGCGAACCTTGATGCGAACCTGCAAAAGACCTTAGACTGGGGCAAAGATTTACTTTCCAACAGGACAATGACCCCAAGCATACATCCAAGCAACACTGGAATGACTTCAGAACGAGAATGTGAAAGTCCTTGAGTTGCCCAGCCAAAACCCAGACTTAAATCCCATTAAAAATCTATGTAAAGATCTAAGTTAAAAGATTGACTCAGGGGTGTGAATACTTATGTAAATGAGATATTTCTGTATTTCATTTTCAATAAATTTGCAAAGAAATATAAATACATGTTTTCACTTTCTCATTATAGGGTATTGTGTGTAGAAAAAATATATTTCATCAATTTTGAATTCAGGCTGTAACACAACAAAATGTGGAATAAATCAAGGGGTATGAATATTTTCTGAAGGCACTGTTTTTTTCCCCTTGGAATAGAAAAGCAGTTAGAAAATCAATTGAAGTTCATTTCAGTTCCACAACAAAAAAAGCAGAGTCATCACGCAAAGTGGTTAAATTAGCTTTCTTCTCTTCCCTGTCAAGATAAAGTGTGATCAATTTCTCCTCTCGTCTATTACTATTGGTAATCCCTACCCAAATTGCCCTCCATTGCAGTTCGTGTATCAGCTATTTGCAGTGGATTAATGCGAGTCACTGGTGGCAAGTGTTCAAATCAATGTTTATTAATGGTTTCTTTAAGTGTTTAAAGATTAAGTAATTAACATATTGATGAACTTTTCCCAAGTTGCCCAGGGAGAAAAGAGCTTGTAGTGGAGATGCTGAACTGAAGCCGGTTTCAACACTGAGGTGGAGAGTCAATGTTTAGTACTCTGGATTCGCACAGTAGTTTCTGGGGGATTTCTTAAATAATGCTTGTGCCTGTAATATCATTATTGCTGACTTTGAATAATGTCATCATACAGTAGTAAATGTAGCATCTGGGTCAGACTCCAGTCTTTGTGGATAATGTGTAGCTCTTAGACTACATATTTATCTATTTGTAAGAAAGTAATTTAGGCTTTTCTCCATCTTCTTATAACGTCTTCCGATTTGTGTTATATCCCTGTTACGTTGAATCAACGTCTTTTATGTACATTTTATACCAGTGACAGTGTCTGCCCTCCCTGCAATAGGGAGACGGGTACACTCAGTCACTCCACGTAGATTGATTTTGCCATTCGACGGCGACCCGCAACAACCCTTTGGCTCGCCATGGTAATTCCCTCTCGCACCTGATAAGGTACCCGACCAATAAGAAATCAATTGTAATTAGTTTGGGGGGGGGGGGGGGGGGGGGGGGCTTGGCTTAGGGGACTCTGCGCTCTCTTTTGTTTTTTTCTCTTTCAGGCGTCTTTCGGCGTACTTGTTTATTATTCTGCCGCCAGTCATCTGCACACCTGATATCAGTTAATCTCCTGATTATTAAGTGAGGATTATTGATGGAAGGGGGAACAGCTGTATTTTCTTCTGCACTCCTATCAAGGACATGAGGTTCTAGATCTATCTATCCTCTGAATAGCTTTGCTTGGTTACTCAGTGCTGCTCCTGTCAGAACCACATTGTGTGTGTGTGTGTGTGTGTGTGTGTGTGTGTGTGTGTGTGTGTGTGTGTGTGTGTGTGTGTGTGTGTGTGTGTGTGTGTGTGTGTGTGTGCCCTGTGTGTGTGCCCTGTGTGTGTGCCCTGTGTGTGTGTGCCCTGTGTGTGTGTGTGCCCTGTGTGTGTGAGACCCCCTTGTTGGGACTGACGGCTAGCTGTCAGTCTGACAAACGTTAGCGTAGTCAAAGGGAGGCGAAGGTGAGACTGACTCCGCAAGGTGACAGCAAACAAACAGTGAGGTGTCGAAAGTTTGCCAAATAAAGTCATTAACATACTACTAAGGCTACTATTCTCACTACGAGATATGAAGGAGAGTCTGAGTGGCGGGGTGGCGAAAGAGAATTCTACTTTTCAAATCACATTACATCCCTGCCTTACCTTTCGTTGTGGCTGGCAACGGAACATTCTTGGTCCGCAGCTCAAATTGACTGTAAACATCACAGTAGCCATAGCCAGTAAGCACAAACTATTAAAAAAATGACAAACTTTTCTTCTAAAACATTACACTATTGAATAATGCAACCTAACCATATTGCACTCTTGAATGACGCAACAATTCACTAGCATGTATGTGCAGACAATTAAAGGGTTTATTTTCATATCTGTAGGCTACACTCATTACATTTTAGCTTCAAGACAGTAACACAGTTGCTATAACAGCATGTCTTCATCAAGTAACGTTAGCCTATCAAGAATTTACGATGAACCCTCTCGTACAAATATAAAAGGACAGTAGGCCTACCTTACAACATTACAACAGACCAGGCTTCATTTTTATCAATACGATGCAAATCATTACATGTGGTAAAAGCAAATTGCGACTGAAAACGTGGGTATATGTGAATTCACCCCAACAAGCTGTACTATATGGAAGCCCATAACCGCCACCCCAAAAATGTAATACAATTTCCCTTATGATTTGTCAACGTGCACAATTAGTCTGTGCTTCAGTCTGATCAACTGTAACCTACTGATAACAACCACAGCTGCAGGTAGCCAAGAGAAGTCTATGCGCTCTGATCCCATCTGGACCAGGGGAAACATAGCGTCATGTTTTTAATAGCTTAAGCTATTTACTTAGAGCCTATTTATTTGTGTTCTGAGAAAATGTAAATGTGATCAAATGTAGTTTTTTTATATTCACACTTCAGGGGGCTTGGCTGCCTTGGCCTTTTTAATCCAAAATGATTGACTGGAATGAATCAATCAACCCAATAGTGATGTCATAATGTATGAGTATCTTTTTAATTACAGATGCAAAGGTCTATACCATGCAACCCTGCATACAGCGAACTCAGCGCTGTTCGTTTTCTGTTTGTTTTTGGGCCAATCGCAGTTGTTCTCTTTGTCTGTGTGAAGGGTTTTAATGTTTTCATCCTCCCTAGGGGCAGGAGTTTTTCCAGGATTATTATAATATCTTTTTAAACCATATGATTAGAAAAGTTATCTGGTCCCATCATAGCCCGTATAAAACCCATAAAAAATGTAGTTTTTTTTACTGCTGATTTATTACAATGTCATACGCAACAACTAGGGTCCGGAGTTGGTTAGGTTAGCCTACTACCAGATTAGGAAAAACTCTGAGCCCCAGGAAAACAATCCCCCACCCCCCCCCCCCCCCCCCCCAACCACTCTAGGACTTGTGGTGCCACCTCTGAGATCATCACACAATGTTACAAATGAAGAAAAAAAACATATTTGTATGATCTGCATTTGACATGTTTTTGGTGGTAGGGATGGGCTTCCATAGTTTTACGTAGCTCAGTGCAGCCGGCATCTACTGCAACAATTTCAGAATGTAACAGGCTATTACTGCAATTTCAGGTAAAAACTCAATCAAACAAGTCTAAAATATGATGAAAATGTCTATACATTTCAGTCGTTTCAAAAACATTGCTCTGCTAGTACCATTCATACTGTAGGCTCAACAAGACAATAGTTGTTTACACTGCCATGCTTCAAGGGGGGCAACTGTCTGTCGAGTGTCGTACACTACGTCCGGATGTAGCGGCTGAGACGTAGCAAGTATGCAAGTTTTCATTTGAGTAATATGTGTAGTCACCATATTGACCCTTCGCCTCGAAAAGCAAAGTGGAGCTGTGGTGATTCCCTGCAAGAATGCACTGCTACCACACCTCACCCCTGGCCTTTGATTTCTCTAGCCATTTTTTTTAAGGTTTTGGTTCATGCTCAGGGTCTCCGTATTTGAAAGTTGACGCTCCTGCTCTTAAAGGGGAGATTCATGCACAGACTACTGCCTACTTTTGTAGTCCGTCTCGGGTTTTGTATGATACGTTTATTTGTATTTTTTTATACATTCAAAATCAATATGTAATCCTGTGCAGGGGCTTATCCCCTGCACTAGGCCATTTGTGAGGCTCTTTGAGCTTTGTTACAGGTCTTCTGGCGGCTCTATGCCACAGATTGATTAGGTGCAGTGCCAGAATCCTATCAAATGGCCAGCTCTGATGATGGTGCACACTCTTTCAGGGCCTCTAGTTGACTGGAACTGGAGATAAGGCTGGATGGCAATTCCCTTCCCTCCTGCTGCACTCTGGGTAGAGAAAAAAAAATTGTGTTAGTATATGTTGTAAGTAGGAAGTTGTTATTTGCTCCTGTGCTCCAATTGCACTTTTGTAGCTATTTTCAGTATTTGGAAATAATCTTGTGTTGCATAGCGCATCTCTCCTTTGCCTACTGTCAAGGCACTTTAACCCTCACAAATATGTACAAATCTCTGATCTTGCCAGTTCTTTGTTAACCAGGTAACCCTGTGGTTAAAAGAGAATCCTTTTCAGCAGCTCATTGTATATCGATGAGGCAGATCCACTTCATCTAAAAAAGTAGGCCATTCTAACGGCATTTGAATGACCAGAAAATAATATAAATAGATTGGGCTGGTAACAACTCTACAGGTAATTTGTTACCATGGTTAACTCCTCCCTTGCCAGTGTGGTGTCATACATTGATTATCCTGTTTCCCAAATTATTTAGGCTCTCCGGCGAAAAGTAAAAGCACTGAATTACGAGTTTGATTCCAGAAACCATCGTGATTGGCGTAAAAGGTGTAATTTTAGGTTTGGTAAATAAGCACCCCAAGTCTCTCTTCCCTAAAGCTGCTGAGAAATGCAGCGTCGCCTTCAGTATATTTTCCTCCTCTTTTTTTCTGTGCATAGGGAGGGTCACGGGGAACTGAACCTGTGCATTCTTGTGTGGCTTGCCAACGCTCACATGGTTACCACTGGTGCGCATTGTTAGGGATATCTGAATGAGCACTGGCCATGCAAGTTTTAACGTGATTGCCCGGGGGCAGTAGAGTGAAAGAGAGGAGGAACAGAGTGAGGGATACAGAGGGGGGGAGAGCCTAATCCTAAAAGGATTGAAAGTTGCCTTACTCTTTGCTCAGGGTCCCCCCCCCCCCCTCACCCCCTCACTCACTCTGTTTTTTGGGGGATTGCGATGGGGGTGTATGTATGGTGGTTTGGGTTGGGTTGGTTGGGTGACTGTGGGCTGTGGGATCTTTAAGCCGGTGTCTGATTTCTCCCTCCTGCTCCTCATTTGTTCTGCCGTGTCTCTCATCATTCCTCCTCATTGTTTACCTTCCTAATGAGAGGGGCGGGAAGGCCCGGCCCTGTGACAGACAGCTACATGCTCCCCTCTGCTCTCTCCCGCTCTCTCTCTCTCTGCTCTCTACCTCTCTCTAGCTCTGCTCACTCTCTGTATCTCTGCTATCTCTCTTTGCTCTCTTTCCCTCTCTGCTCCCCTCTCTCTCTCTCTCTCTCTTCCTTTTCTGTCTCTCTCATTGTCCATGTATGAATATTTTTCACTGCTATGTTCATGACACGTCATGAATTATGACTTTCTTTCTTGTCCTGTTTATTCATGTGAGCTGTCAAAAAATGTAAGTTGCAATGTAGCCTAGTGTTTGCACTCACTTCGGAAATTGACGTCATGCCAATACTACAAATAGGGCCTATGAAAATGAAGTGAAGGTACATTTTTTAAAGATGATAAATTGCATAATGTTCAATATATGAAGTCCATTTTAAGAGGTGTTAAAAATAGGCATGACACGTTGCACTCTCAATTCTTTATTGAAGCACTACTGTTTCACCAACACCAACTTTAGTAATGGCGTCTTCAAGACTTCCATTTAAATGTAAGTTCTGTATATCATATCAGGGACGTCAGGCCCATTTATCCATTTGTGTGCAGAAAAAATAGAAGATATTGTTTCTTTCACTCAAACATATCACATTTGTCCGTCTCGTAAATAATATTAGGTGTATGGAGCCTCTGTCTCGTGTTTTAGTCTATGGCACCGCTACTAACTGCTAGCCTGAGTGCCAGTCTGTTGAGTTTTGGTCATTCTCTAGGCTAGGTAATGATACAATGTTGTTGAATGCAGAAAGTGCTGGGCACCCTGGCTAAGTGACTATACCCTTGACTCCCCCATTAAGTGCCAGTGTGGGACAAAGAGAAACTGAGTGCCAGGGCAGTAGACAAGCCTTGCGTGATAAGTGCATGGTCCTCAAAATTGATATCCTTCTGACTGTGTTATTCAGATCACATTACATGAGAACCATTTTTTTTTTAATCAACCACCTACTGTTTGGGAAAACTGTACTTCAACTGCCTTTAAAACCTCTACGTCTCATCAATTATTTTCATGGGATTATTCCTTTACTTGTCAGTTTGAAGCCAAATGATCACCATTTTCACCCTTGGTGACAAATTTAGAATGCATATGATAGGCTACTGTTACCTTTGGTTGTAGGCTAGCAGTTGTTTGCAGGGACAGTGAGTAGGCTAGCTACCTGTCAACCCATCTGACCTCCCAGTGCCCTGTTGAAAGCTGGCGTGCCTAGGAGTACATGATGCTCGTGTCTCCATTGTGAGGAGGACACCAGGGGATATTTCAGACTGGGAAACTAGCTCCATATGAAACAGTACAGTACATGCCTATTCCACGTGTTTACATTACAGCACAGTATCAAGCAGCAGAGTATCACAACACATCACACTCGCTCACCCTGTTGGTCATGTGATCTCTAAGCACTTGTGGAGCTATTGCATAGCCTAATAGGCCTGTTTCTTATGATTGATAATAAATCATGTAAGATGGTTAATGGAAAGGATGCAACAATTATCTATGAGTCAAAAAAGTCAGTTGATGAGCAGAGAGATTAAAACTGAACAGAAATGCATCACAAATATGTTTTAAAGTCTCCCGAGTACCTTTAATAATGATTTTATAGTCCTTGCTGTAAATAAGACATAGCAATTGACTTTACTGTGAACAAGATTTTGTTTTTGTTTATTTCATGTAGTTTAATAATTAGGCATGTTATTGCGATAGTAATAAGTATGGGATTTAATGACCTACTTTCACTTATATGGTATAGGCCTACAATTTAGAGGATCAGACTAGGCTACTCTAAAACAAAATGACTAACATCTTAATAACAATGAATTCATCATTTTTATATTTAAAAAATCATACAGTTTAGTTTGATATTGATATGCCTTTGAAGCTAAACTGATATGGGAATGTTTTATGCATGATTAGGATTCCAACATGGATTCATTTTCCTATGATTTTTTTTGCATCAAATGTTTTAAGTGTTTACATAGCCTGGATTCATTTCCACTAATTCCTTAAATAGAGCCGAGATTTGAATTTCATGATTAGAATGTTATGGTTTTAATCAGAAGATTATTCATATGGGTTACTATTTCTACAAAACAATTTCATCTATAATAATGTGTGGATGGAACGGAATGCATAGCACCAGTCCTACTCATACTTATTATCCTGTGCATATTGTTATTCGAATAGACGTTTTGACTTCTGTGGTCGGGTCTCGTTCAGTTTCAGCTCCGTCAAAGAAATGGCACGGCTCCACGTACGTCAACAATATAGTCATTTAATCTGCATGTGAGTTTTCATTGTAGTAGACCTATACTCCGTTGACTAATGTAGTGGAAATCTCTCAATTGAACGTTTTTACAGTAGTAGCCTATAGGCTACACCTCGGTGAAAGAATGTTTTGAAATACTTTAGAAAAAAGATAGCCTATTTATAACTTGCCTACAGGCTATTTCGTTATGAATGGCATATGTTATTTACTGAAAACAATTCTCACCATTATTTTGACATTTGCAGTTAAACCTGCTGTTATGGAAATCTTTCAAATACAATATCGAGCCTCAAAACTAAAATTCCACATATGTGCATGACAAACCATGATCATTTGATTACTGTCTCCAGCCAGAGTTCCGCATTAAGGTGCGCACCTTACCTCTGTGTATTTCCACCATTGCGTAATGCTTCACTTTTACGAGTTTATCCAAAAAAGAGAAAAAAAGCCACTCAATCCTTGACATCGACTATAAACCCATAGATAAAGTTTTTTTTTGTTCAAAATGAAGTGCTGGTCTTTTTGCGTAGTGCTATAGCAGTAGCATACATGCCATAGGTATCATTCTGGGAGAACGGATTGCCCCCCTATGTATTGCAGATGTGCAAGCTTTGAAGTCTGTCGCTATTACCGCGCATGCAGGTGTTGATCATGGGTGAATTTTGCAAAGCCCCGTCCACAGCCACAGTTTTTTTTTATTTTATTTTTTTACAAAAGGCCGACTCCGTGTGCTCATGCTTTCTGACAACTTGGGGGGATTTTATGCATCATCGTTTTAATAAGCACCGACAACATACACGACCTTCTCCAATCCTGCCAGCTAAAGAGACAAACCTACACCCCCCACCCCTTGAGTTGCCCTGATCCCTGGTTTTACGGGCTTAGCATTAAGAAAATTCTACTGCAATTTGGGATTAGGTCCAATACTCTTTTAACAATGGCATTTTGCTATTTGATATCTTGATACTTGTGTGCGATCGATCACATTGGCTTTGACAGGTCTAGGCCTATATGTTGGGCGCTTGAGTCATACAATAGTTGGAGCAAACGTGTGAGATTTAGCCGAGAAATATCGCTTTTTATATTTTTCCCTGGCCATTGTAATATGCATTGGGCCTGTGTGGCCCTGACAAAAACGTAATTGACTTGCCTATTGGAATTTACCTTGAATTAATAATATGAGCCTTATTTCGTTCATAGCCAAACGCCTACCATATAAAATGGCACCTATGATTTTGTGTGAATAAATGTCAAGTGTAAAATGCAAACCTGTTGTCATTCGAAACGCTCTTTGATTTTCCTCCAACCATTAACAGTTTTTATTTTAGCGCTGTTACGTCGTTGTTTCGATTAGGCCATTCTAAAGATCCAAAGAGGATGTTAAAGTGCCTTCGTTTGATATCACATTTAGTTAACTAATGTTCTTGACAGTCCTTTGATTATTTGCTCGTGATTTATTATTGCAGCTCCGGCTACAATTAGAGTTTATTTTAATATGAGCTCAACAAAGCACCAGCCGAGGCGGTTGCAGTGGAGACAGACGCCTCATGACGGTCTCAACAATTAATTCCACATCCAGTTTAATTCATATGAAACTTTATTTGAGAGGAGACCCTCGTTTGGATGAACTGCACTATTATTCTGAAATGGAAATCCAAGTGAGGATTATCTCATTCATTAATATTCATGAAAATATATTACACGGTTAAATCAGAGCCTCTTTACCACTTTTAGAAAGTATTCCGCTGCTATGGAAAAAAAATGCTCAAATTTGTATAAACGATGGTGTTGTTCACAAACAATTACGGCCAAAACGAGAACGTTGAAAGGTGATTTTCTCTGAAGACGCACACAGGGTCCAAAATGCATTACTACCGAGGGCAGGCTGGTTTTCTTGTTATTTTAATCAATCACATAGGCTACACTAAAGCTATATTCCGTTTTAAGATATTACATTTTGTTTTAGGTAATCTAATTCATTTTCTTAGTTCGCATTTTTTCATGTAGGCCTTGTTCCCAACTCACTTTACATCATCCCTTTTGATGGGAAAATTGTTAATTCATGGGTTTGTTTTTTTCATGAGAGAAATAAACACTGAGACCTGTTTAAATGTCCCTTTTACGGTAGCCTACACTTTGTTTTTATGCAAACGCAAAATATACTAGATGCAAATGAAATGAATAACGACGTAGGCCTACATATAAGTAGAGCATTCAATGTAATGTCGTTTTTTATTAAGTATAACTTTTTCCAATTGTGGGCTCTCACGTGGTATAGATTTATTTAACAATTTGAAGGGGAGGGGTTTTCTTGCAACCCTCGCAATTGACTGGTTACCGCTGTTGCCTGTAAAGCCGTACGGGCGCTTGGATTGGACGAAGTGGGCGGTTCTGCATGTGTCTTTCGTTCATAGAAGGGCAGGGTAGGCAGAAGGTGATCAATCTCCATCCGTCAACATTGGCAATCACCTTACCACAGTGCAAGACGCACAAGATAATGCGATTGATTTGATTTTTATAATATTTTTTCCAATTGTGAAATTTTCCTCTGACGCACCACTGGGGTTCGGATTTGGGAAAACTGCGTTGGTTGATGTCAACTCCTTATTTGCAGTTTGCGTATTTCTCATCCAATTGTGTGCGCACCTTCTTACGGTTGTCTCGCTTTCAAGAACATTTTCTCCATGTGGATATTTTTGATGTACGGGATCTTCTTGGCTTGACTACAAATAAAGCAAATAAGAAAACAGGATCCCAAACGCAAGGTGAGTGGTAAATGCAAAGTTTTCCTTGTCTTATATAGGCCTATGTAGTCCGTTTAGGCTACTTCCTTCTGTGTTATTCGTCCTTTTGATGGAATTATATATACAATTGAGCCTACTGTAAGCTAATCACATTCTTCGAAAACGATATATTTGTATTTGATAAGACTACGAAGTTTGTATTTAGGTGCAATTTGCGTTGGAAACCGTTGTGCGCTCATTGAAAACGGTCATTGTAAATGGTCCTTGTAAACAATCACGCTCGTCAGGGGAAGCTATCAATTATTACCTGACAGTAAACTCTCCATTGGAAATGTAGTTTTTATGGTCAATTAATATCCTAAATGCTACTTCTGGTTTGGTTATGCACTTATCATCTGAATGGAAAAACTCTGAGGCCTGACAAGACAAATGGAATGTATATCTTTGAGGTGTTGTTAATTTATTTTGCTGATAAGACCTTTTCTCATAATGGTATCCCTGGGGCTCTCATCTGAATCGCAATAGAGTTCATTTGCACAGAGTTTTTCGACATTTACATTTTCTTAAACTCCTTCCTGCGGTTATGGAAATACAGTGAAGTATTTACGCCTCAATACAAATCCATCAGCTGGTCCGTGTCCACAGCATGGACCCAAGTAGGTCTATTTAGGGGCCAAATACATTGTAGCGAGTCAATGAAGTAAAAAAACAAACCTATTTGTTTCAACCTTTACATTAAGGCACACCGTCCAATTACTGAAATGCATCTACATATGATATCATATATGCCATCAGGCCTGTTGGTTTGATTTCAAATTTGTATTTGAATATTTTTCTAACTTGATACGCTTGGAGCATATTTCAATCGGATAGATATTCTTATTATCAGGATATAACCATGTAATAACAATGAAAACAACTATTAAAATGCAGAATTAGTGTTCTTTTTTATATTGAAAAAAAACCTCAAATAAAAACAAGCCATTTGATAATGTGTGACATCTGGTCTCTGCTGAAAGAGAATGTTCCATTAGGCAGTCGTGTAGAACATACCTCAGAATATTTATTTGTCAAATATAATATCATGCAATATTTTGACAAGCAGCCAACTCCATTTTCGTTTCGACATTCAACTTTGGTCCATTTGTTATTTTACGCAGGGTAGCATGTCGGCCCTGTATAGCCTATAGGCCTAGACAAACTACGTATGAAATAGTCTAATAAATTGTGCTGATTTTGCCATAAAATGGCCTACATTAACAGGGAAATGGATTATAAGGCTATTTATGTGTAGCTTGTGCGTGTATTTGTATTTTATGCAGGCTGTTATGACACTTTACATATTTGTGTGCCCAATTATCTGGATCCAAATGCATGCTTTATTTTATTGATCAAAGTCATTAATCTTATCTTGCAGGCCTCTCCATGCACCGAAAATGTGCGTAATGGCGAATGTACTGTTTTTAACGGTGGATGCATTGATCAAAACAAGGGCTTAGAGGTTGCCCATAAGAAGCCATGCGTCAAAAGGAATTAATACACGACTGGCGACAGATTTCATCCGTAATTATTTCTTTACTGTAGTGATGGATGACTGCAATCTGAATTTATAATTTGATATCGTTTAGCCACGTTAACGCGTCATGTCATACTTTTTTGGAAACCTTTGTAAACGGCTAATCTTTGGATTTTTGGAGAGGGAATCGGCTTTTTGATTCACTTTTGATACGACTCGCGTAAAAGTTAGAAGTCTCAATCAAAAAGTCCTATAGGCAACTGCAATTTAGCAACGTTTTGAAATTGGAAATATAAGTTGGCTTTGATATTGTTTCAGGCTATTTCCAATTGAATTAACCATAATTTGAATATAAGGCCATTTCAATTATTATAATCAAATGTAGTTTGCTGAATTTCTCTTTGTAGGCTACTAAATATAAATGAGTAACCAACATAAATATATATTTTCACATTCTACTCACAGTGCGTTTTCCATTGCAGGATTTCATCAAGGGACTGCAACATCGGGGGAATCGAACATTTCCGCACGGACTTTGGTTTCCCCGTGTCCGTTTCTAGCATGATGTCATACCTCAAACAGGCCCCGTACGGCATGAACGGAATGGGGCTCAGCGGTACGGCCATGGACCTACTGCACCCATCAGTGGGGTATCCAGGTAAAACGCCCCCCAAACACTTCACACTAACTGTGCCAAATCCGAATCACCTGTGACGTTATATTGGATAGTTATCTGTTGCTCATTATAAAAAAATATAGCACCAGTTAGCACACACTGCTCTCCCGCAATACATTTCATGTGCATCTGGAGAATGACACTTCCAAATGCACGGAAACGCATAATTAAGCACAAGTTATTGTCAATCTATAGGATGGTATGATTTAATAACAAAACTATTTTCCGTTTCCACGTTACATGACTAAGTAACTTTAGACCTAGTGTGATTACGGTGAAGGCCTATCGTAGTGCAGAAGATTCTGTGATTTAAAACTGTTAAATATATATATATCTCACTCGTAGGTTATTTTCGTTTTGAAGAAACACTTGACTTTGATTTTGAAGCTAGCTATTCCAGAAATATATGAACATTTTGAGATGGAAGCTTTGAATACTTATATTGAACCTCGTTTGTTTTGGTGAACAATGTTTTTTCATTTCGTTTTATTATCAGATCGAAATGGCTTCGAAGAGTTTCCATTGACAGGTTTCTATTCCATTTCAGCGCATCCGAGGAAACAGCGGAGAGAGAGGACAACTTTTACTCGTACTCAGCTGGACATTCTGGAGTCACTTTTCGGCAAGACGCGCTACCCAGACATTTTCATGCGGGAAGAAGTCGCACTGAAAATCAATTTGCCTGAGTCTAGAGTCCAGGTTTGTACAGAATTGCAATTATATAGTTACTACTGTACTGTAGCCTACTATTGTTTGTGTGAACTTGTTTGCCATTTGTGGGAACTTTCTGAACTTCCAGTGCAAAACAGCGACCAGGACAAGGCCTATTATTGCACATTTCAATCAATACTTTACCTTTTATTTTGGATTTGAATGAGTTTCAACACAGTTAAGTATTTATTTGGGCTAAATGTTATGTATCCTACACTGCAATTCAGCTTTTAGCTGCAATTGTATACTACACGAATCAACAATATGCATAATCTGTTATCATAACTGGTTCTGATAGTTCAAGAAATACATACAATTCCATGTTTTAAAATATAATTTATGTCCAGCTCTCACATAAGGGCCATCTTTAGAATTTATGATCCCCCTTTTGAAATGGGCGTGACAGCCTTTATGTAACCAGCTTTTGTACCCCTCTCACAGGCTTACTGCAATTATGGCAGCTTCCTCTAGAATTTCACTGATTTAGCAGAGAAATGTGCACAGTATGCAAGGTAGGCAGCCAAGCCTGTGCAGAGGTAGCTTGCAAATCGAACACTGACTGCACAACAGTTTCATGTCATTTCCAAGTGTTTGTAATGCCTAAAATGGGACAGGAGAATCAGTGAATAAAGAATAATGGTGCTTTATTGACCTACAAGAAGGTATTAACGATTGGTTGATAAAGTTGATATTAGTTATGCCTTTGCGACAAAGTATTATGTATGCCACTAATTGTACAAATTACAAAGCATTCAATATTCTCAAATGGAAATAGATATTCAGTCTGTTGCAATCAATCAATGTTTTGCAAATTTGTTTGGGCGGATGACAGACAGTATTTTAAAGTTGACCCTTTGGCTCTTGTTGTGCAGGTATGGTTCAAGAACAGGAGAGCCAAGTGCCGTCAGCAGGCCCAGAGTGGAAACAATGCTAAAGTCCGGCCTGCCAAGAAGAAGTCCTCTCCAACCAGGGAGAGCACAGGCTCAGAGAGCAGTGGTCAGTTCACCCCTCCGGCAGTGACCAGCACCGGCTCCTCTTCCTCTTCCTCTGCCTCGTCCGGTGGCTCTCATCCCTCCGGCCATGGAGGCCAAGGCCTGAGCAGCACTTCTACCTCCGTCACAGCCCCAGTGTCCTCCATCTGGAGCCCTGCGCCCATCTCCCCGGCCCCCGCACCACCCCCTGTCCCCGACCCCACTCCCCCCACCAGTGCCTCCTGCATGCAGAGGTCTGTGTCAGGTACTGGAGGCACGTCCTCCTACCCAGTGTCCTACAGCCAGACAGCGGCGGCCTATGGGCAGGGCTACCCCGCCCCGGCGTCAACGGGCTCCTACTTCGGAGGGGTGGAATGCAGCTCGTACCTGGCCCCCATGCACTCTCACCACCACCCCCACCATCCGCACCAGCTCAGCCCCATGACGGGCTCCTCCATGTCTGGCCATCCACACCACCACATAGGGCAGACCTCAGGGCACCACCACCATCACCACCCCCACCACCACCAGGCCTACAGCGGGGCCGGGCTGGCCTTCAACTCCTCAGACTGTCTGGATTACAAAGAACAAACGGCCGCGGCCGCAGCCTCTTCCTGGAAGCTCAACTTCAACACCACCGACTGCTTGGACTACAAAGACCAGGCCTCCTCCTGGCGGTTCCAAGTCTTGTGACTTTTTTTCCTCCTTTCAAATAAGTATTTTTGTTTCGTTTTTTTGTTGAAGAGCTTTTTTCTTCAAAGCATTAAGAAGTTAACTAATAGTAGAGACAATTATCAAGCCTTTTTTAAGTTAATGTTTGGAAAATTCAAGTGACGCACAGATGAAAAAGCCTGTCCGGGTGGCTTCTTCTTTGACCATTTTATGAATCAACAAGCTTGAATCGGATCCACTCACCCAGACTTTGGAACGTCAAGGAATATTTTTCTACACATGAACTCTGAAAATTGCCCTCCAACAAGTTTAAAGTATGTAGTTTATCCCTTTGAGTTAGAATTGTTTTTTCAGCAAGAGCTCTGTGTTATGGATTTTCCATAAATATTCCCAAGAACGACCAATTGAGGGCGAACCTTTGTCACAACATTTGTTTTATGGAAAAATAAGATATTTTATGCTCATGTATTTGATATAGGCCTACCCATTAGAGACCATTTAAATTGAGAAATTAAGATGCTGCTATTGTTTTCAGTTTGCTGATATTCAAATTAATGTTAATTCCAACTTGAATATTGTTCATTGTCCGGACTGTAGTGTTGTATTTTGGAAGTTTAATTGCAGCACTTGTTTATAAGGTAAAAGATTTTGCTATTGTTCTTTACGAAGAAAATGTGAATTAGACACGCAATGTCAGTATTCCAAATGAAAGAAAAAATGTACATTCGTGTCTTTATAATAAAGATTCGTTAAAAACATGGTTGCTTTTTCCAATGCAAAGAGTGTTCTTATCTGAATGTAGTGGTGCCTAGTGGTGCTTTTTTGGCAGGTTTAGATTACATTCATTTAAATACTTAGACTGGCCTCAGAACTGTATAACCAAAGAATTAACATATTTTAAAAGTAGTATATTGTAAACAAATTCATCAAAAAAAAAATAATATTCAAAGGCTAATAATGGACTTGGCCTAAAGATGGTTTTATTTCTTTATCCATGTGCCACTTTACTGCCATTATGAGTAGGGCTGTTTTTTGCGCAATCATGTGACATGCCTGGATTTGAACATGTATTTAAAACTTTTTCATCAAACTATCCTCTTTTCATGTCAGATATTTCAGCTCCATCCTTAGACAATTGATTTCATTTTGGGTGCATTTCTCATTTCTGCATAAAGCTTAAAATACAGAATAACATCTTGCTATGTCATATGATTACGCAAAACACAGGGCCCTAATTATGATTTATTTTCATTATCCCTTTGAGAAAAGTTGTCATTTTTGAATGAATGTTGATGAGACTAAATAGAACAACACAGTCTTTTATGAACACACATTTTTACCTCCTGTTCAACCCGTCTCCATTCATGTCAAATCGAAGACAGACGGGTCTGTTATTTTGACTGAACATTCGGTGGAAACAAAATAAAACAGCAAAAATCATGTCCTTAGATTATCCCATTTTTTAATAGGCCCACTGCATTGATATAGCGTATTCATTAACAAGTTTGTCTTTTTAAATTGAAGTTGCTGCTTCAAATGGGAATTAAATGGGCCTAAGAATGACAATTGCAATAGGCTATCGGTTCCTATCATTTGTGTTACATCAAGTTACATATTTGTAGTGATCCTTCGTCACAAAATGCATAATAACTTTCAGGTTTTGCGTTTATTTGTTTTGGGGAGTGGAAATTTGGTGCATTTCCCAAGAGATATGTAATTATAATCCACACTAAGATGCCAACTCCATTATGCATTCTGCATTCTCAAATGTATTTGATGTTAACACCCAAAATTATGTTCTTGTTTATTTTGGGCTCTGTGATTTCATTTGAGGGGCTGTCAAACGTGTGTGTTTTTGGTTTTACTATCCTTGTGTGGACCAGAAGTCCTCACAAGGATAGTAAAACAAGGAAAATTCAGACAAGTGGGGACATAAAAAAATAGGTTTAGGGGTTAACGGTTTGGGGTTAAGGTTAGGGTTAGGTAAATAGGTTAGGTAAATAAGGAAAATAGGATTTTGAATGGGAATCAATTGTTTGGTCCCCACAAGGATAGTAAAACAAGTGTGTGTGTGTGTGTATATGTAAAAGTATGTGGTGCAAATTGTAATATTCCTATACTTAGAAATCACAAGCGTCTTTGCATTTCCACTACCACAATCCCTCCAGTGGCCACCAGCTCAATGAATAAACTTCACAGAGGTTCAATCAAAACAGATTCAGATTAGCAAACATGTATCCTGGCATGCTGAGCATTTTTCTTTGCATGTTGACAGTAATATATAATGTTGTTGATCCAAGACACAAAAAGAGAACAAATCACGATTTTAATTAACAGAAATCCCTGCTCTTGCGATGTTCCACACCAGAGTCGACCAGCTGGACAAACAGGTTTGGGCAAACATGGCGCCCAGGAGAAGTAGCCGACATGACGTGTGTTTGCCTGGCTGTCTCCCGCTGGGCAGTGCCAGTATGCCGCCACCAATCCCCCCCCATGCAAACAGGCCTGAATTTACTACATTTGCATCCAACAAGGAAGAACTAGTCTCCAGGCCATGTTCAAGGAATCATGGCAGTTCATTTTGCTGAGCCGTCCCTGTCCCAAACACCTGTTCTGATGTCCCATCACTACAGCAGCCAACTGCTCCTATGGATGTAGGCAGTACTGTTCAGATGTGAAAACTTTGTGGGGACAGTGTGCTGTCATATTGTCGTTATTGACAAATGGCATTGTCCTACTAGAATCACGTTGTCCTGTTAGATGATCACAGTTTGATGAACAGCATCATTTGCTTTGATGGTATACTAAAAAGTAAAACTTTTATAATACTTAACTGCTTATGATTAGAATTGAAGTCGCCATATAATCTCTAACTATGCTGACCGTCACGACTTGGGGAATCTACAGATGGATATTCATCATATCATCATCATCATATTGATCAACAATCAATCTACATTTTTAATACATATCAAGTGGTCTATCTTTTCACACAACCAAAAACAACTACAGTGGGCTCCAAAATTACTGCCACCCCTGACCGGCAATGCACAAACAATACTTAAAAAAATATAAACAATATAATTAGAGATAAACTCAAAATACCAACATGTGAGAAATACTGTACTTTATTAATGTTTCAATGGAACCCACCAAAATCATACAATTATTTAATACAAAATAAGTTTCACCAAAATCAAGGTTTCATAATTATTGGCACTCCTCATTTAGTACTTAGTGCAACCACCTCTGGCAAGGATAACAGCGTAGAGTCTTTTCCTGTAATGTTTGACAAGGTTAAGGAACACATTTGGAGGGATTTTGGACCATTCCTCTATGCAGATCCTTTCAAGATCCTTCACATTCTTGGGTTTGTGCTTATCAACTGCCCTCTTCCACTCAGCCCACAGGGTTTCGATTGGATTGAGGTCCGGGGACTGAGATGGCCATCGCATAACTTTGATTTTGTTGTCACAGAATCATTTCTGTGTGGATCTTGAGGTATGTTTTGGGTCGTTGTCTTGTTGGAAAGTCCACCTACGGCCAAGTCCCAGCCTTCTGGCAGAGGCAACCAGATTGTCAGCCAAAATTGCTTGATACTTGGTGGAATTTATTATGCCATCAATCTTATCCAATGCCCCTGGACCTCTGGAATTAAAGTCTGATGGTGCTTTTTGAAAACTGGTGACCCCAAGACTGATTCTTGGCTATTTTGTTGCTTCTTTCACCATCCTCCTCCCTATCCTTGGGTGATAAATGCCTTTGCGTCCTCTACGCGTGAGGTTTTCAACAGTTCCATATCTTTAGAATTTTTAAATAATTGCCCTGACAGTGCTCAGTGGTATATTCAATCGTTTGTGGATCCATTACCAGATTTATGAAGGTCTACGACCATCTGTCTCTTTTGAACTGCCAGGTCTTCGGTTTTCTTCATGGTGTTGGATGACAAAGGGTATTGCATGCGTGTTACCTCATTTTTATACCCCAGTGAAACAGGAAGTGATGTAATGGCTCAATATAGTTCCTTAAGACTTAAATAAGTGGAATTTAATTCCTGGGTTAATATTGGTAGATGTTATTTGCAATAATCTTTAAGTGTGCCATTAATTATGAAACTTTGACTTGGAGGACATTGATTTTTATTTAAATCAATAAATGATTGGTTGGTTCCATTGAAACATTAATAATGTACAGTATTTCTCACATGTTGGTATTTTGAGTTTATCTCTATAATTATAGTGTTTAGTATTGTTTTGTTTTGTTATATTGTTTAGTATTGTTTTTGCATTGCCAGTCAGGGGTGCCATTATTTTTGGAGCCCACTGTAAGCACAGAAAGCGGTTATAAACTTGGATCAATTTAGTTGACATTGCTTTAAAGGGGACATCCTCATCCTCACCCCGTCCTTACCCTCAGTAACCCCTCAAGTAGACGCTCTTTGAGTCCTATCTCAACTAGAACCAGGTGACACTCTGACCTTGGCGGCCTTAGTCAACCTCGACCTAAATAATTCACAGAGGATGTGGCAGCCAACAGCGAACGGAGCTACTTCCTTGATTGCCTTGGAACCTGCGGGTGACCTGGGTGCTCGTAGACGAGGCGTCTGTCCGGCAGCTGAATCGTGACAGTTGTCTAAAGTTTGCATGTGGAGGGCTGGCTGAGTTTGAAGGAAGCGAGATCCTCAGAGACATGGCTGGATACAGGCCCGTCCAGGGATCAAATAGTATTTGAAATCTTTCAACATCTTCCAAATACTTTGAGCGTTTACTTGAACCTGCCTGGAGTCCCAGATGGGCGAGGTTTGAGGTCTTGGAATATTCCATTGGTTTCTTTGTGCCAGACAAGCTCAAGCAAGCACAGCTCAAGTATTTGAGTGACTTGAACCCATGTCTGATACAGGCTGTAGAAATTACCATCAGACGCAGTACAGGAGGCTCCATTCATGCCATCTGATTGTGGGCCTCTAAACAACAGCTATACTCAAAGCCATAATCAAATCTATGAATGAGTATATGAATCAAATATATCAGTGAATCTCTGTCTGATAGACTAAACAGCTATACCTCAATGTTTTCCAATCTGATTTGACTTGCTCCTCCCTTGGCTACAGAAACTTGGCAGCGTGTTATTGTAACTATGATGTAACTAGGCAGGAGAAGGTTCAGAAGGAGTTTTGTTGGAGTTGAATCGCTAAGATTTGAAATGCATTGAATTGTCTTCAGAGAATTATATTTAAGTGATGAGGTCCGTCGTGTAATGTACACACCAGGCAAATGGTATTTAACCATTTTATTTGCTTTCTCTCAACCACCTTGTCAAACCTCCGTCATACCCTAAGGCTGACGAACCTCTAAAAGATCCTCCAACACACTCTTAATATGTTTATCTAAGAGAAAATACAAAATGGAGGGCTCCTTTCCATCCGACCACATCTTCCTCAGTCACAACCCTGTGAAACACCAACAAACAAAACAGCACAACAGCTTCTGCACGAACGAAACACCACAGAGGGGTAAAAAAGCCAAATCATGGCTTCTGATATTGTGCACTTTGCCACTTCCATCATATAGCCTCCTTGTGTATATTTTCATATGGAAATCCCCTTAGCATGGCGGGTAAATAGATTACGATATAGTGGGGGATTAAGGATCGCCGTCCGCCGCTGTCTCGCTAATCCCAAGCACAGACTGTCAACAGCCCCTGACATGTCCGGGATGGGACTCCTTCTTCTCACACAAAATGGCTCCTTCCTCCGCTACTTAAAAAGCAAATCTGGGGCCTTCCCGTCATGAATATTCCCGCACTCGTTATTCTATCACGAGGAGCTGAGGACAGTCCACGATTGAAACAATTCCTCACTTGTAGTAACTTTGTTGATAGGGAAGTACAAGTTTAGTACACTCAAATGTAGTATGTATGAGATGCTATGGTTTTCACGAAAACATCCTTCATACATACCGCTGTATTTCAGTTAAAATACAGTGCATTTCAATATATAGAACAAGAGTTCAATGTACCAGAACAAAAACACAGTGTGTATCATGAAGGATACCCTGACATGGGAGCACTACTTCCAAGTGCCTCTTCCAGCTGAGTATCTATGAGCTAAAGCAGGCACTCTCCTCGAAACAAACGGTGATGGGGAACCTTTGTCAGGCCATGCCTAAGCCTAATCTAATGATTCAGATGACTGGGGGCTGTACTTAGTGGGATAGCCAGTGGCTCGGTTCAAACAAACCCATACGGGTGGAAGTTTCCCAAGGATATTTTTTTTTTTCAATACTAGGGCCTTAAAGGCAACCCCCATTAACTTCAGTCTTGGAGTGCCAGGAGGAATGCGAGAGCTGGACATTTTGCTGAGCTTAGATTGAAGTCAGGTTTAAAGGGACTAATTCATTACACTACACCCAAAAAATAGCTCTTTACTGGTGTTGTACTTGGGGCCTCAATCATTTAAACTTGGTAACCAAATAGCCCCAAAGAAAACATAATTCCCCTTATCAAATTTCTTTATTGTTTGAGCAAGTGTATTTTCTCAGAACCATTCCACATGGAGTACATAAACCAGTGGTAGTGCCTCAAGTTTGCTCACCAGACTTTGTGATGATTTGATTTTCACTAAGTGACTCATTTTCCTTCCTGGAATATCAATGTGCTGTATGTACAGTGTGCGCTTCAGTGGGCCTTACAATATTGTCTTATACTTACACAAATGAGAGAGAAAGAACGCTTCCATCTTTCTCGCAAATAAATCCTTTTTTTTTTGTGGCAAAAAGGAGGACATGAGTGAGATCTTTCAAAGGAAGTAACAGTTAGGCCTTCTTGAGTCATGTTATATCACACAGTCTTCGGGCCTAGGTGTAAGATGAAGCCTAGCTCTGTGATTTGCTTTGTGGTTACACAGACTCCTAATGGATCAATTTACAACCTTGTTACGACTTGCCATAATTGACACTGTTTTTAACCAGTTATTTAATGATTACAGTGAATTGTATCCGTTCCCCTCTCAGTTTCTAACTCAGTATCTCGATGTGTTAGTCCTACATCGCTTTTAAGGTACTCTACTAATTGTGGCATGGCAAAGAGACAAATCAGTATTTGTTTGTGTTTGACGTTGTTTAGGTGTTTGGTGGCGTGTCTTCACGTGTGAGTGAGTACGGATCTGAAGAGCCCTTCGGTGGTGCTGTCACCATTTGATTGACAGGCCAGCGCAACACTAGCAACCTGGGATTAAGGTTGACCAAGCATAAACAAACATTGCTATTTTAGGGGCACAAAGGCAGCAACCAACATGTCCAAGAGACATTTGACTACCTTCATGTGGCACTGGTACTTTTCTTCACTCTTTTTCGGTAAAGCCATTATAACTCATTGGGGTTTGAATAACTGCTTTTCCCGGGGGTGTAGAGTTCATGTCAGGGCACCCCCATAAAGGTTTAAAATGTTTCCTTGGGCGCCCCTAGAACCAGTGGTAGTGGCACCCACTATTTTGAGGGCATCGCCAAGAGTTGACATACGATTCGAACAATGCATTCTCATTTGGCATTATCAGTTGCTTTCTGTTGTTTTCCAATGGACATTTGAGTTACTTTGTTTTAGTTGTCTACTTTGGACTTGGAAATCAGTGTCGCTAATGTCACCCATTCCCTTAAGTTACTTTTTGAGGATGGTCTTCAGTGTTTGGTCTTTGGTGTTTTTTAAGTCATGGATTTACCTTCAAAAGCTGCAGATTAGGATAAGATTTATTTGCGATTAAACCATAACCTCTCCTTGTACCAAGATGATGTCATTGCCGATATGTAGATATGAGAGACAGAGAGACAACGACAGAGATATGGGAACAGAGACAGACAGAGACAGAGATATGGGAACAGAGACAGACAGAGACAGAGATATGGGAACAGAGACAGACAGAGACATAAATATGGGAACAGAGACAGACAGAGACGGAGATATGGGAACAGAGACAGACAGAGACGGAGATATGGGAACAGAGACAGACAGAGACGGAGATATGGGAACAGAGACTGACAGAGACAGAGATATGGGAACAGAGACAGACAGAGACGGAGATATGGGAACAGAGACAGACAGAGACAGAGATATGGGAACAGAGACAGACAGAGACAGAGATATGGGAACAGAGACAGTCAGAGACATAGATATGGGAACAGAGACAGACAGAGACGGAGATATGGGAACAGAGACAGACAGAGACAGCGATATGGGAACAGAGACAGACAGAGACGGAGATATGGGAACAGAGACAGACAGAGACGGAGATATGGGAACAGAGACAGACAGAGACGGAAATATGGGAACAGAGACAGACAGAGACAGAGATATGGGAACAGAGACAGACAGAGACGGAGATATGGGAACAGAGACATACAGAGATATGGGAACAGAGACAGACAGAGACAGAGATATGGGAACAGAGACAGACAGAGACGGAGATATGGGAACAGAGACAGACAGAGATATGGGAACAGAGACAGACAGAGACGGAGATATGGGAACAGAGACAGACAGAGACGGAGATATGGGAACAGAGACAGAGATATGGGAACAGAGACAGACAGAGACGGAGATATGGGAACAGAGACAGACAGAGACAGAGATATGGGAACAGAGACAGACAGAGACGGAGATATGGGAACAGAGACAGACGGAGACAGAGATAAGGGAACAGAGACAGACAGAGACGGAGATATGGGAACAGAGACAGACAGAGACATAGATATGGGAACAGAGACAGACAGAGACGGAGATATGGGAACAGAGACAGACAGAGACATAGATATGGGAACAGAGACAGACAGAGACAGAGATATGGGAACAGAGACAGACAGAGACGGAGATATGGGAACAGAGACAGAGATATGGGAACAAAGACAGACAGAGACAGAGATATGGGAACAGAGACAGACAGAGATATGGGAACAGAGACAGACAGAGATGGAGATATGGGAACAGAGACAGACAGAGACGGAGATATGGGAACAGAGACAGACAGAGACGGAGATATGGGAACAGAGACAGAGATATGGGAACAGAGACAGACAGAGACAGAGATATGGGAACAGAGACAGACAGAGACAGAGATATGGGAACAGAGACAGACAGAGACAGAGATATGGGAACAGAGACAGACAGAGACAGAGATATGGGAACAGAGACAGACAGAGACAGAGATATGGGAACAGAGACAGACAGAGACAGAGATATGGGAACAGAGACAGACAGAGATATGGGAACAGAGACAGACAGAGATGGAGATATGGGAACAGAGACAGACAGAGACGGAGATATGGGAACAGAGACAGACAGAGACGGAGATATGGGAACAGAGACAGAGACAGAGACAGAGACAGAGATATGGGAACAGAGACAGACAGACACAGAGATATGGGAACAGAAACAGACAGAGACAGAGATATGGGAACAGAGACAGACAGAGACAGAGATATGGGAACAGAGACAGACAGAGACAGAGATATGGGAACAGAGACAGACAGAGACAGAGATATGGGAACAGAGACAGACAGAGACGGAGATATGGGAACAGAGACAGACAGAGACGGAGATATGGGAACAGAGACAGACAGAGACGGAGATATGGGAACAGAGACAGACAGAGACGGAGATATGGGAACAGAGACAGACAGAGACGGAGATATGGGAACAAGAAGGAGAGGAGACCGTTTAGATTTAGATTCTGACCGTTTAGAGTGGATAACGAACAATAATGCCGCTCACGAGAGGATCAGATATGACTGCTCTTATTCACAAATGTAACACGGGATATACACTAATCTTATTTATTTAAGAGCTTTAAAGGCTCACAATGAGGGCTTTAGCCTAAGGAGAAATCTGCTCTTATCATTAGTTTAGAGGGAAGGCCGATTTAGAGCAAATTATAAAACAAAGAATTAAGTCTGGGAGCCCAATCTAGATGAGATCTCGGTTAAATAGAATCAATTTTGAAAAGTGCACCGACATATGGACTTCACCCCGGGAGATGTTAATGCACAGAGAGACAGACACACACACACACGCACGCACGCACGCACGCACACACACACACACACACACACACACACACACACACACACACACACACACACACACACACACACACACACACACACACACACACACACACACACACACACACACACACACACACACACACACACTCCTAACCAAGGAACAATGCCCTTGACTCAGCAATACACTATACTATTCTTGCACCTTCACACTGGTTTCTATTTGACCATCATTCTGAAGGTGGTTATAAGATGACCTGAGGCACAACTCTCCATTAAACAGAAAAACCACATGTAATTACATTCCACATCCCACCGTTGGCTCTTCTATGACCAAGCCACTAATTGAACACACTGTCTGCCAGTCATCCTCAAAGAGCCATTCGGACAATGGAATGTCATCATCGTTATTCAAAACATCTCAAACGAACAAGCAACCTTCCTCCTTCCCACACCAACCCCTCTCTCCTACCCCCCTTACCTCTCTCACCCGAAAAACACAGTTTCTCTTGACTTGAACAGAAAGAAACACTTCTTTGGATTGGTCCCATTGTTCCTGGGGAAACAATGGAATTGCATGGGGGGCCAACTCTTTGGGTTTTACCTACCCGACACTGCACGATATTGGATGGGTGGTGGTGGGGGGATAGATCTGACAGAACAGGAATGATGTCACCCCCTGTACCTCTCCCTCTGTCCCCCTCCGGGTCGGTTAATTTACCCTCAGTGGCTAATTAAACGAGGGGGGCGGTCCTCTGGGTGAAACGTCAATGCCCCCCCCCCCCAACCCCCTCGTCCCCCCTTAGCCATGTCGCCACCCCCTTTGTTGTCTTAAAAGTGGCCGCGGGAGTGTTAATAATTTGTCACTCTGTTCTTTTTTCCCCCTCTCTCGGTCACTCTCCTTCTCCTCTCATGTCTCTTAAGTGATCGGGATGGGGTCCTTTTAAGGCCTCCCTCCTCCCTGTCCTCTGTCTTTCCGTTCTATTCTCTCTTTCTCTTCTCTCCTATTCTATCCTCTTTCATGGTCCAGGGCCCCTAGCCCCACCTTTTCAATTTGGCCTGCTCTGCAGTGGCCCTTGGAGGGGGAGTGGACTAGAACTGTTGCTATCTCTGTGATGTTCTGTGATGTGGTGGTGGGATGGGGGGGTGGGGTTGGAAGGGGTAGCACACGATGTGATCGGAAATGTGGATAGTCATGAGGGCCCCAAAAGGTGCCTTGAAGTTCCTCGACGCTGTACAAGTTGCAAGTTATGTCTGTAGCCTCGAAGCTGTACAAGTTGCAAGTTATGTCTGTAGCCTCGAAGCTGTACAAGTTGCAAGTTATGTCTGTAGCCTCGAAGCTGTACAAGTTGCAAGTTATGTCTGTAGCCTCGAAGCTGTACAAGTTGCAAGTTATGCCTATAGCCTCGAAGCTGTACAAGTTGCAAGTTATGTCTGTAGCCTCGAAGCTGTACAAGTTGCAAGTTATGTCTGTAACCTCGAAGCTGTACAAGTTGCAAGTTATGTCTGTAGCCTCGAAGCTGTACAAGTTGCAAGTTATGTCTGTAACCTCGAAGCTGTACAAGTTGTAAGTAAGTTATAACTAGAACTTTGCAGAATATTTCTAAATGGGAATTCCATTCTCTCCTAAATGAGCCTGTTTCTCCCGAAACCAGGCATTTCTCGGCTGCTTCTTGGCTGCTTCAGGCAATGTAGGCTAGGCAAAGCAGCCAGCCAGTTGCAGGGCTGCCAAAAATGGAATTAAGTCAGTTGCCAGACTGGATAAGGAATTGGATTCTCTTTCTCCTCTCTGTCTCTGTTCTGTTATCCCCCTGGACCAGATCCTGTTGCCCCTGGGAGGGGTTGAAGGGGGGGTTATGGGGCCAGGTGGCAGGGTGCTGACAGAGACCCACAGAGAGCCAGACCTCTGCCAGGTCTCCTACCCTCTTGGCCCCTGACACCGACTGGAGGCCCAGGGCCCACGTCGAGACACACCTGCCCCAGAAACGCTGCTCCGTCTCAGGGGTTGCCAGCTGCAGCTGGCCTGGGCCCTCCGTCTGGATGCCTGGGTCTTGCACTTTGGTAGTGGTGGCTATTCATCTTCACAGGATGCGCCAACTGGTTTTCATACACTCAGGCCACTGGACCCAGTTGGACAATGATCTTCACATCAGTACATAGTGATATCAATAGCCTAGATTAACCCAAATAGAATCTATTTTGCTGGTAGCAACTTACGTGTGCCTGCCTGGTTGTTTCATGCAGGCACAATAGCATTAAAGGGATGCCATGAATATGTATGGATGGACCAAAATGGTCCTGAATTGATCAAAAATCCCCACATTTAATCAGGACTAAATTGATGCATTTAATTTTTTTCTCATTTTTCATTTTCTTTGTCTCCTAGTTCTTGAGTTTGAGTATTAAGCCCATTTGGTCCCGTGGGAGTGGGTTTGGGCCTTGGCGCTAAGGACCATCGGACCCCAAAATACACTTCCCCAGTTCTTTTTTATTAACATTATTATTTCTTCCACCCAAGAATGATTTGGAATTTAAATTCCTCTATAATTGGGCCTATATTTTCACTGTCTGCCATGGCTCTGCTGCTTATCAGCGAGGGGTAAGAATTAAGACCACATAGGGAAACTAAATAACATTTTTTTTAAAGCCAGGAGACTTAAGTAGAAAATTGGCTTAGCATGCAGATAGCAAACTCAACAATAGGAACATATATATAGAGCTCAGGAGTGATTGAAGTCCCTGTCTTTCTGATGAACAAAGTGTTTGATATTTCGCCACGGCTCTTACATAAACTGCTAACTTGATTTCACACCGTCGGATCCGAGTGTGACAACAAACACTTTAATTAGGAGCGAGATGCGGGGACGGGGACTTTAATGTTCCTGAAGTGAACGAAGGTGATAGACTGTAATAAATCATCAGTGCACTCCAGACAGGCTAAATATACAGCCAGCATGCTGCCAAAATATATTAATTTTTCTTCTTTTGCTCAACCCCACTTTTCACATCTTATTTTTCCTCTTTCTCCTCCTCGGCTTGGGCTGTGCATATTTTTGCATAGATTTAAAGGCACAGTGATATCTCGCCCGAGCCAATGTGGTAATTTGCATTGTGCGTTTTTTGGGGGTGACCCGTAATTAGTGGGTATGCGATTTGGGGAAATGGGTATGTATGGCCTCTATCAGTTTGTGTGTGTACCTGTCAGGTTTATGTAATGCTCCCACTCGAACCTGAGTGACATTTTCAGCCCCTTCAGAACCCCACCTCTCCGCAATCAAAGATTAGCCCCTTTCAAAGTGTTTCCATTCCAAAGTAATTGTTTTACGCCGATAAAAAAGGAAATAAAGAAAGCGAGACTGAGTCGAGAGCAAAGAATGGAAATAAAGAATGAAAAGCACAATGGACGTACACCTCAAACCCAGATTCTACTCACATTAGCCGCCGAGCGGACCTGATCGCAAAAAACGATAAACTTCCCAATAAACGAGCCAATCAAGACTCCCTTTCTTATTCTGACTGCCGAATCGCCCAACTCCCAACACCTCTAACCCAGTTTGGATTTATTGGTCAGCAAATAATCAAAGCACTTTTTCTTTAGGGGATTAGAGAAGGGGCTGAGCTTAGCCCGCTGGACCAAACACTAGCGAGAGGCCAGGGGGTCCCCTTATCAGGGCCCGGCTTCTGGAGCCAGCTTCGCTACAGGACAGATTGCTTTCATATTCCCTCCGTCTGGTGGAACAACAAAGGCCTGACGGCACCCAGCAATACTGCCCCAACGTCTGATGGGACGTTAAGGATCCGCTCGCCCCTACGCCGCCTTTATGCCTTTATGTATTCATCAGTAAGATGAGTCGATGAGTCGATGAGTCTATGAGATCACCCCCCACCACCCCTTCTATTAAACAGGGTTAATTTCTTCATCTTGGCTCCTTTGCTTCTTCTGTTCAATGGGAACATCCCAGGTCGAATCTATGTACAGTGCCTTGCAAAAGTATTCAGACCGCTTGGATTTCTTCACATTATATTGTGTTACAACGTGGGATTAAAAATAAAAAAATTGTAATTTTTTTGTCAACAATCTACACAAAATATTCTAATGTCAAAGTGGAAGAAAAATGCTAACATTTTGTAAAAGATTAATAAAAATGAACTAAACAAAATATAGTTGTTCCATAAGTATTCAGCTCCCTGAGTCAATACATGTTAGAAACACATTTGACAGCAATTACAGCTATGAGTCTTCTTGGGTAAGTCTCTAAGAGCTTTGCACAACTGGATTGTGCAATATTTGCCTATTATTCTTTTCAAAATTCTTCAAGCTCTGTCAAGATTTTGTGGATCATGGCTAGACAGCCATTTTCAAGTCTTGCCATAGTATTTAAGTCAAAATTGTTTCTTGGCCACTTAGAAACATTCACCGTCTTGTTAGTAAGCGACTTCAGTGTAGATTTGGCTTTGTGTTTTAGGTTATTCTCCTACTGAAAGGTGAATTCCTCTCCAAGTGTCTGGTGTAAAGCAGACTGAACCAGGTTTTCCTGTAGGATTTTGCCTGTGCGTAGCCCTATCCCGTTTCTTTTTATCCTGAAAAACTCCACAGTATTTTCCGATGCAAAGATTTGATTTTCCCCAAACATAGGGCTTTGCATTTAGGCCAAAAAGTGTATTTCTTTACCATGTTTGTTTGGAGTATTACTTTAGTGGCTTGTTACATACAAGCTGCATGTTTTGCAATATTTAGATTTTGTATATTTGTATTCTTCTTTTAACTCTGTCATTTAGGTCCCACCAAAGCCATTGAACTCTGTAACTGTTTTAAAATCACCAGTGGCCTCATGGTAACATCCCTGAGCAGTTTCCTTCCTCTCCTGCAGCTCAGTTCAGAAGGACAACTGTATCTTTGAGGTGTTTGGTTGGTTTAATACATCATCCACAGCATAATTGTTAACTTGACCGTGCTTAAATAGATATTCAATGTCTGATTTGTTATAGTTACCCATCTACCAATCACTGTCCTTTTATATGAGGCTTTTGAAAAGCTCCCTGGTCTTTGTAGTTTAATCTGTGCTTGGAATTCAATACTTGACTGAGGGACCTTCCAGATGTTGTATGTATGGGAGATTGATGAAAGGTTAGTCATTTAAAAATGCTGTAACTTTTTATGTGATTTGTTAAGCCAAATTCTTCTCGTGAACTAATTTATGTTTGTCTAAACAAAAGGGCTGAATACTTATGCAACAACTATATTTTAGTTATTAAATGTTGTATCAATCTTTTAAAAATAATCACATATTTCTTCCACTGACATTACAGAGTATTGTGTGTAAATTCTTTACAATTAAATCCATTTTAATTCCACTTTGTAACACAATACAATGTGAAAAAATACAAGGGGTCTGAATTATTTTGCAAGGCACTGTATATGGGGCGGCAGGTAGCCTAGTGGTTAGAGCGTTGGACTTGAAACCGAAAGGTTGCAAGATCGAATCCCCGAGCTGACAAGGTAAGAATCTGTCGTTCTGCCCCTGAACAAGGCAGTTAACCCACTGTTCCTAGGCTGTCTTTGAAAAATAAGAATTTGTAAAGAAAAAATATTAATATAAGAGGACTGATTAGAAGGGGTTAATTTCTTCATATCTCTCTCTTTAAAATGGGAACAGCCCAAGTCCAGGTCAAGCCTGTGTATATACATATCTATCGGTTCAACTATTAAACAGGGTTAATTTAGTCATCTTCGCTCATTTTCTCTTGAATGGCCCAAGTCGAGCCTATGTATATGGATGTAAATGATCCGTATATGTGATGTGATGTATATACTACAGTCTGATGAAGGAGAGTGTCCTTCACCTCTATAAGCTTCATGAGACAGGCTTGACCCCGCCCTTCACCTGCGCTCCATCTCTCCGTCTGTCATCGTAACACTGCTGAGTGGCTGTATAGAGAGAGGAGGGGGGGCCCTGCCTATTTGGCCCCCATAACCCTGGATGTGTGGAATAGCAGACATTGTCACTGCTTCCCATATAGAGAAGCATATAATATAGTGTTGTATGTACTTAAGTACTGCTTCCTCTGTGAATGAGGTGGGATGGTTGGAGCCTGGAGTCTTTAAGCAACTAGGCCTACATTCAATAGCATCATTGTTCGGCTGCAGAACTGAGCTTCCTCCAGTGACTACGGTCACTCACTTGCGAAGTTTGACATTTGATGTGGTTGATGCGCTTGAAGCCCTTCAAGTCAGTGAATGGAAGTACGTGTAAGCCTCATTCCAATGTCCATGCTAGCATACCAGTTAGTACGCATGCCCAATCCGTTGCTTCATTACTAAATCGTATGCTCGTAAGGATATTATCACAGCAAGGCAGACTGGTAGTCTGGCACAGCCAGGTTGAGAAATGGTGTTGGACCGTGGGGCCGGAAGTATGACTGAGATTACCCTGAGACCGGAGGGCAACAAGGACAATAGAGACCTCTGTGTTGTAAATGGGTGAGGTGTGGTGTGTATGAGTCATCACCATTGCCCAATCTCCTCACTTGCGTGACAGTGTGTGCGTGTTCTCTTGTTGACATAATATAGCATTGTGTAGGCTACGTATAGCGTAGTATAGTTCCCACATACTATTCATGTACCATATAAGCACATGATGCTAGGTGAAATAGAGGGTCATTGTGACTGATGGGAAACCTGTTCTGGACTGTGGGACCCGTTGGTGTTGAGAGCCATTGTGAGTGCCAGGAAATCCCTCTAGTGGTAGCTATGAATCACTACACTTCTGTCCTGCTTTATTTTCTCTTATTTTACTTCTTTGACCTGTCCGGCATTTCTTTTTTTTCTCTTCTTTATTTATTGAACCTTTATTTAATCAGGCAAGTCAGTTAAAAACAAATGATTATTTACTACCCCGGCCACACCCGGACGACGCTGATGTGATGAAGCCTGGATTTGAACCAGGGACTGCAGTGATGCTTCTTGCAGTGCCTTAGACCGCTGCGCCACTCGGGAGCCTTCTTCTAGTCACTACTTCTCCATGTAATGAATCAATGGCCGTACATCATGGGACAATTACCCGGACCCAAATGATATTGGAACCCTGGCTCCAATGTTGTCTCTCGTCATTCAGCTCCTCTTCGGTGAAGATTTCTTAAGGGGGTATACAAATGATTGCATAACATATTGCCTTAATGAGGGTTGCAGTACTATTCACATTCAGCCTGTATCAAGCATGTGTTCAACATTATGTCATTTCTGCTATTGCTGTGTAATAGTAGCTCAGTACTGCGTATGTCACTTGGTAAATCACGTCGCAATGAAAGTGTCCTGAGATCTTTTGGTGAAATGACTGCTGTCCTGGGTTAGGAACCAACTGTGTGACTCCCCATTTACACAGACAAGCCTCCTGAGAGGACAGCAAGGTGGAGCCCACTGGGTCATAGACTGGTGAATAGGGGAATGGGGAAGACAAAGCAGGTGTGCTACGCTGTTTCTATGACACTGCATCATCTGTCAGAAGAAGGGAACACTTAGCCTGGTCCCAGATCTGTTTGTGATGTCTTGCCACTCCTATTGTGATTGGCACACCAATGGTGACAACTATTTGAATACAGATCCCAAAAAAGGACTAATTTATAAACTATTTGAATACAGAGCTCAGAAAGTGACTACTTTTTAAAACGATTTAAATACAGATTTGAGGAAACTATTGGATTGGCTGCCTTCAACTAATGGCATCTGGAACTGCATGTTGAAGATAGATATAGAATGAATAGAGTACACACGATCGCCTATAATATTCCATAAATAACAGTCATATTTGATCTACACAATACATTTCCATCTGAAAATTGAGTAAATGCCCATTCTCCTGAATGTCCATTGCTCCATGTGTACATAATCAAATCAAACCAATTAACCAATGACATTTTGTACAGATAAGTATAAATAAGTTGTGACACTCAACTACTGTATGACTCTTTCAACATGCCACTGAAAAGATCGAAAGCTGCAATTCATTTTATGATAGAGCTGAAAATAGAGTAATTCAAAGCCAAGTTGGATGCTAAAACAACTTGCAACCTCTTTGTCCATTTGAGGGTTCTTGTTTCAAACACACACCATATACCATCTTTAAAGGGATAGTTTACCCAGAATACAAACTAACAGGATTTTTCACCTACCTTGGCTGTAGTTGATTCAAGAAGGGATATTTTGGGATATTTAGTTTCCTTTCAACACTTAATAGCCATATTTTGTAACTGTTAGCGTTCTCAGTAAGACATAACATTAAACTGTTCTTAAGCCTGTGTAATAAAACTGTAATGACTTTTGGAGCTATATTTTGTTAGCATGTTGTTACATAATACTGGTAATTACATTTTACATTGCATAGCAATGAGATGAGACTTTTTGTAAATACTGTACACAAGAGGAATAGTGGCTGCATAATAATCCCATTATTGTGCAATTATAGCAATTTCCAAAGTCCTATGTAACAAAAATGTTACTATTGTAATAATCACAATGTTACTACACATGTATAAGAACTTGGTGTCAAGTGTTACTGCATTACCTTATGTCTCACTCATTATGAAAATATATTTGTTAGTCATTTTCAAGCTTCAAAAGTGGTCTACTCTAATGTTGAGATGATTCCATGTCCCTCGTATTTAATTCTAGGCTATAGGCTACATTAGGATTCATATCTAAGAGCCATCCAAACCATGTGCTTCTGATCATATATTTAAACTAATTCAACTAACTCTTGTAGTTTTTGGTTCTTCATCAAATATTTGGCAGCCATCAAATACATATTTTGGGGTTTTCATATAACTTTCATATATTGAAATACGTTCAAATATTATTTGGTTTTCTGAGAGGTATTCAAAATACTATCTTTTTTTTTTTTTTTTTGCTGAGACCTGTATTTGAATATCAAAGAAAATACACTACATGACCAAAAGTATATGGACACCTGCTCATCGAACATCTCATTCCAAAATGATGGGCTTTAATGTGGAGTAGGTCCCCCCTTTTCTGCTGTAACATCCTCCACTCTTCTGGGAAGGCTTTCCACAAGATGTTGGAACATTGAGGTGGGGACATTCAGCCACAAGAGCATTAGTGTGGTCGGCCACTGATGTTGGGCGATTAGGCCTCGCTCGCAGTTGGCATTCCAACTCATCCCAAAGGTGTTCGATGGGGTTGAGGTCAGGGCTGTGTGCAGGCCAGTCAAGTTCTTCCACACCGATCTCGACAAACAATTTCTGTATGGATCTCGCTTTGTGCATGGGGGCATTGTCATGCTGAAACAGGAAAGGGCTTTGCCAAAACTGTTGCCACAAAGTTGGAAGCACAGAATCGTCTAAAATGTCATTGTATGCTGTAGCGTTAAGATTTCTCTTCACTGGAACTAAAGGGCCTAGCCCGAACCATGAAAAACAGCCCCAGACCATTATTTCTCCTCCACCAAACTTTACAGTTGGCACTATGCATTCGGGCAGGTAGCGTTCTCTTGGCATCCGCCAAACCCAGATTCATCGGACTGCCAGATGGTGAAGCGTGATTCATCACTCCAGAGAACGCGTTTCCACTGCTCCAGAGTCCAATGGCGGCGAGCCTTACACCGCTCCAGCCAACGCTTGGCATTGCGCACTGAGATCTAGGCTTGTGTGCGGCTGCTCGTCCATGGAAACTAATTTCATGAAGCTACCGAAGAACAGTTCTTGTGCTGATGTTGCTTCCAGAGGCAGTTTGGAATTTGGTAGTAAGTGTTGCAACCGAGGACAGACTATTTTTATGCGCTACGCCCTTCAGCACTCGACGGTCCCGTTCTGTGAGTTTGTGTGGCCTACCATTTTGCGGCTGAGCCGTTGTTGCTCCTAGACGTTTCCACTTCACAATAACAACACTTACAGTTTACCGGGGCAGTTCTATCAGAAATGTTATGAACTGACATGTTGGAAAGGTGGCATCCTATGACGGTGCCACGGTGAAAGTCACTGAGCTCTTCAGTAAGGCCATTCTACTGCCAATGTTTGTCTATGGAGATTGCATGGCTGTGTGCTCGATTTTATACACCTGTAAGCAACGGGTGTGGCTGAACAAGACGAATCCACTCATTTGAAGGAGTACCACATACATTTGTATATACAGTTGAAGTCGGAAGTTTACATACACCTTAGCCAAATACATTTAAACTCAGTTTTTCACAATTCCTGACATTTAATCCTACAAAAAATTCCCAGTGTTAGATCAGTTAGGATCACCACTTTATTTTAAAAATGTGAAATGTCAGAATAATTGTACAGAGAATTATTTATTTCAGCTTTTATTTCTTTCATCACATTCCCAGTGCGTCAGAAGTTTACATACACTCAATTAGTATTTGGTAGCATTGCCTTTAAATTGTTTAACTTGGGTCAAACGTTTCGGGTAGCCTTCCACAAGATTCCCACAATAAGTTGGGTGAATTTTGGCCCATTCCTCCTGACAGAGCTGGTGTAACTGAGTCAGGTTTGTAGGCCTCCTTGCTCGCACACGCTTTTTCAGTTCTGCCCACAGATTTTCTATAGGATTGAGGTCAGGATTGAGGATTTTTCTATAGGATTGAGGTCAGGGCCACTCCAATACCTTGACTTTGTTGTCCTTAAGCCATTTTGCCACAACTTTGGAAGTATGCTTAGGGTAATTTTTCATTTGGAAGACCCATTTGCGACCAAGCTTTAACTTCCTGACTGATGTCTTGAGATGTTGCTTCAATATATCCATATAATTTCCATCCTCATGATGCCATCTATTTTGTGAAGTGCACCAGTCCCTCCTGCAGCAAAGCACCCCCACAACATGAGGCTGCCACCCCCGTGCTTCACGGTTGGGATGGTGTTCTTCGGCTTGCAAGCCTCTGCCTTTTTCCACTAAACATAACGATGGTCATTATGGGCAAACAGTTCTATTTTTGTTTCATCAGACCAGAGGACATTTCTCCAAAAAGTATGATCTTTCTGGGATTGATTTGCACTTTTCACACCAAAGTACGTTCATCTCTAGGAGACAGAACGTGTCTCCTTCCTGAGTGGTATGACGGCCGCGCTGTCCCATGGTGTTTATACTTGCATATTATTGTTTGTACACATGAACGTGGTACCTTCAGGCATTTGGAAATTGCTCCCAAGGATGAACCAGATTTTTTTTCTGAGGTCTTGGCTGATTTCATTTGATTTTCCCATGATGTCAAGCAAAGAGGCACTGAGTTTGAAGGTCGGCCATGAAATAAATCCAAAGGTACACCTCCAATTGACTCAAATGATGTCAATTAGCCTATCAGAAGCTTCTAAAGCCATGACATCATTTTCTTGAATTTTCCAGGCTGTTTAAAGGCACAGTCAACTTAGTGTATGTAAACTTCTGACCCACTGGAATTGTGACACAGTGAATTATAAGTGAAATACTCTGTCTGTAAACAATTGTTGGAAAAATTACTTGTGTCATGCACCGACTTGCCAAAACTATAGTTTGTTAACAAGACATTTGTGGAGTGGTTGAAAAACGAGTTTTGTGTATGTAAGTGTAAGTCGTGTAAGTGTATGTAAACTTCCGACTTCAACTGTATAGTGTAGTAGCCTTTGAGTTGAGACTCTATATTAACTATATTTGACTACCTTCAGTATTTGAAAAGTTCTTATTTTCAAATCAACTGCAAAATGCAACTATTTTCTTCCCAGGTCTTCGAGAGACACATTGTACCAAACTGCCACTCTCTTCACAACACCATTTTAATTACTGTCTCCATACAGCCCCAAGCAGATTATTCTCTCCAAGAACACAGCAAACAAATATGTCGTGCAGAGCAGTCGACAGGTGACAAAACTCATTCAATTCAAAACGTTGACGTGCACTAGTGTCTGTGTATGTGCCCTTTGGTCTAGTTGGCCTTCACACCTAGCCCAGGTGGATAGGTAGATCGCTGTATCACTGTGTTCCTTAAGAGTCTAATGGGTGCCTGTAGTTTCATCAACATAGGTGTTGATTGACTTGAAATAACTTATATGATCATTTAAATTCACAATTCACAAATGTGCTGCGCTTCGCAAAGCCGTGTGATATACACTGCTCAAAAAAATAAAGGGAACACTTAAACAACACAATGTAACTCCAAGTCAATCACACTTCTGTGAAATCAAACTGTCCACTTAGGAAGCAACACTGATTGACAATAAATTTCACATGCTGTTGTGCAAATGGAATAGACAAAAGGTGGAAATTATAGGCAATTAGCAAGACACCCCCAATAAAGGAGTGATTCTGCAGGTGGTGACCACAGACCACTTCTCAGTTCCTATGCTTCCTGGCTGATGTTTTGGTCACTTTTGAATGCTGGCGGTGCTCTCACTCTAGTGGTAGCATGAGACGGAGTCTACAACCCACACAAGTGGCTCAGGTAGTGCAGCTCATCCAGGATGGCACATCAATGCGAGCTGTGGCAAGAAGGTTTGCTGTGTCTGTCAGCGTAGTGTCCAGAGCATGGAGGCACTACCAGGAGACAGGCCAGTACATCAGGAGACGTGGAGGAGGCCGTAGGAGGGCAACAACCCAGCAGCAGGACCGCTACCTCCGCCTTTGAGCAGGAGGAGCACTGCCAGAGCCCTGCAAAATGACCTCCAGCAGGCCACAAATGTGCATGTGTCTGCTCAAACGGTCAGAAACAGACTCCATGAGGGTGGTATGAGGGCCCGACGTCCACAGGTGGGGGTTGTGCTTACAGCCCAACACCGTGCAGGACGTTTGGCATTTGCCAGAGAACACCAATATTGGCAAAATCGCCACTGGCGCCCTGTGCTCTTCACAGATGAAAGCAGGTTCACACTGAGCACATGAGCACATGTGTCAGACGTGACAGAGTCTGGAGATGCCGTGGAGAACGTTCTGCTGCCTGCAACATCCTCCAGCATGACCGGTTTGGCGGTGGGTCAGTCATGGTGTGGGGTGGCATTTCTTTGTGGGGCTGCACAGCCCTCCATGTGCTCGCCAGAGGTAGCCTGACTGCCATTAGGTACCGAGATGAGATCCTCAGAGCCCTTGTGAGACCATATGCTGACACATGCACATTTGTGGCCTGCTGGAGGTCATTTTGCAGGGCTCTGGCAGTGCTCCTCCTGCTCAAAGGCGGAGGTAGCGGTCCTGCTGCTGGGTTGTTGCCCTCCTACGGCCTCCTCCACGTCTCCTGATGTACTGGCCTGTCTCCTGGTAGTGCCTCCATGCTCTGGACACTACGCTGACAGACACAGCAAACCTTCTTGCCACAGCTCGCATTGATGTGCCATCCTGGATGAGCTGCACTACCTGAGCCACTTGTGTGGGTTGTAGACTCCGTCTCATGCTACCACTAGAGTGAGAGCACCGCCAGCATTCAAAAGTGACCAAAACATCAGCCAGGAAGCATAGGAACTGAGAAGTGGTCTGTGGTCACCACCTGCAGAATCACTCCTTATTGGGGGTGTCTTGCTAATTGCCTATAATTTCCACCTGTTGTCTATTCCATTTGCACAACAGCATGTGAAATGTATTGTCAATCAGTGTTGCTTCCTAAGTGGACAGTTTGATTTCACAGAAGTGTGATTGACTTGGAGTTACATTGTGTTGTTTAAGTGTTCCCTTTATTTTTTTGAGCAGTGTACTTTTGGTCTATGGCAAACTCTTCAAAAAAAGGTGTTATTCGGCTGTCCCCATAGGAGAGCCCTTTTTGGTTCCATGTAGAACCCTCTGGGGAAACGGTTCTACATTGAACCCAAAAGGGTTCGTCAAAGGGTTTTCCCATGGGGACAGCCGAAGAGACCTTTTAGATTCCAGATAGCACCTTTTCTCTAAGAGTGCAGAGAAAAAAGCTGGCATCTAACCCCAAGTCCAAGTTTTCATACTTTCTTGCATTCTCTCTGTCAAACTTTCTTGTCCACTCTCGCTCGCTCTCTCTCTCTCTCTCTCTCTCTCTCTCTCTCTCTCTCTCTCTCTCTCTCTCTCTCTCTACCTTCTCTCCCCTCACCTTTTGTCGGAGCCCTCGGGGTAGCCGCTCATTGAGAAAGGAGAAGGCGACATA
The DNA here is from genome assembly GCF_016432855.1 of Salvelinus namaycush. NCBI lineage: Eukaryota > Metazoa > Chordata > Actinopteri > Salmoniformes > Salmonidae > Salvelinus > Salvelinus namaycush. The sequence continues at coordinate 17,924,037 of NC_052345.1, forward strand.
AAGGAGAGAAAGTAAAGGCTGAGGAGGAGCGGAGGGGACACGATGCTCTCTAGAGGAGACAGTCACACGCTCCCATTGAGGAGGGGACAGGGACAGAGTGGCGCCAGGGCTCGGGGCGGACACGTTCATAATCACACATGGCAAGAGAGAGAGCAACGAAGAGAGATAGAAAGAGAAAGTGTGTGTGTTAGATTAAAGATCACAAACTAAGGTGAGCTAAAAGTAATACATTACTGTGCACATGCACGCATGCATTCCTGCAGGTCTGTGATATGTCCTCAGATTCATCACATTGAATACAACAGAAACGAACAGAAACCACAGGTCAGGAGGTGAGTGAGGTTGATTGGTGTTGGTGCGTGAGAGTGTGTGCACGTGTGTCAGTCTGTCCGTCACTCACGCAGTCGGACCCCAGTCTACTTCCAACATGGCCGCAGGGCTCTTCAACAGATAGGCATGAGGTGACATGACGGCATAGGCATGAGAGACCGCCAGCCGTCTTAAAAGGTCACTGAGGACCAATCCTCCACCCCATCTGATTGCTGTTGTCCCTTAGGACACGTCCAGAGTTGAAAAGTTCACCCAGGGAGAAAGGTGAGGAAGGCTCTCATGCAAATATGAGAAGGTGACACAGGAGAGGATTAGTGAGACCAGGTGACCGAGAAAAAAACAAGACGAGCACAAAACCCTGCCCTGGGAGAAGTGGCTACAGAGTAACTTAAGATGTTTTATGTTTTTTGTGTGAAGCTTATTATAATTTGTGAACCAAAGTAATCGGAAGTGGAGTGTGGGTTGAGGGTCTCAGAGGGCAAATGCAGCCGTTTTATCTCAATCAAGTCATTTCTTGGTAACATTTAAGTACTTTACTGTGATTGTTTTAAACTAAAATAGCTTCTTAGCAAAGAGCCATTTCTCTAGGACTGCTAGGGGAGTGGTCTGAGTGGGAAGGGTAAAACTGAAAACTAGCTGTTATTGGCAGAGAGGTTTGGAACTCTCTTTCTTATTGATATATAAACAAATTTACCGCCTGGTGATGTCACCAAGCAGGCCAAAACTCCATCCCACCAAAACAGGCAGAAATTTCAGGTGATCTTTTCAAATAAGGGCATCACTATACTTTTTACAATTTAACAGTATTATTCCAATGTTATAGTGTGGGAATATATGCAAAACATAGGAAAATCACGTGTTTTACTGCACTGGGCCTTTAATTATGTTTCTAGTTATTATAAGTCTAGTTATTATTAGAGACTGTTAATAATGCCTAAGGCCAAATCTAATCGTTATGCATTGGCTAAGTAATGCTTTATTAATGCTGAATTACAGACTTAGTAATGGTTTAAACATGTGTTATTACAGACCGTTTGCTAAATAATGGTTTAATCATCCCTAATTACAGTCCCTTCACAAAGTATTCACACCCCTTTACTTTTTCCACAAACAGATTACATTGAGATGTTGTGTCACTGGCCTACACACAATACCCTATAATGTCAAAGTGGAATTACGTTTTTAGAAATGCTTACAAGTTAATAAAAAATTAAAAGCTGAAAAAATGAAAAACTGCAATGTTTCTGTATAGCACTTTTTGACATCTGCTGAGGTAAAAAGTGCTTTATAAATACATTTGATTGATGTCTTGAGTCATACAATTATCTGTAAGGTCCCTCAGTCGAGCAGTGAATTTCAAAAACAGATTAAACCACAAAAACATAAATGACATAGTAAAAAGAAGGAAGCCTGTACAGAATAAAACTATCCCAAAACATGCATCCTGCCTGCAATAAGGCACTAAAGTAAAAGAAATTAACTTTATTTCCTGAGTACAAAGCTTTATGTTTAGGGCAAATCGAACACAACACATCACTGAGTACCACTCTTATGGGTATGTTATGGGTATGCTTCTCATCGGCAAGGACTAGGGAGTTTTTCAGGATAAAAAGAAACGAAATAGAGCTAAGTGCAGGCAAAATCCTAGAGGAAAACCTGGTTTAGTCTGCTTTCCAACAGACACTGGGAGATAAATTCACCTATCGGCTTGAAAATCGATGGCAGACTTGGCTGTCTAGCAATTATCAACAACCAACTTAACAGAGCTTGAATAATTTTTTAAGGAATATTGTGCAAATATTGTGCACTGAACAAAATATATACGCCACTGAACAAAAATACAAACGCAACATGTAAAGTGTTGGTCCCATGTTCTATGAGCTGACATTTCTCAAATTTTGTGCATAAATTTGTTTACATCCCTGTTAGTGAGCATTTCTCATTTGCCAAGATAATCCATACACCTGACAGGTGTGGCATATCAAGAAGCTGATTAAACAGCATGATTACACAGGTGCACCTTGTGCTGGAGACAATAAAAGGCTACTCTAAAATGTGCAGTTTTGTCACACAACACAATGCCACAGATGTTTTAAGTTTTGAGGGAGCGTGCAATTGGCATGCTGACTGCAGGATTGTTCACCAGAGCTGTTGCCAGAGAGTTTAATGTTAATTCCTCTACCATAAGTTGCCTCCAACGTCGTTTTAGAGAATTTGGCAGTACGTCCAACCAGCCTCACAACCCAGACCACGTGTAACCAACAACCACCCCAGCCCAGGACCTCCACATCCGGCATCTTCACCTGCGGGATCGTCTGAGACCAGCCACCCAGACAACTGATGAAACTGTGGGTTTGCACAACTGAAGAATTTCTGCACAAACTGTCAGAAACCGTCTCAGGGGAGCTCATATGCGTGCTCGTCGTCCTCACCATGGTCTTGACATGACTGCAGTTCAGCATCATAACCGACTTCAGTGGGCAAATGCCCACCTTTGATGGCCACTGGCATGCTGGAGAAGCATGCTCTTCACGGATGAATCCCAGTTTCAACTGTACCGGGCAGATGGCCGACGGTGCATATGGTGTTGTGTGGGCGAGCAGTTTGCTGATGTCAACATTGTGAACAGAGTGCCCCATGGTGGCGGTGGGCTTATGGTATGTGCAGGCATAAGCTACAGACAACGAACACAATTGCATTTTATCGATGTCCATTTTAATGCACATAGATACCATGATGAGATCCTGAGTCCCATTGTAGTGTTTCAGCAGGATAATGCATGTCCCCATGTCGCAAGGATCTTTATACAATTCTTGGAAGCTGAAAATGACCCACTTCTTCCATGGCCTGCATACTCACCAGACATATCACCCATTGAGCATGTTTGGGATGCTCTGGATCGGCCATTGAAGAGGAGTGGGACAACATTCCACAGGCCACAATCAACAGCCTGATCAACTCTATGGGAAGAAGATGGGTCGCGCTGCATGAGCAAATGGTGGTCACACCAGATACTGACTGGTTCTCTGATACACGCCCCTACCTTTTTTTCAAGTATCTGTGACCAACAGATGCATATCTGTATTCCCAGTCATGTTAATTCATTTATTTCAATTGACAGATTTCCTTATATGATGTCACGACTTCCGCCGGAGTCGGTCCCTCTCCTTGTTCGAGCGGCGTTCGGCGGTCGACGCACCGGCCTTCTAGCCATCACCGATCCACTTTTTATTTTCCATTTGTTTTGTCTTTGGTTTTTACACACCTGGTTTCAATTCCCACATTACATGTTCATTATTTAATCCTCTGGTTTCCCCCATGTTTGTGTGCGTGTTTGTTCTATGTTGATGGCTGTATCTGACGGCTGGTATTTTGTTGCCGGGTTTTGTATTTTACGCCCGTTTATTCGTGGTACCGGTATATTTCACGTACCGTTGTATTGTTTCTATACTGGTGTTTTTTTGTGTATTAAATACCTCTCAACTCTCCTGCACCTGACTCCTTTTCACCAGTTACCCAAAGCCTTGACAGAAACACGCACCCCGAATGGAGTCAGCAGGAGCAGATGCCCCTGTAGTAGGGGTCGAGGAGCGAGTCCAGCATCTCGGCAGCGCCATGGATCGCGTGCTGCAAACCATGGAGCGCTGGGAGAGAAGAGGAGTTCCTCCAGCGTCTCCACCAGCACCACCAGTTTCACCTATACTCACCCCTCCTTCACCTGGTCCCAGTGGGATTCGGCTCGCCCTCCCGAGGGAGTATGATGGAATGGCGGCGGGATGTCAGGGGTTCTTGCTCCAGCTAGAGCTCTACCTGGAAACCGTCCACCCGGCTCCCTCGGGCCGTGAGAGCGTGGCCGCCCTCGTCTCCTGCCTCTCAGGGAAGGCCCTGGAGTGGGCCAACGCCGAATGGGGGGAAGAAGAAGCGGTGTTGGACAACTTCGGGGATTTCACCCGCCGCTTCCGGGCAGTTTTTAACCATCCACCTGAGGGTAGAGCGGCAGGTGAACGTCTCGTACACCTGAGCCAGGGGACGAGGAGCGCACAGGAGTTCGCGTTGGACTTCCGGACCCTGGTCGCCGGTGCGGGATGGAACAACAGGGCCCTGATCGATCACTATCGGTGCAGTCTGCGCGAGGACGTCCGTCGGGAGTTGGCCTGCAGGGACACCACTCTCACATTCAACCAGCTGGTGGACCGGCTGGATAACCTACTGGCTACCCGCGGACGTCCAGATTGGGGTCTGTCGATTCCATCCCCCAGCACCACCGCTCCGACCCCCATAGAGCTGGGAGGTGCTGCCCTTAGGACGACTGGAGGAGGGGCCGTTCCATGCACCATCTGTGGCCGCAGAGGGCACACTGCCGGTCGGTGCTGGGGAGGTTCCTCTGGGAGTCGAGCAGCAGGCAGGGCACTCTCGTGTCACCCCAGGTGAGTCGGCACCAGGCTCACCCAGACCCCCTTGTTGCTCACATGTTTTTGTTTATTAATTTTCCTGAGTTTTCCCCGCATTCCCAGCATAAGGCGCTCGTAGATTCAGGCGCGGCTGGGCATTTTATTGACAGATCATTTGCCCATAGTTTAGGGATCCCCATTGTTCCTATGGATATGCCCTTCCCTGTGCACGCCCTAGATAGTCGACCATTAGGGTCAGGGCTAATTAGGGAGGCCACCGCGCCACTGGGCATGGTTATGCAGGAGGGTCACAAGGAGAGAATCAGTCTATTCCTTATTGATTCTCCTGCATTTCCCGTGGTGCTGGGCCTACCCTGGTTGGCCTGTCATGACCCCACTATTTCATGGCAACAGGGGGTTCTCACGGGCTGGTCACGAAAGTGTTCGGGGAGGTGTTTAGGGCTTTCCGTCTGTGCTACTATGGTGGAAAGTCCAGACCAGGTCTCCACCGTGCGCATCCCCTCTGAATATGCCGATTTGACTCTAGGCGACTCAATCGAGTCAATGCACGGGGCGCGCTTCTTCACAAAATTGGATCTCAGGAGCGCTTACAACTTGGTGCGTATCCGGGAGGGGGACGAGTGGAAGACGGCATTTAGTACCACCTCAGGGCACTATGAGTACCTCGTCATGCCGTACGGGTTGATGAATGCTCCATCGGTCTTCCAGGCCTTTGTAGACAAGATTTTCCGGGACCTGCACGGGCAGGGTGTAGTGGTGTATATCGACGACATTCTGATATACTCCGCTACACGCGCCAAGCATGTGTCCCTGGTGCGCAAGGTGCTTGGTCGACTGTTGGAGCATGACCTGTACGTCAAGGCTGAGAAATGCCTGTTTTCCAACAGTCCGTCTCCTTTCTAGGGTACCGCATTTCCACTTCAGGTGTGGAGATGGAGAGTGACCGCATTACAGCCGTGCGTAATTGGCCGACTCCCACCACGGTAAAGGAAGTGCAGCGGTTTCTAGGGTTTGCCAACTACTACCGGAGGTTTATCCGGGGCTTTGGTCAGGTAGCGGCTCCCATTACCTCACTGCTGAAGGGGGGACCGGTGCATTAGCAGTGGTCAGCTGAGGCGGACAGGGCTTTTGGTCAGCTGAGGGCTCTGAGTCGTGCTGGCTCATCCGGAATCTCTTTAGCATTCATAGTGAAGGTGGACGCGTCCGAGGCTGGGATAGGAGCCGTGCTCTCTCAGCGCTCGGGTACGCCACCAAAGCTCCGCCCCTGTGCCTTCTTTTCGAAGAAGCTCAGCCCGGCGGAGTGAAACTATGACGTGGGGGACAGGGAGTTGTTGGCTGTCGTCAAGGCTTTGAAGGCGTGGAGACATTGGCTTGAGGGGGCTAAACACCCTTTTCTCATCTGGACGGACCACCGCAATCTGGAGTACATCCGGGCGGCGAGGAGACTGAACCCTCGCCAGGCAAGGTGGGCCATGTTCTTTACCTGTTTTGTTTTCACCCTGTCCTACAGACCAGGTTCCCAGAACGCGAAGGCAGACGCACTGTCCCGGATGTATGACACAGAGGAGCGGTCCATGGATCCCACTCCCATACTCCCGGCCTCTTGCCTGGCGGCACCGGTAGTGTGGGAGCTGGACGCGGACATCGTGCGGGCGTTACGTACAGAGCCCATACCCCCCATTGTACAGCTGGGCGTCTGTACGCTCCGTTTGATGTCTGCGACCGTTTGATCTATTGGGCCCACACGTCACCCTCCTCTGGTCATCCGGGCATCGGTCAGACAGTGCGCTGCCTTAGTGGGAAGTACTGGTGTCCACCTTGGCCAAGGACGTGAGGGTTTATGTTTCCTCCTGCTCGGTGTACGCCCAATGCAAGGCCCCTAGGCACCTGCCCAGAGGGAAGTTACAACCCTTACCCGTTCCGCAACGGCCGTGGTCGCACCTGTCGGTGGACTCCCTCACAGGGTAACACCACGATCCTGGTCGTTGTGGATCGGTTTTCTAAGTCCTGCCGTCTCCTCCCTTTGCCCGGTCTCCCTACGGCCCTACATACTGCAGAGGCCCTGTTCACACACGTCTTCCGGCACTACGGGGTGCCTGAGGACATAGTATCTGATCGAGGTCCCCATTTCACGTCAAGGGTCTGGAGGGCGTTCATGGAACGTCTGGGGGTCTCGGTCAGCCTTACCTCAGGTTTTCACCCCGAGAGTAATGGGCAGGTGGAGAGAGTAAACCAGGATGTGGGTAGGTTTCTGCGGTCTTATTGCCAGGACCGGCCGAGGGAGTGGGCGGCGTTCATACCCTGGGCAGAGATGGCCCAGAACTCGCTCCGCCACTCCTCTACCAACCTCTCCCCTTTCCAGTGCATACTGGGGTACCAGCCAGTTCTGGTGCCATGGCATCAGAGCCAGATCGAGGCTCCTGCGGTGGACGAATGGTTTAGGTGCTCGGAGGAGACGTGGGACGCCGCTCATGTGCACCTTCAGCGAGCCGTGAGGCATCAGAAGGCCAGCGCAGACCGCCACCACAGTGAGGCCCCGGTGTTCGCACCGGGGGACCGGGTATGGCTATCGACCCGAAACCTGCCCCTCCGCCTGCCCTGCCGGAAGCTGGGTCCGCGGTTTGTGGGGCCATTCAAAGTCCTGAGGAGAGTGAACGAGGTTTGTTTACCGTATTAACCAGATTACCGTATTAACTCCTCGTTCCATGTGTCTCTCCTCAGGCCGGTGGTAGCTGGTCCACTCCAGGAGTCTGAGGTGCGGGAGGTTCCTCCGGCCCCTCCGGACATCGAGGGTCCCCGGCGTATGCAGTCTGATCCATACTGGACTCGAGGCGTCGGGCGAGGGGCCTTCAGTATCGCGTGGAGTGGGAGGGGTACGGTCCGGTGGAGAGATGCTGGGTGCCGGTGGAGGACGTATTGGACCCTTCGATGCTGCGGGATTTCCACCGTCTCCATCCGGATCGCCCTGCGCCTCGAACCTCCGGGTCGTCCCCGAGGCCGGTGTCGGCACACAGCTGGAGCTGCGCGTCAAGAGGGGGTACTGTCACGACTTCCGCCGGAGTCGGTCCCTCTCCTTGTTCGAGCGGCGTTCGGCGGTCGACGTCACCGGCCTTCTAGCCATCACCGATCCACTTTTCATTTTCCATTTGTTTTGTCTTTGGTTTTTACACACCTGGTTTCAATTCCCCCATTACATGTTCATTATTTAACCCTCTGGTTTCCCCCATGTTTGTGTGCGTGTTTGTTCTATGTTGATGGCTATATCTGACGGCTGGTATTTTGTTGCCGGGTTTTGTATTTACGCCCGTTTATTCGTGGTACCGGTATATTTCACGCACCGTTGTATTGTTTCTATACTGGTGTTTTTTTGTGTATTAAATACCTTGTCCAAAAAATGAAATATTTATGTATTTCATTTTCAATAAATGTGCAACCATTTCAAAAAAAAAAAGTTTTCACTTTGTCATTATGGGGTATTTTGTGTAGATGGGTGTGTAACGGCTTTCTTCTGTGGACGAAGGAGAGGACCAAAGCGCAGCGTGGTTAGTGTTCATCATGTTTCATAAAGACAATAAACGTGAACACTACAAAATACAAAACAACAAATGTGAAAAAACCGAAACAGTTCTGTCTGGTGCAGACACACGAAGACAGAAGACAACCACCCACAAAACCAACACAAAACAGGCTACCTAAATATGGTTCCCAATCAGAGACAATGACTAACACTTGCCTCTGATTGAGAACCATATCAGGCCAAACATAGAAACGGGAAAACTAGACACACAACATAGAATGCCCACTCAGCTCACGTCCTGACCAACACTAAAACAAAGAAAACACAAAAGAACTATGGTCAGAACGTGACAGTACCCCCCCCCCCCCCCAAGGTGCGGACTCCGGACGCAAAACCTGAACCTATAGGGGAGGGTCTGGGTGGGCATCTGTCCGCGGGGGCGGCTCTGGCGCAGGACGTGGACCCCACTCCACCATAGTCTTTGTCCGCTTTAGTGTCCTCCTAGGAACCTTCGCCGCCGACCTAGGATTGGCAACCCTACTAAATGGCCCCACTGGACTGAGGGGCAGCTCCGGACTGAGGGGCAACTCCGGACTGAGGGGCAACTCCGGACTGAGGGGCAACTCCGGACTGAGGGGCAGCTCAGGACTGAGGGGCAACTCCGGACTGAGGGGCAGCTCAGGACTGAGGGGCAGCTCCGGACTGAAAGGCAGCTCCGGACTGAGGGGCGGCTCTGGACTGAGGGGCGGCTCCGGACTGAAGGGCGGCTCCTGACTGGTGGGCGGCTCCTGACTGGCGGGCGGCTCTGGCGGCTCCTGATTGGCGGGCGGCTCTGGCGGCTCCTGACTGGCGGACGGCTCTGGCGGCTCCTGACTGGCGGGCGGCTCTGGCGGCTCCTGACTGGCGGACGGCTCTGGCGGCTCCTGACTGGCGGGCGGCTCTGGCGGCTCCTGACTGGCGGGCGGCTCTGGCGGCTCCTGACTGGCGGGCGGCTCTGGCGGCTCCTGACTGGCGGGCGACTCTGGCGGCTCCTGACTGGCGGGCGACTCTGGCGGCTCCTGACTGGCGGGCGACTCTGGCGGCTCCTGACTGGCGGGCGACTCTGGCGGCTCCTGACTGGCGGGCGACTCTGGCGGCTCCTGACTGGCGGGCGGCTCTGGCGGCTCCTGACTGGCGGGCGGCTCTGGCGGCTCCTGACTGGCGGACGGCTCTCGCGGCTCCTGACTGACGGACGGCTCTAGCGGCTCAGGACAGACGGGGGGCTCAGATGGAGCTGGACAGACGGGCGGCTCAGATGGCGCTGGGCAGACGGGCAGCTTAGATGGCGCTGGGCAGACGGGCAGCTCAGATGGCGCTGGGCAGACGGGCAGCTCAGATGGCGCTGGGCAGACGGGCAGCTCAGATGGCGCTGGGCAGACGGGCAGCTCAGATGGCGCTGGGCAGACGGGCAGCTCAGATGGCGCTGGGCAGACGGGCAGCTCAGACGGCGCTGGGCAGACGGCAGACTCTGGCCTGCTGAGGCGCACAGTAGGCCTGGTGCGTGGTGCCGGAACTGGTGGTACCGGACTGGGGACACACACCACTGGGCGAGTGCGGGGAGGAGGAACAGGGTGTACAGGGCTCTGGAGACGCACAGGAGGCTTGGTGCGTGGTGTTGGCACTGGTGGTACTGGGCTGGTGCGAGGGGCTGCCACAGGCAGACTGGTGCGTGGAGAAGGCACCGGATAGACCGGACCGTGGAGGCGCACTACAGGTCTCGAGCACCGAGCCTGCCCAACCCTACCTGGCTTAACACCACTCCCCGTGTGCCCCCCCCCCAAGAAATTTTTGGGGCTGCCTCTCTGGCTTCCAGCCGCGCTTACGTGTCCTCATACCACCGCCTCTCCGCTTTCGCTGCCTCCAGCTCAGCTTTGGGGCGGCGATACTCACCAGCCTGTTTCCATGGTCCCTTGCCGTCCAGTATTTCCTCCCAAGTCCAGGAGTCTTGTGTTTTCGGGCCGCTGCTGTTGCTGCCCGTTGCCACGCTGCTTGGTCCTATTGTGGTGGGTGGTTCTGTAACGGTTTTCTTCTGTGGAAGAAGGAGAGGACCAAAGCGCAGCGTGGTTAGTGTTCATCATGTTTAATAAAGACAATAAACGTGAACACTACAAAATACAAAACAACAAATGTGAAAAAACCGAAACAGTTCTGTCTGGTGCAGACACACGAAGACAGAAGACAACCACCCACAAAACGCAACACAAAACAGGCTACCTAAATATGGTTCCCAATCAGAGACAATGACTAACACCTGCCTCTGATTGAGAACCATATCAGGCCAAACATAGAAACGGGAAAACTAGACACACAACATAGAATGCCCACTCAGCTCACGTCCTGACCAACACTAAAACAAAGAAAACACAAAAGAACTATGGTCAGAACGTGACAGGGTGAGACAAAAAATCGATGTAATCCATTTTGAAATCAGGCTGTAACACAACAAAATGTGGAATAAGTCAAAGGGTATGAATACTTTCTGAAGGCACTGTGCGTACATGCATAGCAATGCTTCACTACAATGAATCGATAGGACTCATTTGTTATTCCAGTTTCTGATTGGTTGACTATTTCAAAGGTACTTTTCCATTGATGATTCTGTGTTCCATCATGTGGCCATTGAATCCATTCTCAAGGGTTAAGCAGTGACCTTAACTGACTCACAGATTTATCCAACGATCCTCACGCCCCAGCTAGCACGGCGAACTGATCAGGGCGGACAGAGCCCAAATGCTTCACATTGTTCAATTCATCTCAGGGAACGTGGTTGTCTGTCAAAGATGCTCTCTGGAGAGAAAAGCCTTGGTTTAGAAGCTGGAATCTGCCTTTCTCCCAATCCCTTACACCAATCCCCAAACCTTATAGCCATCATACGCTATAGACAACAACTACCTTGGCTGGGAACCAGCACTTAAGGGCACTTTCTATCAGCAGCGTTCCAGGCAGATGGGGAAATGAGTGTGATTGGCAGAGAGGGGAAGAGGAAGACGAGGTGACTGACTGAGAGAATACTGTTGCCAAGGAGGTGAGGATTGGGGTGGGGGGTTGTGGGGCGTGACCGCTCTTAATTATCCGATATGGTTGCCAAGCGTTGGCACGGTGACAGGTTCAGAAATCGAGTGACAGGTTGCCAGCTCTGTGGGAGAAGAGCCGATAGGTGCATTCTTTGGGTTTCGAATGACAAACAGCAAGTGACTAATGCTTTTAGAGCATCGGGTGGGGACCTATGCGCCATCAAACACGCACCAATGGATCTCCCCACAGTCGTCAGTCATCATCACATGCAGTACAAAACAGCAGTTGAGCAACAACACCCGTCCCAAACCCGACCGATGCCAAACGTATCTGATTGGTTGTGAGGCTTCCCTATCAGTCCGATCTGAATGGCCCCACACTTTTAATCCTTGGTTTAGATTAGTTTCCCGCTCCAATCCCTTAAATCCCTCTCGGAATGTTTTCTGTTCTGCATGTTACTCTCACCGAGATATGGATCGCCTGTTAGAGCGATCGGCGATTGGTCATTGACTGCAGTTACCTCATGGAATCAGTTTCAAAACAAAACAAATACGGCCTCCATGTTGCATGAAAGATAGTGCAGGTGTGGCGCGACTATCAGGGGAGGCACCGAAATGGCAGATCAGTGTTGGGTTCATAGGGGGCAAAGAAGAGGCAGCAGTAGACACTGGCTAACCTGTCCTTTTTGCCGGCCTTCAGGAACTACTTTCTTTCAATCACTCAGGGATGGGGGATGGGATGGAGATAACCCGGCCATAGCAGATGAGATCACCGACTCTGGGTTCAACTGCATGTCAGGTGAAACTCCCACAATGCCCTCTGTTTTCACAGTCCACACAAATATGGAACTCAGATCCAATCGCCCCCCTCTTTTGTTGTCTTTCAAATCTTTCCTTGTATTGTTGTGGCGCTTTGAGGCCTGAAAATATTTATAATCCCCACATAGCAGACACACAAGACATAACAAACAACCGTCGAAAGACCGCACTTGACGCCAGTAGTGCCCTAAAAACAGTCATTGTTTGGATTGACTTGAAAACGACAATGTTGAGTCCATATAAGTTCAACTGGCGAGCGATGAAAGCTAGGCTAATATCCAAGCTCACCGGTTGGTCAGCAAACGGCATTCCGTACATTTCTCTCCCTGTTCTGTCAGCTTAAGCTCGGCGCTGAGAGACTTTTTCACTAGTGCCGTAATTACTGGGGATGGAAGGCAACAGGAAATTGTTATTCGCAAACTACTTTTTCTCTCTCTCCGTCGAAGTGTGCGGAGACGCAGCCGTGGTGGGTCAGTCATCCCCCTCCTCAGGCTTGTCTCTGTGACTGACAAGGGAAGCCAGGTTCGGGATGGTAGACATTGTGTGGTCGTGAGAGATGTGGTAAACAAGCTAGGCCATGCCTCTATCGCCGCTACTCAGCCAGGCATTAGGTGTCAGTCATCGGGAATGACGCTTTGTTAGCACGTCAACACTTGAGAAGAGGGCCAGAGAGGAAAGAACGTCTTATTAAAAACTATCTGTGATGAATATTTCCATGTCGCTGCTGAGTGATTGGAGAAGTGTGTGTGCCCCTGTGTGTGTGTGCCAGTGCATAATGTGTTTGTGCATGTGTGTATGCACGCGTGTGTCTGTGCGTGACTGTGTGTGTGTGCATGCATCTGTGTTTGTGCATGTGTGTATGCACGCATGTGTGTCTGCGCGTGATTGTGTGTTTATGTGTATGTGTGTGTGTCTGTTTCAATCCGGAATGTGTAACATATTACACACGCATATACACACACATACAGTGACTGACTGAAGCATGGCAGGTTGAAACCTGCTGAGCAAACTACTCAAGGCTGCCTAATCATGCATAGTCTGTTGTAGATGATGACTTTGGAGAGGAATGAAAAAATTCACCTCCCTGTCTAAAGAGTCACAGTCAGTGAGACCTAGTGGATTCACTCAGACCCTAAATGTAAAGACAAGTTGACGAGGTCACGACGACTACAGCTCCTCTTCTCTGTATGACCATCAATATCATGCCTAGTTTGTCTTTAAAAGTCATAAACAACAGTAGAAGTATCTTCACTTTACTGTATCCCTTTTGATCTGCCGTCCAAGTGTCAAGGAATCTGTGTTCGGTCAGGATCGGTCACATATGGATGAAAAATTGAAATGTGAATTATACACATCCCACTTCTGACTCCAATGCGCTTCTGCCCAGTGGCAAGGCATTTACGCTTATGTACGTAGGATAGGACTTAAACTTTTCTATATTTACCAATGGTAAAGTTATTGTGAAAGAAGAAGTAGTGGCAATAGCAGCACTTTCCACACTGGCCCTCATATCTGAGCAATGCATTGCATCCCCAGCTACAGCCTATCGTTTTTCTCATGCAAGTGGCGACCTCTGCTGGTATAAGAACGAAACATCAACTTGTTTAGCTTTCTTGAAACCAACACTCTCTCAACATTTTGTCACATTGCACCTTCCTGGATAGACCACTGGCGTCATGAAACCTTCTTTCATCTGTAACCACAGGAGGTTGGTGGCGCCTTAATTGGGGAGGACGTGCTCATGGTAATGGCTGGAGCGGAATTAGTGGAATGGTATCAAATACATCAAACACATAGTTTCCATGTGTTTGATGCCGTTCCATTTGCTCTGTTCCAGCCATTATTATGAGCCGTCCTCCCCTCAGCATCCTCCACTGTGTAACCATCAAACAATATAGACTTGACTAGACTAGACTACTGTTTTCCTCTTCATGTGCTGTTATCTGGGCCCCAGCCTGTATTTTAATGTTGAAGAAGAGTGTGTCGCTCACTATATTGTGCAGGTAGTTAATGACAAAATAAACAGACACCTTTATGTTAATCGAGAATGTAAACAATCAGTGGTGATTTTAGCATGTAAATCTTGATAAGGCGAAAAAGAAAGTGGTATGCATGTCAGCAAATCCACTACACAACACAACACTAAACAATAGATAAATTGCACTATAACGGTGACAAACAGTGCCCACAAACTATTAGGGCCTGTCCCAACAGCAGAGTCCCAACAGCAGTCCCAACACTTTACCACTCATTTTGTTTGTCAAGCCTACTAGCGGTTTTCCCCTTGCTACTGTCTGTTTCTAGTTCCTGTTTTCTAGTTTTCCCTGTTTGGACCATTCTGCCTGCCCTGACCCTGAGCCTGCCTGCCATTCTGTACCTTGTCACATCTCACTGGATTATTGACCTCTGCCTGCCCTGACCCTGAGACTGCCTGCCGTTCTGTACCTTTTTGGACTCTGATCTGGATTACCGACCTCTGCCTGCCCTTGACATGTCGTTTTGCCTGCCCCCTGTTCAAGTAATACACTTAAGTTACATTAACTGCATCTGGGTCTTCCCTAAAACGTGATAATATAACTATGTACAGCAACAGAATTCAGAACATGGGTTGTTCTTACAGTATTCTCCCTGTACACCAAGTCAGAACCGTAGGATAAATAAAAGGGACATATAAGCAGAATGAAAGCTCTTACAATATTCAATGATTACATTTCTCAAAAAGAGGTTATAGGCTACATATGCACCACCAAGTCAGAACAGTGGGCGAAATTAAGTGGTGAAAATGTTTAGAATTTTAAACTAGGAAATTTTAGACTTGGGACCACACAGACACTCCACTAAATAGCAGGCTAATGAGTGCTTTGCAATGCTTGCAATTATCCACTGATTCCTTCCAAACCGCTCATTGTTGAATTTGTGATTTCCAACTCGTTGTGCAATGTTTTTGGCCGATGAGCACCGATACGTTTTATCTATAATTTCGATTCATTATTTCTCTTCATATGACAAGGATTAAAAAGCATTTGCCAGTAGATTGTCGACTTGATTCATGATGATGACTGCTAGCTAAGATTCTGAAAGTATGATGTTGACATGATCAGTCCAATCAAAGCTACTGTTGATATAATGTGATTTGACGTCATTTTATCTGTGGCCAATGATCTTGAGCCTTCTTGGATGGGCACTTCTAATGTAATTTTTAATTAATTTTTTTTATTTAACCTTTATATATCTAGGCTAACTAGGTAACTCTATTGCAGCACCCAAGGGGCTTGAATTTTCGAGCTCTACCCTTAGACTAGTCGGTGACGTAGTGTCCCCATGAGTGACAGAACACTGAGCCAATCACGGCGCAACGCTCTGTATTTTCTGCTGGTTTGCCCCACCACCACAGAAAGCACTGAGCTAGACTGAAAAACCTGCCTTTTGGAGCTCACTTACTCAAGAAAACAAAAAAGAGACCATGTTTGTATGCGGCTTTATTAACTCAATTATATATATTTTTTTAAATACATTGTTTGCAAACTGATATGTGACACACATTTGTTACGTTCCCCAGTTTCTGTGTTGTGGTTTGTGTATTTGTATGTGTGTGTTTCAGGATGGCTTCCTGAAATTCCCCCAAGCAGCTGATTGGTCGGCCCATTGCTAATTGGAGAGCTGATCCCGCCACCTCGTCAGGATACAGCTGTATCACATTAAAGACTCCTTCTCCAGCTACATAAGCCAGTGTTCCTTTGTAAAAAAGAGTGCTGAGGGTGGTGTCCCGTGATGGTTGTTGCTGAGATAAGAGAGAGCAGGGTTATATCCTGTGTTGGGTTTTTCTCAGATAGAGCTGATGGTTATGTCCTGTATTTTGGTTAGTGTTGCTGAGAGAGAGATGATGAGTGTGTCCAGTCTTGGTTGTGGCTGAGAGACAGGTTTTGATAAGTATTTTTGTAGCTGCGGATTTGAGGTACAGTGGGGCAAAAAAGTATTTAGTCAGCCACCAATTTTACAAGTTCTCCCACTTAAAAAGATGAGAGGCCTGTAATTTTCATCATATGTACACTTCAACTATGACAGACAAAATGAGAAAAATCCAGAAAATCACATTGTAGGATTTTTTATGAATTTATTTGCAAATTATGGTGGAAAATAAGTATTTGGTCAATAACAAAAGTTTATCTCAATACTTCGTTATATACCCTTTGTTGGCAATGACAGAGGTCAAATGTTTTCTGTAAGTCTTCACAAGGTTTTCACACTGTTGCTGGTATTTTGGCCCATTCCTCCATGTAGATCTCCTCTAGAGCAGTGATGTTTTGGGGCTGTTGCTGGGCAACACGGACTTTCAACTCCCTCCAAAGATTTTCTATGGGGTTGAGATCTGGAGACTGGCTAGGCCACTCCAGGACCTTGAAATGCTTCTTACGAAGCCACTCCTTCGTTGCCCGGGCGGTGTGTTTGGGATCATTGTCATGCTGAAAGACCCAGCCACGTTTCATCTTCAATGCCCTTGCTGATGGAAGGAGGTTTTCACTTAAAATCTCACGATACATGGCCCCATTCATTCTGTCCTTTACACGGATCAGTCGTCCTGGTCCCTTTGCAGAAAAACAGCCCCGAAGCATGATGTTTCCACCCCCATGCTTCACAGTAGGTATGGTGTTCTTTGGATGCAACTCAGCATTCTTTGTCCTCCAAACACGACGAGTTGAGTTTTTACCAAAAAGTTCTATTTTGGTTTCATCTGACATTCTCCCAATCTTCTTCTGGATCATCCAAATGCTCTCTAGCAAACTTCAGACGGGCCTGGACATGTACTGGCTTAAGCAGGGGGACACGTCTGGCACTGCAGGATTTGAGTCCCTGGCGGCGTAGTGTGTTACTGATGGTAAGCTTTGTTACTTTGGTCCCAGCTCTCTGCAGGTCATTCACTAGGTCCCCCCGTGTGGTTCTGGGATTTTTGCTCACCGTTTTTGTGATCATTTTGACCCCACGGGGTGAGATCTTGCGTGGAGCCCCAGATCGAGGGAGATTATCAGTGGTCTTGTATGTCTTCCATTTCCTAATAATTGCTCCCACAGTTGATTTCTTCAAACCAAGCTGCTTACCTATTGCAGATTCAGTCTTCCCAGCCTGGTGCAGGTCTACAATTTTGTTTCTGGTGTCCTTTGACAGCTCTTTGGTCTTGGCCATAGTGGAGTTTGGAGTGTGACTGTTTGAGGTTGTGGACAGGTGTCTTTTATACTGATAACAAGTTCAAACAGGTGCCATTAATACAGGTAACGAGTGGAGGACAGAGGAGCCTCTTAAAGAAGTTACAGGTCTGTGAGAGCCAGAAATCTTGCTTGTTTGTAGGTGACCAAATACTTATTTTCCACCATAATTTGCAAATAAATTAATAAAAAATCCTACAATGTGATTTTCTGGATTTTTTTTCTCATTTTGTCTGTCATAGTTGAAGTGTACCTATGATGACAATTACAGGCCTCTCATCTTTTTAAGTGGGAGAACTTGTAAAATTGGTGGCTGACTAAATACTTTTTTGCCCCACTGTATGTGTGTGCCAATAACTGTGTTTTTGATTCTTGAAATTGTTTAATTACGTTTGGATTATTCTGTTTCATTTGTTCCCAGGGGGGAAGGGGAAGGCACCTTGGGGGTGCTTAGGCAAGAGGCCTGCGGGCATACATATACCCATAGTATATACTCTGTCTATGCACACTAGGTAAGACCTGGGTGGACCATCCCCTGTATTTTGGTTAGGGCACCAGGTGGTGCTAAGTTAGGGAAGTAGTGAGTAGGCAGGTAAGGTAGGAGAGGGGGCTTCGATATTTACTTTGCTTTGGTTCCGTCTAGCCCCTTTTCCCCAAAATTACCGTGTGATGGGATCAATTCCCTGTAAACGGTCAATTCTCTGCCTTTGTCATCCTTACTCACACCTATAGTCCCATATCTCTTTCGCTCCACGGGGAGTTGAGTTGTAGCAGGGTGTTGCGTTCCCTCTTCCTAGAGGCGTAGGTAACAAAATGTATATTGCTTCAGGAGTCTGTAATTGAAGACAGCTATATTCTGACGAGAGGGTGGGGTCAGCTCCAATTGGCAATGGGCTGACCAATCAGCTGCTTGGGGGAATTTCAGGAAATACCAAAATAACATGCAAGAAAGGCAAGCCCCATTTTTGGCTAAGAAAGTGGGGCTCTGCACTATTATTTAATGCAATAACATAAATTGTTAGAATTGAAACATGTGCAATTCATGCATCATACATGCAATAGAGCTTACAGGCCAGTAGACGCATAGGCTAGCATATACGGCATAGCAGCAGCAAAAATGCATACTCCTGCTGTATACAGTTGAAGTCGGAAGTTTACACACACTTAGGTTGGAGTCATTAAAACTTGTTTTTCAACCACTCCACAAATGTCTTGTTAACAAACTATAGTTTGGCAAATCGGTTAGGACATCTACTTTCTACATGACAGTAATTTTTCCAACAATTGTTTACAGACAGATTATTTCACTTATCATTCACACATTTGAGTCAATTGGAGGTGTACCTGTGGATGTATTTCAAGGCCTACCTCAAACTCAGTGCCACTTTGCTTGACATCATGGGAAAATCAAAAGAAATCAGCCAAGACCTCAAAAGATTTGGAGACTTCCACAAGTCTGGTTCATCCTTGGGAGCAATTTCCAAATGCCTGAAGGTACCACGTTCATCTGTACAAACAATGGTATGCAAGTATAAACACCATGGGACCACGCATCCATCATACCGCTCAGGAAGGATATGCATTCTGTCTCCTAGAGATGAATGTACTTGGGTGCGAAAAGCGCACATCAATCCCAGAACAACAGCAAAGGACCTTGTGACGATGCTGGAGGAAACAGGTACAAAAGTATCTATATCCACAGTAAAACGAGTCCTATATCGATATTACCTGAAAGGCCGCTCAACAAGGAAGAAGCCACTGCTCCAAAACCGCCATAAAAAAGCCAGACTACAGTTTGCAACTGCACATGGGGACAAAGATTGTAATTTTTGGAGAAATGTCCTCTGGTCTGATGAAACAAAAATGGAACTGTTTGGCCATAATGACCATCGTTATGTTTGGAGGAAAAGGCGGCGGCTTGCAAGCTGAAGAACACCATTCCAACCGTGAAGCACGGGGGTGGCAGCATCATGTTGTGGGGGTGCTTTGCTGCAGGAGGGGCTGGTGCACTTCACAAAATAGATGGCATCATGAGGATGGAAAATTATGTGGATATAGTGAAGCAACATCTCAAGACATCAGTCAGGAAGTTAAAGCTTTGTCGCAAATGGGTCTTCCAAATGGACAATGACCCCAAGCATACTTCCAAAGTTGTGGCAAAATGGCTTAAGGACAAAGTCAAGGTATTGGAGTGGCCATCACAAAGCCCTGACCTCAATCCTATAGAAAATTTGTGGGCACAACTGAAAAAGCGTGTGCGAGCAAGGAGGCCTACAAACCTGACTCAGTTACACTAGCTCTGTCAGGAGGAATGGGCCAAAATTCACCCAACTTATTGTGGGAAACTTGTGGAAGGCTACTACCCGAAACATTTGACCCAAGTTAAACAATTTAAAGGCAATGCTACCAAATACTAATTGAGTGTATGTAAACTTCTGATGCACTGGGAATGTGATGAAAGAAATAAAAGCTGAAATAAATCATTCTCTCTACTATTATTCTGACATTTCACATTCTTAAAATATAATGGTGATCCTACCTGACCTGAGAAAGGGAATCCTTATTACTAGGATTAAATGTCAGGAATTGTGAAAAACTGAGTTTAAATGTATTTGTCTAAGGTGTATGTAAACTTCTGACTATATACAGTACCAGTCAAAGGTTTCGGACACATCTACTCATTTCAGGGTTTTTCTTTATTTGTACTGTTTTCTACATTGTAGAATAATATTGAAGACATCAAAGCTATGAAATAACACATATGGAATCATGTATTAACCAAAAAAGTGTTAAACAAATCAAAAATATTTATATTTGAGATTCTTCAAAGTAGCCACCCTTACGCTTGATGACAGCTTTGCACACTCTTGGCATTCTCTCAACCAGCTTCATGAGGTAGTCACCTGGAATGCATTTCAATTAATAGGTGTGCCTTGTTAATTTGTGGAATTTCTTTCTTTCTTAATGTGTTTGAGCCAATCAGTTGTGATGTGACAAGGTATGGGTGGTATACTGAAGAAAAAAGACCAAGTCCATATTATGGCAAGAACAGCTCAAATAAGAAAAGAGAAGTGAGAGTACATTATTACTTTAAGACATGAAAGTCAGTCAATCCGGAAAATGTCAAGAACTTTAAACGTTTCTTCAAGTGCAGTCGCAAAAACCATCAAGCGCTATGATGAAACCGGCTCTCGTGAGAATCGCCACAGGAAAGGAAGGCCCAGAGTTACCTCTGCTGCAGAGGATAAGTTCAGTAGAGTTAACTGCACCTTCGATTGCAGCCCAAATAAATGCTTCACAGAGTTCAAGTAACAGACACATCTCAACATCAACTGTTCAGAGGAGTCTGCGTGAATCAGGCCTTCATGGTCTGATTGCTGCAAAGAAACCACAACTTAAGGACACCAATAAGAAGAAGAAACTTGGGGCAAGAAACATGAGCAATGGACATTAGACTGGTGGAAATCTGTCCTTTGGTCTGATGAGTCCAAATTTGAGATTTTTGATTCCAACCGCCGTGTCTTTGTGAGACGCAGAGTAGGTGAACGGATGATCTCCGCATGTGTGGTTCCCACCGTGAAGCATGGAGGAGGAGGTGTGATGGTGTGGGGGTGCTTTGCTGGTGACACTGTCAGTGATTTATTTAGAATTCAAGGCACACTTAACCAGCATGGCTACTACAGCATTCTGCAGCGATACGCCATCCCATCTGGTTTGCACTTAGTGGGACTATAATTTGTTTTCAACAGGACAATGACCCAACACACCTCCAGGCTGTGTAAGAGCTATTTGACCAAGAAGGAGAGTGATGGAGTGCTGCGTCAGATGACCTGGCCTCCACAATCACCCGACCTCAACCTAATTATGATGGTTTGGGATGAGTCGGACCGCAGAGTGAAATAAAAGCAGCCAACAAGTGCTCAACATATATGGGAACTCTTTCAAGACTGTTGGAAAAGCATTCCAGGTGAAACTGGTTGAGAGAATGCCAAGAGTGTGCAAAGCTGTCGTCAAGGCAAAGGGTGGCTACTTTGAATAATCTCAAATATAAAATATATTTTGATTTGTTTAACACTTTTTTGGTTAATATATCATTCCATATGTGTTATTTCTTCGTTTTGATGTCTTCACTATTATTCTACAATGTAGAAAATAGTCAAACATAAAGAAAAACCCTTGAATGAGTAGGTGTGTCCAAACTTTTGACTGGCACTGTACATTATGGTGTCCTTATGTGACCCCCTCAAAACACACCACACCTCTGCGGTTCTCAATTGTAGGCTAGTGATGTCATCAACCAAACCCCCGTCTCACCCCAGACTTGATAATTAGGATAGGCTACACTTTATGCAACAGTGCTCATTAATGGGCAAAAGATTACGGCGTAGTCAATCTATTTTAGTCTACTAAAGCTTATTAGCGTACTAGACTGTAGTGCGAGAAAGAGTGGGGGTGACTCCTGGGTGAGACTGATAGATAGCGGATCCGAGTATAACTGCATAGCGGAGAGCGTTTCCCTGAGGTTGTTGCACGGCTCTCTAGGTCCTTCTCTCCCCGACTATCTCGCCCTAAACTCTTTTCGGCTGGACTCGCAAAGACAGACGGGCTGACATACTGTAGCGAGGGGGACGGATCCGGGTTCACCATGTTGACTTTGTTGACAGCGATGTACATAGTGGTGCGGGCGGCATCGTCGGAGGTAAGACACTTACTTGTCCTTGACCGCACCAGCCACCAGCATACCAGAGGGGCTCGCAAACGAAATATTAAGTCTACCTTTGAATAAACTACAGTTGCCAATTTGACATTGACTCTCCTCCCTATAGCCTATGTCTTGTTGAATTACCGCGATAAGCTCTTACAAACCTAATCCTATAGGGTAGCCTAGTGAAATATTGGTTTATTCGGGTCCCCGTTAGTTTTTGCCGAAGCTTCATCTATTCTTTCTGGGTAGTAGACACTGTCGACTAGAAAATGATAGGCCCATAGGCTACTATTTGGGGGTATCTGTCCTCAGTCAACAAGACATTCGAATTGAGGAGACTACTGTGAGGCCTACTCATTCACAATAGCCTACAGACATGAACAAAGTGTCTGTGGCTGGACAGTCCTGTCTGTGTGACCACATCATCATTAATTCACTGACTGCCTCCCCTCCGCAGCTTTGGTAAAGAACGCGAGCGGGTGTTCATTGCAGATTACACCATGGATAGCTCCTTGCCACCCGGTGCGTCAGACAGGCGCTGCCTCCATAGGGAAGAAAACTATTTTCACCGGGCGATTATGTAACATTAATGCCCCACTTCCCACAATCCTAATGAAACGGATCTAATTAAGCAATAAAGCACGAGGGGTGTGCTATATGGCTATATACCACGGCTAACGGCTGTTCTTATGCAAGGACGATGCAACGCGGAGTGCCTGGATACAGCTTTTAGCCGTGGTATATTGGTCATATACCACAAACCCCTGAGGTGCCTTATTGCTATTATAAAGGGGTTACCAACGTAATTAGAGCAGTAAAAATACATGTTTTGTCATACCCGTGGTATAGGTCTGATATATCACGGCTGTCAGCCAATCAGCATTCAGGGCTCGAACCACCCAGTTTATAATTCGTTTTTATATCTGTTTGCATAACAATAATCACATTTTTAGCCATGTAGCGTTTTGTTAGATGGTGTATACCGTGTATATCCTGTATATACGACTAATACAACTTAAATAATGGTAAATAATAACTAAGTGACATGTTAAATCTGCTGTGGCAAATACTAGGCTGTGTTAGGTCCTGGTTGCTTGATGTAATAGAGTGGACATGAATTATAGATTAAAGTCAACAGGCTTAGTTCTTGAAACAAGTTATTTTGAAACCTCTGAATGCATCCACAGAGGGACATGCCAGAAACGATGGAATTATAGTGCATCCAAACTAAATTGTATTCACTAAATCTAACCTTGTTCTTACCCCCGCCCTAGAAAAAAAGCTCATATGCCTGCTCATCAGTTGTGAAGATAGTGCCACTTTAGTCTGTTCTATTGCTAAGCATCTTGTGACTAGTCTACCAGAGCCACATCACTGCACTTGACTTCAAATGACCCCACTCGTGCCCCAGTGGAGGCTACAGACAGACATCTTGTTCCAAGGGTCTTCTGTTAGAAAAAGTTAGGTGGACGTTATACTTACTACTTGAGGATGAATCTGTGTTTGAATTAGGCTACCAGTTGGCCTACGACCTATTTGATTTTACCCACCTACTAAATAAAGATGCAGGTAGTAAGGCTGGGAGAGGACAGTGGTATTCAAGTTAAACCAATATGGACAAATCTTGTCCAGCACTTTCACTTATCAGTGGTCATGAAGCGATGAGGCAATGAAAGAGAAGTGTCTCCATCTTACAGACAATGGCCATTAATAGTTGCTTAGTAGTAAGTCACAGAACCAACCTTTGACTCCGTCTAATCAGGCTTTTGTTGGGTGGTTGAATTAATCATTGCTTGAAATATTGTTAATCATGTCTTATCATGTCTTAGTCTTATTAGCTTTAATTATAAGCCATTAATAGATTATTTATAAAGCATGTTTTTGATTTGCTAAACATTTATCCTGTCGGCAGGCTCAATCTTTATAGGAAAATGCTGTGTGGTGTAATGTAGGTGTGATGCATTTGTAAAAGCAAACATAGATTGATATCAGGGTATAGGCAAGGGGTTGAATTCATTGGCTGAATTCAACTTGGCACAGGCTACCAAAAATCCACTAATCACATCCCAACACAACTCTAATGTATATCTCTGATTAATGAAGTGTATATAGATTAAAATGTGTGTTTTCTTAAAAATAGATTTAAAAAAAGCTTGGCCAAGTGTTAATACTATGCTATCCTCCTTCATTCATTGATTAGGCTACAGTAAGAGCTGCAAATGACTGTGTACAGAAAATCCCTAGGATACTGTCTATCCAGTCCTTCTAAAGGAGTGATGAACGTCTGCTAATTTATTAAAAAGTTATCAAATAAAATTGTGCGGCTGAAAGACGTAAGAAGCAATGTATTTGTAAAATGAGATATATGAACGCGGCCCACACTCAGTTTTTCTAGATCTGTGGTCCATATAAGGTCATATAGGCGTGGCCTACGATAACAAAGAGCTGGCGCTGCAGCGGTTTGTCATGGGGAATGTGTTCCTTTTCGTGACTTGAGCGGGTAAAAAGACTAGCATCAATGAATATTCAACTACAGATCCCAGGACAGGAATCCAGTGCGCCACCGTCTTACAGTTCAATACAAGCGCAGAGGTGACCCTTCTGTTTAGTCCTAGCGGGAGAAACTGTGTTTGCAGGCTTAACTAGATCCTCTATCTCAAGTGAATATGGTAAGATGTGTGTTTATTTTGTTGCTGTCAGTTATAGCTAACTGTTAGTTATATGAACGATGCATCGAAAGTGTTTGCTAGGTAGGAAAACAGATGCTTGTCATTGTTGATGAGCAACTTGGGTTTTGTGTCCACTTGTCATTGAAGCCGGGAACTAGCATCAGCGGTTAATCTCATGTTTGATCAAAGATTAGTCTGTTGTTTCAGCAAAGATTTCTGGCTAACGTTCACCATCTCTTTCTGAAATTGTTCGCTAACGTTAGTCAGAAAGATGGCCAACCAGCCATCTTGTGCGGTAACCCCTGTATTAAAGCCTCGCTAATGTTATTTCACTGCCACTCTTTAATTAGTTGTAATTTTTATTTCTTATTTTCTTTTAGGTATTATTTTGTAGGTATTTTTTCTTAACTGCATTGTTGGGTAAGGGCTTGTAAGTAAGCATTTGACTGTAAGGTCTACACCGGTTGTATTCGGCGCATGTGACAAATAACATTTGATTTGATTTTAAGAAATTAGGATGCTGGATTTTTTTTATAGTCTCTAGACTACAATTCCGAAATGAAGAAGATAACGTAAAGTGCCTGATTAGGACATTGTTTCCGCTTTTTCACGCTAGCAACAATGTAGCCGCGGTGTCTTCGAGAGCGGTGTGGTCAGCATGTAAAGACTTTCGCGCGTGGCATTAGTAGAAAATTGCATCATTGTCTTTCTTTCATTCAGTTCACCTGCCCGCTAATGCAAAGTGCGTTTCCATCTGTCGACACTGAGTTTTGTCATTTTAATCAACATAGCAGTCAGATGCGATTACTGCCGCTTCATTTGCTTATCCCTGCTATGTAGGTCATTACTGCTGTGTTGGAAGATTGCACAGAATGAGTATGTGGTGTGTGTGTGTGTGTGTGTGTGTGTGTGTGTGTGTGTGTGTGTGTGTGTGTGTGTGTGTGTGTGTGTGTGTGTGTGTGTGTTGTTTTGCAGGCCGACCCAATCCGTGTGCTGGTGACTGGCGCTGCTGGACAGATCGCCTACTCTCTGCTGTACAGCATCGCCAAGGGAGATGTCTTCGGCAAGGACCAGGTAACACGGCCAAGGCCTACTTCTATCCGCACACTCACTCTTTCAAATCAGCTTTGTCCTCGAGCACAGGACGCAGATGGATGTTGTAACATGTAGGCTATAACGATCTCGTTACATAAGCACGTGTGAATTATACGTGGAATGTGAATTTTTGCCATGAGGTCGGGAGGGGCCAAGCTCTTATTTTTGGCAGCGGCTTGAAGAAAGAAAAAAAATCCCTCTTTGCATTCTGTTCTAGCCTATCATCTTGGTCCTATTGGACATCCCTCCCATGTTGCCGGTTCTGGATGGGGTTGTGATGGAGCTGCAGGACTGTGCTCTCCCACTCCTGAGGGGTGAGCAATGCTTTTCTATTCTGCCTGGGCTGGCCGTGAGAACATATGCACCTAGTATACATAGGCATGCTTTTTGGCATGATTTACATTGTGTCCTCCCCCATCTGAAACATGTTTGAAATGCATTGCGTGTGGATTGTATGTGTGCCTCCCTGTTGCTGCGGTACTCCAATAGCCCTAACTTCACAGCAGCAGGGACGTCCACAACAGACTGCTGTGGGAAGGAGTGTCAGAAAGGAGGCCTCCTATTAGTCGGTTCCCAAGGGCCTGTAGGAAATTCCAACCACTCCTGGGAGTGGTGGGGCAACAATAGGGGAGGTGGGGTACAAGACATCTCGTACACCAATGAGCCCTGACTGAAGTTCATCCTGATGAAACAGGGAAAGAGTTTTTCATTAGTGGCCACAGACCAAACATTATCTACGAAATCAGCACATTTGGCAGTGTTTCAAGAAACGAGACAATTTACCAGCAAGGTGGAGCCACTGAGTGCTAGACTATCGGTTTGGAAATAACCGTGTGTGTGTGTGTGTGTGTGTGTGTGCACAATTACCTAAGGGCATTTTCCACACAGAGACTGTTTGTCCTTCCCTAATCTTCATGTACACCCAGATGAGCCTGAAATGTTAGTGTAATTACTGTAAATTAAAAAGGTAAATAAAATGTTTAGCTACCACCACGAACAGAAACTGCCACCACACCTACTATTTTACTAACTTTAGCAGACATTCTATGCTTAATTTGTCTTATAGAATTTTTTTTTTTTTAACGCATTTTAAAATCATAATTGTATTGCTCTTATGTCAAATCTAAATTTTTATGTTCTTTGCAGAATCCAATACAAACATACATCTCTCTACAAATGGGGCAGTAACAGAACATTGACAACCACATCCACTCTATCCAACACAATATCCATCGTAACTAACCGCCACCCCACCCCCATCTTCATCCACAGAGGTCATCCCCACCGACAAGGTGGAGCTGGGCTTCAAGGATCTGGACGCCGCCATCTTGGTGGGCTCTATGCCCAGGAAGGAGGGCATGGAGAGGAAGGACCTCCTGAAGGCCAACGTGGCCATCTTTAAGACCCAGGGGGCCGCCCTGGAGAAGTACGCCAAGAAGTCTGTCAGGGTAACTGTCCCTCTGTGTGTCTATGACTCGGCACGTTTCGGGCCACTGCCGCAGAGCAGCAGCAGCCTGGCTAGAGGGAGGGAGGGAGACACACAAAGCACCAAACAGATAGCTCACATTGCTAACGATAATCAAGGGACATGAAGGCACAACAGTACTGCAAAGGCCAGGTTGTGGGGTGTTGAATCATGTAAACGGGTGTTTTGGGGAAAGGTTAATTTGCTTTTATAGATGTAACATTTTAGTGAGATACATTTTTGATTCATGTTAAAGACTTGATGCAATACCTCTAGTTCTATGACATTTGACATGAACCAGATTTTACTACTTTCCTTCCTTTTAAAGTCATACAAACCTTTTGACAAATCAGACTATAGTTTGACCTTTTCACATTTAAAATGGGCCAGTTTTTTTTGGACAGCCTTATACTTCTATGGTATAGGAGTAAATTCACATCTTATAGGCTATTAATCCTGTGTGGAATGGGCTGGGTTCCAAAGCCAGGGGTGAAAACTACTCCATGTTGTGTGTACACACTGCAGTCACTGGTGTCACAAGGGGGCCTTCGGCCACTGCGGGTTTGCAGCAACAACTAGACGTCAGTGTGGCGAACAAAGCCTCACCTCTTCTATGGCCAAGGTCAACTGCTTTTGATCCAGGAATGTGTGTGAATTTGAATGGGCAGGTTTCTATATGATCGATATAGATACATAAGATCTGAATGCCCGTCCTCTAAAGTAAGTGTGTTTCTAGAAGAGGAATACTTTATTGATCCGTACCAGACGGAAATGTGGATTCTACTTTACCCAATCCCTCCTATATACGCACACACACAAGTACCCACATTAGCCAGAAACAGTACAGCGACCCGGTGAGTAGTTTAGGGGTTGAGTGCCTTGTTCAGGGCCATAATGGCGGGAGATGTTATCTTTCTAGGACTGGCGCTGGCAGCCATAACACTCATGTACACACAACAATCCCTTTAAATCGAGCTAATCCTTGACCTTCATTTAAAGGGGATGTATTCTGTGCGTGACATCAATCTTATATTGATTTATAGGCCATTTAGAAAGTGGCAGCATTTCCCTTAGTCGTGACTCATGTTTCTCAGTTGCACTGCTACTCTTTTTTTAATATATATTTTTAAATATATATTTGCATTTTTTAAATATATATTAATTTCATGATCTCCAATTGGTAGTTAGTCGTGTCCCATCGCTGCAACTCCCGTACAGACACGGGAGAGGCGAAGGTCGAGAGCCACGCGTCCTTCGAAACGCAATCCTGTCAAGCCGCGCTGCTTCTTGAAACACTGCTCGCTTAACCGGGAAGCCGGCCACACCAATGTGTCGGAGGAAACGCCGCACAACTGGCGACCGTGTCAGCGTGCATGCGCCCGGCCCGCCACAGAAGTCGCTAGTGCCCGATGGGACAAGGACATCCCGGCCGTCCAAACCCCACTGCAGTGCCTTAGACCGCTGCGCCACTCGGGAGTTCTCTGCTACTCTTTCTGATGATGTGCCATCTCTGCTTGCATAAACCATGTGTATTCTTTTAGATGTATAAATAGTCACGTACAATGGCACAAATGAAGATGAGGACTTAAAATAGGACTTATCCTATTCTTGTTTCCTACTCTGAACTGGAGCTGTTCTTGAATCTGTAGTTTGGGTGAGTGACTCTTTGATGTTTCTCTTTCGCTCAGGTCTTGGTGGTGGGAAACCCTGCTAACACCAACTGTCTGATTGCCTCCAAGTCCGCCCCCTCCATCCCCAAGGAGAACTTCTCCTGCCTGACCCGTCTAGACCACAACAGGGCCCGTTCCCAGGTAGGCCAAGGCCAAGAGGCTCCGTCCGGGGAAAAAGACACGTGTTCCTAGCCTCTAGGCACTTGATGTAATGTCCAATCCCAAATGGATCCCTAAACCCTATGTACTTCTGGATATCTGAGAGGATTAAGTGTGAGCAATATGATTGGCTAGTTTGAAATTTGACCATATTGCTTAAACCTAGTCAATCATCTTATCTCTACAAGTGTAAGTCAATTTGGAATTAGATCTGAAACAATTGAATGGGTATACCAATATGGTGAAAAGTCCCATGAATTGCATCACAGCCTGTGTCGGCCTCTAGGTGGCGATGCGTTGCGGCGTGCCCGCTGATGCAGTCAAGAACGTCATCATCTGGGGCAACCACTCATCCACCCAGTACCCCGACGTGCACCACGCCATGGTCAACGTGCATGGCAAGGAGGTGGAGGCGTACGACGCCGTGAAGGACGACAGCTGGCTCAAAGGAGACTTCATCTCTGTAAGTGAACTCTAGTTTTGGCTCTTCTGACCTAACCCATTTTGACATAATTTCCCATAAAAAAATGTACTATAGGGCGTTCTAACAATTTACTTCAAAAGGCATTATTCTGCCTGTTTATTTTTTTATTTTTATGGCTTCATTTATGAAAATGTTCATAGCCTCAAATTGTACAAATGTACCAAGTTTCATGCTTTTAGGAAAAAGTAAACAATTCGACCCCCAAATCTGCACAGATCGCTTGGACTACTGCTCATAATCAAACCAAACTTTATTAGTCACATGCGCCGAATACAACAGGTGTAGTAGACCTTACAGTGAAATGCTTACTTACAAGCCCTGAACCAACAATGCAGTTTTAAGAAAAATAAGTGTTAAGTAAAAAAATAGATACGTTTAAAAAAAATTATGCTTTATGAATGTAGTTATACATATTAATGATCAGCTATTTTCACCTATGTTGCGTATGCATAGCTCATAGGTATTATAAATGTGCGATCCTTACCTGAATGAATCCCTATTCATGGAAAAGCGAGTGTAGGTTGTGGGTGTCATCTTTCAATAATCTCTTATCTGAATACAAGCATTTTCACTGAATCTATTAGTCTCTTTAGTCCAGTGTTGTTCCTTTAGTTGTAATGAAGCAGCCCTAAATCCTCCCCTGTCCCTTTCCCTCTCTTCCTCTCCTCTCGGTCTCCTGCAGACGGTGCAGCTGCGTGGTGCTGCCGTCATCAAGGCCAGGAAGCTCTCCAGTGCCATGTCTGCCGCCAAGGCCATCTGTGACCACATGAGGGACTGGTGGTTCGGCACTCTCGATGTAAGCCGTGTGTTTGGGAGGTGGGGTGGAATGACGTCAAGGGTCTGCAGCGAACCCTTTTTTCCCCAAACACCAACACTAACATTTAATGCTAAACAACTAACATTGTTCAAATGTTTATATTTTGAAAAGTAATAACTTGGAACAGAGCACTGTGACTCCTCTTTATTTTCAATCTGGAAGAATCCACAAACATGCACAGGGTTTTGTTTGGATGTCTCAGACAAATTCATTTTAATTGGCAGTACTCTTAAGCGGAAAACTAATATCATGGGGTTGCGTAATTCTGCTAACTTTCCTAGGATTTCTGGAAAACCTGGTAATTTGGGGGGGAAGTTAGCAAAATGTTGTGTTTTGTGAAGCTGAGTCCCTGGCCTGACTGTTTGTCCTGTTGTTATTTTCAGGGTGAGTTCATGTCTATGGGTGTGTACGCTGGTGGAAACTCCTACGGAATCCCCGAAGACCTCATTTACTCATTCCCTGTTCATATCAAGGTAAGGCATAACCATAGAGATGGATAGAGGGCTCTTGTGCCACAGTTTATTTATGAATTGCCAAAACTTGTCACTCATAGCCCTCAATGGCACTGCTCGTTCTGTCACAGAAGAGGCCATTGTATACGTAGGAGATGGACTGTCTAGCATCTCTATGGACATAACTAATCAACCCTGGCAAGGTGTATTAATATAACATATAAACTCAGCAAAAAAACGTAACTTCCCCTTTTCAGGACCCTGTCTTCCAAAGATAATTCACAAAAATCCAAATAACTTCACAGATCTTCATTGTAAAGGGTTTTAACACTGTTTCCCATGCTTGTTCAATGAACCATAAACAATTAATGAACATGCACCTGTGGAACGGCTTAGACGGTAGGCAATTAAGGTCACAGTTATGAAAACTTAGGACACTAAAGAGGCCTTTCTACTGAATCTGGAAAAACACCAAAAGAAAGATGCCCAGGGTCCATGCTCATCTGTGTGAACGTGCCTTAGGCATGCTGCAAGGAGGCATTAGGACTGCAGATGTGGCCAGGGCAATAAATTGCAATCTCCGTACTGTGAGACACCTAAGACAGCGCTACAGGGAGACAGGATGGACAGCTGATCGTCCTCGCAGTGGCAGACCACGTGTAACAACACATGCACAGGATCGGTACATCCGAACATCACACCTGCGGGACAGGTACAGGATGGCAACAACAACTGCCCGAGTTACACCAGGAATGCACAATCCCTCCATCAGTGCTCAGACTGTCCGCAATAGGCTGAGAGAGGCTGGACTGAGGGCATGTAGGCCTATTGTAAGGCAGGTCCTCAGCAGACCTCACCGGCAACAACGTCGCCTATGGAAACAAACCCACCGTCGCTGGACCAGACAGGACTGGCAAAAAGTGCTCTTCAATGACAAGTCGTAGTTTTGTCTCACCAAGGGTTATAGTCGGATTCGCGTTTATCGTTGAAGGAATGAGCGTTACACGATGCCTGTACTCTGGAGCGGGATCGATTTGGAGGTGGAGGGTCCGTCATGGTCTGGGGCGGTTTGCCACAGCATCATCGGATTGAGCTTGTTGTCATTGCAGGCAGTCTCAACGCTGTGCATTTACAGGGAAGACATCCTCCTCCCTCATGTGGTACCCTTCCTGCAGGCTCATCCTAACATGACCCTCCAGCATGACATGCCACCAGCCATACTGCTCGTTCTGTGCGTGATTTCCTGCAAGACAGGAATGTCAGTGTTCTGCCATGGCCAGCAAAGAGCCCGGATCTCAATGCCATTGAGCACGTCTGGGACCTGTTGGATCGGAGGGTGAGGGCTAGGGCCATTCCCCCCAGAAATGTCCGGGAACTTGCAGGTGCCTTGGTGGAAGAGTGGGGTAACATCTCACAGCAAAAACAGGCAAATCTGGTGCAGTCCATGAGGAGATGATGTGCTAACAGTACTTAATGCAGCTGGTGGCCACACCAGATACTGACTTACTTTTGATTTTGACCCCCTCTTTGTTCAGGGACACATTATTCCATTTCTGTTAGTCACATGTCTGTGGAACTTGTTCAGTTTATGTCTCAGTTGTTGAATCTTGTTATGTTTATACAAATATTTACACATGTTAAGTTTGCTGAAAATAAACGCAGTTGAAAGTGAGAGGACGTTTCTTTTTTTTGCTGAGTTTATATATCATTTACCGATGGGTGGTTATTGAAAGTCATTGTTACCCAACATCTGCTTTTCAGAGTTTAGGTTATACCAACATAGGCCTACTATTGCAAGCCAGCAGTTTACACAGACTTTTGCCATATTCATTTGCAATTGGAAAATCGTGACGCAACTGTGTTACGCAGAGCATTATGGGTACTGTAGTCATGTACTGTAGTTGTGATCCTGGACTAGATGAGATGTGCTAAAGAGCCCCCTGTTTGATCCTTATCCATATTCTCCCCACAGAACAAATCGTGGAATATCCATGACGGTCTGCCTATCAACGACTTCTCCCGCGCCAAGATGGACGCCACAGCCGCCGAGCTGGCGGAGGAGCGAGACACGGCCCTGTCCTTCCTGACCCAGTGACTCGCAGTGCCACCTACTGGCACACCGCCACAACAGCAGCACTTAGAAGATCCCCAGAACCCTCCTGACTCACGTCTGTGACCAATACCCCCACTTGAGTCCCCTGTGCAATTGGCGTGTGTGTGTTTACGGTAACGGTTATTAATAATAAACCTGTAATAAAAAAATGCTATCTAAACGTTGGCCTTTGTCGGAAGACACTGGAGGATTGTCCTTTGGGTAGATGGTAACGCACAATAGTTCTACTGTACTTGTACATGTTATCTGACAATAAAAACGGATACAACTGAAAACCCATTCTGTGGATTGTGGTTGGTTATTTGACTAAATATCTTTAAAGCTAGGGTTTTCTGTTTTTCCAGTTAATAGAAATATGAAAGTTGGGTTTCTATAAATATGGTAGTTATATCATGACTAGTGAAATGTTGAGTAAAAATTGTTCTACCCCCTCTTTCCGTTGAGCCTTCAAACATGTTGAACTCAAAGTATTGTGATCAAAGAGGGTATTTCTGAAGTTAATTATCTTGTCAGTCAGAAAAAAGATAGACAATCACTAAATGTTGGATGTTGGTGATGTCAAGGATGGTGAGGTTCATTGCCCTTTGCAATGAAACGTTTGACCACATGGTGGCAGTGTTGACAGCGTTTTACTACTTCGGGGACCCTTTCAAATCGATCAAATGGTAATTTAACCATATTAACAAGATTCAAGTAGTGAAAAGATTTGTAGGGGATTTTAATTTCCCTGTTACCCAATCATTTCTTACCATGAGTTATCAATGTTTCAAAAATAGCAGTTGCATGCATGTAAAGTTATTTTTTACAACCATCCGAGAACCTAGTCATTTAATCAACCATCCTGGACTGCCCGGTGAAAGGCACTCTGCCCATTTTGCAGTGCCTGACAAACTGCACAGCGGCCAGGGGCTGAACTTTAAGTCTACTGTTTGGTGAGCTGTGCTATGCAGGCAGAGGGTGGTCCGGAAGACCCATACACCCCACTCCAGAGAAAAGGAGAAGAGGGACACAGTCTCTCACATAGAGATCCAATTAAATTACATATGAATTGTTTTAAACATTTTATAATATTTTCTCAATTGCTGGAATGAAAGTGTTCCTTTACCAACACAGCGCGTGCGGCTGTCACTGGTGTCTGGTCTCTCTCAAGTCATTGATGTCCATCTTTCATTGAATGTCCAATATTTGCAATCAAATTACAGAAAGCGGTCAAAGACTATATAGGCTAGGCTTTTTGGAACTATTTGAAGAGATCACATAGAGATCTTAGTTTATAGTATTTGATCAATTTCTGGAATGTATTTTCAGGCTTTTGGTCCCTCATCCCCCATCAGCTGACCACCAGAACCAGGGAGTCTGGTGGGCCAAAAAGGCATGGTACTGGGCCCAAAAACAGAAGGCCTCCACTGAGGTTTGGGGTGTATTTGGGGATTATTTGGAGGGGTGGACTAAGCCTCAAAGATGTTTGGAAAGAAAGGCTATTAAAGGGAAAAATAATTTCTGAGAAGAAAGTGATTTAGGCAATCTACTGAACAAAGTCATTCTTGACTAATACTCAGATTAGTCAGCAGAGTTGCCATCTGAAAGGCAGACCACCATAGTCCCTGTGCCCAAGGAAGCGAAGGTAACCTGCCTAAATGATTACCGCCCCGTAGCACTCACGTCGGTAGCCATGAAGTGCTTTGAAAGGCTGGTCATGGCTCACATCAACACCATCCTCCCGGACACCCTAGACCCACTCCAATTCGCATACCGCCCCAACAGATCCACAGATGACGCAATCTCAATCGCACTCCACACTGCCCTTTCCCACCTGGACAAAAGGAACACCTATGTGAGAATGCTGTTCATTGACTACAGCTCAGCGTTCAACACTATAGTGCCCACGAAGCTCATCACTAAGCTAAGGACCCTGGGACTAAACACCTCCATCTGCAACTGGATCCTGGACTTCCTGACGGGCCACCCCCGGGTGGTAAAGGTAGGCAACAACACGTCTGCCACGCTGATCCTCCACTCTGGGGCCCCTCAGGGGTGTGTACTTAGTCCCCACCTGTACTCCCTGTTCACCCACGACTGTGTGGCACAACACGACTCCAACACCATTAAGTTTGCCGCCGACGCAACAGTGGTAGGCCTGATCACCGACAACGATGAGACAGCCTATAAGGAGGAGGTCAGAGAACTGGCAGTGTGGTGCCAGGACAACAACCTCTTCCTCAACATGAGCTAGACAAAGGGACTGATCGTGGACTACAGGAAAAGACAGGCCGAACAGGCCCCCATTCAACATCGACGGGGCTGTAGTGGAGCGGATCGGGAGTTTCAAGTTCCTTGGTGTCCACATCACCAATGAATTATCATGGTCCGAACACATCAAGACACACTATTCCCCCTCAGGAGACTGAAAAGATTTGGCATGGGTCCCCAGATCCTCAAAAAGTTTGATAGCTGCACCATCGAGAGCATCCTGACTGGTTGAATCACCGCTTGGTATGCCAACTGCTCGGCATCTAACCGTAAGGCGCTACAGAGGATAGTGCGTACGGCCCAGTACATCACTGGGGCCAAGCTTCCTGCCATCCAGAACCTATATAATAGGCGGTGTCAGACGAAAGCCCATAAAATTGTCAGACTCCAGTCACCCAAGTCATAGACTGTTTTCTCTGCTACCGCACGGCAAGCAGTACCGGAGCGCCAAGTCTAGGACCAAAAGGCTCCTTAACAGCTTCTACCCCCAAGCTGAACAATTAATCAAATGGCCTCTGGACTATTTACATTGACACCCCCACTTCCCCTCCATTTGTTTTATACACTGCTGCTACTCGCTGTTTATTATCTATGCATAGTCACATCACCCCTACCTATGTACAAATTACCTCAACTAACCTGTACCCCAGCACACTGACTCGGTACTGGTACCCCCTGTATATAGCCTCGTTATTGTTCTTTTATTGTGTTACTTTTATCATTTTTTTACTTTTGTTGTTTTTGGTAAATATTTTCTTAACTCTTCTTGAACTGCACTGTTGTTTAAGGGCTTGTAAGTAAGCATTTCACCGTAAGGTCTACACTGCGCATGTGACAAATAATGTTTGATTTGATTTGGTAATTTGTCAATCATTTCATTTAAGTGTAATGCTTTTTATTTTGATCGAGAGCCTTTGTTAGAAAAATATTTTTAATAGATTAATAAACTGTAGAGACAAATATGCATAGTCAGCGAGAAAGAGTCGGAAGAGCTCAGGTCCACCCTCGTGAACAAGATTCTGATTGGGGTAAGTGGATTTTCGCATGCTTTGATTGGCCACTGACTCACCAATCGTTTGCCCTCATAAACTGGCCTGTCAAGAAGACAACTTCGACATTTCCGGCTTTAATTTGGCATCGCGTGGTGCAAGAAACCTGTCAAAAATAAATATTCTCCTTAGGACGGTGACAATGTACATTTTAAAGTGTTAATTTTTCACTTGTTTCACAGGCCGAAACCCAGCTCGCTAAAGTAGCCAAGCACCTTGGAGTTCTTTGGTGGATTGATATCAAAATAATTATCATCAGGTGGGTAGCCAATGCAGTGAATGACGTTATGCTTGAAAACGTGGTGCTTGTGATGCAAAATGCACTACTAGAGCCTTTTAAACAAAAACATTGGCTGCTGGCATGGATATCTTAGTTGCTACCTCTGCTGCAGAATGGCTAGCTTGCCCCTGCCACTTCGTCTCCCTA
This sequence comes from Salvelinus namaycush, assembly GCF_016432855.1. Classification (NCBI taxonomy): domain Eukaryota; kingdom Metazoa; phylum Chordata; class Actinopteri; order Salmoniformes; family Salmonidae; genus Salvelinus; species Salvelinus namaycush. The sequence goes on from NC_052345.1 coordinate 17,960,724, forward strand.
GTTTACCGGGTCATGTAGCCAAAATAGCGAATCGTGTGGCTAAAGTCAATCCAGGGTCAAATGAATCAATACAAATAATGTATGAACCATACGCCAGCGTGCCAAACAGCTGCCTGATAACGGCGGGGTAGGACCAACCATGCAATAGAAGGGCTATGATGCTATTCAAGAAACTGCGTTGTGGGGAAATGTGGACAAATCATGTATTTGCCTCTAACGTAACATATTTGGCCACGAGTATGTGCGTATGGATCTGACCAGAGATGCGTGTTCCATAATAAATGAACTAAATATTATATTTAATTCCTAGTTCTCTCGGCTGCCTGCTCTGCTATAGGTCTACATGTAGGTACTGTACATATAAAAACATCGGACATATCAGCTGGAAAGCACTTATCAAATAACGTCAGGCGGTCTAATGCACTGCATCTCAGTGCTAGAGGTGTCACTACAGACCCTGGTTCGAATCCAGGCGGTATCACAACCGGCCGTGATTGGGAGTTCCATAGGGCAGCGCACAATTGCCCCAGCGTCGTCCGGGTTAGGGGTAGGCCGTCATTGTAAATAAGAATTTGTTCTTAATTGACTTCCCTAGTTAAATAAAATAGTTCCGTTAGTGAGATATTTTGCTATTGTTTCCTGCTAAAGAGGGGTCGTCACTAGCAACCACATACGAAGTCTTAAACCTAACCTTAACCTTAATTTTTAAACCTAACCTTAACCACACTGCTAACCTTATGCCTAACCTTAAATTAAGACAAAAAAGCAAAATTTTTTCCCCAGGAATTTTGACGATGTAGCCTATTTGGATTTGTGTGGCTGTGCTATCTAGTGGAAACCCAAAAGAGGTGGGAGAACAGAATTGGGTGGTGTCGGGTTTACTGATGGATTGATACATTGTTTCTTGGGACTGCAGTTCATTTTCGCAAGCACGAGTGGCTGTCACTGGTGTCTGGTGTCAAGCCATTGATTATCTTTTATTGAACGATGTCTAATATTTGCTGGCAAATTACAGAAGACTATCGAAGACTATAGGCTAGGCTTTTGGGATCTTATTTGGAGAAATTTTCTTGGCACATATTTTGTCATACGTCCAAAGATGTCTGTTTTGGATGGTAAGTTTTCTGTACCAGTCGGTAATGAGTCGGATAGCTACTTTCCCATTGCTATTGTTTGGTCTTGACAGTTCTTATCTTTTCCATGACTATCAGTCACTTCTTGACTTCTCTTTTTAGTTATTAATGATTTCAACTTTTTAGAACGCAGTGTGTTCTTTTTACTTATCTATATTTCTGATGTCTTGAATTTAGGATACTGAGAATATAGATTTCACCACATCGGTATTATGCAATACTGGGAATTGCCAAATTAGGCTAGTGGGGGATATTTTCATCTTGAGTGATTTGCATGTCAATTGTACCCAGAGCTTGGTTGCTGCTATGTCTATATTTTCTTAACGTAATAAATCCTGTATTGAACACAGGGTGAACGAATCGCAAATTGACTGGTTCAATAATGGAGGGGCAGGTAGCCTAGCGGTTACCGAAAGGTCGCTGGTTCGAATCACAGAGCGGACTAGGGGAAAAATCTCTGTGCTCTTGAGCAAGGCACTTAACCCTAATTGCTCTTATAAGTCGCTCTGGACAAGTACATCTGCTAAATGACTTTAAAAAAATATATATGATAATATTGACCCAATAGGCTTGACTTGGTCATGGCATAATGGATATAGGAAAAAAATTCTAGATGTCCATTAAAATCCAATAAGCCAACATGTGGGTAGACATTTGCATGGCATCATATGTAACAATGTTCCATTTCACCTATTGTAAAATAATGTGCTTGCTTGCTTATTAATGACTACAAGCTGCCTCGCTCATTGGAACACAGGCATGCAGTTGTTTCAAGAAGGCTTTATGACTGAACGTCTTTAAACTGACCTTATCCTCTGTCTGATAGTTTTGAATGGTTCCAGCAGAATGAACGAACTAGCCCTCTCCCTCTCCCTTTCATTCTCTCCTTTCTCTCCTTTGGCCTCACACTCTTTGATTGTTTCGAATGGTTCAAGAGGACTGAATGATGAAATACCTCTGTCGCTTTCTTTCTCCCGGCAGATCTCAGCAAAGCCGGGATGGCAGAGTTTCAGGAGAAGCTGCGGCTGCAGCATGAGACCTCCATGCACAAAGAGCTGGAGAAGCTGCTGACCACAGCCAAGGGGGCTGAGCAGGAGGTGGGCCTGAGGTTTGGTGCGAGAGTACCTGGTGCATGTTTGTGGATCCAGGGTGGTTGTTTTGGAGGAGTGAGGAAATTTCTTGGCATGCTGTTCTGAGAGGGTAACCGGATGGTGAATGACCTGTGTGTCTCTCGATGGGTCAAACACAAATGCACACACTTCACGATTTCACAACATGGATTCACTCTTTCTGCCTCTTTCTGCTCCTCTCCCCATTTTTTTTCACCTCCTCACTCTTTGCCCCCCTGTTTACTTTAAGCCCCAGCAGGCAAGATGTTCAACTCTTTCTCTATATATGATGTAGGCCATACATTCCCACAGAAATCATTGTCACTTTTCCTCACCACTGAGCCCTCACCTTACAACGCATCAGCTATTACCATGCCATCCAACAAGCACAGCGCACAACCCATCAAAACAACCCATTTGACCAGAAACTGGAAAGACAATTCTCCCTGCTTAGCAAACAGTTTGTATGCAGTTAGCATTGCTACTGCTAACTAAAGCATTGGCATGATGGCAAAAGCTTACAAGATAAGCATTCACTCTTTAGAGTAAGTGGTTCCTTTTTTACACTCCTCCTGGTTTCACTTCAAACACATCACATTAAAGTTAGATTGCGGAGGGGGGAGAAACGCAATTAAAACCCACTAAGGAGCCGGAGGGTTGAGGTGGAACAGTGAGATTGGCTAGGTGGGAGTTCTAATAATTATCCCAATGGGGGCATTTAGAACACACTGAACTGAAACTTACATGAAAGCCATTAAGCAAAAGTCAGAAAGGAGGGTTGCGGGCAGAATGCTTTGATTATAGGGAGTGGGCAGGAGAGGATGAAAGTCTACGCTTCACCAAACAGACTGCATCAACAGACTAGAGAAATAATGATGCATATCATTTGGAATATAAATATTGAGTTCAGATGTAGCTTATATGGCACATCAAAAAAACAATTCAACTCTGTATGCTGCTATAGGTTTGGTCAGGCCAGTGTTTTCTCGAATAACCTCCACCAGCTCCATTTGATTTGGTCTATAGAGCCCCACAGTGGAGGTGTCATAATACCCATAAAACCAGGGAAATGGTTCCAATTGTTTTTCTATTCATTTTTCCCATAGGGGATTTTAGAAGCACTTAAAATAAGGGATGTTTCATGTAGTCTTACACTGGCGTGACGCTTTGATAACAATGTAAATCTCTCTTGGACAAGGTGACTTTTATCAATAAATTCGGCTGGATTTACTCTCAAATTCGAAAATGCTAATTAGCATCAAAGTAGACATGCAAAACTACAAATCCCTGGAAGCTCCTGCTCGTCATCGCTAGCTGACACCTTTGCTAACAGGTGTTCTGTCAATTTTAAAACTTGCACAAGATAGTTCACAGAATTGTCCATTTAAAGAAATGTAGCCAATTTATTCATTACTACATTTAGCTAACATTAGAAAGCTAATCCACAGATTCTTACCGTTGCCTCAATTCAGCAGTCTCGTCCAGATCATGTCATTTGTAGTTCTTTATGACAGCCACATTGGCAGCTAATTAGCGTTTCATTTTGGGGGGGTAAATACAGGTGAATATATTGATAAAAGTCACCTTGTCCTAGAGAGATTTACAAGGTTATCAAAACCATTTCCCTGTTTGACCACTAGGTTTTATGACTCATACTGTGGTACTATATTCCAGTACAAGCACACCTGATTCAAATGTTTTACTAATCATCAGACTTGAAGCCGACTGGAGGTGTGGCTCAAGGAACTCTTCTGTGCCTTCAGCTTCCGTTCAGTCATAAACAGCGCAGCCCGGGATGTCGAAAGTTGGTGGAAATTTGTTGACGATCTAAATCTGGTCCCGTGCCCTCTCCGGATTGAGGGCCAGGAGCTCAAAGTGTGTGATAGTGTGAAGATTTTAGGGGTAATGGTACAGAAAGACTTACAATGGGGCGAGCAGGTTGCTACTATGGTAACCAAGAGCAACAGAAAACCCTTTGTCCTTCGCCGCCTTAAAAGGTTCCATGTGCCACAGGAAGACCTGGTTAGCATTTACACCGACTACAGACGCCCCACCCTGGAGTATGCCGCTCCTGCTTGACACAGCTCACTGACCCAGGCCCAGTCTGGTGACCTAGAGCGTATTCAGAAGAGCAGCACCATCCTAGGAGGATACTCCAGTTATACTGAGGCACTTCAGATACTGTCCCTAACCCGGCTTCATGAAAGATGGACACAACTCTACACTGACTTCGCTGTCAGCCTCCTAAAATCTCAATTCAGAGTCTGGCTAACCCCTGACTGAATCACAGTGACAGGCAGGAACACCTGCAGCCAAAACAAACTGACTATACCAAAGTCTACTTTACCAATCCCATATTTCTGCTCATTGGTTAATTATTCTCTTTAAGACCACAGGACATTATTGATTTAGATTTTTGTAAAAAATATATATAAATAAATGTTGCTCATATCCATTAATAGTTTGTATGCTCATGGATTTGTACTGACTGCTATATGAGTGTAATAAAAATAACTATTAGTTGAATCAGGTGTGCTGTTTCTGGAATACATCAAATAAATGGAGATGGCTGAAGTTACTAGAGGTTTGGGAGACACTGTTTTAGGCTTTAGTAATGCTAGGATTTCAATCGTGTGTCTTTTATCAAGCTATGTTTTGCATGTTAATTGGATGCCAATTTGAATCAATTATGTGGATTTTGATCATTTGCGTCCATTCAAAGTCTGAGCCTTGGCACTTTCTGTTTCAGATTTCCAAAAAGGACTTTGAGGGTTTTAAGAACCTCTTCCACAGATTCCTCCAGGTAAAAGGACCCTCTGTGAAATGGGACAAGATCCACAAGCCCCCAGAGGATCTGGTGAGTAGTTCGGTTTTAACCCTGGTTGTCTACACGCCACAAGCTGAAAGCTCAGACATTTGTTATTTGCATAAGAAATTACAAGACTTTGTCGTACAGATCAGCCTATGTCTAAAAATGGTTCCCTTCCTTACCATTGGAAATCTATTGTTTCAGCAGGTGCAGACCTATTTTCATGTTGCCCCTCTTGTACAAGGGATTGTCTGACCTGTAGTTTCTTTAGTTTTTAATCAGCTTTGTTGCATATTTAGTGCTAGTCCACAAACTAAGGTCTCAGAAACACTGTTTTGAGTTTAGCTTCTCTCTGTGTATGTTGGATGAGATTGGATCTCTAGGCCAAAGCTCTCTTCTACAATGAACATCCACACCCCCATCTGAACAGATAGATGCCAACGCGGCCCCTTTCAACTGAACATGAGAGCTGTGGAGTTAGTGGCTGTCAAGTGACACTGGCTCTATGGGGGCAGAAGGCTGTGGTCCTGTCGTACTGCAGCAGAGAGTCTGGGACAGAAAGCCCAGCCAAGTCCCAGTACACCACCCCCCATACCCCCCCCCCCCCCCCCCCCCGTCCTTTCCCAGCTGACTGGAACAACTGAGGCTCCAGTCAGAGAGGGAGTGTTACATCTGAAGGGTCACTGGGGCGTGGGCTTTTCCCCGAGTCTAAACGTCTAAGAACTTAGCGTTTTGAGTAGTGCTGGACAAGAGACCGCGCCTATGGTGACAGGAGGTAGACTCCGTTTAAAGGAAGGAGGGGGGCGTTTCAGGGAGACCTGGGCTGGAACCACTGACCCATGGAACACTTAGGCCACATGCAGGAAGGCTACATCCAGTTGGTATATAGTTGCACACACTTGTTTGTGAGTCGGTACATTCCCAAGCGCATGAAGCCCACAGATCTTAATGAGTACGTAGTAAGGGATGGAAACAAGCACCCCACACCAACAGAACTGAAACGAGGTAACCAGATCCAAGAACACTGTGTGTAGCTATGGGCCAAAGCAAGCCAGCTATTTATCACCTGGGTGACATTTCAGTATCTCAGAGCCTGACCAGTATCTCAAAGCCGCCCCCCCCCCCTTTCCCCAAATAACCCCTAGCTCATAGGTTACCCTATAAATAGCCTGACCTTTCCAGCATTCGAAAGCACAGCCTTGAGGGAGCAGGATTCTGGCCTGGGGTGATATTTGGCTTACCCTGCCCCAAGCCCAAGTTTACACTCTTTCCACCCACATGCATGGGTGGGTGTGTAGTCCTATCTGCTCTAGCAGCCTCACTGTAGGACTGTCTTTGGACAGCCTTGTTTTGGGGCGTGGTTCATGGTCACGACCATAAGTAGAGAATTTGAAAGCGTATCTGGACTCGTTCCGCACTTGTGACATCGAGACATCGTGTCACCTTGGAGACCTTGAGTTTGCAGTTGTGTTAAGTTCAAACAACTCGGTTTTAAGTTCTTACGAGTTAAATCTCGTCGTGTTGTATTTGTTGTTATCGACAGAAGCTGTATGGCTCTGAAAGGGTTAATCGTTTATCCTATATAACAGTAATGTCAGTCTTATGCAATAAATCTGCACATTATTGACTTGTGAGTTAATGTACCTAATTGAGTGAATCTCACAAACAGTCCATGCAAAGTAAAGTGGCTTTCTATACTGTCTACTTCTCTACCAGATTCCCACAGATTCTCCATTCCCTCCCAGTTATGTAATTGCTCATAGGTCAATATTGCTTATTTTGCAGAGATTGACTGTTTGAATGGTTGAAGTCCATGGCTGCTACGCACCTCGAGTTTGCAGTCTCAATATTTAGTAGTTCTAAGGCTTCATCAGCTAGCTAAGTGCTTGGAAAGAACCCTACATTTTGAGTAGCCTAGTGAATAATAACGTCCCAAGAATGGAACCTTGCGGCACTACAGTATTTATAGGAAGCATTTCAGACAATGTACAATCAACCTGTACACATTTTGATTTGATAGTTTTCCACATTCTAAAGGGATTATTCAGGTTCTTTGCTGTTTCACGCTAGTAAAACTCTGACTAACTAATGAATAAGTGAGATATGTGTTTCCCTTCTCTAAATCTAGCCCAGATTGGACTGTCTTACTTTGGCCCAAACCACATTTCTTTCATGAATTAACTCGGTTAGATCCCCAGAAAACCATGGATTATCTGAACACTTATGACTTCGAGCGACTGAAATTGTCTTGAAAGATCGCGCAGGAAGCCAAATAAAATGTTCTAAAATTCTGTTTCCTGATAATGGGTGGTTTCGCCTTTGTAAAGAGAACTACGTAGCTCACAATGAAAGTAACCTGTTTGTCATCGAGAGTAATGGCACTTCACCTTAATAGCCCAGACTGGGGTAAACACATCTTATTGTGCTGTGTTATGACTGACGATGGAGAACCCACACCTTCAAACGCTGTGTGGTCTTGGCTCCAACACAGCCATGAGAGACTGTATGTTGAGAAGGATCCCCATAAGGTAAGAAACATTGGTATGTCTTCGAGAGCAAAATGTTCACGGTGATCATGGCAAGGAAACAAAACACGAAGCGTATTTAAATGATTTAGGAAAACAGCCTTAATGTTGTAAACAAACGTCATTATGGTGTCATCCAGAGTCACATTTATTTTTTCAAGCTATAGCACACAACATTTTACATACAGCAGGTTTTAAAGGACCAAAGTGTTTGTGTTTTCATGTTTGCCATGGAAAAAAATCCCAATACTGGTATCATCCCCAGTGGCGTGTATTCATGGATGCCAAGGGAAGCCAGGTTTATCCCAAAAATGTACCAACATTTCCTTCAATTCGCAAGAGGCTGAATGTATCTCACCAGAGAAAGCATACGAGCGAGTGAAACAGCGCCCCTCTGTCTCTATGTGTAGACCATCTATCTGATGCTGTCTGGTCAAAAATAGTATGACATTGTTGCCGCCCGTAGCATTGAATGCAAGGGAAGCCAGCGAGCATTTGGCCTTCCTTGATGATAAAAAAAAACAAAAAACAAGTGTGGCTCTTATTTTAATCAGCGAACTGAACTATGAATGGTCCTGTCACACCAAAAAAAGTGTCAAGGGAAATCTATTTGGATTTGGCTTCACTCCAATCACATCAAGAGCAATACATCATTGACACAAACTTGATTAGTTTAATCTTGTTGTGTTGTCCTCCAGTTGCTAGCTAGCTAAAATGGACCCTTTCCTATACTGAACAAAAATATAAACGCAACATGCAACAATTTTACTGAGTTTTACAGTTCATATAAGGAAATCAGTCAATTTAAATAAATTCATTAGGCCCTAATCTATGGATTTCACATGACTGGGCAGGGGCACAGCCATGGGTGGGCCTGGGAGGGCATAGGCCCACCCACTTGGTAGCCAGGACCTGCCAATCAGAACGAGTTTCCCTCCACAAAAGGGCTTTATTACAGACAGAAATACTCCTCAGTTTCATCAGCTGTCCAGATGGCTAGTCTCAGACGATCCCGCAGGTGAAGAAGTCGGATGAGGTCCTGGGCTGACATGCTTATGTGGTCTGCAGTCGTGAGGCCGGTCGAACGTAATGCCAAATTCTCTAAAACGACGTTGGAGGTGGTTTATGGTAGAGAAATGAACATTCAATTCCCTGGCAACAGCTCTGGTGGACATGCCTGCAGTCAACATGCCAATTTCACACTCCCTCAACTTGAGACATCTGTGGCATTGTTGTGTGACAAAACTGCACATTTTAGAGTGGCCTAGCAAAAGGCCATGTAATGATCATGCTGTTTAATCAGCTTCTTGATATGCCACACCTGTCACGTGGATGGATTATCTTGGCAAAGGAGAAATTCTCACTAACAGGAATGTAAAACAAATTTGTCCACAACATTTAAGAGAAATAAGGTTTTTGTGCATATGGAAAATGTCAAAAGTGTTATTTCAGCTCATTAAACATGGGACCAACACTTTACATGTTCCGTTTATATTTTTGTTCAGTGTAAATTAGCCATGGATGGAGAAGGATTTGGACTTGTGGTTTTACTTGATTCTCCGTACTGGCCAATGATTATAACGCCAATTCTGATCGAACCATAAATTCATACATAGTGCCCCTGTGCTCAATTTTTTTTTTTATACACCTGTCAGCAACAGGTGTGGCTGAAATAGACAAATCCACTATTTTGAAGGGGTGTCCACGTACTTTTGTATGTATAGTGTATCACGGTCGCAAGGCGTATGGACGAACAGGTTATAGAGCAAACGAGGCAATTATCAGAAAACAGGTTGTAATATGGCTTTTTCTTCTGGATTGGCTTCCCTAGTGATTTTACGCCGCTACTGATTGGACCGGCCCACATCTTGATGTGACTTTCTGACATGAGAGTTGTGAGGTCTTGGATATTGTAGAGCTTGGGCCAGTCTTTGGTAATGTCAAATGGGGGACCAACATGAAGATTTAGCCTAAATGTTGTTTGTTAAATCCTTGTTGAAGATTATTATAGCCTGTATGTCTTGAGGGAAGTATAATTGTAGAATGACACGGCTCTCCAGACTCCTATTCATTTAAAAGGGGGCTATGGTTGTGGTGATAGTCAGCCTAATAGTAGTTGAGCTATTAAAGTGTTTTGAACCCTCTGCCACCTAACAACTCACGTGAGGTTGTAGCTTCTTTTAGTTTTTTCTTAAGGAGTTCCCTATTCCTGCGTCTTACACGTTGCTTTGTGTATTTTCCAATAGTCCATACACACTGAATACAGTACACACGGTAAAACAATACATTGGGTTTGTTGGGAGAGTGCGTGCAGGCTGCCTCTGTAGCCTATAGGGCTGTTTCCCAGACTGTAGGCTTAGTCATAGACTATTTATTTTATTTAACTAGGCTAGTCAGTTAAGAACAAATTCTTATTTACAATGACGGCCTAACCCGGACGACGCTGAGCCAATTGTGCGCCGCCCTATGGGACTCCCAATCGCGACCGGTTGTGATACAGCCTGGAATTGAACCAGGGTCTGTAGGGATGCCTCTAGCACTGAGTGCCTTAGACCGCTGCACCACTCAGGAGCCCCTCATGTGACTAGTAAGAAGTAGCCCATCACTTTCAATGGTGAGTCTCCATTGAACATGTTTTTTAGTGCAGGACTAGGCTTTCTCCTAATATGTCTGGTCCTGGAGAACACTGCCCATAGCATTGGGAAATCACATTTATAAGCTAGATTTGAAATGGCCTATCTGTGGGAAGACATTGTCAAGATACTGCGAGGCAGTTTGAGTTCCTTCATGGTCGCACTCTCATCTCGATGGTTCGTCTCATGGTGTGAGCGGTAAGGAAGAGGCCTGGCTGCCTGTTACCATGCCAACTCTGAAACTGTAGCCTCCCTCCGACGGTGCAGGAAGTGTGTGTGTGGAAAGGTAGTGCAGGAGGTGTCATCATACACTCCCATCATACTCTCCTGCATCTGTCTAGGCATTTGAGGATGATGGGAGGGAGGTAAAGTTAGGTGTGTAACGGATAGTGTTAAAGTTAAGGTCTTGAGTATGACACACAGTCTATAATTACTCCCTGTCCTTTTTGTCCTCTTGTGTTGTACATCTGTCATCTTTCCATTTGCCAACAGCAGAGCCAGTAAAGACCAGAGGGCATGTTCCTTCTCCCTGGGAATTATTCTAAATGACGAAGTACAGGAAAGGAAATTCAAATGGAAGTGAATTATACCCACAGTCTGACTATACCACATCTAGCTTACACTGTATTCAGTTCACAGTAAAACATACCATATTAACAGTTTGCCTTTTTCAATTATGCAGGCTACCGCTGTACCTTGACGTAGGCCTACAATAATTAAATATAGTAGGCCTATTGTTTTTTCCTACTGGACAAATCTATTTCTGGACCCTTCAAGAGGATTTATGTTTTTAATTTGGCATGAAGATACAGTATGTAATATTGATACAAATAAAACGCTGGCCAGATACATAGTTTACACCAGCGTCATCCTTTACCTCTGATAACTTTGCTACAGCCTTTGTTGCTGTCCCTCCTTTGTCAGGGGTGATTTTTTTTGGGGGGGGGGGGGGGGGGGGCATTTTCTGTAGGGGTGTTTTGTTCTCCCCTCAGTCCCTGTGTGAGGATGTACTTTATCTCCACCGCTCTGGGTTGAGACAGCTGTCGCCATGGCTTCACTGAACAGCACTGTTACATAATAGGAGCCTGGAGTGATGCCAGCTCCCCCCTCTCCACCCCTCCTACGCTCCAAAACAGAGCACCCCCCCTCACCCTACCTTGAGCAACGTCAATACTGCCCCCCAGCTGTCAAACGCTGAACTGAAGATCCAACTTTCACAGGGATTGATATAGCAGTCGGCAAGTTGAGTCTTCTCTGTGGTTACCCCATTGGACAGGTGAATTATTTTATTGAAAACAACCAAACTGCAAAGCATTGCTGTAGCCTAAACAGATTTCTGGATCCTCCCCATTTCTTTAATTGAAAATCCGTCAACTTGTCATTTCTGTGTAACTTACTACTTTGTTAATGGAGGAACGTAGGACCTGCACTGAAGCGTTCTAACATTGCCAGTCTGTGTGTAAACATCTACATTTTTGGGCAAGTGATCATAATCTTTAGGCTACTCCCAGTATCTGACCTGCACCTCTTTCCCTCCCTGTTGCAGATCCACCCCTATGACAAGATCAAGGCCCAGGGGCTGCCGGACAGCGTAGCGGCCAGCCTCAACAAGCTGGTGGTGGTCAAGCTCAACGGAGGCCTGGGCACCAGCATGGGCTGCAAAGGCCCCAAGAGTGTCATCAGTGTCCGCAATGAGAACACCTTCCTGGACCTCACCGTCCATCAGATAGAGGTATTATATTGTACTGTAGTATACCATTTTTGGTCCGAGAGAACATAACACTTAAAAAAAAAAAAACATATACAAATATTCAGTATGAGAATGTCAACTAGAGCTAGTTATTGTAGTACTAGATATTTATTTTTCTACATTTCTACATTCAACATAATTTAGGGAGCCAAACTCCAGTAATAAAAATGTCTCCTGAGTGGTGCAGTGATCTAAAGCAGTGCTAGCTGCGTGACTACAGATCCTAGTTCGATACCGGGCTGTGTCACGGCTGGCTGCGACCGGGAGACCCGTGAGGTGACGCACAATTGGGCCAGGGTCGTCCGGGTTAGGGGAGGGTTTGGCCGGCCGGGATGTCCTTGTCCCATCGCTCTCTAGTGACTTCCTCCGACACATTGGTGCTTCCGAGTTAAGCGTACATTGTGTCAAGAAGCAGTGCGGCTTGGCGGGGTTGTGTTTCGGAGGATGCATGGGTCGCGACATTCCCATCGCTGCAACTCCTGTACGGACAAGACTAACTTACTACTAATTGGATATGACAAAATTGGGGAGAAAGAGGTTAAAAATAATAATTAAAAAAATAAATGCCTTCCCTCTCAGCACTTAAACAAGACATTCAACGTGGATGTGCCTCTTGTTCTCATGAACTCCTTCAACACAGACGAGGACACCAAGAAAATCCTGCAGAAGTACACACACCACCGGGTGCACATCCACACTTTCAACCAGAGCAGGTAACACACGCACACAGACGTCCGCACCTACAGAAATGTACACCTGGGTTGTGTTCAGCAGGGCACACTGTTTTTAAAGCGTTTTGCAATGTAAAATCCTAATGAGCATTGCTCTTGGACAAGTTCAGGTACATTCCTGTTTCGAAACATTTTTTCTGTACTGGACATGATCCTGTTCTATTACGATCCTCAACTCTTTCCTGAACATCCTCCCTCTTTTTACACTCATCCATCTCTCCTCCACTCTCCATTTCACTCTCTTCTCACCTCTACCTCACTTGACAGGTTGTCATTGTAAATAAGAATCAGTTGTCATTGACTTACCTGTGTAGATAAAGGTAAATGAATGTTATTAAAACTCTACTCCTGCCCCTCTAGATACCCGAGGATCAACAAGGAGTCCCTGCTGCCCGTGGCGAAGGACCTCGGAATGCACGGCGACCACGCCGACGCCTGGTACCCGCCCGGCCACGGAGACATCTACGCCAGTTTCTACAACTCCGGCCTGCTGGACAAGCTGATCGCCGCGGGCAAGGAGTACATCTTCGTGTCTAACATAGACAACCTGGGCGCCACCGTGGACCTGTTCATCCTCAACCACCTGATGACGCAGCCCAAAGACAAGCGCTGCGAGTTCATCATGGAGGTGACGGACAAGACCCGTGCAGACGTCAAGGTGAGCAGAGGTTTGTGTGCTAGCTAGAAGCTGCCAAGGGGTAGTGCTGGTTTTCCTTTCTCCCTGGTGGTTCATTAAATTGTTAATGTCGCTGATGGTCAGAGTCCACCCATCTCGGCAGTATTTGGGGACCTTGGGGCTAAAAATGTAAGACCATTAAAAAGAGTGATAAAGCAACAATGGTAGAGGATAGAATGATCATGATGAAAGTGAATTCCCTACAATTGTATGATCCATTTTGTGATGTATTATACCTCAATGTAAAATGGCATACAGCCTACCATTTCTTTAATTTCCTGACTGCTCATGCATGGTTCTGCCATGCCTCTCAATCTCTCCGCAGGGTGGCACGCTGATCCAGTACGACGACAAGCTGCGTCTGCTGGAGATTGCCCAGGTGCCCAAAGCCCACGTGGACGAGTTCAAGTCGGTCACCAAGTTCAAGATCTTCAACACCAATAACCTTTGGATCTCCCTTGCCGCCATTAAGAGGCTACACGAGCAGAACACCATGGACATGGAGATCATCGTCAACCCCAAGGTGAGAGGACAGGGGAAAGGCGAGTCTTTAAATGAGAACTGGTATCTGTATCTAGAGTGGGTTTAGTTCGTAGCCATGTGTTTTAGTTTACTCTTAACCATCCCATTTTATATGAATTAATATTTTTCGGGCAGCTGTCACCCATGGCAACTCAACTACGATTAGCATAACAATGAAATAGCTGCCACAAGCTCACTGGACGTTAGCACCAATTACCCCTCAACTACCTCCTCCCCAGACGCTGGACGGTGGCCTGAACGTGATCCAGCTGGAAACAGCGGTGGGCGCCGCTATCAAGGCCTTCGACAACGCCCTGGGCGTCAACGTGCCCCGTAGCCGCTTCCTGCCCGTCAAGACCTCATCGGACCTGCTGCTGGTCATGTCCAACCTCTACAGCCTGGACGCCGGCTCGCTCACCATGAGCAAGAAGAGGGAGTTCCCCTCCACGCCACACGTCAAGCTGGGCAGCTCTTTCACCAAGGTAATGGAACCAAAATGTAGATTAATGCATTTTGTTGAGTCATTATGGCAGACATTTTGATTTTCTATACATTTGTGTGGGTCTTTTTTTATTGGAGGTAGTCATTCTTAATATTTTATGATTTGACTTGTTATGGGTGCAGGTCCATGACTTCCTGATGAGGTTTGAGAGCATCCCAGACATGCTAGAACTGGATCACCTCACAGTGTCAGGAGACGTCACCTTCGGAAAGAACGTCTCTCTCAAGGTAAAGGCTTCATACCCAAAATGGTACCTCATTCCTATTGCATAGTATCTACTTGGAATACAGAAAATTGATACTGGGCTACTTTTGCTTGACATCTCTCTCCAACTGTAATGTTTTGTTGTATTTTGTGTTACATTTGTCTACTTCCCCTCACTATCCATTCCACAGGGAACTGTCATCATTATTGCCAATCACGGAGATAGGATTGATATTCCTGCCGGAGCAGTGCTGGAAAACAAGATTGTATCTGGCAACCTGCGCATCCTCGACCACTAAGGCCTCCAGGACAAGCCACACCTAGGACTGTTTTAGAGCAAGAAAGGTTATCACTGTGATTCACCATTTCAGATCATTTATCTGCAGCTTACAAAGAAAGACTTGACCACAGTCAGGGTCATTTTAATCCGTTTTAAATGGGTGGGATGGTCCTCCTAATGAGCGTTGATGTGGTTCAGCACACCATGCAAAAAGTTTTACAGGGTTTTAAGGCTGTGTTCACACAAGAGCTGAGCTAATTGATGACAAGGCATATTAGTGGGAAAATATCAGAATTGGGCTGCCTGTGTAAACAGCATCTGTTGCCAACTCTGACCTGAATAAAGTGCAATATGGATTCAACTTGTCAGACCTGTCTTGATTTTAAAACTAGAATAGTTTAGTGGCCAATCAATAATATAAAGGTGCGGCCTCAGATGAAGTGCCCACCTCAACACTCTTCCTGGAGAGCTAGTCCTGTAGGTTTTTGCTCCAACCAGTGCACCTGTTTCTAATTATCTGGTTAGAGTGAAAACCTACAGGAGGGTAGCTCTCCAGGAACAGGGTTGGAGAGCCCTGGTGTAATGGTTCTCTCAATCAAGGACAGCAGATGGACAGAGAAAAGGCCAAAGTAGAAATGCTTCCATATTGTCCCATGTTTTATTCAGTTTCCTGGGATTCAAGACAAACACTCAGATTTCCAGTTTGCCACACTTCCTTACCCATCTTAACCAGAGCAGCAATGAGTGCCCAACAGTCATATGCTCACAGACAAGCATACACAGGCACTCAAACAGTATACTATTGTAAAGAAGTCTGTCTTTGATATTTATCAAAAGTAGGCACTTTTGAAGTAGACCACTTTTTACTGGATGGTGCTTTTTGTTATATACACCATTAGATCCTCTTGCATAAGGTGTAATGCTCACAGTGTAGACAGGCAGTGAATAGAACTGGGAAACAAGACTTTTGGTTGGAGCTCGACTACTTTAAAAAAAGACAAACCAATCAGAGGCTAATGTTCGTTCATGCATCCAAGAAATACAACGGGTGACAATGCTTTAAATAGAATGACTTAGCTTGGGCATTAGGGAACAATTGTGCATATATAGTCTGTCAATGCTCAAAGTGGCATTGTAAAAGAGAAATTGCTCACTCTTACTGTACAGACGGCACAGTAAAGGTTTAATTTAGGGCCGTGGAAGGGAACGCTGGAACAATTGATTGGAAGGAATTTGTTTGCAGTTGTATTCAGTGCAAATTACGCTCCATCTGAAGCTCTCTTTAGAGAACAGTGTTTTAGTCAACTTAAAATGCCTTTTATCTTAAACGTGAGTGTGTCGAAGTGGCCTTGTACTTCGTTGACCGACGCAAGATAAACAATATGCTTTCAACCTGAACAACAACAAAAAAATTCAGTTCTCCAGTAAGTGTCATGTTCTGAACCATGTCAGCATTTCAGTCCAATCAAAGTCCATTTATTCATCTGTTTTTAATAAGTCATCTATAGTTGAATTACAGTGTGATGAGGTAACGGGCAGCAGTTGCGTCCTAAAAGTCTCTCATTGTAGCCCCCCCAGAGAGCTGCTCTTTAAAAAAAAAAAAGCCCATGTCAGTGTCTGAAATGGCACCCTATTCCATAGATCATGCACTAGTGGTACACTGTATAGGGAATAGGGCACCATGTTATGTAGCCTGTCCTACACAATGGCCACTTCAGTGTTTGGTCCCACACCGTTGCTGCCTGGGGCAGTTTCTCCCTTGAGGAAGCACCACTACCAGACCTCCTCCACTCTCTTTCTGTACACAGACAGTGTGAGATCCCTGGGCAGGCTGGCTGCTGGAGGTGCAGTCTCTTTACAACAAGAATCTGAGTAGAGTTAGTTTCTCCCCTCCCTCCAGGGTGGGTTAACATGGCGTTACACACTGTAGGTAGGACGACTACTACCCCCATCATCACCTCTTCTGCTCCCAGATCTCAGCCATGTTCAAGTCTAGCTTTTCAAGTGTCCTCAGTGATTGAACGTTCTCAGTGTAAAACGCGACATCCACCGTCACTAGCCTGGAGCGGGGTGAGAGTCATTATGGGGGGGGGGGGGAGAATCAGAGAAGAGCTATCAAGTCCATTGAAATTGTCTTTTAGCTTTAGTGACAAGGCTGTTTTATCAGACACATTAAGCCTAGTTCTGGACAAATGACTTTCATTAGATTCTCCATTGAGCATTATTTTTAGTCCAGGAGTAGGTTTAATCTGTGTTGTGAAAATACATGTTTATTACTCTATTTTTGGTATGGTCAAGCAGAGATAACTGTAGGACAGATTTTGGGGCAATATTACAGAAATGTTCTCTCTCAACCACCACAGAATCAGACTAGAGAAACACTCACCCATGTTGAGGTCCACCGTCGTGGTGCACCCCGAGACGGGCCAGCTGCCTTTTAAGGTGAATTTTAAGGCGGGCATTGATCCTCAGGAACAACATCTAGGCCCAGAGAAAAGAAACAGACAACGTTACCCTCTAGTCAGCTGCGAATGCAATGAAGACAACCTGGACCATGCCCAGTATGTTGTAAAAGCGCATGAGAAAAGCGGTAGAAGTAACTACAGCGTAGTTAGGGAGTACATTGTATTATACATTATTACACATTTGAATAATTAGAAGTCATTGAATAGGATCTCTGTGGTATTATTGGCATATATTACCTGTGCCTGTTCCTCAGGTAGCAGCTCGTAGAGGGCTTCATGCATTTTGGCCATCTGTTTACAGACGTTGCGAAAGCAGGCCGAAGGCATGGGGGCCTTGACTTCATACTGGCGGGAGACGAGGTAGATATTGTAGATATATGTTGATACACTGATTGACATTGCTGTAGCCAATTTTATAAAGTGGTATTGTAGGGGAGAGTTTGAGAGCGGTTTGGACCTGTAGAACTCACCTTAGACAGCACCTTCTCAAACATGCTGTCCATGATCGACACCAGTTTAGCAGAGATCTCCGCTATGTGATCGTTGTAGTCCTGGCCCCCCCAAAAATGAATAACAATTCTTAAAACTCAAAAAAGGCCTACACCGTCGTGTCACTCACGGCTTACAAGTGAATCTCCGAACTAGAGTACTGTCCTCCGTGCGTGGAGGTCAGTGCTCACCTTAGTGATGTGGTCAAAGTGCCTGAGGACGCTGTACTGCTTTGGCGTCAGCTTGGTCTCAAAGTGGGCCCTGATGACAGGAATGTAGTGAACCACCAGCTGAAGACAGCGAGAGGCCAGGGCTGAGGAAAGACACACACTATGGTTATTTCTACACGGACAACACAGACGGGAACACACAGCTATACTAATGTAGAGAGAACCCTGTAGTGGGGCAAAGTGAATGATTTATATTATTTCAATGCTATAGCCTACAAAGAAATACATTGTGAAGCATTTGCGAGTGCGACACAATTGGCTGGTAGGGACATAAAGCACTCAGCATTTAAACATTTTGTTGTATTAAATCATTATAGGCTGTGACTTATTTAGAATTCAATACAAATTAATCAAAAATGTACTTATTAGTGCCTTTGAATGTATTTTTTAGAAGCACACTTTTGGCCAGTCTGTGGCGTCAGACTCATGCGATGGTGCCTGGAGAGCCGGCCGGCAGCGGAGAATATCCTCTCCACTCTTGCAGAGCCACTGGGGATGCTAAACACCCTTTTGGCCACTCTTACCAGGCTGGGCAGAGATACAGTTTTTTTTTCTATAGGTAGGTAGAAACTACCAGGCCTTGTTCAGGGGCAGAATGAATGATTTTTACATTGTCAGCTCGGGGATTCGATCCAGCAACCTTTCGGTTACTGGCCCAACGCTCTAAGGTTAGAGATCTGATTTTTAGGTTAGAAATACTTTGCTACAATGACACCCTTAGTTATCTACCCACATCGTTCCTTTCTTTCTTTAAGCATGTGCATGTAGTAAGTCTACCATCATGCTTTAGGGATACGTATCTTTTCAGATTCCACAATGATTCTTTAGTTGTGGACACTACATCACTACATACACCACACTCCCTCTCTTGCTCTTTGTAAGTCACCTTGATTCAGCATCTGTGTTCAGTTTCTTTATTAAAATATTTACCGAATTAAAGCAAGGGGCTCTAGATAGCGTCGCACAAGTAGACTACAAATGCACGCTGGGCCGGGCATGCCCTGAGCTCGTGACGTGAGCGCTACCGACACTCCAGCCTTTGGGAATCGCACACTCCACTCCTCGCTCCAGCTCCGCTCACATACTCTGGTACATACCCAGGTTTTTAGTGGTGATGGTCTTGAGTCCCACCACTTGTAGTGCTCCTGCCCCCAGGACCAGCTGGCAGCTCCGCGAGTTGAAGTGCTATCAGAGAGAGAGGGTCAGGGACCATTCAATACAACATGGCAGTTTGTTAGTGGGATGCTTGCCAGGTAAATGTAGACGACTCTCAGACCATCCTTCTAGACTGTTGCCACACAGGGGGTGGTGTGTTGTTACCTTGAGTAGGTCTGAGAGGCGGGTGAGCATGTCCGTGGAGATGGACGGGATGTCGTTGACACACTGACAGTACTCCAGGAAGATCCGGATTAGCAGTAACACCGTGCTGATGAGGAAGACACAGAGGTCACCAGTCAGTATCATTGTTTCCCTACATGCATTCCGTTTCGAATGTGGGAATGGAAAGGCGCATTTATCGTAGTTAGTCAATCAAAACTCACCCGACAACAGCATATTTCTGGCCATCAATGTGCAAATAATCACTTGGTTTCCTTTCTTCTGTGCCTGGTGTTGAGAAGACAGGAAATAAACTCAGTCTAGGGACAGACAAATATATATTTGGGGGACTGACAGTTGTGCAGAGCGTGGGTCAGTGACAGACTATGGTAAGCATGGTATACAGGGCCTAAAATTCACTTTGTGATCCACCAGCCACTGTGGCAGGGAGATGAAAATATCTACCAGCCACTCAGGTCTTTTACCACCCAAAATATTTTTGCCATAATTACATAAAATGTTTTTTTTTTTTTTTTTTTACACGCTTTGTAATGTTTCTAAAAAACAGAAATGTATTAGTACGAAGTAATGTGGTATATTGCTGAATTTCATTTCATTTTTTGTGACCTGAGTCCAAACTATCAGAGACAAAATGTTCAGCTGCCCCTTTAAGTGTCTCTGAGATTTGGGATCTCTCTCTTTGCTATCAGTTGAAGCAGCAGACTCAAACTAACATTGAAAAACAACCACGCAATGTAAATAACCAAAAAACACGAGGACAAAGTTTCACTTTTGTAAACTTGAGTAAATTAGACCAACTTTCATACCTGTGCACAGTGCCTCCAAAAATGAATCTATCAGCACTTAATTCAATGTGCACAGCTCACCTGCCAGGCAGTGTTACAGCGAGAGGTGGGATATAGGATTCCTATATATTTGAGAAATATTTTATAAACAGATATTGCAGCATTTCTCTAACCCCAACTGTGCTCATACTTGACTTTTAACAATTTTTATTCGCGAATGTAATGCTCGCACTGTAGAGCCCTGCAAATTGCCCCCCATTTTATGCTCAAATGGTATATTACCTTGGGGTTTACGTTCGGGTAGTGTGATCCTGCCATCTGCTATGGAGTTAACCAGGTCCTGGAATTCTGCAGGAACCTCTGCCTGTTTCCACCGCTCATTGTCCAGCAGCAGACTGGAGAGAACCCACACACAGTTAAGATAGACGGTTTTCAAGTTCCTGAAGTATTGCACATCTATTCCCTATTAAGGTGTGTGTGTGTGTGCGTGTGTGTGTATACTCTCCAGTCTAATACCTGAGCTTGGTCTTGCGCTCCTCGTGGAAGCGGTGGACAAAGCGGTTGGCCTGGCTCTGTAGCGCCCCCCTTAGGGACACACTGCGTCTGCAGCACAGCTCCTCCGTGTCCCTCACAAAGCCTTCCACCGCCTGGGACAGAAACACAAACTCAGCCGAGCTCAGACGCTCCAGGGAGCCATCCTGGCGGAGAGAGAAAGTGATTATTCAAGGTTACAAAACAGGAAACACTACCAGCAGGATTGGAGTTACTCCAATTTGACATTGTCAATTCAGAACATCAAACCCTGTCTGTACAGTCACACACAAGCCAGCTGAGAGTGCATTGGTCACGCTGTGTGTTTATCCTGTCATGGCATGCGTTAAGCTAGCTAGCTACCTTGGCTCTGGCCATGAGGACTTTGACACAGCGGTCGTGGCTGACGTCTGAGGCGGTGTAGAGCAGCTCCTGGATGTTATTGGCCACGCGGCCCAGCTCCAGGTCACTAGGCATCATGTCCTCACTGGACCTGCAGCCGAACAGACAACATAGAAATACAATTACTAGAAAGACACTTTTTTTTGTTGTTGTTACATTTGATTTGTTTTGTACATAATACAGAGAGCACTTAGGAAGGGACACTCCATTTTTTATTGTCTACTACAGAGTATAGAAAGGTCCCAGCTGGTCCCAACCTTCAAATATATATACACTCATTGGGCAGTTTATTCGGTACAGCTATCTAGTACCAGGTCGCCCCCCCCCAGCCTGAATTCTTCGGGGCATGGAAATGTTGCTCAATTGGTATCAAAGGACTTAACGTTTGCCCCACACCATTACGCCTGTACCGTTGACACCAGACAGGATGGATACATCCTGGCTTAAACCAAATCCTGACTGTCATCAGCATGACACAATAGGAACCGGGATTCGTTGGAGCAGGCAATGTTTTTCCACTCCACAATTGTCCGGTGTTGGTCATTGTGTCCGCTGGAGCCGCTTCTTGTTTTTAGCTGATAGGAGTGGAACCCGGTGTGGTCGTCTGCTGCAACAGCCCATCCGTGACAAGGATCGACTAGTTGTGAGTTCCGAGATGCCGTTCTGCACACCACTGTTGTACTGCGCTGTTATTTGTCTTTGTGGCCCGCCTGTTAGCTTGCACGATTCTTGCCATTCTTTCGACCTCTCTCGTCAACTAGCTGTTTTTCGCCCACAGGACTGCTGCTCAAAGTCGCTTAGGTCACTCGTTTTTCCCATTATAACGTTCAATGGAACAGTAACAGAATGCCACGATGCCTGTCTGCCTGCTTTATATAGCAAGCCACGGCCACGTGACTCACTGTCTCTGTAGGTCCAGTTTTGTGTATGGGGTGGTGTATCTAAAAAAAACTGTCCAGCAAGTGTATACTTCCATAATTTGTTCGAACTGGTACTGGGCTACCTTGAGAGGCGTCATAGAGAGACTCACCTTTCCACAGAGGGGTCATATTAGTGTGTATCCCAAACTGTTCGGATGCTACAGACAGAAGTTGGCAGAACCGACTTTAGACAAGTCCCGTGACACTTGTGGGGGTCGTAGGGAAAAATGGTGTTTGTGAGTCTTTATATAAAAGGGGTCATTATAGTTTTGTAGGCCAAACTGTTCGGACGCTACAGACGTTTGTGAGAAGAGCGATTTTCGGGATGTCTCCTGGTCTAACAACACTGCTGTAGCTCGGCCAGCTTCCACCGCAGAAGCAGAAGGCTGACATCAGAGGGTGCGGTGGATATCTCTAGCTTAAACAGGGGGATGTTTTTATTATGTCAACTTGTTTTCCAAAGGGGAGCAGATATCGACTCTAGGGTCAACCATGGCAAAATGCATAGAATTGCTGGAAACTTGCTTTAAAACGGCTAAATGTTCTCTCAGCTCCATGGGAGAATATGTAGAATTGCAGGAAATTAGAGCTATAAAAACCACAAATATTTCACTCAGTCAATTGAGAAATGTGTAGAATTTCAGGAAATTGGCTTAACTTAAAATGTCTTTACACCACCAAAATGGGGGCCTCAAATGTTCTCAAAAATGTTGCCTCGCCAACGGACCGACTGCCCCACCCACTGCCACCACCTAAGCCCCTTTTTGATCCAGAATAACCCTGTATTCTCTGGTTGGGGTACGCTCACACCATTCAAACACAGAAAAGCTGCTTTTTAACATACTTCCTTAAAACATTTTGGAAGGAAAACTATTTCACATACATTGTAATTAATTACAGGTCATATTTGATAGAAATCTGGAAACACTGGACAGTTACTTTGATTTCCTGAGTGTGTACAGCTGTGCAGCATGTATTGAATCTTTTTCACACTGCCTTGCCAACCCAAACTTTACTTTGGTGGAAAAATAACCAGGCCAGCACAGTATAGCCTGACTCAGTAGTGTTAACAGTGTGTGTTTGTGGTTGGTGAAGGTGGTGAGTGACTCACGAGATGCCGGCAGCCCCTCCTGGCTGGAAAGCGTGTTCCCTGCTGGAGGACGACTCGGTGGTCCCTGAGGCGGAGTCACTACCACAACCATCCAAACGTGACAGGGCCTGCCTGGGCCCCACCGTGGAGCTCTGCTCCTGGCCCCCGCTTGCCCCCGGGTGCAGCTGGGCATCATTTAGAGCGTCGCTGATGAACAGGCCCTCGTGGGTGAGGTAGGCCAGTTCTGCTTCCCCCTGGTTGAGAGGGGTCCCTGGGGCTTCAGCCAGGCCCCCCGCCGCAGCCCGCTCCAGCAGACGGCTCTTCTGGTTGCTGTCCAGAGCCTCCAGCACCACATTCCTCACCACACTGAGCGTTGCCTGGATGAGGACATAATGGTTAACTAATAGGGCAGAGGAACCAACTACCAGGGTTGGGGTCCCTTCCATTTAAATTCCAGTTAATTCAGAAAGTAAACAATTCCAATGAGAAATTTCCCTTATTGAAAAGCATTGAAGAGAATTGGTATTTCAGTGTACTTCTTGAATTGAAATGGAATTGACCCCAACCTTGCTAACTACACCAGATAAATAAAAAGGCACAGATCATCAACTTCGAGTCCTACAACGGGCCAGTAAAGTAATGCACTTTAAACAGCTGGTTTGCACGTCAACCAAAGAAAAATGTGTAGACACTGCCAAAATAACAAATGCGAAAGTGTTATATTCTTCCATGCCAATTTATATAGCAAGACATCTAACTACCTTTCATTTTCTTTACCTCTAAATACACTTTCTTCAAGTATTCTATTCAGCAAGAGGACAATTCCATAAATCCCATTTTGATTCAATCTAACCGACCGGGATTGTATTTTAATAAAGTATGATGCTCACCTTGATCCTCTTCAGGAAGAGAATGAAGTTCTCGAAGACGGACTTCAGCAGCTCAAACCACTGGGGGAAGGTCATCAGACGCATCTGGTCTGCCAGCCTGACCAACCAGAAGCAGAGAGAAGGGTTGTATTCATTAGTGCAAACCATATCAAAATGTTTTGCAACAGAAAGAGGAGGTTCTTGTCTTCAATAAAAAATGTAAAAGTACAACTGCTTGTGTTTTATTCGTTTAGTCAGATTGTGTATTATTGTGACAGATGAAGATCAGACCACATTTTATGAGTAATCAATGCAGAAAAATGTATGTACGTACGCATGCACACACAGGAAAATCCAATGTTTGGCTTTAATTGATGCAGGAGGGCTGGGGAGTTGACCAATCAAATTTAATTAAGATGTTTTGTTCATATCCACTTCTAAATCTATTGTCAAAACATGCTCTACCAGCCGGTTGAGAATAGGGTTAATCGGTTATTGGACATATTCAGGTTCTTCCAGTTGGTGTCTAGTGAATACGACCCAGGGGTATTGTGATGATAAACTTTAACAACATAGCAGATAGAAAAGTACAAAAATAAAAACTGATCAAATTCCAAGATTTAATTTCAAACCTTGATTAAATTGGGAGACGATCAAGTGCATTCGGAAAGTATTCAAACCTCTTGACCTTTTCCACGTTTTTTTAACGTTACAGCCTTATTCTAAAATTGATTACACTGTTTTTTCCCCCTCATCAATCTACACACAATACCCCATAATGATAAAGCAAAAACTAGTTTAGACATTTTTGCAAATGTATTAAAAATAAACAGAAATAGCACATTTACATAAGTATTCAGACCCTTTACTCAGTACTTTGTTGAAGCAGCTTTGGCAGCGATTACAGCCTCAAGGTTTCTTGGGTATGATACTACAAGCTTGGCACACCTGTATTTGGGGAGTTTCGCAAATTTTCTGCAGATCCTCTCAAGCACTGTCAGGTTGGCTAGGGAGCATTGCTGCACAACTATTTTCAGGTCTCTCCAGAGATGTTCGATCGGTTACAGGTTCGGGCTCTGGCTGGGCCACAAGGACATTCAGAGACTTTTCCTGAAGCTACTCCTGCATTTTCTTGGCTGTGTGCTTAAGGTTGTTGTCCTGTTAGAAGGCGAACGTTCACCCCATTCTGAGGTCCTGAGCAGGTTTTCATCAAGGATCTCTCTGTACTTTGCTCCTTTCATCTTTCCCTTGATCCTGACTAGTCTCCCAGTCCCTGTCGCTGAAAAACACCCCCACAGCATGATGCTGCCACCACCTTGCTCCACTGTAGGGATGGTGCCAGGTTTCCTCCAGACGTGACGCTTGGCATTCAGGCGTGAATCTTGGTTTCGTCAGACCAGAGAATTTTGGCATTCAGGCCAAAGAGTTGAATCTTGTTTTCATCAGACCGGATAATCTTGTTTCTCATGGTCAGAGTCTTTAGGTGCCTTTTGGCAAACTCCAAGCAGGCTGTCATGTGCCTTTTACTGAGTAGAGGCTTCCGTCTGGCCACTCTACCATAAAGACCTGATTGGTGTCTGAGTGCTGAAAGATGGTTGTCATTCTAAAAGGTTCTCCCATCTCCACAGAGGAACTCTGGAGCTCTGTCGGAGTGACCATCAGGTTCTTGGTCACCTCCCAGACCAAGGCTCTTCTCCCCCGATTGCTCAGTTTGGCCAGGCGGCCAGCTCTAGGAAGAGTCTTGTTGGTTCCAAACTTCTTCCATTTAAGAATGATGGAGGCCCCTGTGTTCTTGGGAACCTTTAATGCCGCAAGACATTTTTTGGTACCCTTCCCCAGATCTGTGCCTCGACACAATCCTGTCTCAGAGCTCTACGGACAATTCCTTTGACCCCATGGCTTGGTTTGTGCTCTGACATGCACTGTCAAATATGGGACCTTTATATAGACAGGTGTCTGCCTTTCCAAATCATGTCCACTCTGAATTTACCACAGGTGGACTCCAATGAAGTTGTAGAAACATCTCAAGGATGATCAATGGAAACAGGATGCACCTGAGCACAATTTCGAGTCTCATAACAAAGGGTCTGATAGATAACTTATGTAAATAAAGTTTTTTTTTTTTATGTATTTGTTAGCAAAAATGTCTAAAAACCTGTTTTTGCTTTGTCATTACGGGGTATTGTGTGTAGATTGCTGAGGATTTGTATTTATTGAATCAATTTTTGAATAAGGCTGTAACGTAACAAAATCTGGAAAAAGTCAAGGGGTCTGAATACTTTCCGAAAGCACTGTCTGTCTCTCTATTTATGCAACAATGAAAATTCAATAGCAAAAAAAGAAAACTTGCAGGGGGAAATCAAATGATCCGAAGGCAGAATTTGGCCAGCGGGCCGACTGTTGAAGAGCCCTGTCCTAAACAATACGTTTATCTGACAATCTAACGTTACGCCCTCATAATTAGATTTCCACACCCAGATCGGTTTCACAGCCCTCGCGTCATATTCCAAGCGCTCCTTTCAATGGCAGGATGACAGATTAACACAGTCTAACTCATTGTTGTTGTTAAGACAACCATACCCAACTGGTTTAGCTTCCTTTCCTTCGTTGAGGAAGGATTCTCAGAACACCAGGCCATATTTTGACAACACCTCCAGTGCATTCGGTAGATATTACCAGCAGCTCAATGTGCTCAAGCAATTACAAACGCATTCAATGTATAGCTAGCTGTACTACTCACTTTGTAACGATGTCAGTGTCGATTTCTTCAATCTGCGACACCGAGTCGACAACAGACTGTGGGATAAGAGTATGTTACTTTCCATATCTGTTTTACCAACTCAAAATGTATTTCTCGTTTGATACAGGTGTGCTAGTTCAGGAATAGACCAAAGAAGTGGTACTCGGAGGGGGTGCTGGAGGAGAGGTTTGGGAAATACTCTTAACATGTCAAAACCCCTTTTCCAATTTCACCATAAATGTTTATGATCATGAAGTATAAGTCTGTTCTTTGATACTTTTTATGTCTGGTCTTTTACCTGTGTGACGATGCTTTTGGCTGCTAGGATCATCTCGTCGCTGTAGATGTCCAGAAAATCCAGCTTCCGCTGCCTGAGCAAACCAAACACCAAAGACTCCAGCCTGTCCTGTCTCCCCCCCACCCCCCCAAACACACACACACACACACACACCCACACACACGCACAGAGTGAGCAATACTATAAAACCCAATAACTCCAATCAGAGTAATTCTTCACTTCAAGAGATCAATTATGATAAGACACCAATTCATCAATTAAAATAAACAAAGAGATTCATATTTCAAACCAATTAAGACAACGATTTCCGCATAACGGGGATAATTAAAATCCCCTTCAGAGTCATTCAAAGTTACCATACCCATAATAACAAAAAGGCAATTGCCAATTGTGCTACTGAAATGTAAATTAGGCTGATGATTGAAGAGATCAACACATTGATGTTTTCCTCTGATCTGAACAATCTATACAAGAGTACCCAAAATGTGCCATTTTTATTCACTTGATTCCAAGTAGCAAACTTGTTCGGAAGAGTCAGACCCACCTTTATTGAGACTGAACGTTTGTATTGCATCTGTGAGAACAGTGACCACTGTGACAGAATACAACCTCAGTTTGGTGCTCCAACTACATCTACACATTCTCAACATTTTCCATTTATGGTTGAACTCAACCTATAGAGTTCAAACCATACCTTAATTCAAACGTAAACATTGTTTATATTTTTTTATCTCAATGGTACAGACCTTCTCCATGACCTGTCCGTCTTCCTCCAGACTCCTGCTGAGGTCACTCCTGGAGTACATGCTAAAGTCCTCCACCATCATCTTGTCTATCAGCTTCTCCATCTCACACAGCTGCGAGCCCAGGTGTCTGCAGGGGGGGGGAGACAGGAGACGTCACAGGGTCCAAAGGCCACACTCTGAATACACAGAGTAGTTCACTATGGGACTCGTGTTTAAAATGACTTATATTGACATGAAACTCTGTGAAAAGTATTCTGACTAGAAGTGGTGTGTATTTGAAACTTTCAGCATGATACAGTTCTGCAACCACGCTGTATTTGTGCTTCAAGCTTACTCACAATAAATAGTTGTCGTGGACTGCTGCTTACTATGATTTGTTGTATGTTGTTTGTCTCATATGAGCGTCAGCGCATTTAAATCAGACAAGTGTCACCACTGTGTGCGTCGATAGATCTGAGTACGTAACACAAACATGCTAGACACCCCCCCCCCCCCCCCCCCACCTGAAGCTGTGTATCCCCTGCAGCTCCTGCTGCAGCACCTCCTTGGTGGTGGCGATGAGCTCCAGGGCCCCAACGAACTCCGAGGTGGAGAGCAGCAGCTGCACAGTGGGCTGGCTCTGATGCACCGCCGCCATCAGCTTCAGCTTGTTGTGCAGCCGCACGCAGTTGGAGCGCGTCAACGCCTGCCGCAGTGCCCGCAGCGGGCCTTCGCACATGATGCGTTCGATGGCGGCCGTGCGGCCCCGGAGGACTGCCACGGCGCGGGCGGTTTCGGTGAGGCGGTCCTGGAGCTCGTGCTGGGAGGACATGGCGTGGAAGAAGGCCTCGGAGCGCAGGGAGATCTGGCGCGCGATGCTCACCTCCACCACGTCGAGGTAGTGGCTCAGCTGAGAAAGAGAGGGATGGAGAGAGGGAGAAGCCAACAACAGGAAACATGACGGTGAAGCAATGAAACAACGCAGGACATGACAATTGTTCAAATTTTCGCCGGCTCACCTTTTCCTGTAGTAACCGTGACGATGCCATGTCCCTGCTGCTCTTCCGCCCAGCGCTGTTGAAGTGGGACCATGGTAGGACCGCGTTAAAGGTCGTTGGGTCGTCTAGTGCAAAGTCAGGCTTCATGAAGATCTGTTTAAGCCAGACATCAGGCAAATATTCATTTTGGAATCCAGAACAAAATATTATGTGTGCTGCTCTGTCTAGACAAGGGAGATATTAATACAATTAAAAATATATGATATAAAAAAACGTTTACGGTATTAATGACCGTTTGAGGATCACGAAAGCATACAGTCAAATCAAGGGGACAAAACGGTTCAATAGGGCTCTAGAAATCCCCACAACTCACACGGATACAACACAAAACAAGAGGAAGTAATTACCTTGGGCACCTGCTCCAACTCCGTTCTTGATTTGTCTACGAAGAAGAGAAAGTGAAATAGCACATTAGTTGAATCAACTCACTTCAACACTGAAAGGAAATGTGATATTTGACAAAACAAATAAGATTGATTTGTCCGTATGGTCCAGAATAGATACTGTAGGCCCCAGTCATTATGGTGCAGAGCTGTTTAATATTGCATACCGTGGTTGTTTGTGATGCTGGAGACAGCATCCAGCTCATCTTTGTTGGGACACATATTCTTGCATCGCTCATGGATTTTCTCCCTCTACAGAGAAACACAGACACAATTTAGGTTAGGCCTAATAGCTTATACAGTTTAATTATAGTGGATACATTTTCTTAGTGCTATTTCGACCATGAGTAAAGGGAAGAGGACAAAGACTTAGAAATAGCTTAAAAGGCCATATTCATTACATTCAAACAATAGAAAGAGGATTTGACACCTGGACTGTGTTCATCAGACACCAAACAGACAAACTGGAAGGGACTATCTGGATTTGCCCAATAAGAATTTTTATTATCCATTGCAACATGTTTTTAAATGTTTTCTGTTGCATGCCCTAATGAACACAACCCAAGCCAGACAGTGGCCTCTACTTCTGTCCAATCTACTGAATAATTCAAACTGAATGACAGGGGCAGCAGGGTGTGTTGGTTACCTGAGCTGTTTCCTGCAGGTAGGGGCCAAAGTGTTCCTTTGTGATGTTGGGGAGGTAGAAGGAGGGCATGACTTCTGTCTCGGCAAAGTCCAGGCCCCAGGATTTGGTGAAGAAGTCAGACTCCCTCTTGGCCAGCCGTGGGTCGTTCAGCGCGGCTGGAAGGTTCACCTTGGAGTTGTACACCGTCCACCTCTGCTGGTTGGCCACCACCGACGGGCCCTCGCACAGCCCCCGGGCTGCCTCGCCTGAAAGGGCACGTGGGAAATGTAGTCAGTAGAAACCTTCAGCAGTAATAAAACATTTAATGCATCTTGAGATGCATTCCATGGTTGCGCTCCAATTCTCTAGCCTGACCCACCATCCTCACCGATGCGCTCTTACTGAGGCTACCAATTCTCTACTACCCTTCACCAAGAAGTGTGCACTATTTCACTTCCGTTAATGCATTTAAAAGCTTTGGATTGGTGCAAGAATGGCTGGAGGGAGTGCCTTACACCAGTCCATTCCTTTTAAATCCATGAGGGAGAGTGTACAAGTGCAAACTTTGGGCGAGGGGTAGAAAATAGGACTGCAGTCAGCATATGGTTGATCAACAGTGACACAAGATGAACCTTTATAGATATTAATCTTGTAAGACTGCTGGCCAACCATAAATGTAGGCTAGTTCTTTACCCGTGGGCTCCTTGGGGCAGACGTCGGGCAGGGAGTGGACGGGCCTGTAGTGTCGTGAGGAAGAGTCCCTGTCCTTCCGGAAGATCCCCTCGCTGCCACCACTGCTGGGATGAGGCACTGGGGAGGAGCTGTGGGAGGCCATGGCATCGGTGCACCTCTCCACGGAGGCTAGCTGAGTTAGCAAACATAGCACTGAGTCAGAGAGTATCAATACAAAACAAAGACATAGCCTAAACATTCATGCTTGCGGTAACAAAATAACAAGCACTAAACCGGACCATCTGCAGAGTTCTTAGGTCCAATGGCATTGAAAATAGGGCCATAGAAAACTTGTGTCGGTAGTCAATCCATTCAAAAGTCAGCCCATTTTTCTGTGCACGGCAATGACTCAGGTATTGTCACAAGTCACTAGTGTGAAGCAGAAGTGAAAGTGCAGATGTATTGATGCTCAGACAATTCTGGCTCAGTGGTGCAGTTGAGCAGATGATAGGCTATAGTCTGAAGTGAGGAAAGCGATGCCTTTTGACTCACTTCCTCTGTGTATTCAGTTATTGCTTTGTCTGCATAACTAGCCCAGTCTACCTAAACTGAATGATCAAATTCAAAGTAATTCATCATTGGTGGTTAAGGTAGAGGGTGCCTAGAACAGGGCCTATGTTAACCAATATAATCAGACTAGAAGACAATGTTGTGTAAGCAACAGACTATGATTAACTGCCTACAGGAGCGAAGACCCTTTGTTGTCTAATCTGTCTGTTGAAAAGATTAGGGTGAAAGGTGGGCAGGTGCCTAGGCTACAATCAGCTCCTGACAATATCGATGTGCTGTCAGTTTCAGTAACATACATTATCGAATGCAGGGTGAACTTAGAAAACCAGAGACATAGATATATTACGTCTGTCATATGACTGATTTACACCAACGTCACGTGCATCACAAGACACTGAACACGTCATTGGGCAATGACATCGTAGCTGCCTATTTCAACAACGTCAAATGTTAACGCATGTAGCTTGCTAACTAACTTAATAGACAGCTACAGTCAGCCTAAATTCGCTAGCTATATGGATCAAAACTGTACTATTCAAAATGTCAAGAAAATATAGTCAGCTATTTCTGCGATTCAGATAATGTTCCAACTCCACCAGGGATGATGATGTGGTCAATTAACTAACGTTAGCTGGGTAACTTATCTGATCAGATGACAGTTTTAACTTACATTAACCTAGTTAGCGTTAGTTATTTCACTTTTTTAATAGCTAGATAACTGAGAAGAGAGGTGTTTGCCTCACCACACTGCTAGACAACTGCAGCGCCTTAACTATCTCAGGTGGGGAACAAGATGGCACGATAACTCTAGTTAGCTAAGTAGGTAACGTTAGCTACTATAGCTAAATATTAAACACCGCCGTCCACATTCACATTTCCCCGTCATGCGGCAACTTTAACCGTCATTGACCATTTTTCTAATTACTCTTTACAGACGAGATACGATTAACTCTTCGAGCATCGATATTCGAGTAGCTACCCACGACTGCAGCGGCCTGAAGAGACCAGCTGGTTACACGTAGACTGATAATCGAAGCTAGCAAAATGCTAGCCCGACAGCCAAACAGAGACGGAAGCAGTCCACACAAATACATGACCGCTGAGCTTTTTCTGAAGAGCAGACAAAAAGAAGATGCGTCATGTCTGGTACCTGTTGTTAGAAACACATTAGTTCTTGATTCTTCTTTCCACCATCACGCAAACATTAGACGAACCAGGAGAAAACATCAAGCAAACCACCGCCGCCGGTACCGTAACCAGGATGCACTGCGCGAACAATCTTCTTCGAGTTCTTTCGTGCATAACGATGCAGTCAATTTCGTCACAGCACACTGCTACAACGTACTTTACTGCAGGGATGGGCATGAGGGGCTGCAGTGGCCCGTGGTGTGGGTCTGCGTACCCACATCCATACACCCCCTCCCCACCTTGCAAGCAAAACATTTTAGTGGCCCTCCACATGTGAGTGAAGAGATACAAAAAATGTAAAGTTAATTTCCTGCAATTTTACACATTTGCTATGGGGTGTAGAGAAAATGGTGCAGTTTTAAAGCAAGTTTGCTGCAATTCTACACATTTAGCCATGGGGCAGAGAGAACATTTTGCAATTGTATGACTCATTTCATGAAATTCTACTCATTTTGCCATTGGGTGGAGAGAAAAATGTGCAGTTTTACAGCTTATTTCCTGCAGTTCTACACATTTCAAACTTTATTTGTCACATTTTTTATTTAACTAGGCAAGTCAGTTAAGAACAATTTCTTATTTACAATGACAGTGGGTTTACTGCCTTTTTCAGGAGCAGAATGACAGGTGTTTACCTTGTCAGCTCTGGGATTTGATCTAGCAATCTAGCAACCTCTCGGTTAACCACTAGGCTAACCACTAGGCTACCTGCCACCCACATGCAACCTCTCGGTTACTGGTTCTAACCACTAGGCTACCTGCCGCCCCCACATGCGCTGAATACAACATGTGTAGGACTTACAGTGAAATGCTTACTTACAAGCCCTTAACCAACAGTGCAGTTCAAGAAAGAGTTAAGAAAATATTTACCAAATAAACAAAAGTAACAAAATTATAAAAAGTAACACAATAAAGTAACAATAACAAGGCTATATACAGGGGGTACCGGTAACGAGTCAATGTGCGGGGGTACAGGTTAGTCAAGGTAATTTGTACATGAAGGTAGAGGTGAAGTGGCTACGCATAGATAATCAACCGTGGGTAGCAGCAGTGTAAAAAACAAATGGGGGGGCTCAATGTAAATGATCCGGTGGCCATTTGGTTAATTGTTCAGCAGTCTTATGGCTTGGGGGTAGAAGCTGTTAAGGAGCCTTTTGGTCCTAGACTTGACGCTCCGGTACCGCTTGCCGTGAGGTAGAAGAGAACAGTCTATGACTTTGGTGATTGGAGTCTTTGACAATTTTTTGGGCTTTCCTCTGACACCATCTAGTATATAGGTCCTGGATGGTAGGAGGCTTGGTCTCAGTGATGTACTGGGCCGTAAGCATTACCCTCTGTATCGCCTTACGTTCAGATGCCGAGCAGTTACTATACCTGGCGTTGATGCAACCGGTCAGGATGCTCTCGATGGTGCAGCTGTAGAACTTTTTGAGGATCTGGGGACCCATGCCAAATCTTTTCAGTCTCATGAGGGGGAAAAGGTATTGTCGTGCCCTCTTCACGACTGTCTTAGTGTGTTTGGACCATGATAGTTCGTTGGTGATGTGGACACTAAGGAACTTAACTCCCGACACACTCCCTGTTGACGTTAATGGGGGCTTGTTCGGCCCACCTTTAACCTGTAGTCCATGATCAGCTCCATTGTCTTGCTCACATTGAGGGAGAGGTTGTTGTCCTGGCACCACACTGCCAGGTCTCTGACCTCCTCCGTATAGGCTGTCTCGTCGTTGTCGGTGATAAGGCCTACCACTGTTGTGTCATTTTGCCATAGGATGAAGGCAAATGTTTGCAGTTTTTAATATGATAACTGATGATCAATGGGCCCCACCCCGGTCGGTAATTCACCCATGCTTACTACAAGTTTAGATAGCTGGCCGCTAGACTAACATACCAATCAAAAAAACGTTTAGCTGACTTGGGCTATTTGAGTGACTGCTGATGCGCAACCAAATTTCGAAATTGCACCTTGTGCATTCTATTATTAAGTAAGTTGAGAGTTCCTAAAAAAAATACAAATATAGTTGCCCATCTCCAACCTACTACTTATAACTGACAATTTTCACATTCTCATAAGTGGCAAAAGTCATTTTTATGTGAACTAGCTAGTACTGTCAATCCAAATGAATACTGTGTATAATAGGGTGAATGTTATTGCATATCTTATTTATTTTAGCTAAATAAACCAAATATCTAGTATACATGAGTTCTGTCCAGTGTGGATTGATGATCTTGGATTCCAACAGTGGACTGGAAAAAGAGAGCACTCACACAAATGTGAACAATTTAAAAGCTTTTAACTTTATTGTTTCCAGTTGGTAAAAAAATCTGTTGTCTGCAACAGCAACCCTCTTTGCAGAAATAATACTCAACATCCTGTATAAAGGCATCAGGCGATCAAGAGGATATAAAGCAGAACAAACTGGTAAAACATGAATGTAAGTTGGTTGAACGGTAAAGAAAATAAGCTCTCACACATTACTCAAATTGGGGTACAAATCACTGCGTAAATTAAGATCAGAAGACGATACATGGCTAAATTAACATACACACAAACATAAACATAAATATTATATACACACTGAATGCAGGTACACATGGAAGATGAGAGGGGAAAACTTTCATACCATCTGAAAAGTCAATGTGTTTAGAGCCACACTTCAATTGAAAAAAAACCTGATCACTTGCTTTGAACACAGTATGGACATTCAGATATGTGTCATTGTCAACAAGTTTCCATCAGTCAATTCATAGATCTGTTTCTCCAGTCCTTGTTCAGAAGGGCGGAAGGGTACACAGAGAGAAAAGTGATATTATTTTGTATTATGTAATTCTTCCACTTCTAATACCACCTTATACCTACGTGTTGATGTGGTGATTGATAGCATTAAGATAGAGTACATGTTGGGATTCATGGTAAAAAAGGTACAAGGCCATAAGCACGTTTTTTTATGCAATCGCCAAATATTGATTTAATAGGCCTAGTTTAACAACATGGGTCTTCATGTCTAAGAAAAAGGAGGTCATTCCAAAACAGTAGCTAGCATTACAAAGTATGCTTGTTTCTGCTACAATTGCCTCATAAGTTTCAGATAGAAAAAGAAATGACTATAAACGTCAAGCCACACACACATCCTCACAATGGATTTTGCATCAGAACATTACAAATCTGCACCTGTGGAAGAGTTTGCTGTGCTGGCATATACTGTAGCACTTTTTCATTGTTAACATGAAAATAGAATTATAGTATCGAAAACAGCACTGCTAGAAAAAAGGGCACTTGGAAAAAAAGCAAAAAAGTATTCCGTAGCTCTCCAAAATATTTAAGTTAAGAAATGTTTAACAGTCCTTTAAGCTGTTTTTCCACCATTCACTTGGTTATTGAATGGCCCTTGGGTCATGTTCATTAGCCACCAAACAGAAGAAAACTGTCTGAAACAGTGAGGGACTACCTGGATTTGTCCAATAAGAAACTAAAATGTTCATTTTCTGTTGCAAAACGTTTTAAGATGTTTTCGGTTGTGTGCCTTAATGATCACAACCCTGGTAGTTGTGAAGCGTCAGTTGGGGTTTGGGAGGAGACCGCTGTCCATTATCTAGTCCAGGGGCCCTTGGAAGATGAGTCTGAGGTAGCCGCTCTCGCCGGCCAGCTGCTGCACGCAGAACGGACACGCGGCGTGGAAAGTGTGCGTGCCGTGTGGCAGCGGGATCTGGCTCCAGAACGCCGCTGTCTTCTCCGAGCACACATGACCGCACGGACTAAAGGCGTGTGTGGGCGGTGCCGCGTCCAAGTAAAACCCCGCCTCACACCCCAGCCATAACGGTACATATGGCCCCCTGGTTCGGCACATGGGGCACTCCCTCTCACGGCCCACCTCCACCACCTCATCCTCGGGCTCCCGTCCTTGGCCTCCCCAGGCGTGGTAGCCGTGCACATGGCCGCATCGGAGGTAGGCCCAGGGCTGTTTCTCATCCAGGATCTCCTTGCGGCGGAGGCTGGGGAAGGCCAGGGTGTTGAAACCCACAGGGCACTGGGGCCGCCCGGCATTCAGCTCCTGCCTCAGGGCCTCCAGGTGCTTCACGGTGGGAGTGCGCGAGAGGCCCTCGGCCGTGCGCCACAGGAGGGTGGCGCCGCACAGGTCGATCAGCGAGCCATCCACCAGTTCCTGGCTCTCGCTCTCCACCTGCAATGGGAGAGAGGTGAGGACAAAAGACACAGAAATATTAGCAAAGAGATGGCAAGATATTAACAGACACAATACAAACACATGCTCCACATGGAGTTGCTCTGCAGTCTGCCTTGATTAAATGTGTCAACGGTCCAGTAGACGGCAACCTACGGATGCCACATTTAATAGCTGTGGGGTGAAGGTGGGATCCTGGGTTCTCCATTAAGGGACTTAACGTAGTGCTTTTCATTTGTTTGGAGTGAGGAGAGATACTGTAAGTATATTATATTGAGCATCGTCCTGTATTATTGGCCTTCAATATGTACCTCAATAATAGATCAAAGAAATCTTGGTTTTGTTTCAGACAGTGTGCAGACCTGCTGTGACTAAACCCATTGAACCAGCATCCCTTCCTCTCATCAGCTCTCTGCATTTCCTCCCCCCCTTCCCTGGCCGTTCTCGTGCCTCAGTTTTAAAGTCTAAAGGCCAAACCACATCATAATCATAATAACAGCATGTCTCAGACTCTCCGTCATTCCTCCCAAAATGACGGTGAGGAAGGGGGGGAGGGTATTCCTATGAGAATTCCTCTGACACACTGAAATCTTCCAAACTGACTGTGTGGTCTCTGGGAGGAAGGGATGGAACTTAAAAGTCTAGAGTCAGGGTTTCCCAGGGGAGATTATTATCAGTGACATAACAGACCTACTGTATCACATAATAAATCAGAGTCCGATTTCTGTGCTTGAGAAACAGAGACCTCCAACCAGACTATTCTGTACAAGTGAGATAACTAATTAATTTGTTAAGATGTCCCATCTGCTCATATCACAGAGCTGTTGTTCAATGGCTTAATGAAGTTACACAAAAATAAAATTTTGGAGGACGGTAGAGTCTATGTTCTGAAATATTGTTCCAGAGATACATTTTTCCAAGTTAGTGTGAGAATTGGGGATATTAGCTGGTGGCTTCCATTCAGTTAGTGCAGTATTTAAGGCTTCAGAAACAGCTTCTTAAAACAATGTCCCTGCAAAATAATGGCAAGGCACGGCTGACAGGGAGTAGAATCCCTCAATGAGACTGCACAGGAGTGTGTGCGTGAACATCTACACATGTTAGTGCTTGTTACTTCATGTGTGCGCACGCATCCGTGTGTGTACATGTGTGCTTGTGTGCATGCTTGTGTCTGTGTATGTATCTACTAGCTACCCACCATCTTGCCCCGTTGCTGGGCAGAGCGGGTCTCTCTGAGGGTGAAGACGTTGCCACAGACAGAGATCTCTCTCCACACGCCCGGCTTGGAGTCCTGCGTGAAGCCATGGCGAGGGTGCATCACCAGCACGCCATTAGTGGTCAGCCCGTCCATCTGTCCTTCCTGTGTCCTCCACTTGGCTGCCTTCTCCTGGGGGAAAGAAGGGATAGAAAGTAGAATAGGAGAGTTTCAGAGATATGCGTGCAATACTTTTAGTTCTAATAGTTCATAGTTATTTCAAGGTGATATTATGACTTCTAAACATCATTGTATCATGCATGCTAATTGCAAATGCTTACAGAGGAACAGTATATCATATTAGTAGTATTTCTATCCTAATTATATGGCAGCTATTATGTTTTCATCACAATCACCAACTCACCCCCAGGAAGATGTTCTTGGAGGAGTCGAAGCCGGCGGCGTAGATGTGAGCGGTGTACGGCGGGCTCCGCTGGCAGATGATGCGGCAGGCGAAGCGCGAGATGGTGCTCTGGATAGACTGGGTCTGGGTCTGGCCCTCCCCCCCGTGGCTCTGCTGGCTGCCAGGCACCGTGTCCGTCACCACAAAGTCTATGGGGCTCTCTGTGGAACGCCCAATCTGGGATAGAAGGGAAGAGGTATATGAATTATCAGTGTATACTCCTTTTAGCTTAAGTAATTTTCTTGCAATTTTTTTTTTAGAGAGGCATATATAGTAACTAAATTGATTCAGTTCTTTATTTAGATTAGCTTTAGGAATCCCAGATATGTATTATATGTCTCAGTACTCAAATGGCTTCCTTTCCTTGTCTCCTTTTTATGTGGTCTCTCAACTATTAGTGCTTTCACTAAGATTGTTCCCTGTTAGCCAAGTCTTCTATCGTTTTCATGCCATTTATTAGTTAGAGTTATATAGTCTTACTCACATCGGCTACAGAGAGCGTGATCACACAGTCGACCATGAGTTGGCAAGACAGCACAACAGATCTGGGACCAGGCTTGACTTGAGCAGTGAGGACACGCTGAGGACACACTCACCTGGAACATGTCTGTATTGCTGTCATGAGTATACTCCACCACCACCGTCTGGGCCCGGGACAGAGTGTAGGAGATACTGTGCTGGTCCTTGTTGCTGATGGCCTGCAGGCGGTGAGGGAAAAGTTTGATGTTAGGAGTAGCCGGATGATGTCATTACCAATTACATTTACTTCAGGTGCCCTCGTTCTGAGTGGAGATATAATGCCTCTTATAGAGAGAAGCTTGTTTTTATCAAGCATACATTACATTGTATAAGAGCGTTTCTACGATTACAGAAAGAAGTCTTAAATTCCAGCATACAGTATGACCGTTTCCTAGCTCCTACCTTGGCTGCCTGAGGTGTGCACGCCACGTGCACTGTGCTGGGTTTCACCCCGCTGGCCTTGGGTCTCCGGCACAGTGCAAAGCGGCTTTTCCGCCTCCCCCTGTCTCCGTTGGGTAGGGAGCCATTGTACCTGTGTAGACAAGAACACACCCCATATAAATTAACCATTTTAATCAAGACATCCTGGCAGTGGGATCCTAGACTGGTGTTCCAGTCTGTTTCGTGCTTTAGCAAACTCCCCTCCGTATTCATTTGGTGTCATACCAGTATGAGACCAGGCTAGGGGGAACCATCAAAAGTTACAGTACAAAAGAGGCTGTTGATTGTTTGTTTCATCATATAGGATATATACAGTGCTTTCGATATGTATTCAGACCCCTTGACTTTTTCCACATTTTGTTACATTACAGCCTTATTCTAAAAAACATTTCTTATTTTTATTTGACCAAATACCTCATTTACATAAGTATTCAGACCCTTTAAAATCAGACTCAAAATTGAGCTCAGGTGCATGGTGTTACCATTGATCATCCTGTTTCTACATCTTTCTACAACTTGATTGGAGTCCACCTGTGGAAAATTCACTTGATTAGACATGATTTGGAAAGGTACACATCTGTCTATATAAGGTCCCACAGTTGACAGTGCATGTCAATGCAAAAACTAAGCCATGAGGTCAAAGGAACTGTCCGTAGAGCTCCAAGACAGGATTGTGTCGAAGCACAGATCTGGGGAAGGGTAACAAAAAATGTCTGCAGTATTGAAGGTCCCCAAGAATACAGTGGCTCCTTGGAACCACCAAGACTCTTCCTAGAGCTGGCCACCCAGCCAAACTGAGCAATCGAGGGAGAAGGGCCTTGGTCAGGGAGGTGACCGAGAAACCGATTGTCACCCCCTGACATGGCTCCAGAGTTCCTCTGTGGAGATGGGAGAATCGTCCAGAAGGAAAACCGTCTCTGCAGCACTCCACCAATCAGGCCTTTATGGTAGAGTGGCCTGATGAAAAAAAGGCACATGACAGCCCTCTTGGAGTTTGCCAAAAGGCACCGAAAGACTCTCAGACCATGAGAAACAAGATTCTCTGGTCTGATGAAACCAAGATTGAACTCTTTGGCCTGAATGCCAAGTGTCATGTGTGTCTGGAGGAAACCTGGCACCATCCACAGTGAAGCGTGATTGTGGCAGCATCATGCTGTGGGGATGCTTTTCAGTGGCAGCGACTGGGAGACTAGTCAGGATTGAGGGAAAGACGAACGGAGCAAAGTACAGAGAAATCCTTGATGAAAACCTGCTGCAGAACACTCAGGACCTCAAGACTGGGGCGAAGGTTCACCTTCCAGCAGTACAACGACCATAGTCTCTGAATGTTCTTGAGTGGCCCAGCCAGACCCCGGACTTTAACCCGATCAAACATCTCTGGAGAGACCTGAAAATAGCTGTACACCTTTGGGATGAATTGGAATGCCAACTGCGAACCAGGCCTAATCGCCCAGCATCAGTGCCCGACCTCACTAATGCTCTTGTGGCTGAATGGAAGCATGTCCCCGCAGCAATATTCCAACATCTAGTGGAAAGCCTTTCCAGAAGAGTGGATGCTGTTATTGCTGCAAACGGGGGACCAACTCCAGATTAATGCCCATGATTTTGGAACGAGATGGAGCAGGTGTCCACATACTTTTGGCCACAGTGTACATTTTTATTTAGAAATCTTTTTTATATGTGAAAATAAGACTATGCAAAATAAGACAATGCTAACTAAGACTCTTAACACAACTAAAACAAATAGTTTAACCACTGTAAACCCATTTAAAAGGGAAATGAATGAGAACTGTGGATGTGCCCTTGAGCAAGGCACTTAACCCTAATTGCTCCTGTAAATTGCTCTGGATAAAAGCGTCTGCTAAATGCCTAAAATGTAAATGTAATGAAGTCATTTGATCCACTTCTAAAATAAAGTGACAATTGAGAGGGGACCTCTACTTGAGAGGGGACCTCTACTGTAACTCCTTGGTGGAATTGGGTCACACTCGCCGTCAGCTTTGGGTTTTGTTGCAGTCAGATCTCCATTAAAACAATCCTCTTTCGTCCAATCAGAGGAGCTAAGCTACGAGGTTATCTTTTGGTCGCTTACCCCTGCCAGCATCTGCTGTGTAAACATTCAACTTTCAGACAGTACGAGTGCAAAGATTTCATTGGGAAATGAGGGCTTTCCTGTTACTTCATCGAACGTAAGCAGCTACCTACTTTTCCTGAACAAGCTGAAGAATAAAGAGTGCATTCACTAATTTCACGTCTTAATTAGTAGCATTAAATCCAGCGCTAACTGAGACAACCAATGCATTTGTTAACTATTTGTAACTAAAAAAAAAAGTAGTCTATGAACTCTTAATTGTCAGTTGAACGTTGTTTTCTTTTCAGTTGAATTCTACTGCTGAATACAATGTGAACGTGACAGAATACTTTCGAAGCCACAACAACCTTCCGACAACTCAGCTCACATCCTCCCTCTCTCTGCGCCACATAGGCTACATTCTCCTTTGTCCGAAAAAACGTCCTACACTCAGGAAGCCAGCAGCGTTCTTTGTTTACCCTCACTGTGGCTGAGTTGCAGTGTGCATTTAACTGGATTTAGATTGAACCACCCTGCTCCCCCCCTTTTTTAGAAGAAACAAAACTGCCCAGTTCAAATGTCGTAAATGAACATGTACAATTGTGTCTGTTGGAAGTTGGAACAATGTGGTTCACATTTAGTGCATAAGTGCTGACTGGCATTTATTTCAAAGAAGCACCACGTAGCACAGTTGTAGCATACCACAGTTGCCAATCATTTAACATGTACAGTGCCTTCAGAAAGTATTGAACTCCCTTGACTTTTTCCACATTTTGTTGTGTTACATCCTGAATGTTTCGATTACTGGTGTACACACAATAACCTATAATGTGAATGTGGAATTGTTTTACAAATTAATAATAAAAAAATGAAAAGCTGAAATGTCTTGTGTCAATAACTACTTAACCTCTTATTTTTATGGCAAGCCTAAATACATTCAGAAGTAAAAAATTGGTTAACAAGTCACATAATAATAAAAATTGGTTAACAAGTCACATAACTCTGTGTGCAAAAATAGTGTTTAACATGATTTTTGAATGACTACCTCATCCCTGTACACACATATAATTATCTGTAAGGTCCATCAGTCAAGCAGTGAATTTCAAACACATATTAGTCACAAAGAACAGGGAGGTTTTCCAATGCCTCGCAAAGAAGGGCACCTATTGGTAGGGATTTCACCATGAGGCCAATACTGACTTTAAAACAGTAACAGAGTTGAATTGCTTTGATAGGAGAAAACTGAGGATGGATCAATAACATTGTAGTTACTCCACAACTAACCTAAATGACAGAGTGAAAAGAAGGAAGCCTGTACAGAATAAAAATATTCCAAAACATGCATCCTGTTTGCAACAAGGCACTAAGTAACTAACAACTAACAAGGCACTGTAAAAAATGTGACAAAGCAATTCACCTTTTGTCCTGAATACAAAGTGTTATGTTTGGGGCAAATCCAATACAACACATTACTGAGAACCACTCTCCATGTTTTCAAGAATAGTGGTGACTGCATCATGTTATGGGTATGCTTGTAATCGTTAAGGACTGTGGAGTTTTTCAGGATAAAAAAGAAACGGAATTGAGCTAAGCACAGGCAACATCTTAGAGGAAAGCCTGGTTTAATCTGCTTTCCATCAGACACTGGGATATTAATTCACCTTTCAGCAGGACAATAACCTAAAACACAAGGCCCAATCTACACTGGAGTTACTTACCAAGAAGACAGTGAATGTTCCTGAGTGGCCGAGTTACAGTTTTGACTTAAATATGCTTGAAAATCTATGGAAAGACCTGAAAATGGTTGTCTAGCAATGATCAACAACCAATTTGACAGAGCTTGAAAAGAATAATGGGCAAACGTTGCACAATCCAGGTGTGGAAAGCTCTTAGAGACTTACCCAGCAAGACTCACAGCTGTTGTCACTGCCAAAGGTGATTCTAACATGTATTGGCTCAGGCGGTTGAATACTTATCTAATCAAGATATATTAGTGTTTTATTTTTAATTAAGTTTTGACACATTTTAGATTTTTCTTCCACTTTGACATTACAAAGTATTTTGTGTAGCTCGTTGACAAAAAATGCATATTAAATACATTTTAATCCCACTTTGTAACACAAAATAAAAGTGGAATAAGGGGTGTGAATACTTTCGGAAGGCACTGCATGTTGCTATGCATTGAACAGGACTGTTTCAAACCTCAAAAAAATTATTGCACCACATGACTACTGCTGTTCAACCCAGGTAACGGTCCTGGAGATTTACTTGGGTGCTTTCATTCCAGCCATGAGTAACACAACCGATTTCTTTAATCGTGTCCTGCTTCACCATTGTTCCTGTACCAAAGAAAGTGAATATAACTGAACTAAATGACTATTGCCCCGTAGCACTCACTTCTTTCATTGTGAAGTGCTTTGAAAGGCTAGTTAAGGGCCATATCACCTCCACCTTACCCGACAACCTAGACCCCATACAATTTACATACCGCCCCAACAGATCCACGGACGACGCATTCACCATTGTACTGCACACTGCCCTATCCCACCTGCACAAGAGAAATACTTATGTGAGAATGCTGTTCATCGACAACAGCTCAGCCTTCAACACCATAGTGCCCTCCAAGCTCATCACTAAGCTCAAGGCCCTGGGTCTGAACCCCTCCCTGTGCAACTCCAGACTGGCCGACCCCAAGCAGTGAAGGTAAGCAACAACACCACAGGG
This sequence comes from Salvelinus namaycush, assembly GCF_016432855.1. NCBI lineage: Eukaryota > Metazoa > Chordata > Actinopteri > Salmoniformes > Salmonidae > Salvelinus > Salvelinus namaycush. The sequence goes on from NC_052345.1 coordinate 18,004,567, forward strand.
GTGTGTGCTCAGCCCTCTCATGTACTCTCTGTTCATCCATGCGTGGCTACGCAAGTCTCCAACTAAATCATCAAGTTTGCTGACGACACAACAGTGGTCGGTCTGATTACCAACAATGACGAGACAGCCTACAGGAAGGAGGTGAGAGCCCTGGCGGAGTGGTGCCAGGAGAATAACCTCTCCCTCAATGTCCGTTCACCCCGCTACCATCTAGAAGGAGGAAACAGTACAGGTGCATCAAAGCTGGGAGCGAGACACTGTTAATTAAACAGCTTCTATCTCCAGGCCATCAGAATGTTAAACTAGCCGGCCTCCACCCAGTACCCTGCCCTGAACCTTAGTCACTGTTACTAGCTAGCTACCACCAGGTACTCTACCCTGCACCTTAGAGACTGCTTTGCCCTATGTACATAGAGTCATTGAACACTGGTTACTTTAATAATGTTTACATGGTCTGTCAGTGATAAAGAGATGCTCTGCTTTTTTGACACCAAACTCCTGCAGAGTCTAGTTTTATCTTATCTTGATTATTGCCCAGTCATATGGTCAGGTGCTGCAGCTGGCACATAGAGCAGCACGTCTTACTCTTCACTATAATCAGAGGGCTAATATCAATACCATGCATGCCAGTTTCTCTTAGCTAAAAGTAGAGGAGAGACTGACTGCATCACTTCTTCTTTTCATAAGAAAATTCCAAATGGTTTGCATAGTCAACTCACACACAGCTCTGACACACACACTTACCCCACCATGTTACGAGGTTTTTTTTCACAGTCCCCAAATCCAGAACAAATTCAAGAAAAAGTACAGTATTATATAGAGCCATGATTGCATGGAACTCCCTTCCATATCAGATGACTCAAATGAGCAGCAAACCTGGTTTAAAAAATCAGAAAAGGCAACACATCACGGCACAATGCCTCTCCCCTTTTTGACCTAGATATGTTGTGTGTATGTACTGAAATGTAGACTATGTGTGATGTTTTAAATGTATGTAGTTCTGTCCTTGAGCTGTTCTTGTCTATTCATATTGTGTATTATGTAATGTTTCATGTTTTGTGTGGACCCCAGGAAGAGTACCTGCTGCCTTTGCAATGACTAATTGGGATCCTAATAAAATACCCGAAATACATACTTTATATACTTTATATAAATACATACGTTATATGTATATACTGTATGGAATCATGTGGTAGCTAAAAGTGTTAAACAAATCAAAATATATTTTATATTTGTGATTCTTCAAAGTAGTCACCCTTTGCCTTGATGACAACTTTGCACACTCTTGGCATTCTCTCAACCAGCTTCATGAGGTAATCACCTGGACTGCATTTCAATTAACAGGTGGCCTTGTTAAAAGTTCATTTGTGGAATTTCTTTCCTTCTTAATGAGTTTGAGCCAATCAGTTGTGTTGTGACAAGGTATGGGTGGAATACAGAATAAAGTCCTATTTGGTAAAAGACCAAGTCCATATTATGGCAAGAACAGCTCAAATAAGCAAAGAGAAATGACAGTCCATCATTACTTTAAGACACAAAGAAGAAATCAGACAGTTTCTTCAAGTGCAGTCGCAAAAACCATCAATGATGAAACTGGCTCTCATGAAGACCGCCACAGGAAAAGAAGACCCAGAGTTACCTCTGCTGCAGAGGATAAGTTCATTAGAGTCAACTGAACCTCAGACACATCTCAACATCAACTGTTCAGAGGAGACTGCGTGAATCAGGCCTTCACGGTCTAATTGCTGCAAAGAAATCGCTACCAAAGAGACTTGCTTGAGCCAAGAAACATGTGCAATGGACATTAGACCTGTGGAAATCTGTCCTTTGGTCTGATGAGTCCAAATTTGAGATTTTTGGTTCCAACCATTGTGTCTTTGTGAGACGCAGAGTAGGTGAACGGATGATCTCCGCATGTGTGGTTCCCACCATGAAGCATGGAGGAGTGATGGTGTGGGGTGCTTTGCTGGTGACACTGTCTGTGATTTATTTAGAACTCAAGGCACACTTAACCAGCATGGCTACCACAGCATTCTGCAGTGATACGCCATCCCATCTGGTTTGCGTATAGTGGAACTATCATTTGTTTTTCAACAAGACAATGACTAAAAACTCACCTCCAGGCTGTGTAAGAGCTATTTGACCAAGGAGAGTGATGGAGTGTTGCATCAGATTACCTGGCGTCTATAATCACCCGACCTCAAACCAATTGAGTTGGTTTTGGATGAGTTGAACCGCAGAGTGATAGAAAAGCAGCCAACATGTGCTCAGCATATGATTCAGCCTTGATTCTATCTTCTGTAGTAAATTGTGTTTTTACATTTGATAAAAGTAGAGACTCAGAGCTACAAAATGGTATATCATACACTGCATTTGAGGAACAATGGGAAAGTAATTATGCTTTGAAAATTGATTAACTTGTAATTCCACTTTTTGAGAAAATGTCCCTAGAATATTTTGGTTCACCTACTGGAGAGCTCTTTTGTCTACTCCCATTCAGCATTGTTCACACCCTCTTAAGCCTTAGCCCCACCCATCTCTTTAAGGATTCACATGTGAGGCCATGTGATAAAGGTCATGTAGTGTGATAAAGATTAAGACTAAAAGTGGTGGAAATAGTATTCCAGGTAAACAGAACGTGTCCAGATAAAAATATTTTATAAATATTAGTTGACACTTACTCAGACACACTTGTCTAAATTGATGGGTCATGTGAAAGAAATGATATAACCCCCAGCCACATCTTGCTAAGTGGATGGGTATCTACAGAAGGTGTAAACAGTACAGCTAAATGGTTACTTGCATAGTAGCAATATCAAAAAGAGAGATTGCCAATATAAATAAAAAATAACAAGTGTCAATGCCAGTAGAGAAGGAACAAAATAATATACAGTATGTACAAGAACAATATTAATAACAATATCAGTGATACTGGTGATAGAGGTAGTTATATGCATACAGTGAGGGCAAAAGTGGCTGAGCAGCAGGATAAAAAAACAAATAGTAGCAGCAACATGTCAGGAGAAAGTGATGTGAATGTCTATAGAGGCACTGCAGATAGCGCTGATGACTGGGAACTCTCACCCAGTGATGAACTGGTCCGTCCGAACCACGAATGAACAAAGGGATCTACATTTGGAGATCCCGTTGATATCCTGCCCTTGCCTTTGGTGCAGGGCATGTGATGTACATAGCCTCTTAGTCACAAAACTCCCTGATCTTCTCAAAAAGATGAGTTTGTCTAGCTGTGTCCAGTCCAGGTGGTGCTTGTACAAGCAGACCATCTACGGGAGGGAGGATGTCAGCGATGTGCAGCAGCTGAAACCTGGTCCCGACTGAGTCCGAACGCTCCTTGGCGACAACAACACCAGGCTCCAGAGCATCGAAGATGTAAATCAGGAAGGAAAAAAAAAATATGAGAAGACATTACAACCTTGCATAACATCAATTCACCTCCCAAGTTTAGATAAGAAGAATAACCTCATACAATGCAATGAAAATGATATTCACCTGAAGTGCTGGTACTGCTTGATCTGTGTCAGCGGCCTGAAGTACAGAGCCAGGTGTTGTTGCCAGCCATAGCTTTCCACCAGCACCGTACCATCCTCCAGTCCAACCAGCTGTGGGATGTTGACCCGTCACAGTACTGTCCTTCACAACACCAGCAATCTCAGACAAAGTGGTCACTCTGGTCTTGAGATGGCAGCAGCTTTCCACCAAAGTATTTGTGTCCTGGGTGGAGTTCTGGTAATGCTATTGCATTATCCTCTGCGTAGTTGTTGATGAAGTTCACATCTCATTGCAAGTACTCATGCTTCAGGTGTAACCTGTTCTTGCTTGGGACAGCTCTCTTTTTGATGGGAGGCATTCTCCTTGTATGACTGGCGGAGGAGAGTAAGACGTGCTCTACTGATGCTGAAAGACAAATTCCAGACACAAATATGTTAGCATTATTATACAGTAGATAGCCGTAATCCCCATCAGACACACCTGGCTAACTTGATGGGACATGTAATCATCTGGCGAAGTGGATACTTTTGTTTAGACATGTAGCTAGCTAGCTAGCTAAACAATTAACCATAATCCCAATCCATAGAGTACTAGCAATACAAACCGATTGTCATAGCTAACTAAAGGTAACCAAATAGGTTCAATGTTAGCTAGTTAGCTAGCTAACATTAGGCTATAACTAGCAATGCAAATAGCTTGCTGAGATAATATTACTACACAGATCATACATGTAATGTTAGCTAGCGAGCCAGCCATCTAACATCAGCTATCTAGTTAACAGTACGTTTTAACTTGGGGTCTTTTGTTTAGACATGTAGCTAGCTAAACAATGAACCATAAACCTAATCCATAGAGTACTAGCAATACAAACCGATTATCATAGCTAGCACAAGTTAACCAAATAGGTTCAATGTTAGCTGGCTAACATTAGGCTATAACTAGCAATGCAAATGGCTTTCTGAGATAATATTACTACACAGATCATACACTAGCTAACAGTAAGCTTTGAATTGCAATGAAAACAACTTTCTGACAAAATTATAAACGTATAATATCTGAAACTGTAGCTGGACTCTTACCTGTATGCATGGATGAACGCTTCACGGCAGACTGCAACCCCTTTCATTAAATAAGACGTCCTGTGTCGTTTCCGTTTAGTTTGTACAGCTTGCTTGGCCCGTTGTTCTGTCAAGTCACTCTGGTTCACACTGACTGTGTGCAATGCCATAAGAATCATCAAATCTTTCTCTCTCTCTGTCATGGATGCCATGGTTGCCCTTAGTTTGAAGATGTCATCCGGAGGCAGGTGTTTTATACAACAGCCACCTGTGTTCTCTTTTCGACTCCCTCTGCATTTGCAATCAAACGACAGAATTCTATTCATCTCCTTATCATACTCTGCTTCTACCAGACATTCCACTGATTTCTAAACTTGGTCAACTTCTTCCGTGACAACAACTATGTTGATCGCCGTTTCTTCCCCCATCACTGTCATCAGAAGACTCTACAATGTCTTCTTCAATGAAAATGTTTCTACCTAAATCAGGGATATCCTCGTCTGATTCATTTTCAGAGTCAGAGAGAGTCAGCATGGTGCTATCGTCCTCCTGAAAGTAGTCCATCACAACTTTTTCCCACTGACCTTTGTCGATAGCGCCTGATATATTCAAGGCAGAAATGTTATTGAGAGCATTAGCAACACATTTCCAGTTCTCCATGGCTAATGTTATATCTTTCGAAAAAACTGCAGTAGAAGGATTATCTACACATAACGAGCAGCTCATTTTATAGACAGAAGATTCTACACAGCAGACCAATCCGAAACTCATCTCTCGGCATGTACAGCCAATTCATTATCTCAGCCAATCATGGCTAGTGGGAAGGTTCCTGACTTTTTCTGTGGCTAAACCAACTAGGCTCGTAATTTAACAACTTTATTCTTATTTACAGATGGCATACAAGTTTGTTATTAAGGCACATGAAAGTTAAAATGTTCCAGAAGGCATTTCTGCCAAAAAATGCATTTTGATATAAAATATAAATAAACGTTCAAATCTCATGTGAAGTCGTGACTTGCGACATACGCCTAGTTTCCTGAAACACCACGTTTCCTGAAACGAGTCACATATGTGGGAACTCCTTCAAGACTGTTGGAAAAGTTTTCCTCATGAAGGTGGTTGAGAGAAGGCCAAGAGTGTGCAAAGCTGTCATCAAGGCAAAGGGAATCTAAAATCTAAAATATATTCTGATTTGTTTAACACTATCTACACTGAAAAACATCCCCACAACATGATGCTGCCACCACCATGCTTCACCGTAGGGATGGTGCCAGGTTTCCTCCAGACGTGACGCTTGGCATTCAGGCCAAAGAGTTCAATTGTGGTTTCATCAGACCAGAGAATCTTGTTTCTCATGGTCTGAGAGTCCTTTGGGTGCCTTTTGGCAAACTCCAAGCGGGCTATTACGTGCCTTTTACTGAGGAGTGGCTTCCGTCTGGCCACTACCATAAAGGCCTGATTGGTGCAGTGCTCTGGACAATTCTCTCATCGCCACAGAGGAACTCTGGAGCTGTGTCAGAGTGACCATCGGGTTCTTGGTCACCTCCCTGACCAAGGTCCTTCTCCCCCGATTGCTCAGTTAGGCCAGGCAGCCAGCTCTAGGAAGAGTCTTGGTGGTTCCAAACTTATTCCATTTATGATGGAGGCCACTGTGTTCTTGGGTACCGTCAATGCTGAAGACATTTTCTGTCTCGGAGCTCTACAGACAATTCCTTCGACCTCTTGGCTTCGTTTTGCTCTAACATGCACTGTCAACTATGGGACCTTATATAGACAGCCTTTCCGAATCATGTCCAATCAACTGAATTTACTACAGGTGGACTCCAATCAAGTTGTAGAAACATTTCAAGGATGATCAATGGAAACAGGATGCACCTGAGCTCTAATATCAAAGGGTCTGAATACTTATGTAAATAAGGTATGTATGTGTGTCGATTGATGAGAAGAAAATATATTTAATCTAATCTATTTTAGAATAAGGCTGTAACGTAACAAAATGTGGAAAAGGGGAAGGGGTCTGTATACTTTCAGAATGCACTGTATATATATATATATATATATATATATATATATATATATATATATATATATATTATATATAGCGGAGGCTGGTCGACGGAGATATAGGAGGACGGTCTCATTGTAATGGCTGGAATGGAATAAATGGAACGGTATCAAACACATCACACATATGGAAACCACGTTAGACTCCGTTCCATTTATTCCATTAAAGCCATTAAAATGAGCCCGTCCTCCTATAGCTCCTCCCACCAGCCTCCACTGATATATTTATATTCCGGACTCTGACATTGCTCGTTCTGATATGTCTTAATTTCTTTCTTTTTTACTTTTTGGAATGTGCGTATTGTTTTGCATAGATGTCTAGGTATTAGTCCTTCACTGTGCTTGCGATACAAGACCATGGTACTTGCCTACGGAGCAGCAAGAGGAACTGCCCCTCCCTACCTTCAGGCTATGCTCATACCCTACACCCCAACCGAGCACTCCACTCTGCCACCTTTGGTCTCTTGGCCCAGTCCAGGCTCTATTCTGTCCTGGCACCCCAATGGTGGAACCAGCTTCCCCCTGAAGCTAGGACAGCAGAGTCCCTGCACATCTTCCGAAAGCACCTGAAATCCTACCTCTTCAAAGAGTATCTTAAATAATCCCCCTCCTCATCTCAACCCCCACCCTAATTTAAAATAATAAATACATTCCTGAACCAACACTTGCTCTTGCCCGCCCACGCCCTCACTAGTATCAGATTGGGATAACTCTGGCCTATGTACTGTACATAAGCAACCAAATGCAATTAAACCCCCTCTTACCCCAGAACAATGAGCTCTCCATATTTGACTGGCACTTTGGTGGAGGCTGGGGTGGTGGAGATGTTTTCCTGGTCGGGAGAGAACATTGGTGCAGCTGTCAGGGGGGGGGTAGAGTGATGAAGAGCTCTCCCACGGTGAACACTCACTCCTCTGTCTCCTTTTTCCTCAGAGTCTGCTTCTTTTTCCTCAGAGACTGGTCATCCTGTCGCTCACAACGCCACACTCAACCTGCAGACAAAAACAGAAAAACAGCAGACGAGAACTTTTGTCAGGGTCAAACAGCCACGCAGAGCAGACACAACAGACATAACAGGTGCGTCTAGAACAGTATATGAATCAATACGAGCCTGTGAGCGAGACTTAACAAACAACAGACACAACAACAGAGATTGCTGTGTCTCCAAAGCACACGATACAACACATCGATTACTCACGTTGAGATTATCGAACAGTGTGCTACAGGTACCATAGGCGGATATTAGTCAGTAAGAGAGAGAGAGACAGACTAAACAAACAAACAGACACAACAACCAAGATTGATGGGTCTCCAAAGAGCACATGACAAACCACATTGATTACTCACTCTGTGACCTGTGGCGCCTATCGAACGCGACAGCTAAACTGCTATCCTGGCTTTGCTTGCCAGTCATACACTGTAACTTTCTTAAGACTTGCAACTGAAGATACAGACTAATACAATAATAGTAATAGTGTAGAACGCGTGTTAGCTTCGGTTACATAGTGCAGCAGGACGCTAGAGTGACCGGTCACACAAATCCATCAGGCGGAGAGTAAAAAGCTCAACTCTCCACGGCTAGACAGGCTCGGTGCTAATCTTCAGCTTTGCTGCTACTGCAGGGAGAGTTCAGAGAGCAGGCTCTTAGCATCGCAACGACAGGGGACTTAGTGGGGCGCAAACAAAGCTAATTAGACCAGACATATGTCACACCCTTCCATTTTCAGTCGACTACCGCGGGCCATAGTTATCAATGTTGACCTTGGCTGGCTCTCTTTACGCTGTGTGCATGGCACAGCCTGAGCTTATCATATAAGCGTCTTATAAGCAAGAATGGAGTCACACAATTTGTTTATACGTCTGATGGCCAACAAATCCAAGAACTTTAGCTGAAAATGAACTCACAAATTCTAAATGGAAAATTAAATTGTGTCATCTTGCATCACAGTCGACTCCTGACAAGTGCACTTTAGATAAACTGTTAAAAAAGTGCAATATAGCTCCTCGTCCCAATTCAATTGCATAATTTTTAATTGCCTCTGATAACTAACTGCATGTTCCGGTTTAGTGCAAACTGTCACAACTGTCCCAAGCCATTGCATTTATCAGTTATCAGAGTTGACTGTAAACTGGGAAATGTCCCTGCCCTCACTTATGTTAGTTGATGATCTCAACCTTTGGTAACCTTTTGTACATGAGGCTGGGTGCTTCCACCCTACAGGAGGAGGGGTGTATGGATAGAGGGTGGGTCAGTGTCAGCTCCAGGGACTGATCTGAGCTTGACGGCTCCTCCGATAGTCTTCTGACCCTTACTCCACACGCTGACCTTGACCATACACTCCCACAGCCCTCAAGTCCAATCCACTCAGCTCTCAGTAGCGGTGCACCACAGGGACAGATACCCACACAAACACACATAATCAATCCACAGCTCCACAGCTAAAACACACTAGTACTCATTACTACAATATTACTGCACAAAAAAACACATTTGGTGTGTTTGTCCGATTTGACAAGTATTTCGATGCATGATTGGAACTGTCTATGATAGAGGGGAGAGACACACATAGTAGCGCTGTGTGGTTGATAATGCTACTGAGTGAGAGAAATGAGAAAGGAATTAAAGGAGTTTTTAGGACAGTAGGGCCCAATAGAATCCACATTGTGGAAAACACATACGGAGTCACAGAATCCAGACATTAAAACGGAATTCAACAATATTCTAAAATGTATTGAACTTATTTGAAAATTCATTAATTTGCACAATATTAGGGCAGAGTGGCAGAAATTAAGCTAAAGAGGTAAGTTGAGCCACACTTGTTTCAAGGAAACCATACACAAAATGAATAATTTGACCAAATATTTAGGAAGAGCTCCTTTCATGGTCTGTGAAGAAAGAAATGACATGGAAAAAGTTGTAAGCAAGTTAGGTCCAAAAAACGTATTTTCACCAATTTAAATGTATTTATTGTGTTAGAGGTTTCATGATGCTTGTATCTAAACCAAAGTAGATACTTTTAAGATTGTTCTATGCATCTGTTGACGTCTCTATAAGCTTCAATATGAGGTCCTGAACCTAGCATGCAAGAGCATCTCTGTAGCTGTGTGGCCTAATATAGTCAAAATGTTTGAGCCAATGGCCATGGGGTAAGCTGAGCCAATGGTTGAGCCAGTGGAAAGTTGAGCAAATTGAAGTGTTTTCTTCCCAGGCATAACGCAATGCATTATCGCTGAGAAATGAGGTAACAATAGGGCCTGGCCTATGTTAAAAGTGTTTTAAAAAGCACAAAGGTGTTAAGCCTGTGTTAAAAGACAAAAAAGTGATTGTGTTGAATTGTGTTTGGGAAATAAAGATATAAACTCAGCAAAAAAAGAAACGTCCCTTTTTCAGGACCCTGTCTTGCAAAGATAATTTGCAAAAATCCAAATAACTTCACAGATCTTCATTGTAAAGGGTTTAAACACGGTTTCCCATGCTTGTTCAATGAACCATAAACAATTAATGAACATGCACCTGTGGAACGGTCGTTAAGACACTAACAACTTACAGACGGTAGGCAATTAAGGTCACAGTTATGAAAACTTAGGACACTAAAGAGACCTTTCTACTGACTCTGAAAAACACCAAAAGAAAGATGCCCAGGGTCCCTGCTCATCTGCGTGAACGTGCCTTAGACATGCTGCAAGGAGGCATGAGGACTGCAGATGTGGCCAGGGCAATAAATTGCAATGTCAGTACTGTGAGACGCCTAAGACAGCGCTACAGAGAGACAGGACGGACAGCTGATCGTCCTCGCAGTGGCAGACCACGTGTAACAGCACTTGCACAGGATCGGTACATCCGAACATCACACCTGTGGGACAGGTACAGGATGGCAACAACAACAACTGCCCGAGTTACACCAGGAACACACAATCCCCCCATCAGTGCTCAGACTGTCCGCAATAGGCTGAGAGAGGCTGGACTTTTAATCCACGCTGCCCTCAAACCAAGGCACGCAGCCTGTTTTCATTTATAGGCTGTTTTCAACTTGTCAATTTCAAATTATTTTCTAACAAGTTTTTTATTTTCTAAGAACAGTTTGAATTGAGGTGTGTTCCGCCTCATTCATTCACATAAAAGTAGTCATCTTTACTTTTGCGGACCAATAATTTTTTGGGACATTTCTGACCCAGACAAAATTCCCCAAACACTTCCCAATTGTTTGTGCAGTTCAAGTATGCAGACATCTGCTCATCTCCCATCCTGCACACACGTGTTCACATTTTCCGTCTGTTGCCTGCATCGCAGTCATAGTTGTTTTCGTTACCAATAATAACTTTGGAAATGTGTGCGTTTCTATCAAAGTATGTGCCTTATATAATAGTTTCTGCATGTCGTGTTATGTCATTTCTACTGTAGCATAATATTTTTGTGTATATTCCTTATAACCGCGGACAAGCGAGGTAACGTTACTCATTTCATAACCTTTATGGTATTATACTCAATGCTTAGGTAGCTAGCTACATTCTTCTATTAGCTCTGGAAAACAATGCTAATTGCGTCAGAGAAGTTTTAGCATGTGTTGTATTTTGAAACTTTTGACTCCCAAGTAGCGCAGCTGTCTAAGGCACAGCGTCTCAGTGCTAGAGGAGTCACTACAGACACCCAGGTTCAAATCCAGACTGCGTTTCTAGCAAAGTAAGTACCTTATTACGTTATAATAGTTTCTGTATGTCGTGTTATACCGTTCCTACTGTAGCACACTGTGTGTATGGAGCATAATATATTTGTGTATATTCCTTATAACCGCGGACACGCGAGGTAACGTTACTCATGTCATAACCTTTATGGTGGGTGAGATATTCAATCGGGCTTATGTAGCTAGTTACATTCTTATATTAGCTCTTTAAAACAATGCTAATTGCGTCAGAGAAGTATTGGCTTGTTGTATTTTGAAGCTACCCTAGAAATATTGAAAAATATCTTCTTATACCACTTGGTCGTTTTCTGAGTGCATTCCAAAAAGCTGTTTATCATGTCCACCTTATCCACTGCCCCCATTTTGAGGTTATAGTCAAGCACGCAGTCTGGTTTGATTTTTCTCTCTCCCGTCAGGTGGTCCACCTTCCCTGTGGCCGACATGGTTGCTGTATGGACATTGGAGAGGACATGGATGTCTCGTTTGTCATGCCACTTTACTGCCAGCTGTTGACATTTCTTATTTTGTATAATGGGTCATTTAGGATGGCAGTAGTATTGTTGATGAAATGCAGTCATTGCAGCAGAGCTAGGAAGCAGTCTTGGGAAAAGAGGGTGACAAAGAAGGGAGTTGCAAACATAGGATCTGTGCTCCAGTATTCTCTTAGGGAGTTATTCTTTACTATCCCCATGAGAAGGACTGTCACCAGGAAAGTATACATTTCACGAATTGTGATTGCCCCCCCCCCACTCCTGGCTCTCTTTTCTCTTGTAGCTCCAAGGCATAGCGATTGGTCTCTGCTATGTCTCCCACCAGCTCCTCTGTCAGAAACAACTTGAAGCACTCTGCCTCAGATGGAAATGGCAAGGGGCGTTGCACTCCAGACTGGGACTCATCAAAGCAAACAGCAGGGCCAGGAGGGGTGAAATGGCTGGCAGCCTTCCAGCTACCACAAAACTCCTGTACTTCATCCACTGCCGGTCTGCCTCCATCACCACCAACATCTTCAAAGGGAACTGGGACTTTGTCAGTGGACAACGGGTCCTCAGATTCAGGGTTCTCAATGGCTGGGGGGCAGCTCCTCACTGTCAGAATCTGATTCCTGACTTTCAGACTCATTGTCAGAATTCTGACTTTCAGACATTGTCAATGCTACAGCTTAGCTCACTAGCTACATACATAAACAACAACACTGAATGGCTCAGAGTGGGAGTGAGAGGTTACGTGATTGACTGCCTGCACACGCCATTTGTATCAATAAATCACTATTAGAAAATGTTTTGTGTGGTAATTATTGATATATTTACTGTTTTATTCACATGTTTTTCAAGTACCGGTGATAAATCATGCATTCCGATTCTTGCATAGATTGTAATGGGCACATACTATGTGTGTAAAATACTTTTTTGAAGGTTGTACTGATTATGATGAGCTAAGCTAATTCCAGCTATGTGTGGAGCCATGTTTGTTGACATACAATGCATTCTGGGTTTCACGTAATCGTCTGTCGGACCAAAAATGTTATAACAAAAAGAGGTGAGTAAGGGTTCACTCATTTTTTGAGAACTTCAGGAAGTGAATGGTGGGATGTGAGCGATGGTAGATGACACACCCCTTCAACATGCATACTATAAACAGACCAAACTCATCTTGTCTTCTCTTATTATCTTTGGTTTCTGTGAGGGAAAAAAGCATGGCTGCGTACCGAAACTAATCATCGTCGGATTACTTTCGATTTCTAGAAAGTGTTTTACTTTAATTCATTATTTAGATCAATGGTGAGCTTACCCGTGATGTGATTCATTATAAATAGTAATTGCTATTAATATTGTAGTTTATGTCAGCCGAGAGTTAGAAAATATGACCGCTTGTTTTGCGTCAATCTTTCCTCAGTTAGCGCTAGGACAAATGCAGCCTACATTTTTCCGGTTTAGATGATTGTGTTATGCTATAGATACTTCTGTGAATATCTGAACATTGCATCCAAAAATAAACTGATCACATTCTGGACATAACTTTGTAAGGACTGTGTTTGTGTAAATAGTTTCTGAAAAAAGTGTGGCCAGCTACAATGCTGACTGTTGCGTCATTCGAAACTGGCCGTTCTAAATAAGCGTTCTAATCACAAGGGTGTGATCGTACACTTCAGGGACCACTGTAGAACGATCACACTCTTGTGATGGTACGTGTGAAAGGGTAAATTGTCAGCCATTGTTACCATTAATGCTAGTTAGTGCTAGTTTGACCACCAGAGGGCATATTTAAAAAGCATTTGATAACCTTCAATATTGGCTGTAGTAGAGAATAAAAAATAAAAGAATTTGTAAGAACATAGTATATGGGATTGATTTTAAGAAATGTTGCCTAATTAATTTGATTAATATTATAGTGTTTCTATTCCAAGAAAAACGAAACCTTCAGGGTTTCCATTAGGAAAATATGGCGCTGTATAATGTGATGGCTGGGAGTAGGCTACAGTACTAAGAGCATAACATTTCCACACCCTAATTGTAGTCTAACCAATACCCAAATGGAGATTCAGTGAAAATAAAAATCTCATTGATTTATCAAGACCAGTCCCCATGCTTGTCTCAGAGCAGTGCGAAACGGTGCTGAAATAGTTGACCACAGCGGGTAGGCTATTGCTTCAAATCCTATTGCTTCTAACTTCAATATGCTTTTTAAATAAATAAGACCTACACCAATTTTAACAGCACATTACTCAACAATAGTGAGACTCATGTCGCCTACGATAGGCCTACAGTATATCGGAAAAATATATATTCTATGACGTGACTCTCCGCCAATAATTCGATTTAGAGGGTTGGAGGATTCTAAATTAATCTCTAAGGGACATTTTTCGTTATGATCTGTGAGAATATCTATAAGGCTTTTATATAATTCTGAATTCATTAATAATTATAATTGCTTTGTTTAAAAAAATAACGAGATTTTGTTTTCAAATAACCTAAAGTGAGCGAGAAAAAGGCCATTCTTGAACATGGAGTGAGACATTATTACTAATTTGTAAATAAAGCCAGTTTGTTATTTAGAATGATTTATTTCTGTTTTTAGAGGGAGAGAAACCAAAAGCCCACCGCCGCCTCATAGGTCTCCCGGTCGCGGCCAGCACGGATATCGAACCAGCATCTGTAGCAACGCAGTTTGCACTGCGATGCAGTGTCTTAGACCGCTGCACCACTCGGGAGGCCCCATCCACAGTTTTTAATGCTGATCAATTGCCTTGCACAAAGTATCAAAATACAGAGAGGTGTTGGCAAGAGTCTATTGTCCTGCTAATAGCCCATAACAGGCTATTATAATACATGGTGTCCAGGTCAGGATAACCAAAACATGTCTTTATTAAAGACTATCAGAAAGAATGTCGGTACTTATTTATTTTGTTCAAAAGCCATGAATGAGTGAGCCACTCCGCTCTATGTAGGTGCCGAGGCTATATGACTGTGCCATCAACTTGATTATTTAGCAGACATCACTTGCTTATATTCAGTCAACACATATATCTTAAGAATATCACAGAATATAATTGAACATTTTAGTTTCTCTTAGAATAAAAAATCTTTGTGTAACAATAGTTTTAGAAAGTATTACTGACGAGTAGAAACAAAAAAATAAGTGTATTTTTCAGGGTGTGCGCGTGCAGGACAGAGGAATAGCAATTCTTACAGTATTGTTCTAAATTCAATCACCCTCTTCATCCTCATCAATCAGTTATTGAAATTCAATTTTGAAGTCGTGCACAATTATCAGCTTCTATTTGGTTTATGTCGCCCATTCATTGTCAGTTAGAGACACATTAGCGCCTTGGGACCCAAAAGCATAATCAGTGTTCTAACTCCCGCTTGCGCTGGTCTGGAGCAATGAAGCAGTGACGAAGGGTACAGTCCTAAACCACAAATTACCTCTGGTAAGTCCCGCAGCATAATCGCAAAACTTTTAGTTGAGAAACCACTGTATGAGGTATTTGAGGTAGACACTGTATGTGCAAGAAGGCAGGGTAAAGTGACTAGGCATCAGGATTAGAGGTCAACCGATTAATCGGAATGGCCAATTAATTAGGGCCGATTTCAAGTTTTCATAACAATCGGAAATCGGTATTTTTGGACACTGATTTGGCCGAATATATATATTTTTTTTTACACCTTTATTTAAGTAGGCAAGTCAGTTAAGAGTGATCTGTGAGAACGGAATGATGAGAAAAAAGCCTGCCTGATTTTTTGATGAAATTGAGAGATAGCTAATTGTGGGCACAGAATAGGTGTTTTATGACTTATAATTGGGACGGGTTAGGTTTTTTGAATCTTGTGGTCATCTTTTTCTCTGTTCTTGTTGTTTGTTTCCCCATGGAAGCTTAAATCATTCATCAGATTTCACTGCTGTTCAAAGAACATACTCTGTGTCTGCCCCGGGTGATGGGTCTTCAAACACTTAATACTTTACAGTGTTTTTTTCTGGATCTAAAGGGTTTAGTTAGTGGGCGTGGCAAGGGGAGTGGCAGCGGGTACAGTTGGCCAGTCGGCGCGGCTGCATTTACAACGAAATCTATACCGCTAAATTAATTGTTTGGAAATGTTGAATTCTCCCTGACAAACAAGAAACCACTCACCCAGAGGCAGCGTTTCTGGTGGTCGAAGACTTTAACTCGGGAGAGCGACTAGGGGCGCAAAAACTCTAGACCACTTTTGTTCTACCCACAGAAATGCATACAAGGCCCTCCCTCGTCCTCCCTTCGGCAAATCTGACCATGACTCAATTCTCCTGCTTCCTGTTTACTAACAGAAGCTCAAACAAGAAGTACCAGTGATGTGCTCAATACGGAAGTGGTCGGATGAAGCAGACAAGAGGCTACAAGACTGTTTTGCTAGTACAGACTGCGATATGTTCTGGGATTCCTGCGATAGCATTGAGGAGTTTACCACGACAGTCACAGGCTTCATCAATAAGTGCAAGGACGATGTTGTCTCCACAGTGACTATAAGAACGTATCCAAACCAAAAACCACGGATTACAAGCAAAATCCGCACTGGGCTAAAGGCTAGAGCTTCTGCTTACAAGGAACGGGACATGGACATGGACGCACGCATACAAGAAAGCCCACTACGACCTCCAACGAGACATCAAACATGCAAAAGGACAATATAGGAGGAAGTTGGAATCCTATTACATTGGTGCCGATGTTCATTGTATGTGGCAGGGGTTGCAGACGATAACAAAGGGAAACCCAGCCATGCAGGAGTTCTGCCCAGCGATGCAGAACTCCCAAATGTGTTAAATGCCTTTTATGCTCCAATTCGCATACCTCCCCAACAGATCCTCAGATGACGCAATCTTAGTGCACTTCACACTGCCCTCTCCCACCTGGACAAGAGGGGAAAGAACTATATGAGAATTCTGTTCATAGACTACAGCTCAGCGTTCAACACCATAGTCCCCTCCAAACTCATCACCAAGCTGGAGACACTGGGATTGAACACCTCCCTCTGCAACTGGATCCTGGACTTCCTGACGCGCCGGCCCCAGATGCTGAGGGTATACAACAACACCTCCGCCACACTGACCCTGAATACGAGTGCCCCTCTGGGGTTTGTACTTAGTCCCCTCCTGTACTCCCTTTTCACCCACGACTGCGTGGCCATGCATGACTCCAACACCATCATCAAGTTTGCTGACGACACGAAGTTGGTAGGCATGATCACCAACGTTGATGAGTCAAGTTCCTTGACTTCAAGTTCCTTGATGTCCACATCACTAAGGACCTAACATGGTCCTCACACACCCGCACAGTTGTGAAGAGGGCATGGCATTGCCTCTTCCCCCTCAGCAGGCTGAAAAGATTTGGCATGGGCCCTTGCATCCTCAAAAAGTTCTACAGCTGCACCATCAGTTGCACCGAAGCATCGGCTCTCGGACCAACAGGCTCCGAGACAGCTTCTACCCGCAAGCCATAAGACTGCTAAATAGTCAATTAAGGGTACCCAAACTACCTGCACTGACCCTACGCACACTCACTAGACTGTATATACAAACCATATACATACGCACTCACACACACTACATTGACACTCCCACACAAAACAAGCACACATTC
This sequence comes from Salvelinus namaycush, assembly GCF_016432855.1. NCBI lineage: Eukaryota > Metazoa > Chordata > Actinopteri > Salmoniformes > Salmonidae > Salvelinus > Salvelinus namaycush. The sequence continues at coordinate 18,021,990 of NC_052345.1, forward strand.
ACATACTGTACACTACATATACGAGCACACACACACACACACACACACACACACACACACACACACACACACACACACACACACACACACACACACACACACACACACACACACACACACACACACACACACACACACGCAGACCGCCACAACCCAAACACACACACACACATTACACACACTCACACACACACTTTTACACTCATCATTTGCTGCTGCTCTGTTCTTTATTTGACTTTTGTAGTTATTATAGGAATTATAGGATTATTTATTGTATTATTTGGATATAAATATGAACTTGATCGAACAAAACATACATGTATTGTGTAACATGTTGTCCCGGGAGTGTCATCTGATGAAGAATATCAAAGGTTAGTGATACATTTTCTCTATTTCTGCTTTTTGTGACTCCTCTCTTTGGTTGGAAAATCGCTGTATGTTTTCTGTGACTAGTTGCTGACCTAACATAATGATATGTTCTGTTTTCGCCGAAAAGCCTTTTTGAAATCGGACACTGTGGTTTGATTAACGAGAATTTTATCTTAAAATGGTGTCTAATACTTGTATGTTTGAGAAATTTGAATTATGAGATTTCTGTTGATTGAATTTGGCTCCCTGCAATTTCATTGGCTGTTGGCTAGGGGTTCCCAGACAGGTTAAAGGTCTGTCTGTCTGTTAGATTTAATAAGTAACTACCATCTGATGGCTACAGAAGCAGTCAGATCTCATCCAAGGAAAGGTAACATACCTTTTCTGTTCCTTACTAGTGTGAGAACGGAAAAACTCACAGTACTTTCTTACATACTTCATAACGGTAATAGCGCTTGATTTAGAAATCAGTCTAGGACCACAATTAAATAGCTGTCCCTGGATGGCAGTGATGTGCGGTGAGGTCTGAGGCTGACTATTGAGCCCCACAGTGGACATGCCATAATACCCATAAAACCTAGCAAGTCAAACACAGAAATGGTTCCAATCTTTTTCCCATAGGAGATTTTAGAAACATTTCAAATGAGTTGAGTTGACGGCGGTGAATGAATGACATGACAATCGGCCTCAGGATCTCGTCACGGTATCTCTGTGCATTCAAATTGTCATCGATAAAATTAAATTGTGTTCCTTGTCCGCAGCTTATGCCTAACCATACCATAACCCCATGCCACCATAGGGCACTCTGTTCACAACGTTGACCACAGAAAACCGCTCGCCCACACGACGCCATACACGTGATCTGTGGTTGTAAGGCTGGTTGGACGTACTGCCAAATTCTCTAAAACAACGTTGGAGGCGGCTTATGGTAGAAATGAACATTTAATTCTCTGGCAGCAGCTCTGTTAGACATTCCTGCACTCAGCATGCCAATTGGGAGATCCCTCAAAACTTGAGACATCTGTGGCATTGTGTTGTGTGACAAAACTGCACATTTTAGAGTGGCCTTTAATTGTCCCCAGCACAACATGAACATTGATATTGTCCAGTATGTTGTAGTAGATTTGCCCCCTCTCTATTCTGATCGGCTGTTTGGGCTACAATGAGTTTCGCTTTCTGCCAGACCCAGTTCATTGCATTTCTGCTCAAAACGCTCATAGAAACTATCACTAAGTCTTGTTGCTGCTGTTCCAGTGCTTTCATTGTGTCGCTGATACAGATACGGCAGACACCCATATCCATCACCTTCTTCTGCAGAACACGGAAGAGCACAACAGTCTTGATCAGCTTACTTTAACTAGCCGTAAAACAAACGTAACCGCCAAAAGGCAACAGATGACGTGTGACATCCATAGGCAGGAGCGAGCTGTACCAGATCACAGCAAATTTGGGAAGTATTAGTTCAGAAATCGATTTAATCATGCAGAAAAAACATGAAGATGACAAAATTCTTATTGATAAAATGTATATTTATTTATTGTGGCCTGCCTGTTACAGTTATTTTTTCTGCACGTCACTGCTGGATGGCATCAGTAAGGTGGGCCACATCCTGGCCCTTAGCCTGGCTCTTCTGGCAACTGATCTACTTCTCTTCCATCTCATACTCCCCCACAGGGAGAGACAGTGTTCTGGCTCATGGAGGATGTGGAGGACAAAGACATATATTTACATAAACGGCTCTCCTGGAGGAAGCTGCTTCTCTCCTCTGGGGTGGGAGTCTGCAGCTCAGGGCTAGATGAACGGGCCTTCTCCATATATCTCCACATGCTGGAGGCTCTCCTCTGCACAGGGGGTGAAGGAGGCACGATCTGCCACGGGAAGTAAGGCCAGGATGTCTCTGCTGAGTACGCCTGTATCTCATCGAAGGACATCCATGGTTTCTTGGGGTAGTAGGGTTGAGAATTCCAAGAGTCAACAGGATCAATGATCAGGTCATCTTTGCAACTATCCATGGACAAGGTGGACATTGACACCCTCAGGTTCGCCAGTCCAAGGAGGTTGTGCGTTGGTCCATCGCCAAAAGACTTGTAATCTGATTTGGCTTCTTCTTTAGTCTGTCTCACATAGCTGATATTGTCAAAATGTTGTACATGGTCTGGTTTTGGGTGGGTGGTCTTCTGTCTTTTGCTGTAAAGGTGGGTAGAATCCACAATGTCTGTAGAGCCACCACACATGAAAATGCTGAAGAACCACCACAAACCTTTGCTCACACCTTTTCTCTTCATGATAAAATGTTTTAAATTAGGTTCTTGTCTTCAGAATCCAGGAATTTGAAATGTGTTGCCTGGGAAACTGACCACAACAATGTTTAATGACATGTTTGGAATACCAGTAATATCATTCATTGTTATGATGCAATGAAATCATACTGTTCTAAATTAGAATGTTCAATGCAATGGCCTTCTGTGGGCTCTGCAATGGACAGGATTGACATCTCAAAAGTGTTCAATATTCTAACCAATTCAATATTTATTGACCTTCTGACTCCACTGACTGGATCTTAATTATATCACTCTTTTGTTGCTGAGTGTATTTGTAGTGTATTTGAGTTTTAACCATTTCACGCGTGAGTTCCAAATATCTCTAACCCTAAATATCTCTAAATATCTCTAAGACCCTGCGTGAGTCTTTTCATGGTCGTGTTGTCAGAATGCTCTCAACAGGACAGTTACCCGCGCTGCCCTCAAACCAATGCACCTGCCTGTTAATTATCAATAGGCTGTTTCAACTTGTCAATTTCAAATTATTTTTGAACAAGTTTTATTTTCTAACAACAGTTTGAATTGAGGTGTGTTCCGCCTCCTCGTTAATTTGTATAAGAAGTAGCCCATTTCACTCGTGCGGACAATTTATGTTTGAGGCTTTACTGAGCGGACAAACTTCTCTCTTCAACTTCAACGTGAGCCCAAGTACTTCCTGAGTGTTTCCCCAGCTCAAGGATGATGACATTGCGCATCTCTAGTCAGAACAGGCCTTGCACAATTTGTCTTACAAATTGGACATGTATGCGTTCCTATCAAAGTAAGTGGCTTATTTTCTGGATATCGTGTTGTCGTTTCTGCTGTAGCACACCACGTGTACAGATGAAGTCGGAAGTTTACATACACCTTAGCCAAATACATTTAAACTCAGTTTTTCACAATTCCTGACATTTAATCCTAGTAAAAATTCCCTGTCTTAGGTCAGTTAGGATCACCACTTTATTTTAAGAATGTGAAATGTCAGAAAAATAGTAGAGAGAATGATTTATTTCAGCTTTGATTTCTTTCATCATATTCCCAGTGGGTCAGAAGTTTATATACCCTCAATTAATATTTGGTAGCATTGCCTTTAACCTCTAATTCCTCCCAAACCCGGATCCGGGAGCACCCCCATCAGTAAAAAAGCTGACTAGCATAGCCTAGCATAGCGTCACAAGTAAATACTAGCATCTAAATATCATTAAATCACAAGTCCAAGACACCAGATGAAAGATACACATCTTGTGAATCCAGCCATCATTTCTGATTTTTTAAATGTTTTACAGGGAAGACACAATATGTAAATCTATTAGCTAACCACGTTAGCAAAAGACACCACTTTTTTTACTCCACCATTTTTTTACTGCATCAGTAGCTATCACAAATTCGACCAAATAAAGATATAAATAGCCACTAACCAAGAAACAACTTCATCAGATGACAGTCTGATAACATATTTATTGTATAGCATATGTTTTGTTAGAAAAATTTGCATATTTCAGGTATAAATCATAGTTTACCATTGCAGCCACCATCACAACTCTCACCAAAGCAACTAGAATAACTACAGAGACCATCGTGTATTACCTAAATACTCGTCATAAAACATTTATGAAAAATACACAGCGTACAGCAAATGAAAGACACAGATCTTGTGAATCCAGCCAATATTTCAGATTTTCTAAGTGTTTTACAGCGAAAACACAATATAGCGTTATATTAGCTTACCACAATAGCAAACACACAACAGCATTGATTCAAGCCAAAAATAGCGATAACGTATAAACCAACAAAATATATTAATTTTTTCACTGACCTGCTCAGAATTCTTCAGATGACAGTCCTATAACATCATATTACACAATGCATATAGAGTTTGTTCGAAAATGTGCATATTTAGCGGCACAAATCGTGGTTATACAATGAGAAAAGTAGCCAAGCTGCCAAGAAAATGTCGGGAGAAATCTTGGGAGAGGCACCTATTCTAATCGATAAATAATCATAAACTTGACAAAAAAATACAGGTTGGACAGCAAATGAAAGATAAATTAGTTCTTAATGCAATCGCTGTGTTACATTTTAAAAATTAACGTTACTACAACATACAGCGTGCGTTAAAGCGAGGCTGCACTGAAATTAATGGCGGCTTATGCATTTTACATTTTTCAACAGAACAACGAATTAACAGCATAAATAGTTCTTACTTTTTGATGAACTCCCATCAGAATCTTGGGAAAGGTGTCCTTTGTCCAAAAGAATCGTTGCTCGGTTGTAGAATGTCGTCTTCAACGTTGCAATTAGCAGTAAACATTAGCATGTGAGCCAGAGATACCCAACTCCCTAGAACGCCACAAAAATAAATACCCGAAAATCGCAATATACTGACATAAACTGATATAATTCGGTTTAAAATAACAACATTATGATGTCTATAACGCCTATATCGAATAAAAACACAGCCGGATATTTCTAAGAGCTATAACCGAAGGTTCTAGTACGATATGCCAAGGTCCTCCGTGCGTCAGAGCGAAGAGGGAAAAGACCAGACACTTCCTTGCCAAGCTATTTATAACCTTTCAGATCTGCGTAGAGACTCCATTTCAAGTCTCACTATTCGCTAACATCCAGGGGAAGCGTATGCAGTGCATCTCAACCAATAGAAGACAGGCAGATTTATAAACAGATCTCAGAGCAGCTTGCAGAATTCTGCATTCTCACATCCACATAGGAAAATTGCTCTAAGTCCAGTTCTGTTTCACTCACAGATATAATTCAAACGGTTTTAGAAACTAGAGAGTGTTTTCTATCCAATAGTAATAATAATATGCATATTGTACGAGCAAGAATTGAGTACGAGGCAGTTTAATTTGGGAACGTAATTATTACAAAGTGCTAACAGCACCCCCTATTGACAAGAAGTTAAATTGTTTAACTTGGATCAAATGTTTCAGGTAGCCTTCCACAACCTCCCAACAATAAGTTGGGTGAATTTTGGCCCATTCCTCCTGACAGAGCTGGTGTAACTGAGTCAGGTTTGTAGGCCTCCTTGCTAGCACATGCTTTTTCAGTTCTGCCCACAAATTTTCAATAGGATTGAGGTCAGGGCTCTGTGATGGCCATTCCAATACCTTGACTTTGTTGTCCTTAAGCCATTTTGCTACAACTTTGGAAGTATGCTTGGGGTCATTGTCCATTTGGAAGACCCATTTGCGACCAAGCTTTAACTTCCTGACTGATGTCTTGAGATGTTGCTTCAATATATCCACATAATTTTCCTGCCTCATGATGCCATCTATTTTGTGAAGTGCACCAGTCCCTCCTGCAGCAAAGCACCCCCACAACATGATGCTGCCACCCCCGTGCTTCATGGTTGGGATGGTGTTCTTCAGCTTGCAAGCATCCGCCTTTTTCCTCCAAACATAACGATGGTCATTGTGGCCAAACAGTTCTATTTTTGTTTCATCAGACGATCTTTGTCCCCATGTGCAGTTGCAAACCGTAGTCTGACTTTTTCTATGGCGGTTTTGGAGAAGTGGCTTCTTCCTTGCTGAGGGGCCTTTCAGGTTATGTGGATATAGATACTTTTGTACCTGCTTCCTTCAGCATCTTCACAAGGTCCTTTGCTGTTGTTCTGGGATTGATTTGCACTTTTCGCACCAAAGTACGTTCATCTCTATGAGACAGAACACGTCTCCATCCTGAGCGGTATGACAGCTGCGTGGTCCCATGGTGTTTATACTTGCGTACTATTGTTTGTACAGATGAACGTGGTACCTTTAGGCGTTTGGAAATTGCTCCCAAGGATGAACCAGACTTGTGGAGGTCTACAATTTTTTTCTGAGGTCTTGGATGATTTCTTTTGATTTTCCCATGATGTCAAGCAAAGAGGCACTGAATTTGAAGGTAGGCCTTGAAATACATCCACAGGTACACCTCTAATTGACTCATATTATGTCAATTAGCCTATCAGAAGCTTCTAAAGCCATGACATAATTTTCTGGAATTTTCCAAGCTGTTTAAAGGCACAGTCAACTTAGCTTATGTAAACTTCTGACCCACTGGAATTGTGATGCAGTGAATTATAAGTGAAATAATCTGTCTGTAAACAATTGTTGGAAAAATTACTTGTGTCATGCACAAAGTAGATGTCCTAACCGACTTGCCAAAATTATAGTTTGTTAACAAGAAATTTGTGGAGTGGTTGAAAAACGAGTTTTAATGACTCCAACCTAAGTGTATACAAACTTCCGGCTTCAACTTTATGTATGGATCATAATGTATTTACTGTTTTATTAACATGTTTTCAAGTACTGGTGACAAATCATGCATTCCGAATCTTGCATAGATTGTAATGGACACATATGATGTGTGTAAAATACTTGAATGCTGTACTGATTATGATGAGCTAATGCTAAGCTATTTGCTGGCTACAATTGAAGTCGTAAACAAACATGGCTGCCATCATAAACAAGTTAGCTGCTGTTAGCTTAGCTGACATATATTTATTTTCTAAACAGCATTACATTAGTCTCTTGTGCTCATCAGAGATGTGAGACATTGTAAACTAGTCTAGCTGTTAGGTCGCTAACTTATGTTTTGTTTTTTGTCAGCGCAACCTGTTATTTAGACTTGTTTATGGAATCTGGCTGTGGGTGTGAGTTTGGCTGTGGATGTGTTCCGTGTGATGCTTGGATGATGTTCGTATTTATCTTTTACAATAAAAGGTCAAATTGAGGAACAAAGTTTAAGAATATTATTTTCCTTCAGTACAAAAAAAACATTTTAGATGCTGTTCAGACAACAATGGTGTTTCGACGCATTTGTTGCGTCATACATTCTGTTGCTACTGTTCCAATCAGGTATTTGAGATCGTACGCTGCAGGGACCACTCAACAATGATCACAAATATGGGATTGTAGCATCAAAGGGTTAAATAGGCTTCTAAAGTTTGTAATTTCCATGCAGAAATTTCAGACTTGATTTGCCCTAACAAAAATGTTATCAACCCCTACAAAAATGTATATTAATTATCATCCACATAATAATTCACATTTCCTGTTGCTGCAGGATTATTGTCCTTCTGTAGCAAACTGGCTCAAATTAAGATCCTACATCTGTACCTGTACTCCACTGTGTGCAGAAAGGAACACAATAAACCAAACATACCTACAGTAGACATGTCCCAGGTCACAACAACTCATTCAGTTTCACTTCTATTTATTTCAAGCCCAAAACAAGTGACCCACCCAGTCATCATTGACAAAGGAAACCCAGGTCTTTAAACATGGGCCACTATCTTCTCCCCTGGTCTTCTCTGTCTGACCCTGGCCAGGATTGGAGAGGCCAATGTCACTGGCCTTTCCATGTCGCTCTCCCGCTAAGTCGGCCATTAGATCAATAATGAGAGTCTGATGACGCGGTGCCCGCCCGTGGCTGCTGGGCAGAGCTGGCACAGAGCTGGCACCTGCTGAATGCCACTCCGTGTGCCAATGGGGACAGCCGACACCTCAAAGGGCCAGATAATACCACCATTGTTGTGGGGGTGCCATGTCCACAGCTACACCCCTTTCATTGCTAGTGCCAGAATCACATGGCAGTGAGTGGAGATAATATAAACATGTGAAGGGGAGGTTCTGAGAAGAGAAGATGAGTGGGAATGACATACATCGACATATTTTGTTATTTTATTTAGACAACAACTGTAACGCTCGTCGTCGGTGGAAGGAAGAGTGGACCAAAGCAAAGCGTGGAAAGTGTTCATTATATTTATTTACAAGAAACACTCAAACAAAAATAACAAATCCAAAAACGAAAGCGAACAGTTCCGTCAGGCGCAGACACTAAACAGAAAATAAGATATGATCCCCAATCAGAGACAACGATAGACAGCTGTCTCTAATTGGGAACCACACTCGGCCAAAAACAAAGAAATAGAAAACATAGACTTTCCCACCCGAGTCACACCCTGACCTAACCAAACATAGAGAATAATAAGGATCTCTAAGGTCAGGGCGTGACAACAACAGAGGACCACCAGAACAACAGAGTACACAGGTACAGTATCTTCAGAAAGTATTCATACCCCTTGACTTATTGCACATTTTGTTGTGTTACAGCCCAAATTTAAAATGCGTTAAATCTAGATTTTGTGTCACTGGCCTATACAAACAATACACAAAATAATTTTTTACAAATTAATTACAAATGAAAACCTGAAATGTCTTGAGTCAATTACGATATAACCCCTTTGTTAGGTCATGCCTAAATGAGTTCAGGAGTAAACATTTGCTTAACAAGTCACATAAGTTGCATGGACTCACTCTGTGTGATTTTGGAATGACTACCTCATCTCCATACCCCACACATGCAATTATCTGTAAAGTCCCTCAGATGAGCAGTGGATTTCTAACACAGATTAAACCACAAAGACCAGGGAGGTTTTCCAATGCCTCGCAAAGAAGGGCACTTATTGGTAGATGGGTAAAAGAAATCAGATAGTGCATATCCCTTTGAGCATGGTGAAGTTATTCATTACACGTTGGATGGTGTATCTGTCACGTCTGCTCCCGTTCTTCCTCCCCCCCCTGGCGCTTGAGGGCGCCAGGCTGCCCTGCATCACGCACTCCTTCCATCCATTACGCACACCTGCCTTCCCTCGTCACGCACATCAGCAATATTGGACTCACCTAGACTCACTCATCTTTTATTTCCTCCCCTATATTTGTCAGTTCCCTTGCTCTGTTCCCCGCGGCTGCATTAATTGTCTTTTGTTTGTGTTACCTGTTTGCTGACGCTGTTCCTGTCTTGTTCCATGTCCGTTATTTATTAAATGTTTTACTCCCGTACCTGCTTCGTCTCTCCAGCGTCAACTCAAGTGACAGTATCAATACACCCTGTCACTACAAAGATACAGGCATCCATCCTAACTCAGTTGCCGGAGAGGCCGCTCAGGGATTTCATCATGAGGCCAATGGTGACTTTAAAACAGTTAGAGTTTACTGGCTGTGATAGGAGATAACTAAGGATGGATCAACAACATTGTAGTTACTCCACAAAACTAACATAAATGACAGTGAAAAGGAGGAAGCCTGTAGAGAATAAAAATATTCCAAAACATGCATCCTGTAAAGGCACTAAAGGAAAACTGCAAAAAAATTGGCAAAGAAATTAACTTTATGTCCTGAATCCCATTTGCCTTATAATTGAGGCAAATGGGAGACAGATTCACCTTTCAGCAGGACAATAACCTAAAACACAAGGCCAAATATACACTGGAGCTGCTTACCAAGACGACATTGAATGTTCCTGAGAGGCCTAGTTACATTTTTGACTTAAATCGGCTTGAAGATCTATGGCAAGACTTGGAAATGGCTGTCTAGCAATGATCAACAACCAACATGACAGAGCTTGACATTTTTTTTAAAGAATAATGTGCACATTTTGTACAATCCAGGTGTACGAAACTCTTAGACTTAACCAGAAAGACTCACAGCTGTAATCGCTGCCAAAGATGATTCCAACATGTATTGACTCAAGTGTGTAAATACTTATGTAAATGTGACATTTCTGTATTTCATTTTCAATTAAAGTGCTAAAAATTCTAAAAACATGTTTTCACTTTGTCATTTTGGGGTATTGTGTGTAGATGGGTGAGAAAAAAATATATATTTAATCCAATTTGAATTTAGGCTGTGACAAAACAAAATGTGGAGTAAGTCAAGGGGTATGAATACTTTCTGATGGTACTGTACCTGTGTACTCTGCTGTTCTGGTGGTCCTCTGTTGTTGTCTAAATAAAATAACCAAATATGTCGATGTACGTCATTCCCACCCTTCTTCTCTTCTCAGAACCTCCCCTTCACATGTTTATATTATCTCCACTCACTGCCAGTGTGATTCTGGCACTGGCACTGAAAGCGGTGAAGCTGTGGACATGGCACCCCCACAACAATGGTGGTATTATCTGGCTTTGAGGTGTCGGCTGTTCCCATTGTGTAGTTATACCTAGGCTAAATATAAGCCTTCCACAACCATAAGACCCACAAATAACTGAATTATTTTATCAAAATAGTTTAAAACTGATGTTTTTTTGCAATTATCTCTGATCGGGCTTTCAAGTCTATGAAAATGCCATTTTATGTTACAAATCTAACTAGAACCATGCATAATGCACATTCACTAATAATGATTAACTTCTTGCAGCAGGCATTAGGCTATAGAAAATGAACACAGGTCTCATCATCAATCTCTCTGGTCCACGTGCTAGTGATTAGCCAGCTAATCTTTATATTTCAAGTTTAGCGAACTTGGATCTATCTGTCAGCTAACAAGGTTGAACAGTTGAATTGTTGTGAACACACCCTTCTGCCCGTCTCCAACTGTTTGAAAAGCATGTTAGCCTGTCCACTTTGTTCAGATGTTGAAATCAAGTGGCCTACCTTATTTCTCAGGAGAACGAGTTGCCAATCCCTTATATAATTGTGTTTTATGCTTATGCAGATTTATAAAACACAGACTCGACAGCTAGTATAACAGGCTAAAATGCTGCTAGCAGAATGTGGTACCCCAATGCCATGCGCGACAAACTGAGCATTCATTTTCCAGACGCAATGTTCATTGATACTCTCGTTTTAGTATTGTCTGCTCTGTGTGCAATTTGAGTAGTTGAGACATAAAATGGGTATGTGTAATGAGTGCGCTGAGAGTCGGGAAGCAAGTTCAGGGAGTGAGTGTTTAAATAAATGCAACTAAATACAAAACAAGAAGCACGAACAATGACACTGGAACAGAAACAATAACGCCTGGGGAAGGAACCAAAGGGAGTGACATATATAGGGAAGGTAATCAGGGAAGTGATGGAGTCCAGGTGAGTCTGATGACGCGCAGGTACGCGTAACGATGGTGACAGGTGTGCGCCATAACAAGCAGCCTGGTGACCTAGAAGCCGGAGAGGGAGCACACGTGACAGTATCGCTAGAAAAGTTCACTTCTCCTCTATTACAGTAAAATAATGTCTCAATGTGTTTTTGGAGTCAATATGACCGATTCTGTTGGACCAAACCTCAAATGCAAATAGCGAGTTGAAACCGCTTGTCAGAGAGGAAGATGTGATCTCTCAACTTTGTTGTCGTGAGAGGCAGGGGGAGGGGTTTGGTGTGTGCATACACCATAGAGGAAGAGGCGAAGCAAGATGTTTCACTCTCGCTAAAATCTGTCCAAAAATAAGGTCAATGCTTATTTTGGACCTAAGGTTGCCTTTGGGCCAGAAACTCCCATTTTTAGGGCGGAGACGTGCATCTCGTAATTATATACAGATCTCTGGTGTAAATGGGAAGGTGCACCGGTGCGAAGGAGCGAAGGAGACGAGACCAAAAATACATGAGAACAAGCGGACATAAACACTCATAAAACAAACAAAAATAACAAAACATTGATTCTAGCATAAAGGCATTTTGAATATCCTGCAAAAACATACATTCAAATGAATTCGATATACTGTACCTACCACCAAGGCAATGAGCCATGGCTCAGCTGGCTCTGTAAGTAGATCACATCAGCCTACAAACTGTATGTTGCAGCGATTATACTACCCATAGTCAGCCGGAACTGGGAACAATCACACACCTTTGCACCCTACAAAGACTCCCTTAGAGTAGGCTTTCAACATCATTTCGAAAGACAGAGAACACACACATCTCTGACAAGATGTATTCTTAAGGTCCCAACAGGTTAGCAGATAAAATAGAGCAGAGGCCAAGTCTCAAGAAACACCCTGCAATTCAGTCACATTTCTATATTCCCTGGCCATGAATAAAGCCAGTTAACTGCAGAGGACAGAGGCCCATTCACTGGCCTGTAACTGGATAATGGAGGAGCTTTGCAGCTATAGCACAGAGACCCACCCTCTCCCAAGACAAGGAGGACGACTTTTAAAGTGACTTCACTCCTCTGCAGTAACAAGGACACTGTTGTTGCACCCCTTTCGTTCCACTCGTGACAAACGTAACAGCCTCCGGTCTGACTGGGCGGTGAATCGTTTTTAACCGCACGACAGGGAGTCGGGGGGGCGCGATTTGGTGTCAGACTAGCATCACACAGAGAAAACACGACACAGCTTCTGTGCTTGGTGGTAGTACAGAGAGAGACATTATACGTGGTCCGGGTAGGACATGTCATGGAAATAAAGAATGCTAACTGCACATCAACAAGTACTGTAGCTAATTCTGTGAAGCCTTGATTAGCTTTGAGAAACCTAATTATGTAATCAGTACTGTATTGTGCTTTTCACCAAGGAGAAGCTGGGAGATTAAAGGAGTAAAGACAGGAGTTCAAAACCCAGCTAACGTTAGAGCTGGCACAATTATTGTGTAATCGTGTAACCAACAATTATGGACAATAACAGTGAACTAACAAAAAGAATCGTCATAATCGTCTTAACGCATTCATTTTAGGAGAAGGGCGATTCAACTTTATATTCAAGTAGATATAGTTTACCCAATAGCATTTTCTTTAACATGACGTGGGCAAAGTTGGTAGTCATTTTACGAGCAGAACAGCACGGTCAGGAGGAGAAACTTCACTTCCACGTGGTCCATTCGTTTTTGAGACAGGGCTGTCACCAAAGCGGTGTTGTATTTATTAGGTATGTCGTAGCTAATTTCCAAAGATGCATTATTACATGTAATGCATTTTGTACTATTTTTGTCATTGTTATGATGGTTAATTACAAAATACCCAGTGCATACTGTGTAAGCCTAACAAGGCTCTTAGGACTTTTACTGTAATCCTGTTCACAGAGGTCATAGGTGCCAATAAAGAGGGTTGCTATTGGCTGTAGGTGGCCATTTCATAGGCACCCGTCTCTATAAAGAGATTATCAAGGGAGGGACAAAGTCTGATCCAAACACGGCACCTCATAAAAAGGGTTCGACTGCAGGCTAATAAGCTTATGGCTGGCTTTGAGAGAGACAGAGAGAGACAGAGACAGAAAGAGAAAGAGAGATACTGACTTTCCAGATAATTTAATACAGTCAAAGTGTATTCTTCTTTATTAGCGTCTCTTTATTAACGTCATTAACAATGGGGGTTAGGGGAGGTGTCATCATGTCAGTTTGAAATGGAGTCCAACGGTGACATAACCTCAGCAGTCTGACTTTTGAGGTAGCAGATGGAGGGTGGCAGTTTACATTTCAAACCCTTTGAATTATTCATTGAGGTAGAACACAGACTACCCTGAAAGGCAAATAAATAATTGTTTTTAGAAAAAAAGTATACTATGTTCTGCCTAGTGGCGCAGCGGTTTAGGGCACTGCATCTCAGTGCTAGAGGCGTCCCTACAGACCATGGTTTGATTCCAGGGTGTATCACAACCGGCCGTGATTAGGAGTCCCATAGGGCGGCGCACAATTGGCCCAGCGTCGTCCGGGTTCGGGTTTGGCCGGGGAAGGCCGTCATAAATAAGAATTTGTTCTTAAATGAGTTGCCTAGTTAAACAAAGGTTAAATAAATAAATAAAATATTATTATGAATCTTCCTCAGAGAGTGAAGATGGTCTTCTGAAATGATAGGTTACATCTGTCAACTACGGGTGTCATCCTCATACAAGGCACCGATTTAGCTATAGGTAAGGATAACGTCCATTTGCTTATGAGCAGCAATGTCACAGAGAACACATCTCATTATACTATCATACAAATTCAGGACAGAAAGATACCACTTTTATTTGTTTTTCCACATTCTCCAATCATCAGTCAGAAGAACGGTGAAAACTTGGGAGGTAACCATGGGCAAAACAAAGTTCCCAAGCAAATGTGTTTTCCCTATAGCGTTGAAGCGAAATCGGCCAGGTAGACAACCTCTCCATTTTCCAAGTTTAGGGAGAACAAGAAAATTTGGTTGCATCCTATTCACTATATAGGTTACTACTTTTGACCTGAACCCTATGTGCCCCGGTCAAAAGTAGTGCACTACATAGGGAATAGGGTGCCATTTCGGACGTAACCCGAGAGAGATAAGAGGCGGTGGCTTGTAGGTGCCCATGACTGGACCTTTCCAACACATCAAGTCGACCTTGATACCAATGAAGGAGTGGGGTAAGCAGAGGAAGGAATGTGGAGAGGAGAGGAGTGGAGTGGACCAATTAAAATAGCCTTTGTGTCTTTCTGTCCAGTCGGGAAAAAGGGAAAAAAAGGGATCTTTCCAGGAATGACTTTCATTAAATTGACTTTACCACAGAAGCAGATCTCCAAGTTAGACAGATGTACAGCATTCGCTGACACAGAGCTATGACAGACATCTGCTTTATCAAGTTGAACAGAAAAAAGGTTCAGGCTAGGTGGCGAGTTGTTTAATGAATGTTTTGTCTGCTCATTCACTCTGTTCAAAAGAGATGTGTCACACAAGTTATAACCTAAACAGGAACCAAAGTCATGAGAATGGTGAGCATGTAAGGGCCCTTGACAGGGAATGTAGGCTAAAATACGGTTATAAGCGATGCATGCACAACACTACACAAACATAGGCCTAAATGTGGGTCATCATGGCACACCCAATGTTGCTGTTGTTAACATGATATAGCCTATGAATTACTTAGTAACTTGTAGTAGGCTATGTGTAATACACCATAGGCTACATGCTTTCAGTATGTGCCCCAGGGTTGATGTTAACTAATTGTGTTTGCTACCCTTTTGCGACTGCCGAGCCACAGAATCCTAACGTGATCCTCACAAATGGCAGTCTCTGAAAAGCTCCGCTCATGTTCAGCCTCAGCAACCTTCGGTGACCCCACGTTTGTTTTTATTCCCTAATCAAGGCATGAAACAGACACCCATCCTTAGGGCTTTTCGCCCCAAAACAAATAGACTTGCATAACTGATCCCCGCACAACCTGTTGACATACCAGGGGTGAGTCGGTAAGAGCATCTTATCTGGGAGGTTGGAGTCGAGTAGGGAGACCGGCCTGATTAAATAAAGGAAACTGATCCAGCCCATTTCAGGAATGGAAACTCTGGTGAGAGTGATATGATGGTGTTATTTTTAAACTCTCGCAAGCATCCACAGATGATGTAGTCCACTACTGAGGAGTATAGTCAGACGACAGTATGATGATACTACGCCAGTTTTCTAAGACAGCACAATCATGAATCAACAGTGCTTATAATAGACTAGAGGAGCAAAGGGAATTTCAAAGTATAGACAGTAGGCTACTAACAGCCCTCCATACTCAGATGACAGTTTGATACGAGGCCAGTTTCTCTTAAAATAGGCCTAACCCTACATAGAGAAGGGTCAAAGGGTATTTCAAAGTAAAGACAGCATATGCTACACACAAACACAGCTCTACTATGATAGGGACAGCAATGAATATGACTGGACAGTTGAGCAAATGAGCCGAATTTGGGGGAACAAAAGAGGGACTCACGAGGCCAGATGCTACAGCGAGATGATGCATGCAAATCAGTTTATGTTGTGGGAACAATAGCCCCCAGCTGGGCTTTCTCCGTGCGGGCCAAACCGGCTTGTCAACCACACAAGGGAAAGAGAGACCCTTTATTGTGCACAACCAGTAACGTCATATATATACACTTCAAAAGTGCCATAGGCACATTTCAAGTCCACATACTTAACTCTCTCTTAATAGTTAAATAGGTAGGTAGGCTACTTGGTTTCAATGTGTGAATGATGACAATGGGCAATAAAACCAACCTCAGTTTAGGTATTTCTTACCGCTGGAAAATGTTGTCATTGTTTGGTTTCTGTGCCATGAATAGACTAACTTGAAAGTGAAAAGTCATACATTGTAGGCTAGGCCTACTATTGGTAATAGTCGACAGCAAAAAAAGTGTAAATGTGTGCAACAATTAGGCTACAATTTTATATTTTACTGATAATGACAATAACTTTCCCCTTGGTAGCCAAGCAAATTGCAGTAAAATAACACTTTAGCTACATAAAATAAAGCACATTGTATATGTGTTTCAAACTCGCCTTACCTAATGACAATCCGTCAGCATCATCTGGACTTTCCCGATATTCGCTCGAAATCCAATTAGAATGCTCCAGCTGAGAAAAACGCACACCGAAGATTGAAAGGAAAGCAATTCTGTCCGTGCTGACCTAAACACCGAATTGTCGAGTTATTTTTACATTCACCTGCTAAGATATGTTTATGACGTTGTTATATGCTGTCCAACTATTTTCGCTCTATTGTACTGGTAAACGGACTCAGTGTAGGACAATACTAGAGTGAGTAATCTTTACAATCGGGTCTCTGCTCCAGTCTGCTCGTGCTCACATGAAGTTACGTCATGAGACGCGTCGAAACGTACCATGGGCCTTGTAGTTGTAGCCTAGTCTACTGGAAATAACACACACACACACACACACACAGTCTGTACAACTAACCTTGTGGAGACACAATTCAGTCCCATTCAAAATCCTATTTTCCCTAACCCCTAACGCTAACCCGTACCTTTACCCCTTTTTTTTATATTTTTTTATTTTACCGTTATTTTACCAGGTAAGTTGACTGAGAACACATTCTCATTTACAGCAACGACCTGGGGAATAGTTACAGTGGAGAGGATGGGGATGAATGAGCCAATTGTAAGCTGGGGATGATTAGGTGACCGTGATAGAGGGACAGCTTGGGAATTTAGCCAGGACACCGGGGTTAACACCCCTACTCTTACGATAAGTGCCATGGGATCTTTAATGACCTCAGAGAGTCAGGACACCCGTTTAACGTCCCATCCGAAAGACAGCACCCTACACAGGGCAGTGTCCCCAAACACTGCCCTGGGGCATTGGGATATGTTTTTAGACCAGAGGAAAGAGTGCCTCCTACTGACCCTCCAACACCACCCTAACCTTAACCCGAAAACCTAACTCTATCCCTGACACTAACCATAGCTCCTAACCCTAAATTCTCCTAACCCTAAATTCTCGTAATTCTAACGATAATACTAATTCTAACCTTAACTCTAAACCTCCTAGAGATAATATTTAACCTTGTGGGGACCAACAAAATGTCCCCAGTTGGTCAAATGTTTGTCTGTCAATGTGTGTGTGTGTGAGAGAGAGGGTGAGAAACACTAAAATAATCACACTTCTACCAGACAGGACTCCTCCATACAGTGACTTTTGAATAACCTCTTAGTTCACAATTTATTGGTTTGCCTCTGCATTTGATTGGGGGAAAAATGGTCTTCTTCACTCTTGCTTGCTTGTCTTTGCACAGACATAATTCATGTATTCCTGCTTCAATATTTTGTCCCACACTTTCAAAGAGCTCTTCACACCATACTGCCGAAACCCCGAGGGCCATTTTTTTCCTCCAGCAATGAAACACACATCAACATAGCAACAGCGCTGCATTTGGTTCTTGAGAGTTCAGTAGGAGCATAGGGTGCAGCGAATGCTGTGCTAATACTAGCAAATATTAAGTTTCCAAACCACTAAACGTTTGTACGGCTGACCTGTAAGCCGTTGTCATGCAGTCATGGAGACTGTAACCATGAACACTAATATGTTTACGTAGTGTTTTAAATACCACAAACTTGGAAGACGCAGAAGATCTTCTTCTCTGGATTCTTATGTGTGTGTATGGGGGGGAGGGTGCATTTGTGTGTGTGTGTGTGTGTGTATGGGGGGAGGGGGGGGGGGCATTTGGCAAGTCAGGACATTTGGCCGATACTCACAAGGAAAAAGGCTATTTTAGGCTTAGGGGTTAAGTTTAGGGTTAGAATTAGAATTAGGGTAAAAATTTGGTTTAGTGTTAGGGGTTAGGTTTAGGGTAAGGAGTTAGGGCTAGGGTAAAGAGTAAAGAAAAGTAGAATTTTGAATGGAAATCAATTGTTGGTCGGTCCCCAAAAAGTCTTCACAAGTATAGTTATACCATGCTGTGCGTGTGTGATTGTGTGTGTGTGTGTGTGTGTGTGCGTGTGCGTGTGCGTGTGCGTGTGCGTGTGTGTGCGTGTGCGTGCATTTGAGAGAGAGAGAAAGGAAGAGAGAGAAACCAGGATAAATACATTATCCTTGTGCTTGAGCACATAGGTAATAGCAGTACATGTATATAATAACAGCATATGTAAAATGAGGTGAAATAAGTGAATTCACCACTGCAGTCCATTCTAAAATAAAACAGTTGAGTGAATAGGGGTGGGAGATGACAATACAGAAGCACGAGCGTCGGTTTCTGCATTGTCATTGCCAATGAATCAATGCCTGCCCTCTCAATAACCTCTTCATCAGGGTGTGTGTTGGTTGGAGCTTTAATATGTAGGCGATGATAGCTGAATCCTGGTTGGCTGTGGTGTGTGAATAAGTCTCTGTGTCGTACTTGAACTGAATGACACTTAGGTTTCATCATCTGTTCCCGGATGTCCAATACCTTTTGTTTTTCCTCTAACACTCACTTCATTGTTGGGTAGGGAGGTTACAATAATGTTCCCAATACTACATTTTACCAGACAAGAACAAGGCAGTCTGTAGGCATTTGCCTTAAGAAATGTGTCAAACAGTGCTGTAAGTGGAATAAACTGTATTCCTATTACCTAGCAATAACAGTAAAAAACATCCCAACCTATAACAGTAATATCACCACTACATGTACAATGATAGTGTTTACAGAATTTCTCAGAAAATTCATTCCATTTTATTTGACAAAGCACCAAAGGGCTATATAGGCCATAAAGGCCATATAAGGTAAAATGTTGGTAATATCTCAATAATATCACTTTTCATCCAGATGTTTTCTCACAAGCTCTCTTATTCTCTTTTATCTTATTCTCTTCTACATCCCTCCTCTTTCTCCTTATCTTTCCATCTCTCTCTCTACCAGCCAGGTGCTAGTGTAATCGGATACATTCTCCGAGCGTGGTAAAGATGACATGGCTGGTTCAAGGTCACTGTGGGACCAGAGGCCATGCACAATGTGATGTGAGGAGAAAAAGGGTGGGTTCGGATACTGTAGCAGTTGTAGTGGTGGTGTGTCAAATAAGATTCTTACAAGAGCAAATAGTGGAGAGTGCAGATTAGAGATTTGGCTGTTTGTCTATCTGTCTTGTGTCCATATATCTGTGCAATGCCTGATTGGTGTGCTTTTTCATTAGAGACCAACCCTCAACCCAAAAAGTTTTGTCACATGGCGTGGTCGCATTTCCTGGACTGAACAGGATCTATTGAAATGCAAAAAAATACACATACAGTAAGTATATGATTCATGGGCTCCATGGTTGAACCCAGATGGCAGACCCACACTGAGTAAGTTGTGCCATCTAGTGTTCATTTTGTAAATACATGGACATACGTTGGGTATATACACTGAGGGTACAAAATATTAGGAACACCTGCTCTTTCCATGACATAAACTGACATGGTGAATCCAGGTGAAAGCTATGATCCCTTATTGATGTCATTTTTTAAATCCACTTCAATCAGTGTAGATGAAGGTGAGGAGGCAGGTTAAAGAAGGGTTTTTAAGCCTTGAGACAATTGAGACATGGATTGTGTATGTGTGCCATTCAGAGGGTGAACGGGAAAAACTAAAGATTTAAGTGCCTTTGAACAGGGTATGGTAGTAGGTGCCAGGTGCACCGGTTTGAGTGTGTCAGGTTTTTCAAGCTCATCAGTTTCCCGTGTGTATCAAGAATGGTCCACCACCCAAAGGACATCTAGACAACTTGACACAACTGTGGGAAGCATTGGGGTCCATATGGGCCAGCATCCTTGTTGAACGAGGTTGGAACTCAATATTAGGAAGGTGTTCCGAATGTTTTGTACAATCAATGTATAGAGTACATGATGACATTTGAAACAGATTGTGCATATAAATTACTCAGATAAAGATGCATCATACCAAGAAACAAAAGACAGTCCTTGTATTTCTATATTAGAATATTTTTGCTATGGTACTGTACTTTGAGGTTCTGTCATTGAGGAAACTTTTAAAAAGTCCATTGAACATTTTAATTTAGGCAGTGGTGGAAAAAGTACCCAATTGTCATACTTTTTACTAAACGTAAAGATACCTTAAAACTTCTTATGGCTGCAATCCCGTTAACAGGATGATATGACAACAGCCAGTGAAAGTGCAGGGCGCCAAATTCAAACAACAAAAATCTCATTAATAAAATTCCTCAAACATACATGTATCTTATACCATTTTAAAGGTAATCTTCTTGTTAATCCCACCAAAGTGTCTGATTTCAAATAGGCTTTACAGCGAAAGCACCACAAACGATTATGTTAGGTCACCGCAAAATCACAGAAAAACACAGCCATTTTTCAAGCCAAAGACAGGAGTCACAAAAAGCAGAAATAGATATAAAATTAATCACTAACCTTTGATGATCTTCATCAGATGACACTCATAGGACTTCATGTTACACAATACATATATGTTTTGTTCGATAAAGTTCATATTTATATCCAAAAACCTCAGTTTACATTGGCGCCATGTTCAGAAATGCCTCCAAAATATCCGGAAAAATTGCAGAGAGCCACGTCAAATAACATAAATACTCATCATAAACTTTGATGAAAGATACATGTTTTACATAGAATTAAAGATACACTTGTTCTTAATGCAACCGCTGTGTCAGATTTCAAAAAGCTTTACGGCAAAAGCACAATATTCAATAATCTGAGAACAGCGTTCAGCCACAAAAGGAAGCCATACAGTTACCCACCAAATTGTGCAGTCAACAAAACTCATAAAAAGCATTATAAATCTTCACTTACCTTTGCTGATCTTCGTCGGAATGCACTCCCAGGACTCCCACTTCCACAAGAAATTTTAGTTTTGTTCGGTAATGTCCATAATTTATGTCCAAATAGCTATTTTTGTTAGCGTGTTTGGTAAACAAATCCAAAGTCAGGAAGCGCATTCACTAAAAGCAGACGAAATGTCAAAAAGTTCCGTAACAATCAGTAGAAACATGTCAAACGATGTATTGAATCAATCTGTAGAATGTTTTTAACATAAATCTTCAATAATGTTCCAACCGGAGAATTACATTGACTTCAGATGTGCGATGGAACAGAGTTCCCTCTCATGTGAACGCGCATGGTCAGAGCATGGTCAGGTCATGGTAGACCTGACTAATTCCTGTCTCCTTCGGCCCCACTTCACAGTAGAGGCATCAGACAAGGTTCTACAGACTGTTGACATCTAGTGGAAGCCGTAGGAAGTGCAAACTCATCCATATCCCACTGTGTATTCAATAGGGGCTGGGTTGAAAATCCACCAACCTCAGATTTCCCACTTCCTGTTTGGATTTTTTTCTCAGGTTTTTGCCTGCCATATGAGTTCTGTTATACTCACAGACATCATTCAAACAGTTTTAGAAACTTCCGAGTGTTTTCTATCCAATACTAATAATAATATGCATATATTAGCAACTGGGACTGAGGAGCAGGCAGTTTACTATGGGCACCTCTGGGCACCTTTCATCCAAGCTACTCAATACTGCCCCTGCAGCCATAAGAAGTTAATAGAAAACGACTCAAGTAAAGGTGAAAGTCACCCAGTAAAAATATTACTTGTGTAAAAGCCCAAAATTATTTGGTTTTAAATATACAGTATACTGAACAAAAATATAAACACAACATGTAAAGTGTTGGTCCCATGTTTCATGAGCTGAAATAAATATCCCAGAAAAATCCATACGTACAATAGCTTATTTCTCTCAAATTCTGTGCACAAATTTGTTTACATCCCTGTTAGTGAGCATTTCTGCTTTGCCAAGATAATCCATCCACCTGACAGACAGCATATCAAGAAGCTGATTAAACAGCTTCCTTGCTGAGGAATATTTCTGTCTGTAATAAATCCCTTTTGTGGGGAAAAACTCATTCTGATTGGCTGGGCCTCACCCACCCCAGTGGGTGGGCCTGGCTGCCAAGTGGGTGGGCCTATGCCCTCTCAGGCCCCCCCATGGCTGCGCCCCTGCCAAGTCATGTGAAATCCATAGATTAGGGCCTAATTTATTTATTTAAATTGACAGATTTTCTTATATGAACTGTAACTCAATAAAATCATTGAACTTATTACATGTTGCGTTTATATTTTAGTTCAGTATACTTAAGTATCAAAAGTAAAAGTAAAAAATCATTTCAAATTCTTTATATTAAGCAAACCAGGTGGACCCATTTTTGTTATTTTTATTTACAGATAGCCAGGGGCACACTCCAACACTCAGACATTATTTACAAACAAAGCATGTGTGTTTAGTGAGTCTGCCAGATCAGAGGCAGAGAGATGACCAGGATGTTCTCTTGATAAATGCGTGAATTGGATAATTTTCCTGTCCTGCTAAGCATTCAACATGTTACAAGTACTTTTGGGTGTCAGGGAAAACGTATGGAGTAAAAAATAACATTATTTTCTTTTGGAATGTAGTGAAGTAAAAGTTGTCGAAAATATAAATTGTAAAGTAAAGTATAGGTACCCACAAAAAATAAAAGTAGTACTTTAAAGTATTTTTACTTAAGTACTTTACACCACTGAATTTAGTACAGTATAATTTTACATTATCTCAACAACATATGACATCGCTGGAGTTCCGAAGATGTCATAAAGCAATGTTTCCCAGGAAACATAATTCAAATTCAAATTTTCAGAATACAAGAAACTCATATCAAAATTTGATCATGAAGTGGAAAGGTACGCGCACAGGTTGGTGGTTTTTATTTTTAAAAAGAATGTAGTAGCTCCATAGATATTTTGGATTCTACCCACATTTAAAACAAAATCACCAACGGAAAGCCTGACCATGTCAAAGATTTTGAGAATATCAGCTATTTCAGTCAGACTAAAGAAGCCAAGTCCGACTACAGCTCTTTTGGCGATGGACCAACGCACAACCTCCTTGGACTGGTCAACCTGAGGGTGTGAATGTCTACCTTGTCCACGGATAGTTTCAGAGATGACCTGATCATTGATCCTGTTGACTCTTGGAAGCCTCAACCCTACTACCCCCAGAAAGCATGGATGTCCTTCGATGAGATACAGGTATGACGCTCACCAGGTGTCTCCAAATAACCATGTACAATAGATTACCTGGTTTCTCAATTTTGGTGAAACTCACAATAAACCAAAGGAAGCATTTCTAACTGTTACACAGGCATACTCAGCAGAGACGTCCTGGCCTTACTTCTCGTGGCAGATCATGCCTCCTTCACCCGGAGCAGAGGAGAGCCTCCAGCATGTGAAGCGACATGGAGAAGGCCCGTTCACCCAGAAACTAAGCAAGACGGAAGATAGGTCGTCGTCGTTCATAATAACCACATGCATACAGATTTGAGCAAATTCCAACATCACCGTTGTCGCAGAACTCCACCTGTTTTGAACCCCACAGTTTTAGCAAAAAATAAATAAATATTTATATATTTTTTTCAGGCTTGCCTGTTTTGCATGTTATTTTGGCATTAAAACGTGTCACATATCAGTTTGCAAGCAATGGAAAAAATTATAGACATAATTCAGTTAATAAATCTGCATACACACATGGTCTCTTTTTTGTTTTCTTGAGCTCCAAAATGCAGGTGTTTCAGCCTAGCTCAGTGATTTCTGTGGTGGTGGTGGGGCGTGCCAGCAGAAAATAGGAGTATTGCACCATGATTGGCTCAGTTTTCTGTCACTCATGGGGACAGTACGTCATCGCCGAGTTTGAGTGCTTAGTAAGGGTAAACATCCAAAATTTCAGCCCTTTGGGTCCTGCCATAGAGTTATATTACAAATGCCCTTCCAAGAAGGCTTAAGGTCATTGGCCACAGATAAAATTACGTCAAATCACGTTATATGTATATGTATATGTATATGTACAGTCATCAGCATGAATCAAGTCGACAATCTACTGGCAAATCCTTTTTAATCCTTGTCATATGAAGAGAAATGATGGATCAAACGTATCGGTGCTCATCGGCCATTGGGCATGAAGATTACACAACAAGTTGGAAATCGCAAATTCAACAATGAGTCGGATGGAAGGAATCAGTGGCTAACTGCAAGCATTGCAAAGCAACTACTAACGTTAGCCTGCTATGCAATGGAGTGGCTGTGTTTTTTTTCTTCCAGAGTTCCCACCATAAATCCAGAGAATGCCAGACTTTGATGAAAAAGTTTGCCCACAAAGGACCGCTTTGCCACCTTTACAAGGTGAGTGTCACAATTCCTACAGAAGGTGGCTCCCCTTCCTGTTCGGGTGGCGCTCGGCGGTCGTCGTCACTGGCCTACTAGCTGCCACTGATCCTTTTTTCCCCTTTTCTGTTTATTGGTTTCACCTGTTTTGTGTTTGGTTGATTAGTCGGGCTATATTAACCAGTAGGCCCGCCTGCTATTTGTGCGGGATTGTTTGTGTGACTAGGGTGCACGTTTGAGGTTTACGTGTTTCTCATTTCGTGGGTTTTCCTGGACTGTTTCTGGCTTTGTCTCCGGTTTTGGGGCATTTGTTTTGTGTGCGCCCTGTGTTTTGTGGGGTGGCTTATGTTCGCCGTTTTGTGCATTAAATAGCACTACCACTGAACTCTCTGCTTCCTGCGCCCGACTTCGCGCCCACTACACCCAGATCGTTACAGTGAGTCCCAAAATGTCTTGTATGCTGCTGCATAAATGATGTAATATGCAAGGGAGATATGTATACTGTAGCTAAGAAAGTAATACTAAGTGTATGTTGTGTAGTAAGCTGTTAGTAGCCCGTGTGCCTCACCCTAATAATTTGGTCTATTTTCACCAACGCAGTATTGTAAACACATCGTTCGTAGCCTGGTGTGTGCTTGTTTGACAACTTTTTTTGTACAGCTTTGACAGTGCTACTGATAGTAGTGGTGGTGCTTGCTTGCACATGCAAATTCAGCACACACAACATTCTATAATAGAATTGTATTATTTGACGTGTCAAATTAAAAGCTTATACAATGCGTCAAATAGTGTTATTTGACGTGTATCTTTTTTGACACGCAAAGACCCAAATGGCATTCAATGTGCCTAATAATTTTGTCTATTTTCACCTCTTATTTACACCTATTGGGCTAACTTGATGGTGCACATGTTGCCTATAACCTGTTTTAGAGAAATGTAATCATCAACTATTGTAAGAGCTTTCATTGTCTGTTTATATGCTCCCTTTATTTATTCTAGGGTTCTGACTTGTTGTACAGGGAGTACACTGTAAGAACAGCCCATGTTCTGAATTCTGTCACTGTATATTTGAAAGTGCTGATAGTTACAAATAGTTATATTGACTAGGTCCGTCGTCGCTCGTTCATTAATGTCTTAATCGAAATTATGGATTTCCTCTTTTCCGCTTGTCTTTCCTTTATTCCATAGTTTGTACATCTCAATTGTCAGTAGAAACCACATTTGTTTAAGCAAGTCAGCCATATCAGCTACAGTGCCTTGCAAAAGTATTCATCCCTCTTAACGTTTTTCCTATTTTGTTGCATTACAACCTGTAATTTAAATTAATTTTTATTTGAATTTCATGTAATGGACATACACAAAATAGTCCAAATTGGTGAAGTGAAATGAAAAAAATAACTTGTTTCAAAAAATAAAATAAAAAAAACATGGAAAAGTGGTGAGTGCATATTTATCCACCCCCTTTGCTATGAAGCCCCTAAATAAGATCTGGTGCAACCAATTACCTTCAGAAGTGACATAATTAGTTAAATAAAGTCCACCTGTGTGTAATCTAAGTGTCACATGATCTGTCACATGATCTCAGTATATATACACCTGTTCTGAAAGGCCCCAGAGTCTGCAACACCACTAAGCAAGGGGCACCACCAAGCAAGCGGCACCATGAAGACCAAGGAGCTCTCCAAACAGGTCAGGAACAAAGTTGTGGAGGAGTACAGATCAGGGTTGGGTTATAAAAAAATATCAAAAACTTTGAACATCCCACAGAGCACCATTAAATCCATTATTAAAAAATTGAAAGAATATGGCACCACAACAAACCTGCCAAGAGAGGGCCGCCCACCAAAACTCACGGACCAGGCAAGGAGGGCATTAATCAGAGGGGCAACAAAGAGACCAAAGATAACCCTGAAGGAGCTGCAAAGCGTCACAGCGGAGATTGGAGTATCTGTCCATAGGACCACTTTAAGCCGTACACTCCACAGAGCTGGACTTTACGGAAGAGTGGCTAGAAAAAAAGCCATTGTTTAAAGAAAAAATTAAGCAAACATGTTTGGTGTACGCCAAAAGGCATGTGGGAGACTCCCCAAACATATGGAAGAAGGTACTCATGTCAGATGAGACTCAAATTGAGCTTTTTGGCCATCAAGGAAAACGCTATGTCTGGAGCAAAGCCAGCACCTCTCATTACCCCGAGAACACCATCCCCACAGTGAAGTATGGTGGTGGCAGCATCATGCTGTGGGGATGTTTTCCATCGGCAGAGACTGGGAAACTGGTCAGAATTGAAGGAATGATGGATGGTGCAAAATACAGGGAAATTCTCGAGGGAAACCTGTTTCAGTCTTCCAGAGATTTGAGACTTGGACAGAGGTTCACCTTCCAGCAGGACAATGACCCTAAGCATAATGCTAAAGCAACACTCGAGTGGTTTAATTAAGGGGAAACATTTAAATGTCTTGGAATGGCCTAGTCAAAGCCCATAACTCAATCCAATTGAGAATCTGTGGTATGACTTAAAGATTGCTGTACACCGGTGGAACTCATCCAACTTGAAGGAGCTGGAGCAGTTTTGCCTTGAAGAATGGGCAAAAATCCCAGTGGCTAGATGTGCCAAGCTTATAGAGACATATCCCAAGAGGCTTGCAGCTGTAATTGCTGCAAAAGGTGGCTCTACAAAGTATTGACTTTGGGGGGGTGAATAGTTATGCACGCTCAAGTTCTGTTTTTCTGTCTTCTTGTTTGTTTCACAATAAAAAATATTTTGCATCTTCAAAGTGGTAGGCATGTTGTGTAAATCAAATGATACAAACCACCAAAAAATCTATTTTAATTCAAGGTTGTAAGGCAACAAAATTGGAAAAATGACAAGGGGGTGAATACTTCACAAGCCACTGTATGTTTTTTTTAAAGGCAGCAAATGAGGCTGAATGAACTGTTTCGCTGCCAGACAAGGCTCCGCTGAACGCCAGGTGTAGCAGTGGTAATGTGTTGGGACAGCTTTATGTGGGCACCGTTTGTCACCGTTATAGTGCAATTAATGTATTGTTTAGTGTTGTGTTGTGTAGTGGCTTTGCTGCTATGCATCCCAGATTTTGGGGGGTTTTCCCCACCAAGATTTACATGCTAAAATCGGCACTGCTTATCAAATACCAGTTAGCTCAGCTACAAATAATATTTATTATCTTGATGTACCTTAGAAAAAACCTGCTCTAAGTTGTATTGGAATTCCATTGCCATGTGGAGTGGGAAAATGCCACCGAAGTTGGGAGGATGGAAGTGTCAATGTCCACTTTGTACAATGTCAGTAAGTATCGTAGATGTAAACAATTAAACAAATTACATAAGACTTAGACTACCTTTTCTAAGACACTTACCTTGGCTACCCAGTTTTGACATCAGTCTGGCCTGTGGGTGTGGCACAGTGGAGGAGGCTCCTCCCACTGACGTGGCACTGGAGCTCTGTGCCAAGTTCGAGGACTGCCAGTTCCTACGCAAGGCCTGTGTTTCAGGCACCTGGGGCGACGCTGAGAAGCCCATCCCTACTTCCCCTTCATCGAGGATCAACCTTTCCAGGTATGTGGAGGATCTTCATTTCTTTTCAGTGGCTCATCTTTGTACTCCACCCTTTGATAGTGCCACTGAATCCTGCAATTTATAGCAGAGGGTTATGATTATAATATACAGTAGGTTCTAATGTGGTTATAGCATAGGGTTAGGTTTACATAAGAATAAAGAGAAACATTTAATATTGTTTCATAGGATTAAGCACGTTTTGAGAACACTGAAATCAAGTGTCAGGTGTCGTTCAGGTTCAAGAAGGTAACATGATTTAATACTCACAATACAACAATATGGCTGAACTTCCTCCCCTCTCGTTGTTTCTTCCCTAGATCGAGATCCATTGTGAACTACTGCGTTTCTTAGCCTCTTTGAGCCTCAGCTGACAAAATTGATTGCACAGCAATGTTCTGTCTTCTGATTTTCTATAAAATGTAGCCTACCTATTTCTGTTAGTTGTGATTTATTTTTTGTTTCATGGTATTGAGTGCTGTTGGTTTGAGATGGTCATGAAAAATAAAAGGCTTCCAGTATCACGTTTTAGGGAAGACCCAGATGCAGACAGTGTTGAAGTAACACACGTTTATTACTAGAACAGAGGGCAGGCAAAACAAAAGGTCAACCAGAGGTCAGTAATCCAGATTAGAGTCCAGAAGGTACCGAATGGCAGGCAGTCTCAGGGTAGGCAGAGGTCAAATAATCCAGTGTGGTAGGACAAGGAACAGGATGGCAGGACAAGGAACAGGGCAGGTAGAATGGTCAAAACCATGATCCAGACAGGCGCAAGGGGAAACCACTGGATGGGAATGGCATTTAAATAAAGGACATAGTGTGACCTTTATTTGCTAACATTTTGATTATATATTGGTTAACTAATATTGATTAATTTATAACTACAACAGACTACATATTTCAGTATGATTGGAAATTAATAATTGAATGGTTATGAAGTAGTTAATAATTATGTGGAGTATTATGTTTACACGGTGACCTTTCAGTTCTGCAATAATTAAATTACGTTTCTTTTGAATCATGGCATATTACAATAATTTCATGAACTATGCCAGTAGATTATATTGCAGGGGCACAGGTTATTATTAAAGAGTAGAATGGTGATTTTCTATTCCTTCGCCTTGATGCTTGACAATGTCTGTGTATGTTGAGAAGCTCTTTCAGTGGCCTATACATTTTCAATTAAAATATTTGAATCAGGAGCCATGTGTCATAGATTAATCAGTTAATTTGGGAAATTTGGATTGTGGATTGTTTCAAATTAAAATGATTGAGGATTATTATAGACCTAAAGAGAAGTATGCAGTGCAGTATCTTTTCGTTGCTCAGTTTACCAGCTGCTTGAATGGGAGACCAAGTGATGGCTCACTCTTCTAACTGACGTAAAAGAAGCCCCCAATTTACTTGAGTCATTTTCTATTAAGGTAACTTTACGTTTACTCGAGTATGGCAATTGGGTACTTTTTCCACCATTAACTACTACTCAGTATTACTAGAGCCAGTGCAGATGGATTTTGGATGCAGACTATTCTCCGCTTGTTCATGTACTCTAGTATGCTCTGCTTACCAAGCAGTGGAAAAACCAAAAGCTCTTGTTGCATGCTGGGTAATATTCGGAGAGAGAAGGTGCCAAAGTAGGATCATCATAACCGGCTGACTCAACCTAGTTTTCTTAGTCAGAGCGAAACCACTTTGCTGTCTTGTTTTAAGTCTGACAAGTGTCCACTTCATCTGAACCATGGGAATGAATGGTCAAGATCTTAAGGTATGCCGAAATGTTTATTGGTACACTGCCAACCAACCCGGATACGATGAGACTAGCTAAAGCAAGCAGGCTAGCGAGAGACGGGAGGACAACTTGATAGATAGCTAGCTAACAGTTAACGTTAGCTACAAATGCCAGTGTATTAGCAAGCTAGCTAGCATCATAACTACCTACCTACCTAGCTAGTTAGTTACTCTGTCACTTCTGTCCTCATATCGAATCAATGTAGAAAACATATTTTCATAATAATTTAGCCTATTGTTAGTTAGCTATCCATTCGCATAGGCTACCAGGTTGTTGTTATTAGCTTGCTAGCTACGCCATTTGTGCTGGCAAGTGGTAGCTAACTACACAGGCTACGTATCTTGGCCAACTAGCTAACAGTCAGCTAGCTAGCTATCCCCCTGCCCTCCCCAGCTGATGGAGTGTACGGTGTATGCCAGCCATGGCCTGTTTTCCGTTCTAGCCTAAGCCTGGATGGCACGTATGGTAATTTAGCTGTTAGCATAATCAAAATGATTTATTCAGCTAGCTAGTTAACTATCTGGTTAACGTGAGCTATTTGGCTAGCAACTACGTTAACTTGCTTCCAGTTGCTAGCTAGCTACCTATCTTTGCTCGGCTAAAATTGAGCTAAATAGCTAGGTTGTGGGTAGTCGGCAACAAATTATCATAGGAAGGGTTTCGTGTTTTCTTTGTTTTGGTTACCCAGAGGTTTCTAGATAGTGGTCTGTCATCACCTGTCAGTTTTAGGTTTGTTGACAGTCTAATTTGGTGAATGAATAACTAGCTGGACAAGACATGGGGTTGGAGGACACCTGTTTCTGATGTGTCAATTAGTTAACAATGTTGTATTATAAACAGATTCATGTTGCATTATGAATGTTTATGATACAACATATTATAACACATACCATATCATGCAATCATAGAGCCCATAATAAAGCAATAGGCAGTGTTATTTGTTGTGAATAGCTATCATATCAGATCATTTTTTCTTTAATGCCATCTTGCTTTCATACACAGTATCAGAAGCCACTTCAAGTAGCCTAGAGATTTAACAATGTTTCAAATGCCTTCCAAGGTTTCATGTCAAGACTTACGAGGCCTAAGATATCTAGTCAAGGCCTCATGGGCATGAATTCTCTATTCTGAAACGTGTCCAAATTTGTGTCAGGTTTTGACTCAGAACTGTACTTTCGGCGCTCTAGTCTGGATGTGAGTAAAGCACAATGTAGGCTTAAGAGTGCGTTATGCAAGTTCAGCCTTGAGCATCCAAAAATAACATCAATATTTCTATGCCCTATGTCTGGTTTAGTGATGAATTAAAAAATGTCAAGGAAATGGATCACACCTGGAGGCACAAAATGCCTAGGCATATGCTCTAAATCTAATTTTTCAAAAGGAGGCATTCTACATATCTTGACGGGCCTATGTCAATATACAAATACTACACACACAAAACCCTTAGGTCAATGCAAACACAAATTGGGTACAAAGTTCATTGGTTGAAGTAATTAGGCCAGTTTAGATAAACACAACAAATATTTGTACTGATAAAATAAATTGTAGCTCATTTTCAGGTCTCATTTGCTACTATTTAGGTAGGTCATAAGAAATGAGTGCTCAACATTGCCTTTTGGCCCTTTTCTACATCACAACACCACTTCGCCATTATCACTTAATTACTGTCAATTTGAAAACAATCTGTCCACTTTTAGCCTGGAGAGCTTTGGTAATTTAATTTGGGTTTAAGGCTGAAGCAACACACCAGACAAAGAAAACAGCCTAGATTCCCCCAGAGACCGTTTCTAGGTCTGTAGGCTAACACATTGTCGTTTTGTAAATTCTGACCTTTTAGCCTTCAGAAATGTGTTTTTAAGAGGGAAATAGTGTAATTTCTAGCATTTATATGCTCTTCATTGTTTGGTCACACTGACTAGTGTCTTTACCCTCTAGGTGTAACCTCGAGGCGTAGTGTGACTGCTTTAGGACCATGGAGCCGGACGTGATCCGCATGTACTCCTCCTCCCCACCCCCAATGGAGGACGGAGCTGAGGAAGAGGATGACGAGTTTGGGGACTTTGGGGGCTTCTCTGGAGTTCCGACCAGCACCAGCTTCAATGAGTTTGACACCCCAGCGACCTTCAACCAGACCCCAGCCTTGGCTGCCACTTCACCACCTGAACTCCTCAACAATGGAGGGGTGGTTGGGTTGTCAAACCTCAGTTCAGGTCCCGTGGGAAGGGGTCCCGTGGTCAAGCGCTCCAACTCCAAGTCAAATGGTGTTGTGCCAGGAGGCTGCCAGTACGACAGTCCTTTGGAGAGAACTGTGAACGTGGAGGAGTTAAAAAAGCTTGCCGACCACACTCGAGCCAATAATTATTCTACCTCCCTGGACATATCTGGGAGGGGTCAGACTGACAACATAGACAAGCCTGTCGACTGCAATGGTGGGGTCCCGGAAGTTCTGACCAACGGCTTTGCGACTTTTGAAATAGAGGGAATCCCATCTTTGCAGAATTCGATCTGCTCTAAAAAGAAAGGAATCACCACAGAGTGTGCAGACGACTGCCCTCCCAGCAGCCCCGAGAACGACTTTGCGGATTTCTCTGCTTTTCCTAATGCAGATGTTCAAGGACACTCCAGCGAGGTGACAAACCGCACCAGCGAGAACTTGGACAATCACTACCGGGACGAACGGCTGGCAGAGGAACCCTGTCAGCAGCAGAAGCACTCTAATGTAGAGCAGGGAATCAGGTCAGGGGACGTCGTCAGGGACACTCCCATTACAACTGGATCCAACGACATCGCTGGCTCTGATTCTCTATCGCAACTTGCTGAGGCTCGAGACACTGGCGAAGGCTTGAGCAATGGGGACGGGGGCTTTCAAAGAGACACTGCTAACTCTGAGCAAAGGAACGTAGAGCCGGACTTTGCACACAAGCACTCTGCTACTGAGGTGGTTGTTAGTGAGGATTCTGCCCCAGAGTTGGTTTGTGGCGAGGATTCTGCCTCCAAGGCACTTTATGTTGACAAACCGGTTGCCCATAACGGTGTGTATTTGGAGCAGTCGGAAGAGGAGGTGGAAGAAGAGAAGGCAGGTGTCAGTGAAAACAGGGGTTTGCCCGATACAGACGATGAAGATGGGAATGGCGAGCAAGCAGACGAGAAGCCTGGGTCCGGAAACGAAACAGAAACGGAGACTGAAACGTCTTTCGGCCGACCTCTGTCCACGGATGCCCTTGAGGAGTACGGCGACATCAGCACGACGGGCTCTGTGCCCTCGCCGCTGCTCCAAGAGGAGACGGCCACACCTGCCGACCACAGCCAACTGCTGGAGGACGATGACGGTGAAGACTTTGATGACTTTGGAGACTTCGGGGACGTGGGCTCTTTTAGCGGACAGGGCTTTGCTGACTTTGACCAGCCAGAGTTGCAACTAGAGGAACAACCTGCACCTCTCACACAGGAACTAGTGGACGACGACAAAGACTTTGGTGAATTTGACGCCCCCAACAGCCACATTGGTGGTGGGAAGGCAATTGAGAATGAAGATGGGGGGAAGTTTGCGGATTTTCCCGGCAGCAACAGTTTTGCTGACTTTAGCTCAGCTCCTGTTGGTGCGGACCCTGATGCAGATGCTGGTTGGAATGCCTTTGATGAGCCTGTACAGGGTCAAGGGGAGGGCAATTCCTGGGCTGCATTTGGAGAGGAGCCGACCGCCAATGCTCCTTTGGAAACGGCTGAAGACGAGTGGCAGGAGAGTGAACCTGTAGCAGCCCGTTCATCCAGCAGCCATCAGATCAGTAGAAGAGACAGTCAGTCTGTAAGTTTTTCTGTGCGAGTTTGACCACTCAGGGTTTGAACTCGGTTCTCCTGCGCACCACAATAACATATTACGCCTCTGAGCTAAAGGCAAGAGAACTCATCACGCAAGTTTGTTTCTGAACCACCTCTGTAGCATTCAGAAATGTAGCTTACTTGACAGGAAAGTAGTGGTGTTTTAAAAACCCCTCTTACAGTAATCGAAGGTGCCCAATTGAATGTAGTTGTATTGTACTATCCAGGAAAAGTATGCTCAATGACACTTTTAGGGAAATTCTGACGCTCTCATGACGTTTATCAGTAGAGTAGTAGAGAGCCGTACACCTGCCCTCCCTTAGGAATGTGACCAGGCAGGGAATTCCACCTTTTCAAGTACATACCATTTATCAATGCCCCTCCTTCTCCTTGCTATTGGAGTCAAGCGCTACAATTTATTAAAGATTTGAAATGTGTTGATTGAATCACGTCAGTGTCAGTCATTGTTGGACATAATAGAATACAGCTTTATTGTCTATCGAAACAGATATTAATATCTGAGCTGTCTATTGTATTGTGCATCCCCTGTCCAGCAATGCAGGCTAACTGCCAGCTGCCACACGTGATAACAGAAGACTTATTCAACCCGTATCTTATTCAACAATATTGATTATTATTACGTGTTTGTTATATCACTGAACCAGTGTCTTATTCAACAATGTTGGTCGTTATCATGTGTTTGTTATACCAGGCGGCGCTGTGCAGTCGGCTGGAGAAGCTTTTTCTGGACATTTTCCCCGACGCACCTGCTCTGCAGGTGAGGGTGGAGGTGGTCCCCCTCAAAACCCTGCTGGAGCCTCCTGTGAGGTTACAGCAGGAAGAGCATGAAATGATGAGCGGTGTGCCAGACAATGGGTGAGAGAAACACCCCCCTTTTTAATTTGGGCTGGGACGATACCAGTATTGCAATATTTTTTCCGTGGCAAAAATGAAAACACGAAGCAGGCCAAACTCCTTGATCCATAACCTGCTGTATGTAAAATATTGTGTGCTATATTTTGGAAAATAAACAAATGTGACTGGATGACGACATAATGACGTTTGTTTCCAGCATTAGGGCTGTTTTCCTAAAGCAATTAAACCGCCTCGTGTTTTGTTTCCTTGCCATGATACTAACGAGTATCGGGATGCTAGTATCGTCTCGACCCTAATATCCCATAACTACACACAATCTCATCAATACACAGAAAGACTCTGGTCTGCTCTATCTTTTTTTATACAACAGAAATATACTGTTACTGTGTCTGTATACTATGCAGTCAAGAATATTTGCGTACTACTATGGCGTATTTTTTTTTAACATTCCTGCTTTGTCATCGGTGTCCGTTGCTACAGGGCCGAGGGGGACGTGTTGTGGAGGCAACTGCTGGACATCCACGAGGCGTTTGGCCTGCGGCACCAGTGGGGCGGCTCGCACAGCAACAAGACATTACTCTGTTTCCTGGGCATCGACATTAGGAACATTGTGAGTTCTGCCGCCAGTCAGCAGTCATCACATTGTCCGTGTCCCAAATGGCACCCTATTCCCTATATAGTGCACTACTTTTGACCAGAGCACATAGTGATATAGGGAATAGGGTGCCATTTGGGACATGCCATTCTCCCCCTTTCTGTGACCGTGTCCTTTTTTATTAATGGCTCTGTGGGGGGGAAAACACGAACCGTGATTGTATTTCAGATGTATTGCGAGAATGTTTTAACTTTTCGTCTGTCAAATGGAAAAAGGTTGTTTGTAAGACTATTTGCATCAGAGAGAGGAGGAATGATTGTGAAATGTGTTCTGTGTTTCCCCACAGCTTTTCACAGGTCAGAAGAAGCAGCCAGTGATAGTTCCCATGTATGCTGCCAGCCTGGTGAGTTAACTATACGCTGCAAAGATGTATTTATCTCCCCCTTCAAACCACCCACTCGCTCCTCAATTGTTTTTGCCCTTCTCGAGGAAACGGACCAAGAGACAAATTAACTCAGGGATTATAAAATCAAATAAATTCTGGTGACATTTTTGTCAACTGGTTGCAAAATGTTTTTTACTGACACGTCCTACAAATGTATGGTTACAACATTCCGGGAACCTTCCCAAAATTCCCAGGTTTTAACCAGAATTGTTCAACCCTATACACATACCAGTATTTTAGTACGTTTAGGATGTAACCCTGCCTCTCTGTTACCTAGGGCATGCTGGAACCCACCAAAGAGCCAGTAAAACCCATATCAGCGGCAGAGATGATCACGTCCATAGCACAACAAGTACCTCCAGTGGCCCCAGCAGAGATCATAAGCACTAGTCCACCAGACACAGCCCAGGTTGGACTCCTACATTGAATCACTATGGTCCTTTTGGGGCACAATGTTTGGAATTTAGATCTTTTATGTTTTGTGATTATTATTTTTTCAGGCCTTTTAGGTGCATTTCTTCTCATCGGTAGTCGTATGAGTATATACCAGGGCTCTCCAACCCTGATCCTGGAGAGCTACCATCCTGTATGTTTTCAACCCTAGTCGAGCACACCTGATTCTAATAATTAGTTGGTTGATCAGCAGAACCAGGTTAGTTACAACGGGGGTTGGAGCGAAAACCTAGAGGAGGGTTGCTCTCCAGGAACAGGGTTGGAGACCCCTGGTGGTATATACTGTATTGCAGAGGAGGCTGGTGGGAGGAGCTATATGAGAACGGGCTCAATGTAATGACTGGAATGGCATAAATGGATCAGTGTCAATCCACGTTTGACTCTGTTCCCTTTATTCCATTCCAGCCTTTACAATGAGCCCGTCCTCCTATAGCTCCTCCCACCAGCCTCCACTGCTGTATTGGCTGTAAGGCCAATTGTCACAACTGTATACAATGAATATATAGAGTTTATATGTGTTCTACAGTAATTGGTCTAATGTAGAACCTGAGGTGCTTTTCAAACAAGTTGGATAAATTATTTGGCTAGATCAGGTATTCCCAAACTTGGGTACGTGCAATGCCGCCGTGGGTACGCCAAATAAAAATGTGATACATATTTTTTTTAATTCTTCACATTTTCAAACAGTACATTTATATTTTCCAACGGAGCTATACATTTGGGTGAGTTTTTTTTTCTTCGCCCGAGTATCCTCGTTTCACTGCCAAAAATAAAATTAAACCATCTAGTGTTCAGCGAAATAACAACACAATGTCAAATACAGGTAGCCTAGTCAAATAATTAACATCCAATCACATTAATCGTTACTCTCTCACGAGAAACCTTCACTCTTGCACAGACATTTAGAAACTAAGCATGACAATTTGAAAAATAAGCCACGGGAGTTTTTTGAGTGAGAATAAAGACGACTTTCGAGTAGTAAGACATGTACACTGCTCAAAAAAATAAAGGGAACACTTAAACAACACAATGTAACTCCAAGTCAATTACACTTCTGTGAAATCGAACTGTCCACTTAGGAAGCAACACTGATTGACAATAAATTTCACATGCTGTTGTGCAAATGGAATAGACAAAAGGTGGAAATTATGGGCAATTAGCAAGACACCCCCAATAAAGGAATGGTTCTGCAGGTGGTGACCACAGACCACTTCTCAGTTCCTATGCTTCCTGGCTGATGTTTTGGTCACTTTTGAATGCTGGCGGTGCTTTCACTCTAGTGGTAGCATGAGACGGAGTCTACAACCCACACAAGTGGCTCAGATAGTGCAGTTCATCCAGGATGGCACATCAATGCGAGCTGTGGCAAAAAGGTTTCCTGTGTCTGTCAGCGTAGTGTCCAGAGCATGGAGGCGCTACCAGGAGACAGGCCAGTACATCAGGAGACGTGGAGGAGGCCGTAGGAGGGCAACAACCCAGCAGCAGGACCGCTACCTCCGCCTTTGTGCAAGGAGGTGCACTGCCAGAGCCCTGCAAAATGACCTCCAGCAGGCCACAAATGTGCATGTGTCAGCATATGGTCTCACAAGGGGTCTGAGGATCTCATCTCGGTACCTAATGGCAGTCAGGCTACCTCTGGCGAGCACATGGAGGGCTGTGCGGCCTCCACTGCAGCATCCATCGAGAGGCTCTTGCTGCAAAGGGAATGCCTGACAGCTTGAAAGACGTTTTGAACAGTACAGTGAAAATGGTTAACTTTGTTAAAGCAAGGCCCCTGAACTTGTGTATTTTCTACATTTTGCAATGATATGGGCAGCGACCATGTAACGCTTTTATAACGTACAGAAGTGCGCTGGTTATCAAGGGGCAAAGTATAGACTCGTTTTTTTTAATTGAGAGACGAGCTTAAAGTTTCGACTGACCATAATTTTCACTTGTCTGACCGCTTGCATGATGACGAGTTTCTCACACGACTGGCCTATCTGGGTGATGTTTTTTTCTCACCTGAATGGTCTGAATCTAGGATTACAGGGACCCTCCGCAACTATATTCAATATGCGGGACAAAATTGAGGCTATGATTAAGAAGTTGGAGCTCTTTTCTGTCTGCATTAACAAGGACAACACACAGGTCTTTCCATGATTGTTTGTGTGCAAATGAACTCAAGCTGACGGACAATGTCAAATGTGATATAGTGCACCTGAGTGAGCTGAGTGCGCAATTACGCAGGTACTTTCCCCGAAACGGACGACACAAACAACTGGATTGGTTATCCCTTTCATGCCCTGCTTCCAGTCCACTTACCGATATCTGAACAAGAGGGCTTCATCGAAATTACAACAAGCGGTTCTGTGAAAATTGAATTGAATCAGAAGCCACTGCCAGATTTCTGGCTAGGGCTGTGCTCAAAGTATCCTGCCTTGGCAAATTGCACTGTGATGTCCCTTGCAACCATGTATCTACGTGAGAGTGGATTCTTGGCCCTCACTTGCATGAAAACTAAATACAGGCACAGACTGTGTGTGGAAAATGATTTAAGACAGACTCTCTCCAATACAACATTGCAGAGTTATGTGCGTCCTTTCAAGCACACCCTTTCTTTTTAACCTGTGGTGAGTTATTCACAATTTTTGATGAACAAACAATGTTTTCTATGTAAGATGGCTAAATAAAGAGCAAAATTATTGATTATTATTATATTATTATTTGTGCCCTGGTTCTATAAGAGCTCTTTGTCACTTCCCACAAGCCGGGTTGTGACACAAAAACACTCATTCTTATGTTTAATAAATGTATCGTATAGTGTGTGTGTGGCAGGCTTACAATGATGGCAAAAAAACATTTGAGAGTGTGCTGACCCTGGTGCTAGAGGGGGTACGCAGCTGGAGGCTGAATGTTTTGAAGGGGTACGGGATTATAAAAAGTTTGGGAACCACTGGGCTAGAGAATACTAAGGTTGAGTTCCTGCCTCACAAGATGCGCAGGCATTGCATCAACCAATGGTAGCGTGCCACGTCATCAACTGTGCAGCCGGGCATCGGATGGCTCTGTCATATGGGTTGCGTTCCCCTTCTCAGACATTACATGCATCATCCAATGGTTGGGAGCCACATTTTCGACTGTCATCGACTGACAAATTGCTATAACATATGCTGTTGGTTAGCTGATACATAAAACACCTATCCAGGCATTGTAATATTTGGCAAGCGTCAGCAACGCCTTGGCAGAGAAACGTACCCATGAAGTGGTAAGCTGATTTGTTAAATACCTATCCAGGTGTTGTAAGATATGGCATCGGTCCGCAATGTAGTCTGGTAGGAACTCGACCTTAGACTGCAGAGTTGTTGTAAGGGTAGAAGCCAGTGGAGGCTGCTGAGGGGAGGACGGCTCATAATAATGACTGGAACAGAGTGAATGGAAGGCCAAGTGTTTGATGTATTTGATACCGTTCCACTGATTCCTCGAGCCCGTCCTCCCCAATTAAGTTGCCACTAACCTCCTGGGATAGAAGCAGACCATTAGCAGGCTTCCTGACCACCTGCATAGGCGAATCACCTGTTGGCAAAGCTGTTCACTTTTACTGAGTGTCACCACCCTCCTCTGAGCTTGTTTGTTCCTCCTCACCAGGAAGTGCTCCCGCCCGTCCAGTTTGACTGGAGCAGCAGTGGCCTTACTAACCCCCTGGACGGTAGGTCCCTCCCACAAACCACCTGCTAAGATAATGAACCATTGTCCCCATTGGCTCTATCCAGAGCTAGCCTATTCCTTTTTTCCACCACTACATCTGTTTTGTCCAAACACACAAGCAGTCTAGACCTGTTTTTGCCTGCTGTCTTCCATTGGACAACATCATTTTATGTTTACTTCATCAACCATTGGTCATTACATGTTATAGTTTTACACAGAGTTACGTGAATTTTGTTTTAAAGACTATAGTATAAGATTACAGACAATTCTTATCTACATGCTCCCAAGTTTTTGTGTATTTCATTGCCATATTGGACCATTTCTGATTTCAGTTGTCATATCCAGATGCATAAAATATATTTATCTCATCAAATCTTCTCCTTTATGCCTTTTGTTGTTAGCAACAAATAATTTAGCTAAATTGCTAAATAATTTGTTCTGCACGGTTCATGCTACAAAGCCGTGATGACAATTCATGCTTCAAAATGTCAATGCAGATTTTTCATTAACCTGTAGATAGAATCTCACAGTATTTTCTCATTAACACAGCTACGTCAGTTAGCTTGCCCTGGTTCATGTTCATTAGGCATCAAATGGAATAAAACGGAGGGACTACCTGGATTTAAGAAACTCCTGGAGTTTCAGTTGCAAAATGTTTTCAAACCTTTCGTGCCTACTGAACACGACCCCTGTGCTCTTTCTTTGTAACTAATAATAATGACCAGCTCAGCTGCATGTCTTTTAAGTGCGTCTCTTTCCTGACTTCTTCTCTGTGTTATAACCCACTGCCGCCTCGGTCTGCCTGTCCGCTATGTTGAATGTCAAGCGAGCGGAGGCTCGTCTCTGCTCAACCTCGATTTCTTTGGGCCCGTGGAGGACTCTGGCCCTAGCAGCTCCACCTCCATCCCAGGTCAGCACAGGAAACTCCAACCCCCTGACTGCCAGATTATTTTTTTCATGAATTTGTCTGAATCCCAAATTGACCGTTTGCCTCTACACCCTATGCAGAGACCGGAGAGGATTGGATAGGGGTAAAACAATACAGTGATAATTCCACCTATCTGATCGTAAGGCAAGGTTGACCTACTATCATATATGGCTTACACCGATTGAATCCTCATGGATCTTCACAGGTACACAGGGTGTAGAGGTCTAGGAGTCCATTTGGGATAAGGCCTTATTCTTTCCCCGATTCCTCGTGTCCTCTTACCTCTCTGTCAAAATGCACTGGGGGAGGTCAGAGAGGAGGAAGCTTGGATCTTCTCCAATGAGTTTTGGGAAAGAGGCGAGGACTGAAGGATGATTATTAAAGAGCCTCTGCCATACTCACAGTTTTCTCTTCTACTATTTGTTTTAGATTTCTTCTGGTCTTTGCTTAGACACTGACCTCATTAAATCAAGGTCTTATTTTTCCTGTGTGTTAATATTACCAACTGAATCAAACCTTGAATCAGAATATCTACCAAAATATTTGGGAATTGGCTACACTGAAGTTTAATAAAGTGCACCCCCCCTCCCTTGTTCTGAGTGGAATAGTAGACCGTGTATGTGTCTCAACTAGCTCCCTATTCCCTATATAGTGTACTACTTTTGACCAAAGTAGTGCACTATATAGGGGATAAGCTGCCATTTGGGATATATCCAATATAATGTGTTTGTGTGGTTAGGTGTGGACCCGGAGCTGTATGAGCTAACCACCGCTAAACTGGACCCCAGTGGCTCTGGGACCCGTGTGGCTGATGCCTTTGCCCGCCTTATGTCTACTATGGAGAAGACCAGCACCTCTACCAGGTTGGTCTATTACTGCACCTCAAAAATCTTTCAGGGGGAAGGTGCTTGAAATGAACCCCCCCCCCCAAAAAAATCTACTTTCATAAATCATATCTTGAAATTCATAACATACTAACTGCCTCTGTAGCGCACATTTTTAAGGAAGCTACTTACAGTGCCTCCTAAAGACATGATTGACATAGCCCACACTCTTTTCCCTATCAGCTGATCGTTGATGATTGGTGTAAATCTGCTAGTTAGGTAGCTCAATTATTATTGTACTCATTGTGATTTAACTTCATTACTCTTAGTAACTTCATAATAAAGCCTAATATTCATAATCCTCTAACTCGTGATAAATGGCTGGCTAGTGGCTTGTGTGGATATTTTAGTATATGGTGCTTAGTTAGAATCTAGACTACCTGTGTTCATTGCTTAATTTGTAAAGTGAGTGTGTGGGGGGGGGGGGGGGGGGGGGGGCTCTGAGGTACCAGAGCGCATTATATATATTTTTTAACCTTTGTTTATGTTAAAGTATTGCCTGCGTATCATTGCATTTACGTAGTGGCATAGAGCAGAGGCATTTACAGAAGTTGCACACATGGGGACCATTTTTAGTAGACTAGGGTCTGGGAGATGTTGTGCCTTTTTTTATAAACACATTTCATGCAATTCTACATCATTTTACATGGCTGGTGGCAAAATCTTTTTTAATACCGCACAAATTATTGAATTGACAGGCTACTAAACTGAGCATCAGAGATCAATAAAAATGACCTTGTCTTGAATCCATCAATAGCTTAGGCCTAGGTGAGTGGAGACACATTTGTACAATATGAGGAGGAAATTATAGTCCTAAAACGGGGTGACGAACTTGACGACGTCACGACGACTTGGGGCGGTGGGTTCAAAAACTACAAAACGAAATAAAAGGGCAATTGGGGAGGGAAAAGGGGGGCAGGTGCTCAGGCACACAGGTAGACCGCTATCTGCGCACATGCCTGTGTGCATGACTAAGTCGCTTTGGATCAAAACGTCTGCTAAATGGCATATATTATAAATGGCACCCTCTTCCCTTTATAGTGCACTACCTTTGACCAAAAGTAGTGCATTATAAAGGGAATAGGGTGCCATTTGGGATGTGGCCAGAGTCAATTGCACCTCTTGGAGATGAGAATAGCAAAACAATACAAATCTAACACAACCAACATCTCAGTCCCAAACATTAAATCAAGTTTTATTTGTCACATGTGCCGAATACAACTGGTGTAGACTACAGGGAAATGCTTGCTCACGAGCCATTCCCAACAATGCAGAGTTAAAAAACTGAAGTAGTAAAATGCACAGTAGATTGGATATGTATACAGGGAGTACCAGACCAGTGTGCAGTAATTGGGTAAGCAATGATGCTATAAAGAGGATAACGGTCATATATTTGCCGTTAGTTAGAGCTAATACTTTTAAGTCAAAAGTTAGTTAAATGGTGAACAGACACAAACAACCCTGGTATTTATAGACATGCAGGGCTGGAATGATTTTAATTGAACCACATTCTAGTGGGGACCCTTTTGAAACTGTGGTCTACTAGATGGAGACAGATTTTCTGTTTTGTTTTCATTTAAATTAAAATGTACCCTTTTATTTAACTAGGCAAGTCAGTTAAGAACAAATTCTTATTTACAATGCCGGCCAAACCCGGACGACGCTGGGTCAATTGTGCGCCGCCCTATGGGACTCCCAATCACGGCCGGATGTGATACAGCCTGGATTCGAACCAGGGACTGTAGTGATGCCTCTTGCACTGAGATGCAGTGCCTTAGACCGCTGCGCCACTCGGGAGCCCTAAAAATAGTCCACCCCAGATGGGACTCGAACCCACAATCCCTGGCTTAGGAGGCCAGTGCCTTATCCATTAGGCCACTGGGGCATGTGCATAAGCATGCAGACAGGATGCATACGAGGGCGAGACAAACACATCTGTATTAGCAGCCAGAGAGAGCTTGCTACATCTACATCGTCTCCCTTTTCTCCCCTCTGACCTTCTCCAATGCGTCGTGAGAAGGTGAGGAAAGAGGAAAGACACATGAGAAAGAGGCGAAGCCCATTAGAATCTGACTGTGGCTCATTCATTTGGTGAAGGGGGAAGGATGAGGGAATGTGTCCCTATTCCATTTGCACCTTGGTCAAACGTAATGCACCACAAAGGGAATATGGTGCTATTTGGGATACATTGTGTGTGTGTGTGTTCTCCAATAAAAATGGTGTCCCTCTCCTTCTCTCTGATTCTGCAGAAAGCCTCGGAAAGAGGAGAACCTAAGTGAGGAGACGTTGAAGGTGATTGCAGGGCTACCAGACCTGTCTTTCATGCAGGCCAAGGTGCTGATGTTCCCCACCACGCTGACCCCCTTGCGCTGCTCCTCTGACCCTGACCCCACACTCGACTGATCCACCCCAACTCCATCAATGCCCTCCTCTT
The DNA here is from genome assembly GCF_016432855.1 of Salvelinus namaycush. Lineage (NCBI taxonomy): Eukaryota > Metazoa > Chordata > Actinopteri > Salmoniformes > Salmonidae > Salvelinus > Salvelinus namaycush. The sequence continues at coordinate 18,066,283 of NC_052345.1, forward strand.
CTCCTCCTTATCACCGTCTGTCATTCTATCACTATATCATGAAGTTATCCTTTTTGCTTCCATGCCATCATCCCTTTTGTCATTTTCTCCCTTTTTATTTGTTATTTTCAGTTTTAATCTTTTTAATCAAGTGAAGCATTTACCGATTTGTCCTTGTGAATGGAGAATGTTTAGTCAGACCTGGACTAGTCTAAGCCTGTAAAGCGAAGCTTTGTCAATAGCAGAGCAAGAGCAGTTTAACTTCTAGATCAAGGTCCTTGAAGAGAGGCCGCTTGTTTATGATAGGAGAATCAATGTGTACATAATCAGGGACGAATTGTGTTGGTTTCCGATGGTGGCTTTTACGTTTCTCATTGTGGCGGGCGTGTGTCAATGTTTGTCTTTGTGAGGAAATGAAACACTGGTTGAACCTCTTCAAAGCGAGGCTTGAATAAAGTGAAGTGGGATATACACTGAGTGTAGAAACCATTAGGAACACTTTCCTAGTATTGAGTTGCACCTCCCTTTGCCTTCAGAACAGCCTCAATTCGTCGGGGTATGGACTCTACAAGGTGTCGAAAGCGTTCCACAGGGATGCTGGCTCATGTTGACTCCAATGCATCCCACAGTTGTCAAGTTGACTGGCACCCATATCCACAATCCATGTCTCAATTGTCTCCAGGCTTAAAAATCCTTCTTTAACATTTCATCTACACTGATGGAAGTGGATTTAACAAGTGACATCAATAAGGAATCATAGCTTTCACCTGGTCAGTCTGTCATGGAAAGAGCAGGCAGTCCTAATGTTTTGTTCACTCAGTGTATGACTACGTGTGTGTGTGACTTGAAACCACACTGCCTGCAAAATCCAGCTGAATGTTTTTTCCCCTGTTGTGTTAATGGCCTTAGTATTTTTGTTTTGTCCTTTTACACGAGGCCTAGATTTGATTAACTTGATTTCTTAACCCATGGCTAAAAATGCGCTGTTAATGTATGCTCATTCGTTAAGCGATTTAACTGGAGCCAGTTTTTCTTATGTCTCCCATTGATGCCGTCAAACAGCCATGAAAATGGCAGTATGTCACAGACGACTGTGTTTTGTGTTGAATTCTATTCTTAGAACTGTATTCTGTTTTGGGGACGGGTGGTAAAAAGAGGGGGATCATGGTTTAAACCACTGACAGTTAGTCATTCCTATAATTTCAATCGTTATATCAGTATAGCTGGTCTGAGTGAAGGTCAGCCTACATTACAAGGGAATAAGGGACCAATTTCTGCTTCCATGTGTCTGGTTATACACTTTTCTGAAGTTATTTTCCTTTTGTTTAGTTTTGCTGACGTTCTCTACCAATTTTTTTGTTGTTATACCACTGTCAACCTGTTCCCAGGAGGATTTTGCACATTGTAAAGATAAAATGGATGTAATCATAGTTCACCGTGGCTTTAGACTGTGTACTATGGACTGTAAAATGTATGGGGAAAATTCCTATGGAAAAAATAACTTGAAGAGCCTGTGAAAAGGTTAACATGCATGTCCGGGTTCTTTTCAGACTTTAAGTGTGTAAATTTACTTTTAGTGTACACAAGAAATTAAAATAATTTAAGAGAGAAAGTGCTCAGTGGTCCTTCATGTGCCATTACTTCTCCCAACAAGGAATGAATGAATTCATATTCATACAAACTTGTCTTGTGCATTTTATATTTATTAATTCCCTTAAAACTCTTCTCTATTAAGTGGGCCTCATTTAAAACCAGGCCTAGAGAAACAATTTTCATATACTGTTTTAATTCATAGCCATTGGGCTTGGTCACAGTAGTTCTGAAAGTGAAAGTATGGGTAGCAGTGTGGTCTTACGAAGAGGACACGACACACTGGACTCGGGGCCAGGACTCCAGCCAGCTTGTTTTCGACGTAGTTAGCCAGACTACTGAAAATCCAATGCTTGGTATGTCTAGGTGTCCAAGGACTGCCCAAAATAGTCAACCTGTGTACAGAAGATGTAAGAGTAAGCATAGACACGTGTATAGGTATGTACCTTGGGGCAGGCAGCTTAGTTTCTGAACTTTGACCGGCAATGCTGACCACCTGGGGTGATGGCAAGTACACTGCTCAAAAAAATAAAGGGAACACTTAAACAACACAATGTAACTCCAAGTCAATCACACTTCTGTGAAATCAAACTGTCCACTTAGGAAGCAACACTGATTGACAATAATTTTCACATGCTGTTGTGCAAATGGAATAGACAAAAGGTGGAAATTATGGGCAATTAGCAAGACACCCCCAATAAAGGAATGGTTCTGCAGGTGGTGACCACAGACCACTTCTCAGTTCCTATGCTTCCTGGCTGATGTTTTGGTCACTTTTGAATGCTGGCGGTGCTTTCACTCTAGTGGTAGCATGAGACGGAGTCTACAACCCACACAAGTGGCTCAGGTAGTGCAGCTCATCCAGGATGGCACATCAATGCGAGCTGTGGCAAGAAGGTTTGCTGTGTCTGTCAGCGTAGTGTCCAGAGCATGGAGGCGCTACCAGGAGACAGGCCAGTACATCAGGAGACATGGAGGAGGCCGTAGGAGGGCAACAACCCAGCAGCAGGACCGCTACCTCCGCCTTTGTGCAAGGGGGAGCACTGCCAGAGCCCTGCAAAATGACCTCCAGCAGGCCACAAATGTGCATGTGTCTGCTCAAACGGTCAGAAACAGACTCCATGAGGGTGGTATGAGGGCCCGACGTCCACAGGTGGGGGTTGTGCTTACAGCCCAACACCTTGCAGGATGTTTGGCATTTGCCAGAGAACACCAAGATTGGCAAATTCGCCACTGGCGCCCTGTGCTCTTCACAGATGAAAGCAGGTTCACACTGAGCACATGAGCACATGTGACAGACGTGACAGAGTCTGGAGACGCCGTGGAGAACGTTCTGCTGCCTGCAACATCCTCCAGCATGACCGGTTTGGCGGTGGGTCAGTCATGGTGTGGGGTGGCATTTCTTTGTGGGGCCGCACAGCCCTCCATGTGCTCGCCAGAGGTAGCCTGACTGCCATTAGGTACCGAGATGAGATCCTCAGAGCCCTTGTGAGACCATATGCTGACACATGCACATTTGTGGCCTGCTGGAGGTCATTTTGCAGGGCTCTGGCAGTGCTCCCCCTTGCACAAAGGCGGAGGTAGTGGTCCTGCTGCTGGGTTGTTGCCCTCCTACGGCCTCCTCCATGTCTCCTGATGTACTGGCCTGTCTCCTGGTAGCGCCTCCATGCTCTGGACACTACGCTGACAGACACAGCAAACCTTCTTGCCACAGCTCGCATTGATGTGCCATCCTGGATGAGCTGCACTACCTGAGCCACTTGTGTGGGTTGTAGACTCCGTCTTATGCTACCACTAGAGTGAAAGCACCGCCAGCATTCAAAAGTGACCAAAACATCAGCCAGGAAGCATAGAAACTGAGAAGTGGTCTGTGGTCACCACCTGCAGAACCACTCCTTTATTGGGGGTGTCTTGCTAATTGCCTATAATTTCCACCTTTTGTCTATTCCATTTGCACAACAGCATGTGAAATGTATTGTCAATCAGTGTTGCTTCCTAAGTGGACAGTTGGATTTCACAGAAGTGTGATTGACTTGGAGTTACATTGTGTTGTTTAAGTGTTCCCTTTATTTTTTTGAGCAGTGTATATTAAAGAAATCAAAAAGGTCCGTCAAAGGGACTTGGGTCCCACATCGGTTCAATCCGGTTTGATGTGCAGGAGCAGACCAAACGACCAGGTCCAACCCTCTCACCTCCTCAAATGGGTTTTGAAAAGGACAGGAGTCAAGGGCCTTTGCTCAATTCCTGTCTTCTCTCTCCTCCTTTTGACCTTTTTCAAAAGTAATGAGGTAGCGAGGAGAGGGAACGTCGACAGAAATATGCTTGTTTGAAATGAGATGGTCCTTCACTCACGTGTCATATTGATAAAAGAATAGCATAGCATTTTAAACGTGCATGATTTTCTACTCCGACAATCAACAGCTGATTCAAAGGGGTTGTGGGATACACTGAAATCACACTCATCGAACCACTACACCACATCGGTTTCCGGGTCACAGAGAACAGACTTTTGTCCAAATGAGAAAATGCAATTGAGATTCTCCCATGGCAACCAGAAGTCTTGAACCAAAGAGTGCAGACTAGCCAGACCCTTTATCAACTCCAAAACAGGAAATTACCTCAGAGTAACTTTGATTGTCAGGTTATACTAGAGGGAAACCAGACTGTGGCATACCAGCACAGGCCACTAGTAGTCATGGGCACATTTTAGAGCAAAGGTATTCAACTCTTATCTTACGAGGTCAGGAGCCTGCCGGTTCTGTTCTACCTGATAATTAATTACACACACCTGGTGTCCCAGATCTAAGTCAGTCCCTAATTAGAGGGGAACAATTTAAAAAAGCAGCGGAACTGGATATGAGGTCCAGAGTTGAGTTTGAGGGTTATAGAGAGAGTATTAGTTCAAATGGGACACATGAACAGGCTGAGCATTGTTGACATTTCATTTATTGTATAAAATAAATCTACAAAAGTATAACTGCATTAAAGTCGTATGCACATTTATACATAAAAATAATCAGATATTTCAGACCAATTAATACATATTGCATAGAACAAGGCACAAGATTCAAGGTCAGTGTTAAAATACAGCCGTTCTTGAAAACAGGTCAACTTAAAAATCGGCGAGATGACTGGAAATGACCACATTTGCTTCCATTTAAAAAAAATAAGAATAATAAATAATGCAAAGAATAGTAAGCAGCATAAAAAATTTGCCACTGACTGACGAGAAATGCTTTGTTTTAAAGGCTTTGGATTACTAAAGTCATCACTGACAAAGTTGTTGGCTAACTGCTTCCCGACTGATCGATTGCCAAACACCAGAGACATAGCCCACCACACTGACTACCGGCATTCACTTCCCTGAACAACAAAACAAAGGGTAAAATATATTACAAAGCATTTCTTCACACATTACTAGCAGAATTTGACTGCATGTTCTGTACAACCCAAATGTTAGTGTCATGTTTGAATAAATATGTGTACACCAGAAATTAATAATAAATAACTTCATAATCACTTAGTACAAATGATTTTCTAAATGTCTTGATGTCTGCAATTGTGTTTGAACTGTGAACTAAAGACCTTGCAAGGTTACCCTTGTATATTTCACTTGATATCCTTTTGAGTCAGATCAGTTGAGCTAATTCACAAAACATGCCATACAGGAAAAGGAAACGTAGTCCATCTACAAATAGCAAGTTGAAAGCTCACACACAGCAGTATGATAAATTCAACTAACAAATTATGAATAATACATTAAAATATAGAAGAGAAAAAAAAGAAACTTGGATGAGAGCTATGAAAAATTCGATAACATTGATAAGCTGTCCATATACAAAATATTGTTAAAGTACCCTCAATTTGGACGCATCAGTGTATACCCATGGTGCTGTATGCAAAAGATATATAATCTTTGCATTTGGAGAAGAGAAAAAAAATGTATGGCTGTGTTGACAAAAAAATAAAAAGCTATAGAAATCATGGAACAGAGTAATAGTACAGACAAAGGCACTCAAATAAATGCATTCCATACAGTATATTCAACATTGTTTCCATTTTGGAAAGGCCAGCACAACGCAATGCACAGTGTAGTTAAAACGTCTCTGGTGAAGTCTCTTACAATTTCCGGACATTGAAAAATATACATATTTTTAACATTTCGCCGCCTACGGCACTTTTTATCCGGTTTGTCGTGTTCATTAGGGCGCACCGTAGCAAAACGGAAAATGTAAATGAGCATTTCTTATTTGGGACAAGCAACTTGCCGTTTCATTCAGTTTTCTTCCTTTTTGTGCCTATTGAACACGACCCCGATGTCAGTCAAGACCCCACCAGGACTTCCATAATGTGGTCGAGCTCAGCCAGGTCCATTTTGAAGGGCTGGTTTTGGGCCAGAGGGGGAGAGCCCGCCCCTCCCCCGCTGTAACTGGACAGAGTCTTAACCAGGTCGTCCGCAGTGACCACGGGGGTCGTTTTGGACACCCCCAAGTTCGGCGGTATTGAAGAGGCGCCGCAGGGGAGGTTAAAGTCATACATGGACGTGTCGATGTCTGTGAATAGAATGTCGTCCAGGGCAAAGTCAGTGAGGAAGCCCCCGGAGGAGGGCGATATGTCTGCGGGGGCGCTGGGAGGGTCTGCCAACACGTTTTTTGCAGCCTGGCTATCGTCCAGCAAGAGCGACTCCTTGTCCTTCGGGCTGTATGTCCTCCCTTCCTCTTTCATGTCCATCCCTGCTGGTAGAGAGGGTGGGGGCTGGGGTGAAGGTGGAGGAGACAAAGGTAGGGAGGAGGTAGTAGAGGTTGTCACTGCGATGGGGCACAGCTCCTCGATCTCCTCCAAAGCTGAGGAGAAGCTGTCCTTGGCAGGAGGCGGGGGAGGCTCTAACAGTCTCGGCGAGACAGGGTGGTGACCCAGGGGGTGGGGTGAGGACGGCGGCAAGGCGAAGAACAGTGGCGGGTCATCGTCCAGGAGCGAGGCCGGGGTCAAACCAGAGTCCAGCGACGACAGTGGCGAGAGGGGCGGGGAGAGGACGCCGCCGAACGCAGATGTCGGAGCTTCGTGGTAGCCCTCGTCCTCGGTGATGTGCGGTTCCGGCGGCGGGACGGCGAAGAAGTGTGCGCGCAGCCCCGCACCGCCTTCCTCTTTGAACTCGTGGTGGATGCGGCGGATGACGTTGTTGATGAGCACGCGGCGCTGCAGGGCCGGCTCGGTGGCGGGCGTCCGCGGCGGCCCATACAGCTTCATCAAGGAGATGTTTAGCACCGTCTGGCGCTGCAGCGTGTAGTTAACCCTTGAGTGGCTGCCCGCGGCTCCGGCCGCTGATGTGAGGAGCGCCTTGCCCTCCTCCAGGCCGTCCTCATCCAGTTTGCGCTTCACGCCGTTACCCAACATATATCTGTGGGAGAGACCAGAAACAAGGTGTCAGGAGAAAAATATATATGGTTGCTTTAACTTCATGTGTGAAAGAGTGAGTAGTAGTCAGTGAGACACAGCTATGTGAAAGAATGACTGCTGGGAGACATACCACATCAAAACGAAGTGAGATGTCAGTTACAGTCACACTTGTATGTGTATGCGATATGAGTGTTTAAAATTAACAAACATCTGTGAGAGGAAAACCCCTCGTTCATAGTTTTATCAGCAATATAACAAGTGGAAAACATCAGCTTCTCACTCAAACTACAATACGAGCTTCCTGGAAGCAGAGGGGCTTCCTCGCAAACAGTGACAAGAAATGAAACGAGCAAGCAGCGAACACACGCTCAGCGTCAGTGTATGGGGGGGGGCAGGAGTTTTTTTTTGTGTCAGCTGACCAGCTAGCATTTGAGGCAGCGTCAGCTGACTAGGTGGGTGGCAGCAAGCTCTGACAAAGTGGAAGATTCACAAATGGCACCCCATTCCTTTTATAGTGCACTACTTTTGACCAGCTCTATGGGCCCTAGTCAAAAGTACTACACTAAATAGGGAATAGGGTGCCATTTGGAAACACAAGCAAGTTCCCAACTGAACCACCTGACTCAATCAGAATACGGTGCTAACAGACGTGTCAGCACAGGAAACTGACTTCCTGCCCGGACACAGCATAGAAAACAGTCAGATGGACCTGCTGTTTTATCGATTTACGCTCAAAATGGTCACATTTGGGCTTTTTTTTAAATATATATACACACACACACAGTTGAAGTCGGAAATTTACATACACCTCAGCCAAATGGATTTAAACTCAGTTTTTCACAATTCCTGACATTTAATCCTAGTAAGAATTCCCTGTCTTAGGTCAGTTAGGATCACCACTTTATTTTAAGAATGTGAAATGTCAGAATAATAGTAGAGAGAATGATTTATTTCAGCTTTTATTTCTTTCATCACATTCCCAGTGGGTCAGAAGTTTACATACACTCAATTCATATTTGGTAGCATTGCCTTTAAACGTTTTGGGTAGCCTTCCACAACCTCCCCACAATAAGTTCGGTGAATTTTGGCCCATTCCTCCTGACAGAGCTGGTGTAACAGTCAGGTTTGTAGGCCTCCTTGCTCACACGCTTTTTCAGTTCTGCCCACAAATTTACTATAGGATTGAGGTCAGGGCTTTGTGATGGCCACTCCAATACCTTGATTTTGTTGTCCTTAAGCCATTTTGCCACAACTTTGGAAGTATGCTTGGGGTCATTGTCCATTTGGAAGACCCATTTGCGACCAAGCTTTAACTTCCTGACTGATGTCTTGAGATGTTGCTTCAATATATCCACATAATTTTACTGCTCATGATGCCATCTATTTTGTTTAGTGCACCAGTCCCTCCTGCAGCAAAGCACCCCCACAACATGATGCTGCCACCCCCATGCTTCACGGTTGGGATGGTGTTCTTCGGCTTGCAAGACTCCCCCTTTTTCATCCAAACATAACGATGGTCATTATGGCCAAAAAGTTATATTTTTGTTTCATCAGACCAGAGGACATTTCTCCAAAAAGTATGATCTTTGTCTTGGCTGATTTATTTTGATTTTCCCCTGATGTCAAGCAGAGGCACTGAGTTTGAAGGTAGGCCTTTAAGCCTTTAACAAGAAATTTGTGGAGTGGTTGAAAAACTAGTTTTAATGACTCCAACCTAAGTGTATGTAAACTTCCGACTTCAATTGTATATACACACACACAGATTCTTGGCAAAGGAGAAATGGTCAGGGATATTTTTATTTCCGCTCATGAAACACGGGACCAAGACTTTACATGTTGCTTGCGTTTTATATTTTTGTTCAGTATGTATGTAAGTAAGTAAGAGGGAGATATATACACATGCATACTGAACAAAAATATAAAACGCAACATGTAAAAAGTATTGGTCATATCCAATGTTTACTTTTTTATTTTATTTGGGGCTATGGCAGTCAATTGATCATTTGTCTGACATAATGAATCTTCTCACCACCACCTCATCTCTGCTGTCACAGCCAACCTGGACCGACATTTGATTTTAATCCAGACGAGAACGCTGATGGTGCTTTCAAGACAACTGGGAACTCTTAGAAATATGGAGGCAAAATCATGACGTCAGTGATCTTCAGGTCGGACAGTCGGAGCTCTAGAAAGAGGCCCGAGTTCCCGAGCTGGTATTCTGAGACGGATGACCATTTTTTTTGTTCCCCCTCGCTCTCCAATAATAATAGTTCTCTCTGAATCCACTGATCTGTAGAATGTTTTTGTATTTCCCCGGCATGCTTGTGTTCAGTTTCCCAAATATGTCTGTTACAAAAGGCAAGGAGACACTCTTTTCATTACTCAGAAAGTCAACCAAGTCTGTTTTCTTTTACATCCATTGTGAATGACAACAGTTCCTCTCTCAATGCGAAAAAAAAATCTTTCCAACACTCCCCCCTCAATCTGAAATAGAACGTGGTCATGCTCTGAACTCACATCTCCACAGTTTTGTGAACAGGCGTGTGCGCAAGTGAATGTGGTTGGATGTACTTTACAATTAACCTGCTGCAGTACATCTGAGTTCTGTGCTCAGCTCTTCTGCCGCCAGTTGCTCTCGATGTATCATACAATGCGTCCATATGGCAGAGGCCTGCCCGCCATAGATGGCACCCCCATCTATGCAACAGCATATCATTCAATCCCACGGAACCTGTTTTTCGTCAATATAGCCAGAGCACACTTAACACGCCCTGTGACGTTTCATGCTCGGGAATCATGAGACAGAACAATATGTCCTTATGAATGACATCCCACTACATGTATAGCGAACAAAAAAATAAATGCATGGGCATCTCAGCCCTCTCACACCGTTTTCACCATATCAATTGCGGCCGGTAATATCAAAGTCTGCAGTAGTGTGTGGTTTCATAGCGTAGCGGGCAACGACTAAGTGCGGTGCTCTCTGGTTGAATTTGATCTTTTAGATTTGAATAATTTTTCCATTTAGATTTTTAAAAGGTAAACTACATTACAATGATTGAGATAAAGACAACATATTATTTTATTTTTTAGAATGATGATTTCTTTTCAGGATTTGGGAAATTCTCCCACGGCCCCATTTTCATATCAGGGACCCCTAGTTTGAGAACCGCCGCACTAGAATGCCCCCCAAACGGTCACCTAAGATGGAGCACGGAGCACACCTCTCCTGCAGTGCATTGTCTCACTGGTACGTGTAACTCTACCCCGCTACATAAACTACTGCACACAGCCTGTGAGAGACTCGCCCCTTTCAGTCCGTTGTGTTACATGTGCTAGCTTGATGAAAGCTAGAGGAAAAGAGATTCACTATCTCATTTCCAAACCGTGTTCTTGTAGAGAACATTGCTGTGTGTGAGTGAGTGAGTGAGTGAGTGAGTGAGTGAGTGAGTGAGTGAGTGAGTGAGAGGGTTTGTGTGTGAGAAAGAGAGAGGGTTTGAGTGTGTCAGCTTTGCTTAGAGCCACACACGCCAACTTGGACTCTGAACACTGAGCACACCAAACCCCCCCCAAGGGCCCACACAAGGAGGGAAGTGCATGCGCGTGGCTGGGGATAGCTCCACACTCGCCTGTTACCATGACGAATACAGTCAGCAGGGAATCCAGGGAGAGAGAGGGAGGAGGTATGGATGAGGTAGGGAGGAGGGACAAGCAAGGGAGGAAAGAAAGAACCAAAATGTTTCTCCACTCAGGCTGCCATCACTATTGCAGCTGGTGCTGCTGCTTGGATATGGAAGTGGAGGTGAGAGCAACTTGTGTGTGTGCAGTGCACACATGGAGTGCATCCAAAATGACCCCTTATTCACTAGTGCACTACTTTGATGTAGCTAGGCTACATTTTGTAGTAGTTCCCTCGCTGCAAATACTATGCCTCCACATACCTCCCCCACTCAGTAAAATGATTCATCAGCCCCCTATTCCACCCCTGCTCCGCTCACTTATTCCTTTCACACGTGGGGCCTTTCGACACTGCCATCTGCTGACAGTGTCTGAAGACGGTTGAGAGATGCAGAGAGAGAGATGCAGAGAGAGAGAGAGAGAGAGAGAGAGAGAGAGAGATGCAGAGAGAGAGAGAGAGAGAGAGAGAGAGAGAAGATTTCGGGGATTTCGGCTGACCGGGAAAAAGAGGGGTGACAAAGAGAAAGACAGAGGAAAAGGAAGGTGAAAGGGAGAGTTGAGAGAGAGAAGGGAAAAAAAGAGCAGCAATATAGAAATAGGAACACACCTTCCGTTGACAAAAACAACACAAGAGTGTCTGATTACAACAGCATTCCAGCCACACAGAAGGCTTTCTTTCACTCCATACTCGCAGCAGGCTTACAGCGATGGCACTCAGATTACACTCAGATTGGGACGAGGCAATGTCCACCCCTCGAGCACATGACCACTTCAAACTCATGTCCCAACATGAACTTCTTGGTTCTCCCAAGAGCTCTGTGTTCCGATACACCAGGGTCGTATTCATTAGTGCACACCGTAGCACAACGTGCTTTAACTGGAGAGAAAAAATATATTAAAACAGCAGTTTCTTATTGGACAAGTTCAAGCAGTCCCTCCCCGTTTGCTTCCGAGTGAATACGACTCAGAATCCGTCCACATGTTATTGATAATTATTCAGTAATGTTATTTCAGTGTGTACTTCCACAAAGTGCCAGGGATTTGGAGAGCCTCATCTGGGACAAGGTCAAAATGTCATTGGATTTATATAAAAATAAATAAAAAATAAATAAAATAAAAATAAAATAAAAAATTGTGGTAGCAGGCAGCTGCATGCCTTACATACTTAGCAGGCATCGTCATCTTGAGGAGGGTCTCGGTTGTACACCGATTTCTAATACAAAGTCTGCTGTGCACACTTAGGCTGGAAGAGCAATTCCAGATCCCGCACCTTTCTCAATGGCACACAGTGCAGCCTGCACCGGAGATTGCAACCCTCATTCATCAACAAGCCTAATCATTCTATTTCCCACACTATTTCTTTAGAAAGTTCTGTCAGACTTCCAAGTCCTTCAAGAATGCAGTAAAAGTTAAACATTCGTATTTGGAATGCAAGCATTTTCGACATTTTCAATTTTGCCCAAAACGTTCCTGGAAGATAATAATTTTATGCCAGGTTGAAAGACAAGGTTCACTATTGGGCTCTGGTCATGCGAGAAACCACACTCAGAAGCCAGGCTGGCCTGGCATTAGGATTGTTTGCCTAGGTTTCTCCAGCAGGCAAGTGGATGCTTGTAGCACTGCTTTACTGGGCTTGTTTGGAAGAGACTCCAACTGCGTCTGAAACGGCACCCTATATAGTGCACTACTCTAGACTAGAGCCTTGGTCAAAATAATCTGACTATACAGGGGATAGGGTGCCATTTTGGACGGACCTAAGATTGTTTGGAAGAGACGCAGAGTTACGGAGAGTTATTTTGATTGATCACCAAGAGGGGGATTTCAGAGCCAATTTGCTGAAATATTTAGGTGAACTTCAGTCCTCCTGCTCGCATAGCAGAAGAAAAAGAAAAAGAGGAACGAATAGTGTTTACTGGAAACCAGAGCAGACAGAGTCAAGGAAGCAAAGGTGGACTTTAGTCACGGAGATGGAATGCTGAGTCTAGTAGTAGTGTGGACTGTGTGCCTACTGCAAATCTGTGCAGATTCCTTGTGGTTGATCGTTGCATGTTAGTAGCCCTTCGGTGGATTTCTTACTATTCTTTTCCCTATTTTATTAATGCCTCACTCCAATTATTTGGTGTTTCTATGGGCAATTCATGCACATGTTAAAATCTTTATCATTATTAAATCAAATTGAGGAAATGTTGCATTCGGCCTCAGAGTTGAACTACGCCACAATCATTTACAATGCATGCAACGGAACTCTACACAAAAGAGAAAACATCCATATTTCCCTGTGCAAATATGAATGTCACTCTGCCCTGCAGTTGAAATGCAAATAACACTTTGCACTGTTAGGTTCCTACAAGGCAGCAGTCAGATCTAGCCCTTTTTGCCACCCACATCTCTGAACCTGCGCTAAACTATTTGGAAATCTGAACAGCAGTAGTTAAAAGCTTTACAAAACAGTCAAACAAAACCAGAGGGCTGTATCAGATTAATTCAGAGGCCCCATTCCCCCAGTCAAGTCTAAGTATGGCGTACTCATTAACTTTCAGCCTAAACAGTTTGAAAAGGCATGTAATGCCTTCTATTTTCTAAACTACTAGTTTAGTTTCCAGGAACTATGGCTCATCATATTCCTGTAAAAGGTGACAATGAGTCACTCAAACAACAACTACAATGTGATGACCAAATCAATATCTGATGAGTCACAACAAAGCTACGGGCAAGTCTCAAATGTAAAAATACGCAACACTACATAACGCTCCTGTACTTACAAAGTAGCAATTGTACTGGGACCCACATGAACCGCAACGTTTTCAGTGAACAAAATTATATTGGTGTGAAGTTCCTCCTCCCACTCCCTCAACGAGTTACATGCCACCAAAAAGTGGTTTTGTAGCCAAGGCCCTATGATCACTGTTGGTATGACATGGCTCTAGCATTTGAAACGAAACTAAGTGGGTGTCACTTGCTCTTTCAAATGTCAGAAAAACATTATTCAGACATTCCCACTACTGGAGCACTAAGACTGCGGGAAATCGTACGGATGACTAGCCTACTAACAACGATTTTATTTATTGATACATCTTATAAATTGAATAGTTTTGGTTCTCTGTAATGCCAAAACGCATGTTTGATCAATCCACTGTATGAACTGTCACTGACGTATTACTGTAGCTGTCACAACAGCTGCCCTTGACCTCCAAAGGCATACGCCACAGATAGCCTATGGCTGTGATGGGGGCGCCATAGCCTACTCACCGCCACAAAGTACTCAGTCGGCTCTTCACTGACCTGGCGACTTAAAAACAATATTACGTTCTGGTTTCAAACATTAGGGCCTCTTTCCACATGCAACATAACGGACAAGTAGCTAAATGTATCAAAAAAGCCACTCAGATCGAGGTGTTCTCTCTCGACTCAAAACACAGCAACAAAATGCGACAAAATGCTTAAAAAAAAAAAAGAGAATGACAACAGGTAAATAACGGCTAATAATTCATTTATACGTAAATTAACGCGTAATTTTTCCATGTTGAAGCGTGTTTAAATAATCCTAACATTGGTGAAAGCAACGCAGTCATAAACTTACCACATGTAGTTCCAGCAAGGTTTTCAAATCCTGCATCGGGGTCAAATTGACGCCAAGAACAGAGGATCTACAACGAGGAACACCAGACATCGAACTCTTCGCAGTCTATACTTTCATTTCCCCGCCGCGGTTCTCCAAAATAGCCGTGGAGCTCCACACAATGGCGAGCTGTCGAGGAGACCGATGAGTCTAGTCACAGACAACTATCGTTCACTGAACAGCAGCACAGGCACTGCCGGAGCTCTCTTTTTTTCTGCCGATAGACCTACAACTACACTGGCTAGGAATGACGTAAAATGAAATTACGCTCTGAACTGACAGTGTTGACTGGTACGGTGGCACACGCCTCACCCCCATGTAGCTTGGGAAGCCACTAGTGGGCGCTATGGATCTCCACTATCGTCTGGGCTTAATGTGCCCAGCCAGTAATACACTATTGTCCCCCGGCGAACGGTTTGTACTTAAAACATTCGCTATTCAGGCTGCAAAGGCTTCGATTTCCTCCTTAACTCGATTTAATGTCAAGGCTACAAAAACGGGGAAAATATGCGTACTTTCTTCTTGAAACACCATTTCCCACCACCATGCTAAAGTGGCTAAATCACGTTCAGCCAATCAGGTTGAAGCAGTCTGTTTTTTCCACCCCTAACCTAACATAGCAGCGTAAAAGAAACAAGGATAGTTTCAAAATAAAAGTTGTGCTTACTGAACATAGTTTTAAATGACGTATTGGATTTGTTGGCATGAACTCGTTTACAGAACATTATTCCGTTTATGAAGTGAAATTATAAAGTTACAATTTGATTGAGTAGAATGTATTTTTATACACAGATGCAATGTGCAATAACGTAATGATAGTTTTGTTTACAGGTTTATTAAATGATATGTTCATAAATGTGTGCAATCTGAAAAGTGTAATTAATAATGAAAAAATAAAACAAATTGGATCCGAATGCTCTTACTAATCACCCTATAATATGTTCATAAATGTGTGCAATCTGAAAAGTGTAATTAATAATGAAAAAATAAAACAAATTGCATCCGAATGCTCTCTCTATGCCTGAGGACACCCTGGCCTGATGATTCCTCCTGGCTTTGCCTGTCTCAAGCCCACCCGGTCGTGCTGCTGACTACCTGGCGTGCCCTGGACTGATCCCTGACTACTATGACACTTACCACCACACCCACATACCTAACTAGCTAACTTAATTGCATATTGCATCGATGGTAAAACATATGTATTCTACTCTAAATCTCGTTTTAACTTTATAATTTCACTTCAAAAATGTTTAACATTTTGTATTAAAACTGTGAACAATGTTCTGTAAACGAGTTCATGCCAAGAAATCCAATACATGTAATTTAAAACTGTATGTTCAGTGGGTACAACTTTTATTTCGAAACTATCAGACCAGGGCTGCAGTCCAAACTATATTTTTACCCCCTCAGCCATCGCGTTAGCCACTTCCTTTGGGGAATCCACGTCGAAACCGGATGCAGGTCCAATTCACTAACGACGTTACCCACTCGGCCATCGATTTAGCTCGACGTAGCAAGTGAAGAACTTTGATCACTTGTGGGGTTGATATGAACCACAATTCAACGCAAACTGTAGTCACACTCCAGTGGCCGCGAAGTGTCAAATGTAATCCACACGACTGCATTTTCGGCATGTCAGACAAAATGATTAAATTAGCTTGCTAAAATATATATATAGATTACACTGATTTCAGCGTTGGCAAATTGGCTTATTCTTGTAGTGAGGACTCAATAAAACGTAGCTAGCTCCATAAATATATTTTGGGGAATTCTGAAATTTATTGGAATAAATGACTAAACTATAAAACTAGCTAGCTACGTTAGCTTGCTAGGTACATTAGTTAGGTTAGATGTGAGAAAACAGACTGCTGCAACCTGGTTAGCTGAATGCGATATCCAGTGTTGCCAACTCCTCAGTAAGGAAAGTAGCTATTGGCTGTCCTAAAAGTCGCTAAATGACGCAATCACCTAATTTGCATAATTGGCCATAAGTAATTGTGATGTATGCCGTTGGAGAGAGGAATAACGTCGTGGGAGTGACAAAAACTGAGTGAAAAACACCATAAATTTGTTAAGAACTACAAATGAACTTTCTTCTGTCGATTCTTGCTTTTTTTAATGTCACAATTCCAACCCTCCTCCTTTATCCGGGCTTGGGACGGTAAAAGAGACACTGGCGGAGTTACTTAGTTTTTTTTTTTTTTCTTAATTTGGTTTGGTTTTTAACCTTATGGCCCACTTAGGAGCCTACAACAAGTAAAACATGAACATTTTTAACCATTACATTTAAAAAAAAATGTTTGTATACAATCAACATTAACAATCTAAATGGACCAAAAAGAGACAATAGAAAAAACTGTCAATGGCAATGTGAGAAAATTATGGTAACTAGTCTGGCCCTAATTCAGGTTAATACATTTTTATTTTTATGTAAGCCAGGGCGGGATCAGCCAGTGGCGGCTTCCCGCATGCGCGATTCATTTGCAGTCGATGCGGAGGGGTGAACATGTCCTGCGAGGACTGCAGCGAGGACTGGGCCACCTGTGAGTGCTTTGGTCCTGGGGTGGGGTGGGGCCCACAGCAGCACCCGCTGCTCATTAAGAGTAAGAAAGATACGTGCTTTCACGTCAGTCTCAAAGTCTCCAATAACACCAGAAAAAGTTGCTAGATTTGTCGCTAGTCACTTTTTTGAAAATGTGTCTGCATAAATCAAATCAAATCAAATGTATTTATATAGCCCTTCTTACATCAGCTGATATCTCAAAGTGCTGTACAGAAACCCAGCCTAAAACCCCAAACAGCAAGCAATGCAGGTGTAGAAGCACGGTGGCTAGGAAAAACTCCCTAGAGAGGCCAAAACCTAGGAAGAAACCTAGAGAGGAACCAGGCTATGAGGGGTGGCCAGTCCTCTTCTGGCTGTGCCGGGTGGAGATTATAACAGAACATGGCCAAGATGTTCATAAATGACCAGCATGGTCAAATAATAATCACAGTAGTTGTCGAGGGTGCAGCAAGTCAGCACCTCAGGAGTAAATGTGTTGGCTTTTCATAGCCGATCATTGAGAGTATCTCTACCGCTCCTGCTGTCTCTAGAGAGTTGAAAACAGCAGGTCTGGGACAGGTAGCACGTCCGGTGAACAGGTCAGGTTTCCATAGCCGCAGGCAGAACAGTTGAAACTGGAGCAGCAGCATGGCCAGGTAGACTGGGGACAGCAAGGAGTCATCATGCCAGGTAGTCCTGAGGCATGGTCCTAGGGCTCAGGTCCTCTGAGAGAAAGAGAGAATTAGAGAGAGCATACTTAAATTCACACAGGACACCGGATAAGACAGGAGAAATACTCCAGATATAACAGACTGACCCTAGCCCCCCGACACATAAACTACTGCAGCATAAATACTGGAGGCTGAGACAGGAGGGGTCAGGATCCGATGATACCCCGGACAGGGCCAAACAGCCAGGATATAACCCCACCCACTTTGCCAAAGCACAGCCCCCACACCACTAGAGGGATATCTTCAACCACCAACTTACCATCCTGAGACAAGGCCGAGTATAGCCCACAAAGATATCCGCCACGGCACAACCCAAGGGGGGGGGGGGGGCGCCAACCCAGACAGGAAGACCACGAATACTCAATAAATATAGTGACAAAGTCGCTAAGTTGGCAAGACTGGCATTTAGCCACTCTTGCATGGTTGTGGAAAATTGTTTAATGAAGACAGTATGCACATTTTCAAAAATGTTCCCGCCTTCTAGCCATTAAATCAAGTTAAGGGGGAAATCAAAGCTTTTGCAGCCAGAATGGGGAAGGTTTTTAGTACGAATCGGTCGCCAGGGGACACGAATGTATTACCGGCTTGGCACATTAAGCCCAGACTATAACAGAGATCCATAGCGCCAACTAGCATCTGCCCAGGCTACCCCATGCACAGACCAGACATACATAATAGCCTAAAATAAAACAAACATCTATAATGTTGGATTTTGCTACGCTAGTGTAAATATCCTATGCTAGCCTATAGAACAAAATACCCATTTTGTGTGTAGGCTGCTTTCAGGCAGAATAATAATGATAACATGTAATTAAGAGAAATAGTCATAGCTTATTCTTGGGAGCATTCTCTTGTCAAGTAGTCTTGCTGTGAGTGAGCAACCACAACTATGTAAGGCATCCAAGCTATTCAACGTTAGACATCTTGGAATTAGCCAGTGCAATATTGTAATGCTTTATTTTTATGTTTGCTGGGGAAATTAAATGTGTTGACAATGATCACTCGTACATCGTAGATCTAACGTACATCACAAAGTGTGTTACTTTTACGTCAAAGTGTCATATGTTCCATTATAATGCTTAGAAATCAAACCAGCAACTTTTTCTGAAACTCTCAAAATTGTTTTTAGCCAATTGCCATCTGTCACTCTGGCAACAGCTTCTCCATTGACAACTGGAGACACATTTCAACTAGTCAAACAGGTTAGAACTATGCTGCAGCAGAGAGCTTCAAAGACAAACCCATGGCCACACACGTCCAAAACACTTAGTCAGATAATAGAGCATAAGCAAACTGCAGAAATAATCATTTTTCTCAAGGGATTTATCAAATGCTCATATGCCCAAAATGGACGTGGGTCGTTATGCGGCTATGCACACACCTGTGTATCTGTTTGTGTGCAGACACTCATTTAGGAAAGAATGATGTGAGCGCCATACTACTCCATTCTCTGGCATCTGTTCAATAATGTGGTGGTTATCCCCGAGTTAGGCAGAGCATGACATAATTGCAACCAGATGGCAAGAATAAAAACCGGAGGACTCTCCAACACAAGCAGCTGATTCTCTTCAAATTAATGCAGGAGCTGAAGATATGGCATTCCCATCTGTGACCAGTGGAACCCGTTATGAACTTTGGACTGGTTAAAAGTTACGTTTAACACCTCAGTGTAAATCAGCACAAAAGCCAAGGT
Organism: Salvelinus namaycush; assembly: GCF_016432855.1. Classification (NCBI taxonomy): domain Eukaryota; kingdom Metazoa; phylum Chordata; class Actinopteri; order Salmoniformes; family Salmonidae; genus Salvelinus; species Salvelinus namaycush. Next base: position 18,085,512 of record NC_052345.1, read on the forward strand.
TAAAAGTTAAGGCCAGAAACACAGTACATGAGTACTAACTAAGGGAAGTCAAGTGAATGTAGTACAATTTAAATAAAGAAAATGACAATGGCCATTAGGGCCCTGAAAGCGATGGCAATGCCACAGCTGGTAAACAGTCGTGACAGAAGGGCAGCAGTAGTCCGGGCTAGGGGTATTTCTGTCCCTACTAGGGGCAAGAGAGGGGGGCCTGGGTTGCCAGTTGTGAGCGGAACGAGCGCTGCTCTCCTATTTTGGGCCTGGCACCAGTTGAGACAGGGCTGCAGGGCTCCTGCGGTCATCATGGTTTCTCTCCCCTCTCACGTTTCACCCGACCGTCCACCCACAGACAGATGGACCTGAGACTGTACAGAGAACTGCCTTATAACTTCAACCCCAACCCCAATCATATCCCATGCAGGAAAATAACATATCGTTACACATCACTCGTAATTACATGTGGAAACGAAATTAAGCTGAATGAAAGACGCAGCCTTGAGGGATGCCTACCTTTTGACACGCCAATAGATTAGCAGTGGTCTAATCACAACAACCGTGATGGTACTGGAGCAGAGTGGAGAGGCATGGTGAGAGACTGAGACCTCTACTCTGAGAATTATGTTTCTTGTAAGCAACTGGAAGCAATTTTAGGACAGGTTAGAGAACGGAAGAGGGTTGAGAAGTTGCTACATCTGTCAAACAAGACACCCATATTTCATGGAACTGCCAAAGAAATACACCAAAGGTGGTGTCAATTAAGGCTCCTATTTTCTGCATACATCCTCCAGATTTAGTTTTGCGTCAACGTTTGGCAGATCCTGGGTCAGTTCTTTTGGGCCTCTTACTTACAACATAGACTCTCTGGAGCCGGTTCCGCCACATAGAAAAGCGTACGACTGTCACCCGGGCACTATTTTCAAACAGACCCCCCTCCATAACGAACTGCCAAGGTTGCCAATTAGCTCCCGAAAACTCATCCCACCCATCTCTTCCTGCTCCTGCTCTGAGAGAGAACACTGAGGGCGGGCCGTCAGGCTGGGATCAGGAAATTAACGGCTGCAGTTTTTTTAAGGTTGGCTCCTCCGCCGCGGGCATCCATCCATCACTGTATTTTTCTTTCTGTTTTTTTGTCTTGCCTGGCAAGGAACTACTAGGAGCTACTTCAGAGTGATACAGTATCGCCATTGGCTTTATTGAGAGTAGCTAAAAGAGAGAGGGGGGGTAGGTCTCGCATGAAAGGATTAAAAGCCAAAGAAAGTCTAGCGTAACGGAGGCCTTCAATTTAAAGTGTGGCCTGGCTGGAATGAGCGTGTAGATGTTGAGGGGGAAAAGAGAGACATGTCTTTGATTATTTAGCACTCACTGTGAGGTAAATGAAATGGTGAGGTAGTTGACATATTTGATGAATCACACCCCCAAATGCTTTCACTGGAGCTCACTACATGCATGCATGAACAAGAGGGTCGGGCACTGACATACTGTAACTAAAGCTAATAGGCAGCTCAAGTCATAGTCACTCATTTCATCACTGCTGCAAATTGCAAGATGCCCTTGTGGCAACTCACTTCCTGGAGATACGCTTCTGACCAAAGCAGCTTTAAACTCCATGAAAAGAGACATGTATGTTTAAGTCAGATAGTGTCGCTTGAATAGTCAGGAATGAGTCCTCTTCGTTTATGGGCTGTGTAAATACTCAAGGGGAGTGTATACATATGTAGGTTATGTAAAAACTCAAGTCAACAGAATTTTTGTTAATCCTATAGCCGGTGACTAGAAACCAGGCATCTTTTGTTTGCTCATCTTGCCCTGGCTCCCTCAAAAAATAGTGTCAATGAAGTTTAAAATAGGCTGCCTTGTAAAATAAACACGCACCACTTACGTTTAGTCTACAGTGAATACAAGGAGGCTGAGTAGCAATAAAAGAATGAGTGTTAGAGGCAAAATCCTTCAAAGGCAAGTAGTTGTACTGTTTACTCACAGCACTATAGCAGTGACCAAAAGTCAACCGCTTGAGAACAGAATGCAAAACAACTTAGTTACAATTCTAACAGACAGCAACAGTCACTACCGGTAGTTTAATTCACTGAGCTGTCCATGCAGACTTGTATTGTATGTCAGTCGTTTCAGGCTGCTGCTAACTCTGATTCATCCGAAGAGAATCAACTCTGTGCTCTGCTGCACACTTAGCCATTGTTCAGAAGGGTGTCAGGCATACAAATGAGACTCGTCTGGCCAGTAGGGCAGCATGCTGTTCAGTGCTAACTGGCTAGCTGACACACAGTCCACAACACCTCTCACTCCATTTGATGATGTTACACTACAGTGTGGCCAAAGCCTGTCTCAAGTGCACACCTGCCGTCTAGGCATGAGGGAAAGAACCAAGATTGACATAATGGAGGCTTGATTCTCCATCTCTTATCCACAAATCCAGCTCCCACCTTTTTGCTGTGGGTATTGTCTTGAGTGAACTTCACACATGGGCTAACTAGCTCCCTCCCTATCCTCCCCCACCCCCCTCTCTCTCCCTCTGTATTTTACCTACAGGGCTTCTTCTGTAGATCGGGGGAAAGGCTGCGGCCCCTCTACAGCTGTCACAGATGCTTTCCCCCTTCCATTGCCCGGCAACCAAGAACAAATAAAGCCGGCAAACAGCCCACCCCTCCTCCCTCTTGCGCCATCAACTCTAAACCCCTCCTCGGCGCCGTTGCTGCTGCTCCCCATCCCAACCCCCACTCACTCCCTCTGAACCTCACAGCAAAACATCTAGCCCTTTGTCCACGCTGACCGGCTGAATGTAGGTTTTGTTTTCACTTAAAAGCAAATTGGGGTTCTGCCTAGGAAAAAGAGAAGACTCCAGTTCAACAGCTAAACAAGGCTGGCTTCACACTGCCTTTTACTCCGTTGACATAAGTACAGGGGTCCGCTAGAGAGGAGGAGGGGGGAAGGGAGCATGCCAAGCAGTTAAGAGTGTGCCCTTTCTTCTGCCTGGGGCCTGTGTGTGAGAGAGGCCGGCCAGGGCACATTTACAGCGGCGGGCACCATGCCACCGCAACGCTGATGAGAGGGTCAGATGTTAATCAAGTGGGCACACAATGGGTACCAATCACGGGATGATCTGGTGGGTGCTCTACCTTGGGTATGATACTAATTCTATGACAAGGTTTGTGTGAAAGAATAGATTAAGGGTATCGATCACAGCCACAAAACAATGCCTTTGTCATGGACGTCAACGTCACATCAACTCAGGTAACCGTTCAACATAGAACGCCATGGAAAAGCCAATGTAATTCACGACAGCTGTTGGGGATGTGTAATCTAATTACTATTCGAATGAGGCCCCATTCAAAGTCATTGATTTGAAATTGCCCTTAACTCAGATTTCAAGAAGTCCCAACTACTGGGAGACAGACAGTACAGCTGCAGAGATGAACTAAGCCACCTAATGCTGCCCTCCACTGGTACAGACCTGTACCAGATTCAGTGTTTCAGTTGTCTTACTGGGTCCCTATGCATCTACGAACAGGATTATTGTCTTAACTCAATTAGCCACGAAATCCCTAGTTTGTTTTTCTGGAAGCTGTACATTCCGTACATTTTCCCCCACGTGGGCCAGCCCCCTAGCATTCGCATTCAACCAATGAGCTTCAACCCCTCACCATTTGAGTGACAGCTAGCAAGAGACATCATGAGCACACAGCAGAGCGAGAGTAACGACGTGGTGCACAGATCTGCACATATGTTACCTAGTACACAATTTTAAGGGAACACTTTTGGCCTGTGAGCGCTACTTTCAAAACTACTGGCTAAAAAGTAGATAAAAGTACCAGAGAATCCCATTAACTGTAATGTACACTTGTTGCTGGACAGACTCAAAAATAAGAAGTAAAAAGTGTTTTGGCCCCGGCAGGCACAAAAAGGTGGTTGAGCTGGGTAAGAGAGGAAAAGTCTAAACGTGATCCTTGGGTTGTCCAACTGACGGCACCCCATTGAAGGTGAATTTTAAAGGTGAAGTTTAGGTAAGGGTTATGGTAGGGGTTAGGGTATGGACGTCTCAAGTTCAGAACAACAGCACCCTTTACTGGAGACAATGGAAGCTGGGCCAAAGATCATACCGTTCAGCTTATGAAACAAGAGCACAAAAAGTCTGTCGCATTTCAGAGACTAGGCCCATTTCAGTGTGAAATGTACATGCTGAACAGGTGTAACTATCAGGAAATAATTCCAACAAGACAAATGTTTATTAAAGAATCTCCTTCATTGTTTAATAGTAGACATTGTGCCACAAAAATGTCAAGTCCTCAGCCACAAATCACATGCCAAAATTAAAATGTTCAGCTACTTTTCATGATGTCCTATATATTGCACTTGCTTCTCTACAGGTTTAGCTAATCGGTTCTTACATATATGTATAAATATATACAGTTGGTAGAATTAGTTCAGCGTTTGGTGAAACTTTGTTGTGCTGTTGGTTGAGAGACTGGCGGAGGAAAAACAATGACACTTTCAATGTAGCACGTGTCCATGTGGCATTATGTATGTCAGCAGAACAATTACTCTCTGTACAGGAATGTTAACTAATGCTAGTATCATACAAAATTCATTAGACTAAACCCAAATAAGAGATAAGCGCTTGGGCATTGTATGGGCATACAAAAGGTCTCTAGGGCTGGAAGGACATGCCTACAACGCAGTGTGCCAAAAGCATATCATATATACATCCTGCCATAAAAGCGCAGGCACATTATTTGAGGCAACATTATTATTATTATTATTATTATTATTATTATTTTTTTAAATTTTATCCCCTTTTCTCCCCAATTTTCGTGGTATCCAATCGCTAGTAATTACTATCTTGTCTCATCGCTACAACTCCCGTACGGGCTCGGGAGAGACGAAGGTCGAAAGCCATGCGTCCTCCGAAGCACAACCCAACCAAGCCGCACTGCTTCTTTAACACAGCGCGCCTCCAACCCGGAAGCCAGCCGCACCAATGTGTCGGAGGAAACACCGTGAACCTGGCCCCCTTGGTTAGCACGTACTGCGCCCGGCCCGCCACAGGAGTCGCTGGAGCGCGATGAGACAAGGATATCCCTACCGGCCAAACCCACCCTAACCCGGACGACGCTAGCCCAATTGTGCGTCGCCCCACGGACCTCCCGGTCGCGGCCGGCTGCGACAGAGCCTGGGCGCGAACCCAGAGACTCTGGTGGCGCAGTTAGCACTGCGATGCAGTGCCCTAGACCACTGCGCCACCCGGGAGGCCCTTGAGGCAACATTATGAAGTTGGACCACGTGACACTGAATGACATTTCCTCTAAATAATTTGGGTTGATTACAGCGAGCAGACGTGCTAAGTCATGAGTGCATTCCAGATGCATTGTGGGTAAAGTAATTAGTTCTGCCAACATGTATAATGCTCTTTAAAACATGTGCTTCCTAAATCATTTCTGAGGAGATCAGGCCAAAGTCATGCTGATATCCACAGTAAAATAAAGAGAACATAACCATCGTAGAAAAATGTATTATTAACTAGCAGACCTGGAGTAAAGAGTTGGGCAAGGTTTATTCATACTCCTCTCATTCATAATTATCACCTTGCGCCTTGTTTAAAAATGTCTGGATAAGTTGCCACATCTTATTTTGTATAGGTATGTTTTGGTAATACGTAAAAATATCCCACATTATGTTAGTGTGTTCCTGTGGGTGTGGATGGGCTTACCATCCTATTGCGGACCTTGTCAGGGGTGGGGGGGGGGGGGACATATTCTGGTATTGCAACTGCACACACAATCCAGGCCACTCAGCCTTCCCTCTCTGTCACTCTCGCCCTCTCTCTCCCCCTGTTTCTCTTTCTTTCTCTCCTTTATCTATCCCTGTGGAGCATGGTAACTTTTGAGATTGGTAGGTAGGGGTCTGGGAGGATGGCGTTTGGGGGGCTGAGGGGCCTCAGCAGCAGCCTCCAGAGGAGGTCTTGACTGGCGTGCTCTGGATCTTGACGTTGGACTTGTCCGAACCTCCGGCTGTGGCCCCAGGGCCCATTCTCTTCTTGATTTCAGCTGCCATGGTCATGAAGGCCTGCTCCACGTTGGTGGCACTCTTGGCACTGGCTTCCAAGAAGGGGATCCCTAAATTGTCAGCAAACTCCTGAGGGAGGATGAGAAAAAGACAGGGGACATAAGAGAGAGAGAGGCAACAGTAAGGTGGGAGTAGGGGAGAGGCATATACACACAAGAAAGAAGCAAAGAGACGAGAAAAGAGTGGGACACAGAACAGGAGAGAGAAGATTAAACTTAAAAATATATATATTTTTTTTAATCATTCTGTAACCAGGTAGAGCGTTACCTTGGCCGTTGTGTAGTCCACCAGTTTCTTTGTCGTCAGGTCACATTTGTTGCCTACTAACAGCTTGTTCACGTTTTCACTGGCATAACGGTCAATCTCCTGTAGCCACTGTTTCACGTTATTGAAGGATTCCTGGGGTGTGACAGGAGAGGAGACAACTGTTGATAACTCAACAACCGATGCAATAGGCAGTGTAACCAGATACACTGAAACACTGTTAACTTACACAGGCTTGAGAACAAGGCTATCTGCTATGTAAACTTGTTATAAAGAGAGTGAAAAATAGAAAGTGAAAAAATTGAAAAAGCAAATGATGGATGGATTTACCTGGTCTGTGACGTCGTACACTACAATAATGCCATGCGCTCCTCTGTAGTAACTGGATGTAATTGTCCGGAACCGTTCCTGTCCAGCTGTGTCCCACTGGGGCCCAAATGAGAGCAAAGTCAGACCCAACATCATATACAAATCACAATGTTCCACTTCTGCCATTCTTGTGACTCAATCAAGTCATGTCAGCCATAGGTACTCACAATCTGAAGTTTTATGGTCTTTCCATCTAATTCTATGGTCCTAATTTTGAAGTCCACTCCAATAGTGCTAATATAGCTCTCTGTGTATGTGTCGTCCTGAAGAGAAAATAAGAAAAACAGAAAATCTCTATGGGTGTTCAAAGTACAGTAAAGTTCCTGGGACATCAAACTATTATCTCTCAAAATATCAACATGGCAAAAACACACCTAGACAGAGGAAAGTTACTTACTGCAAATCGGAGGAGGAGGCAAGACTTTCCAACGCCAGAGTCGCCAATCAGAAGCAACTTGAATAAATAATCACTGAAAGGAGAGTAGACATTTCACAGGATAAATAAATGTCAATTCATTCAATTTGTGATGGAGATATTACTATATACTATTCATTATTTGTTGAAAGTCAAAAACAACAAGGCAACAAAATTGTCACAGTAGCTAGTTCTGGCTACTTTAGTGACAAGAGCCAGTCAATCAATAAATGCATTTGTATCACACAGCAATCAAAGTAGCCTTGAATAGAATTAAACACACAACTAACTAGACATAACTATATTATTGGGCAATTATGGTTAAATTGGTCGGCTGACTTTTTACACATGTTCATATTTGAAAAAGTCAACAAAGTAGTTCACGTTTTAACTAGCTAATGTAACTAACGACGTTACTTAACTGGCCAGCTGTGATGGTAGCTAGCTAAATTAGTTACCAGCTGATATTAGCTAGCCTATGTATGGGTAGTTAGCTAGCATTCATGCTAGCTGGCGTTTGAACGTAGCTAGGAAGATAAAAACAGGCCCTAACACGCCTATTAATAGTCAATATAAAACATGCCTAGAGTGGAGTTGATACAGAACATACCTTATGTCATCGATTTCATATTTGTAAAGAAGACAAAACAAGTATCTTAAACTAGCTAACAGTTAGCCAGGTAGCGGACGAACGTTAGCTAGCATAAAAAAACAGGCTGTCACCATTAACCAACAGTGTTACTTACTATTCGGGATTCATCGTTGACTAAGCACGGTAACGTTAAGCAGTTATTCTTTAAAAGATTGCTATCCTTTGTCGTGGAAAATGTGTGTAATATAATCCAGCAACACTTTTTTTCAGAACTGCAACTGGCTAGCTAACTACTCGAAGCCGAGATAATCGAATCAAATATGGCTGCCCTCCTGACCAGGAAATGCCAACCAAACCTATGGGGCTACTGGAAGTTGTAGTCAAATCGTATTAGGCCTACATTATTTATCATCCATCATTTATTTTTTCATTATTTCCACTCCATGCATTATCATGGGATAAAGAGAGGTCCACACATCTGTCCGATTGTTAAGGGATGCAGAAGAGAGGTAGCCCAACACAGGGCCCGTATTCTTATTGGCAGACTCAACATCCTTGGTTTCTCAAATGACTGCTTCGCCTTGTTCACCAACTACTTCTCAGATAGAGTTCAGTGTGTCAAATCGGAGGGCCTGTTGTCCGGACCTCTGGCAGTTTCTATGGGGGTACCACAGGGTTAAATTCTCAGGCCGACTCTTTTCTCTGTATATATCAATGATGTCGCTCTTGCTGCGGGTGATTCCTTGATACACCTCTACGCAGACGACATCCTTCTGTATACATCTGGCCCTTCTTTGGACACTGTTAAAAAAAACTCCAAACGAGCTTCAATGCCATACAACACTCCTTCTGTGGCCTCCAACTGCTCTTAAACACTAGTAAAACTAAATGCATGCTTTTCAACCGATCGCTGCCCGCACCCGCCCGCCCGACTAGCATCACTACTCTAGACGGTTCTGACTTAGGTATTTGTAGTCGTCCACATATTCTAGGTGTCTGGCTAGACTGTAAACTCTCCTTCCAGACTCATATTAAACATCTCCAATCCAAAATTAAATCTAGAATCGGCCTCCTATTTCGCAACAGAACCTCCTTCACTCACGCTGCCAAACATACCCTCGTAAAACGGACCATCCTGCCGATCCTCGACCTCGCGATGTCACTTACAAAATAGCCTCCAACACTCTACTCAGAAAATTGGATGCAGTCTATCACAGTGCCATCCGTTTTGTCACCAAAGCCCCATATACTACCCATCACTGCGACCTATAAGTCTATAAGTCTTTGCTAGGTAAAGCCCCACCTTATCTCAGCTCCCTGGTCACCATAACAACACCCACCCGTAGCACACACTCCAGCAGGTATATCTCACTGGTCATCTTTGGGGATGACCAATGAGCTATACCAATGACTGGAACGAATTGCAAAAATCGCTGAGGTTGGAGACATATCTCCCTCACTAACATTAAGCATCAGCTATCTGAGCAGATTACCGATCACTGCAGCTGTACACAGCCCATCTGTACATAGCCCATCCAACTACCTACCTCATCCCCATATTGTTTTTATTTACTTTTTTGCTCTTTTGCACACCAGTATTTCTACTTGCACATCATCATCTGCGCATCTATCACACCAGTGTTAATTTGCTAAATTGTAATTACTTCGCTACTATGGCCTATTTATCGCCTTACCTCCCTTACACTATTTGCACACACTGTATATAGACTTTTTTGTTTGTTTGTTCGTTTGTTTATTCCATGTGTAACTCTGTGTTGTTGTTTGTGTCGCTTTGCTTTATCTTGGCCAGGTCGCAGTTGTAAATGAGAACTTGTTCTCAACTTGCCTACCTGGTTAAATAAAGGTGGGGGAAAAAATACTGGATCATGAGAGGAATATACAGTTGACGGAACTCACTGACGGATGGCTGTATCACACAGGAGGTTGGTATCACCTTAATTGGGGAGGACGGGCATGTGGTAATGGCTGGAGCGGAATTGGTGGAATGGTATCAAATACATGGTTTGCTGCCATTCCATTCGCGCCGTTCCAGCCATTATTATGAGCCGTCCTCCCCTCAGCAGCCTCACCTGATGTACTGTACCATGCATTTTGCTCTTCATGCTGGTGGTACCTTATTGGCTCAGCCAGTTTCTTCTTGATTGCTGTAAGGTCTAAGGTCAAGGATAAAGAGCATCTGTACAGTGCATCAGTGATGGTTTAATTCCCATGCTTCAAAGCACAGCCAGTGGTGCTAGGAAAAGTAAACACAGGGATAGCTTCAGATTAACAGCCAGGTAGAACTATAACTTTTATTTAGCCTATTGTGTGGCTGGGTGCATTCTGTAAAGAAATTGTCTAACATGCATCTATGTGGTTGCTACATCAGTTTAACTTCCTCTCTTATGTGTGCTATTGATGGATCTGAGGAATTGATTAGCCATTAGTCACGGAAACCATAGACCTAGGGCAGCAACAGCACTAGATATGTGATTAATGACAGATTATTTTGGTCATTTTGAAAATGAAAAAAAAATAATGTTCAGGGGAGGGTCCTCTTCAGACAGACAACTCTCCCAACAAATCATGAGGTAGACATAGAATGTTTGCAGGCAAAACCTTTGCAGTGTTTTTAGTGAAGGTAATTGATGCAACCTAGCCAATTGCAAAATGCAGTATTCAAAAATAACCCCTTGCTAGCCAGTATTTTGTGTCCGGGAGATGTTTATGCGAGGGCAATAAGCGGGTAAAGCAGTGAAAGCCGGATGTCCCAACTCCGCCCTTTCCTCTATGCTGGCTAGGCTACTCAACTGTAACTTTGGTTAGCTTTCAATAAATTGGCTAAATGGTCAACGGAGTTACCTCTTCATATGAACAAGACCATTTGTATTGCATGCTGCATATTTCAAGTGAACTCGAAAAATGATATTTATCTTATATTAGTCTTTGGGGGCTAATGTTAGTTATTCTTAACACACTAGCTAAGAGTTTAAGATGGGGGGATAAAAAAATATATTATTTGACGAAACATTGAATTTGGCCTGCTCATACATGGAAAAACAGACAAAAATAAAAGAAATATAAGGGAAGTTTGACTGTGTTGGTGTGTGTGGACCATGATAGATCCTTAGTGATGTGGACACAGAGGAACGTGAAGCTCTCGACCCGCTCCACTACAGCCCGTCGGTGAATGGGGGCGTGCTCAGTCCCAGAGTCCTTAGCTTAGTGATGAGCTTGGAGGGCACTATGGTGTTGAACGCTGAGCTGTAGTCAATGAACAGCATTCTCACATAGGTGTTCCACTTGTCCAGGTCGGAGAGGGTAGTGTGGAGTGCAATAGAGATTGCGTCATCTGTGGATCTGTCGAGGCGGTATGCAAATTGGAGTGGGTCTAGAGTTTCTGGGATGATGGTGTTGATGTGAGCCATGACCAGCCTTTCAAAGGATTTCATGGCTACAGATGTGAGTGCTACGGGGCGATAGTCATTTAGACAGTTTACCTTGGCGTTCTTTGGCATAGGGACTATGGTGGTCTGCTTGACACATGTAGGTATTACAGACTGGGTCAGGCAAAGGTTGAAAATGGTCAGTGCATGGTCTGAGTACGCGTCCTGGTAATCCATCTGGCCCTGTGGCCTTGTGAATGTTAACCTGTTTTAAAGGTCTTACTCACATCGGCTATGGAGAGCGTGATCACACAGTCGTGCGGAACAGCTGGTGCTCTCATGCTTGGTTAAGTGTTGCTTGCCTCGCAGAAAGCATAGAAAGCATTTAACTCATCTGGTAGGCTTGCATCCCTGGGCAGCTCACGGCTGGGTCTCCCTTTGTAATCCGTGATAGTTTGCAAGCCCTGCCACATCTGACAAGTGTCAGAGGCGGCTTAGTAGGATTCAATCTTTTTCCTGTATTGACACTTTGCTTGTTTCATGGTTCGTCTGAGATTTCTTATTTCTTATAAGTGTCCGGATTAGTGTCCAGCTCCTTGAAAGCAGCAGCTCTAGCCTTTAGCTCAGTCCAAATGTTGCCTGTAATCTATGGCTCCTGGTTTGGATATGTACGTCGTATTGTCATTGTGGGGACGACGTTGGTTGATGCACTTATTAATGAAGCCGGTGACCGATGTAGTAAACTCCTCAATGCCATCGGATGAATTCCGAACATATTCCAGTCTGTGCTAGCAAAACAGTCCTGTTCCATAGCGTACGCTTCATCAGAACCCTTACGTATTGAGCAAGTCACTGGTACTTTCTGTTTCAGGAGGATAGAGTTATGGTTAGATTGGCCAAATGGAGGGTGAGAGAGAGCTTTGTATGCATTTCAGTGTGGAGTAAAGGTGATCTAGAGTTTTTTTGCCTCTAGCTGCGCAGGTGACATGGTGAAATTAGGTAAAAACGGATTTCAGTTTTCCTGCATTCAAATCACCTGCCACTAGGGGCGCCGCCTCTGGATGGACATTTTCTTGTTTGCTTATTGCCCTATACAGCTCGTCCAGTGCAGTCTTAGTGCCAGCATCGGTTTGTGGTGGTAAATAGACAGCCATGAAAAATATGGATAAACTCTCTTGGTAAATAGTATGGTCTACAGCTTATCATGAGGTATTCTAACTCTTTAATATAAGAGATTGCGCACCAGCTGTAGTTAACAAAGAGACACACACCTCCCCCTTGGGCTTACCAGATGCTACCGTTCTGTCCTGCTGATGCGTAGAAGAACCAGCCAGATGTATATTGTCCTTGTTTTGCCACGACCCCCGAGAAACAGGATATTACAGTTCTTCAGGTCCCATTGATAGGTTAGTCTCGAACGGAGCTCGTCCAGTTTGTTCTCCAGTGATTGTGCATTCGCCAATAGAATGGAGGGTAGAGGCGGTTTATGTACTCGCTGACAGAGTTTTGTCAGGGTGCCTGCACGTTGGTCTCTCTTGCTCTGTTTTTTTCTTTTACAAGTCTCTGGGATTAGTGCCTGGTTCGGTTGAGCAGTATGTCCTGCGTCTCTGACTCGTTGAAGTAGAAATCTTCATCCAAATCGAGGTTAGTGATTGCTGTTCTGATGTCCAGAAGCTCGTTTCAGTCATAAGAAACGATGGCGGAAACATTATGATCAATGAAAAAACAACAACACTAAATAGCAGAATTGGTCAAGAGCCCATAAAACGGCAGCTATCCATTGCAGCGCCATTCTCGGATCCCTCATGACCCGGTTGGACATGACTCCAACAGTGTCACCAGGACGGATCAGCTAATGAAGTTGGCCACTAGAGGCCTCTATCATTTTCTATGGTTGAAATATACTTATTCTGAGAAAATGTGCAAGAATTGAAGGTGCCAACAAATTTTACAGTAATCATTAGAATATTTCATTGTCATATAAAAAAAATGCTCTTCCCTCGACTTAGATCGATCAACTTCACTGTTTTCGGCGTTGGCCCATCAGGCCACCACCTAAATGCATTGATAAAGCTTGCATTATGGATATTTCGAAATTCTGATTGACACATCACCGTCAATCAGTGGGATTGTCGAATAGAAACGTATATGGAAAGGCGTTGCCATACGTAATTGGCTGAATTTCTTAGCTATCTCTACCCTGATAGGTGTGTGTGTAATATGGGCATGTGTCACACATTCCGGAAAAAGCCCTTTGCTAGAGCCGGGGTGGTGTTTTCCGCCTTGCCGAAGAAAGTTGTGCCAGGGAGGGTTGCTGGTTTCTGTATTCCGAAAAAATGGACAGCCAGGGAAGGAAAGTGGTGGTTTGCGACAATGGGACCGGGGTAAGTTCACAAACAGACCGTGTTCTATCGTCAAATTATGAGGGTTCCGGCTTTTGTGCTGTGCAATTTGGCAGAGGAGATGAGATGGGGAGGAACAGGAAGTAGCTCGCTTCATTGCTAGCTTGTGTAGCCACGGTCTGTCAGTTTGTCAATTAGTTATGCATTCATTGAGGTTGGTGCATCTGTCAATTAGAGGTGGCAAGGTTCACACCGGTCGGTGGAATGTTTAGAGTACCGATTGTTGACTAGAATTCGTGAATCAGTGGGAGTAGCCATAAATATTGTTATCGCTGCTGTCGGCTGCTCGTGCTGACATTGCGAACTCGAATCGTCTAGAGCTAGTTCGGTTGCTGGCCAGCAAACTCAATAGCTAGCCTTCAAATTTACAAATCGCAGTTTTATAGCATGCTCCAGAGATCACTTAAATCTCGTGTTCTGCCACATTTAACTATATCAAATATGTATTCATCAGACATCATTACCCTACATTTCCACCCCTTGCTTCAATTTGATTGTTAACTCTAACGAGAGCTCTCTGTAAAAACTTGTCATTGTTAATTGCAACGAATTGGGCAAGGAAAATACGTGATCTATTTCGTTTTATTCAGTAACTCCACATGTTTAGATACTGTTTGGTGTTCACAAAGAATGACGATCCAGCATCTGTAGCCCAGCCCTCACCGAAACCTCTTTGAATTTGTAGCAAGTATTTTACACTGCTACATTGTTGCGTAATTGGATGAGGATTTGCGCATATAGTTTTACTAAACCAGGCACCAACAAACAAGTATCACAATCAAAGTATTGCTACCAACTGTTGAACAAGTTAACCAACTTAACTTGTCTCGAGCAGTAGATAATGCGCATGCCTCATTCTTGTACAGTGAGGAAGTCAGAAACCATTCTTCCATGTAAGGCGTTATCAGATCAATTGCAACTCTCTTGTAAAATATGTTTGTAAACATGAGTCATCTGGTTGAAATTGACAAATTACAATTAATTTATGCTGTTTTCACCATTTTACCTTAGTATTTAGCCAGACTATTCTTTCATCTGTCTTTTTAAAATATTTTTTTGGGCCGTGTTCCATTCAGTGGTTAGCTGACTTGTCTGTCTCCAGCTACCTACCGCAAAGAAACTATGCTGCTTACAGCCTTTGTTCACACTGCGAATAAAACAGCCTGATAGCTATTCATAGCTTGGAGAGTGTAAATGGGACACGCTGTACACTGTAGCCTACCGTCTGTCTTTATTCTTGTCTTTGAGTTACCCCTTCCTGTCTGAGCTGATGTCATGTCTACTTGAATATGCATGTCATACACTTATTTTATTCTTCTTACCGGAAGGTTGAGAATGAGGTCATTTATGTAATGTTACGTAGGTGAAAGAAGGAAGATTATGTCATTAATCATTATGTAGGCCTAAAGAAAGCCCAAAGGATTTTTAAACATACATGGACAAGCGCTTGTATTGATTCACGCGCTAGGCTATTCCTTGAAGCAAACGCCTAGTACAACCTAACAGGTTTGAATGAAATTCCCTGCGTAGGTTCTCTACGTAACTTCCTAAGCATGCTGCAGGTCAGGCAAGTCAGGTAGTGATTGTGGGAGGATAACACTACCAATACTGTAACTTTCTCTGTAACCTCTCTGAGAGTGTTCACAAACAAAGTAGGGTGGAGTTGCTGGTGCTGGTCTTTTGTCAGTTTTGCGTTTCCCTCACTAATGGTTAGGATTTGGGGAGGGCAAGCTGATCCTGAATCTGTACCTAGGGGCAACTCAAACGGTACCATGTGACTCAGAGAAAGTAGAGAAGGCTCTAACTTCTGGCTAATGGACAAGACAAGTGAAGTGCATTACTGCATTATCGATCGGGCTAAGTTATGTCAGAGTTATTGGACTAAAAGGTTTTATTTTAATGTAGTCTGTGCTAAATGCTTTGATCTGATTTCTAGTATTTGGCTATAGGCTTATTATTGATCTCGATTCATTTTTTTGTCATTCTGTGTGCTATGAAAATGTATTTATGTCCTATGTTATTTACCAACTTGCAAAAAATGATGTTTGTCACTGACCCTGCCTTTGTCTCTCCCAATAATCCTAGTTTGTGAAGTGCGGCTATGCAGGCTCCAACTTCCCAGAGCACATTTTCCCTGCGTTGGTTGGCAGGCCAATCATTCGCTCCACAGCTAAAGTGGGAAACATTGAGATCAAGGTAACCTCACTTGTTTACTTCACAGAAGTGTTTAAATCCCTATGATATCTCAACAAAAATATGTATTCTTTAGTATTTACTCAAGAAAGTGGTAATAACCTGTTTTTGAAGGGGGTCGTATAAACATTGCATTATTTTTTTAACAGGTAACATACTGTGAATTCTGTTTGAAATTGGTTTTAGAATGTGTGTTGAGTGTAATACAGAATTCATTGTAAAATGGGTCCTGTTTTGTCACACATACAGTCACTGATAAATCCACTATAATTGAGAATTTCAATAAGCATTTTTCCATGGCTGGCCATGCTTTCCACCTGGCTACCCCTACCCCGATCAACAGTCCTCCACCCCCCACAGCAACTTGCCCAAGCCTCCCCCTTTTTTCCTTCACCCAAATCCAGATAGCTGATGTTCTGAAAGAGCTGCAAAATCTGGACTCCTACAAATCAGCCGGGCTAGACAATCTAGGTCCTCTTTCTAAAATGATCTGCCAAAATTGTTGCAACCCCAATTACTAGCATGTTCAACCTCTCTTTCGTATCATCTGAGATTCCCACAGATTGGAAAGCTGCCGAAACACTCTAGACCCAAACTGCTACAGACCTATATCTATTCTAACCTGCCTTTCTAAGGTCTTCGAAAGCCAAGTTAACAAACAGATTACCGACCATTTCGAATCCCACTAACTTCTCCGCTATGCAATCTGGTTTCAGAGCTGATCATGGGTGCACCTCAGCCACGCTCAAGGTCCTAAACGATATAATAACCGCCATCGATAAGAGACATTTACTGTGCAGCCGTATTCATTGACAGAGTCGAAAGCCTTAGCCAGGTCGATCACAACATTCTTATTGGCAGACTCAACAGCTTTGGTTTCTCAAATGATTGCCTCGCCTGGTTCACCAACTACTTTTCTGATAGAGTTCAGTGTGTCAAATTGGAGGGCCTGTTGTCCGGACCTCTGGCAGTCTCTATGGGGGTGCCACAGGGTTCAATTCTCGGCCCGACTCTCTGCTCTGTATACATCAATGATGTTGCTCTTGCTGCTGGGGATTCTTTGATGCACCTACGCAGACGACACCATTCTGTATACCTCTGGCCCTTCTTTGGACACTGTGTTAACTACCCTCCAGACGAGCTTCAATGCCATACAACTCTCCTCCCGTGGCCTCCAACTGCTCTTAAATACAAGTAAAACTAAATGCATGCTCTTCAACCGATCACTGCCTCGCACGTCCAGCATCACTACTCTGGACGGTTCTGACTTAGAATATGTAGACAACTACAAATACCTAGGTGTCTGGTTAGACTGTAAACTCTCCTTCCAGACTCACATGAAACATCTTCAATCCAAAATTAAATCTAGAATCGGCTTCCTATTTCGCAACAAAGCATCCTTCACTCATGCTGCCAAACATACCCTCGTAAAACTGACCATCCTACCGATCCTCGACTTCGGAGATGTCATTTACAAAATACACTCTACTCAACAAATTGGATCCAGTCTATCACAGTGCCATCCGTTTTGTCACCAAAGCCCTATATACCACCCACCACTGCGACCTGTATGCTCTCGTTGGCTGGCCCTCGCTTCATACTCGTTGCCAAACCCACTGGCTCCAGGTCATCTACAAGTCTCTGCTAGGTAAAGCACCACCTTATCTCAGCTCCCTGGTCACCATAGCAGCACCCACCCGTAGCATGCGCTCCAGCAGGTATATCTCACTGGTCACCCCCAAAGCCAGTTCTTCCTTTCCTTCCAGTTCTCTGCTGCCAATGACTGGATTGAATTTCAAAAATCTTTGAAGCTGGAGACTCATATCTCCCTCACTAGGTTTAAGCACCAGCTGTCAGAGCAGCTCACAGATCACTGCACCTGTACATAGCCCATCTATCTACCTACCTCATCCCCATACTGTATTTATTTATCTTGCTCCTTTGCACCCCAGTATCTCTACTTGCACATTCATCTTCTGCACATTCTACAATTCCAGTGTTTAATTGCTACATTGTAATTACTTCGCCACCATGGCCTATTTATTGCCTTACCTCCCTTATCCTACCTCATTTGCACATGCTGTATATAGACTTTTCTACTGTATTATTGATTATTGATTGTATGTTTGTTTATTCCATGTGTAACTCTGTTGTATGTGTCGAACTGCTTTGCTTTATCTTGGCCAGGACGCAGTTGCAAATGAGAACTTGTTCTCAGCTAGCCTACCTGGTTAAGTAAAGGTGAAATAAAAAACATGTG
Organism: Salvelinus namaycush; assembly: GCF_016432855.1. Classification (NCBI taxonomy): domain Eukaryota; kingdom Metazoa; phylum Chordata; class Actinopteri; order Salmoniformes; family Salmonidae; genus Salvelinus; species Salvelinus namaycush. The sequence continues at coordinate 18,103,465 of NC_052345.1, forward strand.
TACCTATCATCTGGGGAAAGGGGATACCTAGTCAGTTGCACAATTGAAGAGGTGTGGGGGGGCTGCCTTAATCGACGTCATCGGTGAGGTTAACTGCCTTGCTCAAGGGCTGAACTGCAGTTTTATTTTTTTATACCTCAGGGATTCGAACCAGCCACCTTTTTGTTACTGGCCCAACACTCTTAACCGCTAGGCTAACTACTTCATAGCCCACATGAATGACATGTGTCTTTTTTGTGGAGATTTGGGGAAGATCTGAAATGGCTGCAATGCCTTGTGGAGCAGACTATGGTTCTAAGTTTTTCAGAACATGGAGACCTACCTGGAGGATGGTGCACATTTCTTGATGTTAGATTACATTTTGCTTATTCCCTCCACTGTGAACCTGTTGGAGCAATTTTCCTGACACATATCCTGGACAAGGAAGCTATTTCAATGGAGATTCTTAATTGACCATGCTTTAGTCCAGGACTAGCCTTAATCTGTGTTTGGGGAAACCAGCCCTTTGAGTTTAGTTTCTCACAGTATTTGTGAGTGTAAAAAAAAAAAAGTATTTCTTCCATTTAGTGTCCTCTGGATATCCAACACACTGGTCCCTGATATTTACCATGGCTGGTTGAGTCCCAAATGGCACCCTATTCCCCTACATAGTGCACTACCTTTAACCCTATGGGCCCTGATCAAAAGTGGTGCACTGCTAGGGAATAGGGTGTCATTTGGGACGCTGACCATGATTTGTTGATTTGGCCTAGATGTCGCACCTTGTCTTGCTATCAGGGCGTTACACATGAACATTTCCTCTTGATAACATTGCAGCGTTATGAGAGGATGGGCGGGCGTAGGCCATGGTTTTTGTAGGACACGCACTGATTCACTTCTGACCTTGGCTCCTCTGACCCCTCTCTCTCTTCTCTCGATCTTCTGACCCTCTGCTTCACCCCTCTCTTCCTCCCACCTCTCCTCCTTCTCTCCTGTTGAGGTAGAATAACAGAAAGATGGTAAGTGTGTGTTTGCAGTTTCATGGGTCCCTGCAATCTGCTCGGACAGTGAAATGGCTGCGCTCGTCATCTCTCCGACAAGAGTGGTCCTTTTTTCTATCTGTCAGTTTGGCATCGCTTCCTCATTCCCCCTCTACTACTCCTTCCCTGGTTTTCTGTGATGAAATGGATGTTTCGGCTAACCTTACAAACTGTATTACCCCTTGTTTAATTATTTTTTTGTAAAAATGTTAAATACAGTGGTCTGAACACACTGACAGACATTCATGGTCTTGTGTACATACAAGCCGTTGCAGAAGGAAACTGTATCAATAGTAGAGATATCATCAGATACGTTTTGGAGGGGAAATCATGAGAAGGGGAACATGTCTGCTGTAGCGTCTCATGTTAAAATAAACTTGCAAGCCGCCTCCTCATAGCATTAAAAAAAAAAGACGACCACATTGAGCATTAGTTTGCCCGTGCAGTTCTCTGCCAATATGAGTGACCTGTTTGTTTGGCGGTAGACAGTCAGGCCTATTCTGAGTTTGCCTATACTATAGGTTCTAGACATTTTCAATAGGATCTGCATCCCAATTAACCAGATGGATTCCGCTCTACTAACAGTGTGCTCTGACTGCATGGCTGGAATCTCTATCTAATGTGGCCTCCTCTACCGCCTGCTCTCTGGAGCAGGGCTGAACGTATCGTCAGCTCACTGAAAGCAACGTGCCCGCAGAATGACTAGATGTTGACTACAACTACAATAAGTGATGTTTGACTTGTTTATTGTGGCATGCAAATGTCCTTTTTTTAGGGAAGTTCTTTACGTTTGTTCTGTAGAGTGTTTTACGATGGTGGATGTCCTTTTGTGACATTGTTACCTTCGTACCCAGAGCTATCAGCATTATTTTTGTTGTTGTATAACTGTGGTCAGTCGGCACTGACGGTCGGTTTGTTGCTGTGGTACGTCAATGACTTGGGTGGAGGTCACTGCATCGTTTCTATGCAGTGATAGTCAGTGGCTACTGCACTATTGGGGTTCCTCCAAAACGGCGGGTTCATTTAAAAAAAGTCACGCCCTGGTTTTAGCACAAGTCTGAAACTCTGCTCTTTATCCCCTCCCTCCCTAGGACCTGATGGTGGGGGACGAGGCGAGCGAGCTGCGCTCCATGCTGGAGGTGAACTACCCCATGGAGAACGGCATCGTGAGGAACTGGGATGACATGAAGCACCTGTGGGACTACACCTTTGGTCCCGAGAAGCTCAACGTCGACTCGCGCAACTGCAAGATCCTGCTCACCGAGCCGCCCATGAACCCAACCAAGAACCGCGAGAAGATCATTGAGGTGCGTATACATTTTCTTTTAGAGGTGTTTATTTTTGTTAACCCACGACTACTAAATCCGTTGTCAGAGGACGATTTCATTAACATGCTTTAGTTTTTGAAAGTGTGTATTCTGGAGTGTACCCGGGAACGGCTGGAGGAGATTTCCTGTAAGGCCTTTTATAAGGTTCCATTGTAGATCTTAAATGAATCATCAGTCATAACAGTGATGCTCTGTGCAGAGGAGGCAGTAGCACTCCCGCTACGGAGGTTCATCTTGGAGTTGCAACTTGCCAGTCATTGTGACTAAGGCAGCAGCGCTGCCTGGCAGACCTGGGTTCAGCAAGTATTTGAACTCTTTCAAACACTTTTATAGTTTGATTGAGCCTGTCTGGAGTTTCACATGGGTGGACATTGCACTTTTGGTACTAATCCATTGTTTCCATTGTGCCAGGCAAGGTCAATCAACCACGGCTAAAGTATCTGAAAGATTTGAAATGGTATTTGAACCTAGGTCTGCTGCCTGGCGACAGCTCCTCAGTGGGAGTCTGTCAGAGCCACTGTTATTGAGTCAGGCTGTCCTCTGTGGGGTGGCCAGTCATGCCTAAGTGCTTTGAGGGTAAGTTATTTTCACCCTTTCCAAAGGGAGGTTTATGAACATGGAGGTCTATTCCTTGTGAGTGGAGGTTGAGGTTAGATTTGTTGTGGTTTTCCTAGCAGTGCAAAATGCAAAAACAAAGATAATATGTATTAGCAAGATGCTAAGTTGCTGTTGAACTTTATGCAGTAACTACATATTCCAGTGACATACTCTCGCACTCCCTACCTCTTTCCTAGGTGATGTTTGAGACGTACCAGTTCTCCGGGGTTTACATAGCCATCCAAGCTGTGCTCACACTCTATGCTCAAGGTAGGTTCTTTAAAGCAAAATGAGGCAACTAGAAGGAAGCTAGGACACCCAAAACCAGTGAAGAGCACTGGGTACCTGAGATTTCACTCCAACGAATTGCAAGTTAAAGTACCTTTCAGAACACATGGAGGAATGTAGGAGGTTATACCCGGTAATTAGCTTTTGCTACGTTTCTACCACGGTAGCAACAATTATTTGGGGCTTAAACTTTATTTTCCGGTACAGAAGTACCAGATATTTACTTTATATTTTAAAATGGTTATTAGTTAGTAGTTACACAAACCCATTGATACCACATCCTTTTTCTACAGTAGTAAATACCTAGTATCATAAAATAAAGTGCTTCCATTTGTGCTGTACTGCTTGTTTGTAACATCGGTCTTTCTCTGGAAAAAATAAACACAGCTGTGGAATGAGGGATGAAACACAGGCTGTGCTAATGTGTGACCCTTTCAGTAGCAGGACGAGAGTTGAGTATGCAGTAGCGTGTAGTTGAGTACGTAGCTGTGTACTTTGTGTTCTATACTAGACTTTCATTTGTAGGACGTAGGCCTTTCATTGGACCGTGCATTTTTTTGATATTGAACCAATGTAATTCTGACGGAAAACTCGTTGACACCAAGAAATCGGTAATAACAATGAATAAAAAGCTTTCCGTTTCAAACGAGTAATGACAGAAATGGTCTATAACGTTGATATGGGCTTTGGAAACGGTGGATGTGTTTTCTCACTGGCCCTAATCTGTTGGCACTGGTGTTTTTTTTATTTTTATTTTTTAGGTCTCCTGACTGGCGTGGTGGTGGACTCTGGTGATGGCGTCACCCACATCTGCCCCGTGTACGAAGGCTTCTCCCTGCCCCACCTGACCCGACGCCTGGACATTGCAGGACGGGACATCACGCGCTACCTCATCAAGGTACACCCTCGTTCCCCACGCGTGACTCGGGCCGTCTTAGAATGTCCTGTCCAGAAACAACTCCTAGCCCCTAGGCATGTGTAGATGTGAGAAGACTGAATAAGGCATTATGATGGATATTGCACCTTGCCCATTGGTGCTTCCACCATATATATTTATAACTATCTAGCCTAATTCTATGAAATCTACACAAGAGCCTAGGGGGAACTAAATAGGGGTTGATTGCTGGACAGGGCCTTGGATAACCTTATTTCCTTCATGAGTATGTCTGACTTGCTAGTGGAAAGCAGTCGACTGTAAACCACACCTGTTCATTATTTCGTGTTAAGATTTGTGATTAGGAAAGGTGACTATTTTAAAGAGTATTTGGAGTCTTTTTCAATTAGTTTCGCAGTCCTTTACAACTATGAGATCTCTGCAAACCAACCAAACGCATGCCTTACCTCTGACCTTTATCCATCATCCAGTTGCTGTTGCTGAGGGGCTACGCCTTCAACCACTCGGCGGACTTTGAGACGGTGCGCATGATGAAGGAGAAGCTGTGCTACGTGGGCTACAACATCGAGCAGGAGCAGAAGCTGGCGCTGGAGACCACCGTGCTGGTTGAGTCCTACACGGTCAGTAACATAGTCCTACACGGTCATCATCCTGGTCGAGTCCTACACTTTCATTTCTTATTGTACAACTGTTTCGAAGTATTTTCTGTTTTTGGCCATTCTGAGCCCAACCCTGATTTGTCATCTAAACAGCACACCAGATCAGCGTTGGGACTAGTTACTTAAAGTCATATTACTAGTTACATTTAACAAAAGTAATGCTTTATGTTATAATATTACCGCCAGTACATAGAGATGTATAGAAGGCACATTTGTCACTAGACAGAAAAGCCTAGAGGCTTCCCCATCACAGAAGTGATCAATGGCAAATATCAGAGTTGCACCCTCTATATATTTCTATGGACAGCAGCTGCCATGACATTTCTCCAAACAGCCTTTCTCTGCTCGCTCGAGAATTAAATGAAACAATTTGAGATCAGATCATGGGAAACGCGCCCGGTAGAGGGATGATTCTGAAAGTAACGCACACGTTGTGTGACAGTGTAACTGTAATAATATTACCCAATTTGAAAAAGCTACTAGTTACTTATAAAAGTAATCTGATTATGTAATGCATTACTTTTTTAATAACGCATTTCCCCAACACTGCACCAAATTGTACTTATTAAAGTCTTGCATGGTAAGGGTAACACCATCCTACACCAAGAATAATAGGATTCATCTGTATTTGAGGCCTGGCTATATGGTAACACTGCCTCCTTGTGGACATAATGTATCATGCAGATGATCAGGTTATAATTTTAGAGCATTAGAAGCCATATTTAGTGTGGGAGGAGTTCTTGAACCAAGCTCTGGATGCCCCCAGGTTACTTAGTCAAGTCAACCACGTGCCGAAAACCACGTGCCGCGAGTCCCTGTGATGTAAAGAGGGAGTGTATAGAATTTTTTATGTGTGGCGGGCGGCGGTGCACCTCCTTGTTTCCCTGCCCAAATCCTGGAGAGAGAAGGAGAGGCGGAGGACAGAGGATGGAACAAAAGCACTACTGTAGTGTTGAAGAAACGACCCCCCCCCCCCCCCCCCCATCCATGGGCGTGACATCATTTCCTGTACGACCCAGACTCCCACGCCACGTGCTGACCTGGTGTCTGTTTCCTCCTCTGGACTCCAGACTGGAGCCGTCAATGGGCCCTTTATGCTCCCTCCCACATAATGTTCCACCGCGCTCTGTAAAAGGCCTACTGTATGTCAGCCGGCTCCATCTGACCAGAGGGAGAGAGACTCTTACTTAAACGTTGCCAGTTCCAAACATTGTCTATTGTCCATCTCTAGCCTAGCATTGCCGTCAGATTTCCCTAGTGCTGTTCTAGCATAAGAAAGCCATCAGTCCTGTCTTAATGTCAATTAAATGCTTTCCGATGTGTGAATGTTGTTCCCCTTTCTGTGTCCCCAGCTCCCCGACGGCAGGATGATCAAGGTGGGAGGGGAGCGGTTCGAAGCCCCTGAGGCTCTGTTCCAGCCCCACCTCATCAACGTGGAGGGAGTCGGGGTGGCAGAGCTCCTCTTCAACACCATCAATGCAGCAGACATCGACACCAGGTAACTCCACGACCGACTCCCCCCTACTTACTAGTGACCTAGTAATTTCCAACCCTCGTTCACTTCTTTGCCATTTCATTAGTTAACATTTTAGTCATTGAGTGGATTTTATAGAAACAACAAATGTCGGTACATATAAATGTCTTATATCGGCTGAAAGCTTGAATTCTTGTTAAAATAACTGCACCGTCCAATTTACAGTAGCTATTCGAAAAAATGCCATGCTATTGTTTGAGAGCTCCTAACAACAAAACATTTTTTTCACCGCGATAGGTTTGATAAATTCACCTCTGAAGGTGAAATGTGTACTTAAATCAGAGCAAGATTTCAGAATGTATCATCATGAAGTGTCGTTTTGTTTGATAAAATCCTTTTTCATATCCTAAAAAGGTCCATATAGTATGCACAATCGATTTTGTATTTCCACTTGTTGAATTTGCAAAGAAAGGAATCTGTGAAGATTTCACCCTAAATGTTGTTTCAACAAGTCAAATCACATTTGTATCTATTCCTCAGAGATCCTAGAAGGTAACAAAACTTCCCTATTTCATTAGGGGTGTAGTATATCCTATAGGACACCATATTTGGTCAGAGTGACGCCTTCATGGCGCGCCGATGACGCGGGCGGCCATCATTTGAATGACTATCTTTGTCAAATAAGCACCAATCGGAGTCAAACATAGCTAGCTAGAAAACCAATGAGCTGGGCTTTACGGAGGTATCTGGAAACCATGTATATGTCGTAAAATGTAGCTACTAACCTTGTACGACAGCATGCCTTTTTTTATTTTGGACAAAAATTATAAGGATATTCAGAGTTATGAGAACTGTTTTTTGCAAATGTTGAACTTATCTGGCTACTAGTACTTGGTAAGCTAAATCAAAGTCCAAGTATACAGATTTGACGATATTCTTGCAGAAAAATGGAATATGAATGCAAATGTCTCCTTCACGATTTGCCCAAATGTGCCTGGGGACTTCACACTAAAAGTCTTGTAGGTCAGTCATTCTTCAAGTAATCCATCTGAAACTTTGCACGTACACTCCTGCCATCTTGTGGACACTATCGGAATTACAACCAGAGTGATGGCTAGAACTATGACCATCCTCTTGCATTTCAAAGATGGTGGTAGAAAAATACTTTCTTTTTTTTCTCTTTAGTATTTTCTTATACCAGATCTATTGTGTTATATTCTCCTACATTCAATTCACATTTCCACAAACTTCAAAGTGTTACCTTTCAAATGGTACCAAGAATATGCATATCCTTGCTTCAGGGCCTGAGCTACAGGCAGTTAGATTTGTCATGTAGGCGAAAATTGAAAATAAAAAGGAGGATATCCCTAAGAAGAATAAAAAAATAAAAAACGACAGCGAGTGACTAGCACCCATTGCTAAAAATTCCCTATTCCCTCAACCCTTGCTCTCGTTACGTGACACATGTATGCGTCTCATGCACGTGACCAATAAGGCCTGACCTATAGCATATCATAATCGCATCAATAAATTGGTTCTAACAAACTCTGAAACGTGACAGCAAATGGATGCAGAGGACATGACAAATAAACTCGAAACAGTGGAATGTTTACTGGTTGCTCAGGAGGTAAAGGGGAAGTTGGATGTGTGGAATAAATTTGACTAGTTGTGGAAAATATTGGAGATCAAGAAAAATAAGTTAAGGAGGAAGTGCTGTGTTATATTATGTGTGCCAAACAGGTACTGTTAGGTTATAATTGTTCTAACCATTTGGAACAATATAAACAACACTAAATAAATTATAAGCGGACCAGAGATGCTGTTGTAACATTTTTAATTGTAAAGCCTTTATTACAGCAAAGACTGAACAGTAGCATTCATTCATTAATGCAATTCCCAAATGGAACGGTTTAGGCCTATTTATCTTTATGCTAATTATTCAATATTCGCTTTATTGTATTTTAACTAAAATGCTTGATTGCTTTTCAAAACATGAATGACTTGTATGCTGTGTGATGACATGAACTAATAAATGATTGATTGATACGGCAGCCTATATAAGTATTGAAATATAAACCTAAGTAAGTTACGGTATTAAGACGAAACAGGATGTGCTCTTTGGCCTACAGCTCGGTGATGGTTATACAAGGCTGCTATAGTAAGCCTACTTATGATAATGACATTACCTATTATTATGATGTTCATAATAATAATAAAAAAGAACAATAAGGGGATCAAGGAAAAGGGAGGGTTATTATAAATCTACTATTTTCTGACAATTTGGAAAGGTGTTAACAACACTAAATGAAAAAATAAAAAAATAAAGTGTAAGGCCTTTACAGCATAGCAAAGATTAAAAAATGTGTGAAATTGTTTATCGACGTTTTTGCGTGAGGCTTGGTACTCATGGAATCAGTAGGCTATTAAACAAACACTCAAACAGGTAACAGAAGTAGGATCTGTCTTATTTCTGTAGATATACAGTTCCAGTCAAAAGTTTGGACACACCTACTCATTCAAGGGTTTTTCTTTATTTTGACTATTTTCTACATTGTAGAATAATAGTGAAGACATCAACACTATGAAATAACACATATGGAACCAATAAATATTTTAGGTTCTTCAAAGTAGCCACCATCATTACTTTTAGACATGAAGGTCAGTCAATCTGGAAAATGTCAAGAACTTTGAACATTTCTTCAAGGGCAGTCGCAAAAACCATCAAGCGCTATGATGAAACTGGCTCTGAGGACTGCCACAGGAACGGAAGACCGAGTTACCTCCGCTGCAGAGGATAAGTTCATTAGAGTTACCAGTCTTAGAAATTGCAGCCCAAATAAATGCTTCACAGAGTTCAAGTAAGAGACACATCTCAACATTAACTGTTCAGAGGAGACTTTGTGAATCAGACCTTCATGGTCGAATTGCTGCAAAGAAACCACTACTAAAGGACACCAATAAGAAGAAGAGACTTGCTTGGGCCAAGAAACACCAGCAATGGACATTACACCGGTGGAAATCTGTCCTTTGGTCTGAGTCCAAATTTGAGATTTTTGGTTCCAACCGCCGTGTCTTTGTGAGATGCAGAATTGGTGAACGGATTATCTCTGCATGTGTGGTTCCCACCATGAAGCATGGAGGGAGGAGGTGTGGGGTGTTCTGCTGGTGACGCGGTCTGTGATTTATTTAGAATTCAAGGCACACTTAACCAGCATGGCTACCACAGCATTCTGCAGCAATACGCCACCCCATCTGCTTTGCGCTTAGTCCCACTATCATTTGTTTTTCAACAGGACAAAGAACTAAAACACACCCCCAGGCTGTGTAAGGGCTATTTAACCAAGATGGAGAGTGATGGAGTGCTGCATCAGATAACCTGGCCTCCACAATCACCCGACCTCAACCCAATTGAGATGGTTTGGGATGAGTTGGACTGCAGAGTGAAGGAAAAGCAGCCAAAAAGTGCTCAGCATATGTGGGAACTCTTTCAAGACTGTTGGAAAAGCATTCCTCGTGAAACTTGAGAGAATGCAAGGAGTGTGCAAAGCTGTCATCGAGGCAAAGGGTGGCTACTTTGAAGAATCTCAAATATAAAATATATTTAGATTTGATTAACACTTTATTTTTTTGGTATTTTTTTTTTGGTTACTACATGATTCCATATGTGTTATTTCATAGTTTTGATGTCTTCGCTATTATTCTACAATGTAGAAAATAGTCACACAAAAAAACAACCTTTGAGTAGGTGTCCAAACTTTTGACTGGTACTGTATATGGATGATGTATAAAGCCAGACACATTTAACAGTTAGGTTGATTATAGACCAAATTAAGTTGGTTTCCTCTCTCCTCACTTTTCTTAGACAATTAAGGCAAGGGCTGTTTTCTTGTCTCTCAACTCCGCTGCTGCCTCCACCGCATTGTTCTAAACACCAATATGCTGGTTAACTTTGCTATTATGCACATAGCAACATGGTCTAGGAAAAGGCGTCAATTCAACAGCACAATGATGTTTCACAACCGCGGACTGTGACCACTATCCAACGAGAGAGCGCATTTGTTATAAAATAGTATTTTTATTAGTGTTGCACCATTGTTCTTATGAAATAGACATGCATTGCTGAAATTGTATAAGACAGTTTTTTTTTTTTTTTTGCTACTGCTCAACTAAAGAAATCTGACCAACAGCCAATCGACCAGTCGACTAAATGGGGTCAGTCCTAGATTATCAATGTTTCTCCATATTGTCATTTTTTTTGTCTAATATTCTATACATCCCCTTTTTCTCTTCCGTAAACATCCTCACTTTCTCTCCTCAGGGCTGAATTCTACAAACACATTGTGGCAAAATGTTCTCTTTTTCCTCCATGTTTCGCCATTCTTATTCACCTTAAGTTATTCCTCTTCCTTCGTCCAGGTCTTCTCTCCTCCCTAAACATCTTCTCCTTCTCTCCACAGGTCTGAGTTCTACAAACACATAGTGCTGTCAGGGGGCTCCACCATGTACCCCGGCCTTCCCTCTCGACTGGAGCGTGAGCTCAAGCAGCTCTACCTGGAGCGCGTGCTGAAGGGAGACGTGGATAAGCTCTCGGTGAGGGCTCACACACAACGCCATTTTATATCTTCGAAGTAGCATGCTTTCAGTACATGTCATATCTTATTGTTGCTGTTTTTAGTGCGGGTTTTACTGTCCAATGTTTGACTTTTAACAGATGGACAACTACTAACAGACATTTAACGATCCATTTTCTCACTGCAGTCATTTGATCAGCCACCAGGAGGCGGTGTTGCCCTAAATTGAATTAGTGTACACAACACAAGCAATGTGCTTCTTCAACACTGAGAGTGAACTATCTTCGTCATGGGACCATGTTTAAATCATGCGCTCAACAACTAAATTAAAATATAATGTCTCATTGTTCCTCACTCATTCCTTTACACGCTGATTGCTCAATTTGGCAACAATATCCATTTCAGCATTTTCAATGCCAGGCCTGCTGGTTCAGTTCATGTAATTATTAGACTATTTCACACCTATTTTTAGTTAAGGTTGTTAAGACAGACATTTTCCCTCCCACTCTTCTCTCTCTCTGCCCCTTTCCTTATTTCTCCTCTTCCCCCTATTCTTATGCTTTCCCTTCTCACACTCTTACCTTCTCCTCCTTATCTTCTATTCTGTCTCTCCTTTCCTGCTCGTGTGCAGAAATTCAAGATCCGGATCGAGGACCCCCCTCGGCGCAAGCACATGGTGTTCCTGGGCGGGGCCGTGCTGGCCGACATCATGAAGGACAAGGACAACTTCTGGCTGACGAGGGAGGAGTACCAAGAGAAGGGGATACGTGTCCTGGAGAAGCTGGGGGTCACCGTCAGATAAACCCCCCCCCCCCCCCAGATGCACATGTCTGGGCTAAGTCTGAAATGGCACCCTATTCCCTTAATGCACTACTTTTGACCACACCCCATAGGGTAGTGCACTATCTAGGGAATAGGGTGTCATTTGGGATGTAGCCTTGGTCTTGTCTCACGTCCTCCACTTGATATCCATCTACAGCTCACTTCTTCTCGACCCGATCATCTGTTTTTTACCACCCCCTGTCCCAGATTCGCTCGCTCACTCTCCAAGGGCATGTTGTGACAGACGGTTGGGGAGGTGGGAGGAGATGGATGAGGTGCTGACAACACGTCTCCTGGGAATAGTTTCAATCATGTTGCCCAACTTATTCGTTCAAAACACGATCCCAATGATCATCAAGATGAAGTCAATTATTATTAGGGATTAATTTATAGAGGGGGTGTCGGATTCTCCTGTGTTGTGGGCACAGGGTACACAAGGGGCCTCCATCAAAGGCAAGCTGCCTCTTTTTTATTTTATTTTATCCACCCTTCTGCCCATCTTTGTCTTTTGTCCAGTCTTAATCAGCAGGTGATTTCTTGCTCCTCTTGAGGAGGTTGTGTTAACGTTGGGGGGAGGTCAGGGGGTGATGGTGGATTAGAGTGCAGGTGGTTTTTGGGGCATGTTTCTCCTTCTCACAGGGTCCACCTGCCCACTTGTCTGAATCCCATATGTAGTAGTCTGTTGCCATTGTGTCGTAAGAGGGATGTGATGATGACAAAAAGAAATGGTTGGCCTTCCCTCACGATAAAAAAAAGGCATTTCATTCCACTGATGGCTAAATATTTGTCATGTATTCAATTACACAGGACTGCTCAGCCTTTTCTTTGAAGTCGTGTTTTGTGTTCACATTCATTTTGCTGATGCGCTTTCCTTTTGGAGGAGAAGAAATAACGTCTTTGTATTTTTTTGCAGTGCATTACTCCCGTGTTTTTTTTTCGTAACGAGTGAGGATGTGTCATCCTCATCATGGCTGTTGGACACACGAGTCATTCGGTTTTTAAGGTCTGGGTTACATTTTGCCCTCAACAGCAGGTCTAGGATCTCTATCCTTAGCCATTGTGAGCTAAACAATGCATCAGACCTAGGACCAGTTGTTAAGGGCATACTGAACCGTAACCTGTTTAGAGGGGCAGTCATTCTGAGGCCAGTAGGAACTCTCCCTAGTCTCCGCTCCAGTGAAGATTCTTTTTTTCTTTTTTTTTAGGTCAGGGGTTATTGGGGGTGGGGATTTGTTAGGGGTGTTGAACATTTGTAATATTAATAAGAATTTGGGTGTCAGTAGACATGGAGACACATAAAAGCTGGTATTTAAGGTTTTCCTTTTTTGGTTTTCATATGTATATTGGAGGCACTTACACAATATATGTGTGTCATTTTCTTTTTTTTATCCAGACAGTCATCCAGTGCCAAGTGCAGTTATTGTAGCTGTTTTTTTTCTTCTTTTCTTCATAGCATAACTGCCTACCGCTGATTTTTAAATAAAGCAAAGTGATTTATAAATACCTGGTGGTGCTCTGTCTTTGAGATGTACCAAGTGGCTCACCATAAATACTTGTGACATTATCGTCGTTGTCGGCAGTGATCCTAAATAAGACCGACTTGGAAGGCAGATGAATTGCCTCAAAAGAATGAGTTGGTACATTCACGTGTCCGGATGCATGGGCATGCTGTGTAACCTAAGTGGTCATATTTAGAATGAAGGCTGCAGAGAACAAGAATGTGAGTGGCTTCTTTGTGAGTTTGTGTCAATGTTATGTGTCACATGCTTCGTAAACAACCGGTGTAGGCTAACAGTGACATGGTTACAGGTCCTTCCCACCAATGAAGAGAAAGAAAATGGTAAAACAAGTCATAATAAATACACATGAGTAATAATGTGGCTATATGTACTGGGTCCATGTGCTGGGGCACGAGGTAATTCAGGTAGATATGTACATATAACTTGGAATAAAGTGACAGATAAACAGTAGCAACAGCATATGTGATGAGACAAAGTTGGGTCAATGCAGATAGTCCGGATAATTATTTGGTCAACTATTTAGCAGTCTTATGGCTTGGAGGTAGAAGCTGTTCAGGGTCCTGTTGGTTCCAGACTTGCCTTGCGGTAGCAGAGAGAACAGTCTGCGTGGCTGGGGTCTTTGACAGTTTTTAGAGCCTTCTGACACTGCCTGGTATAGAGGTCCTGGATGGCTGGGAGCTCGTCCCCAGTGATGTACTGGGCTGTACGCACTACCCTCTGTAGCACCTTGTCAGATGCCAAGCAGTTGCCATACCAAGCGGTGATGCAGCCAGTCAAGATGTTCTCAATGGTGCAGCTGTATAACGTTTTGAGGATCTGAGGGCTCAAATCTTTTCAGCCTCCTGAGTGGGAAGAGGTGTTGTCGTGCCCTCTTCACAACTGTGTTGGTGTGTGTGTGTGTGGACCACGACAAGCCTTTCAAAGCATTTCATGGCTACAGATGAGACAGCTATGGGGCGATAGTCATTTAGACAGGTTACCATGGTGGTCTACTTGAAACATGTTGGTATTACAGACAGTCAGGGAGAGGTTGAAAATGTGCAGTGAAGCCCCTTGCCAGCTGGTTAGCGTATGCTTTTGAGTACGTGTCATGGCAATCCGTCTGGCCTTGTGAATGTTAACCTGTTTTAAGGTCTTACTCACATCCACTATGGAGAGTGTGATCACGCAGTCGTCCAGGAAAGCTGGTGCTCTTATGCATGGTTCAGTGTTGCTTGCCTCGCCGCGAGCATGTAAGGCATTTAGCTCATCGGGTAGGCTCGCGTCACTGGGCAGATCGCTGAGTTTCCCTTTGTCATCCGTGATAGTTTGCAAGCCCTGTCACATCCGACCAGCGTCAGAGGCGGTGTAGTAGGATTCGATCTTAGTCATATATTGATGCATTGTCTGTTTGCTGGTCCGTCGGAGGGTGTAGCAGGATTTCTTATAAGCTTGCGGACTAGTCTCCAGGTCTAGCCTTTAGCTCAGTGCGGATGTTGTCCATAATACATGGCTTCTGGTTGGGATATTTGCGTATGGTCACTGTGGGTACGACGTCGTCGATGCACCTATTAATGAAGCTGGTGACTGATGTGGTAAACTCCTCAATGCCATCTGATGAACCCCTGAACACATTCCAATCTGTGCTAGCAAAACTGTCCTGTAGCACGTCACTGGTACTTCCTGTTTTGAGTTTTTGCTTGTAAGCAGGAATCCGGAGGATAGAGTTAAGGTGAGATTTGCCAAATCAATGGCGAGGGAGAGCTTTGTATGCGTTTCTGTGTGTGGAGTAAAGGTGATCTAGAGGGGTTTTTTGCCTCTAGTTGCACATGACATGCTGGTAGAAATTACAGTGCCTTCAGAAAGTATTCATACCCCTTATTCCACATTTTCTTGTTACAGCCTGAATTCAAATGGATTAAACAGATGTTTTTCACGAATCTACACACAATACACCATAATGCCAAAGAATTATTATTAAAAAAAGAAAAATCTTTGTGCAAATGTATTAACTGAAATGCATAAATATTAATTTACATAAGTATTCACACCTCTGAGTCAATACATTAGAATCACCTTTAGCAGCGATTACAGCTGTGAGTCTTTCTGGGTAAGTATCTAAGAGCTTTGCACACTTGGATTGTACAAATGTGACCATTATTCTTTTAAAAAATTCTTCAAGCATTGTCAAGTTGGTTGTTGATCATTGCTAGACAGCCATTTTAAAGTCTTGCCATAGATTTTCAGTCCAATTTAAGTCAAAATGGTAACTAGGCCGCTCAAGAACATTTAATATTGTTTTGGCAAGCTACTCCAGTGTATACACTGTGTACAAAACATTAGGAACACCTCTCCATGACAGACTGGCCAGTTGAAAGCGATGATCACTTATTGATATCACCTGTTAAATCCACTTCAATCAGCATAGATGGATGGGAGGAGACAGGCTAAAGAAGGATTTTTACACCTTGAGACATGGATTGTGTGTGTGCCATTCAGAGGGTAAATGGGCAAGACCAAAGATTTTCGTGCCGCTGAACGGGGTATGGTAGTAGGTGCCAGGCGCACCGGTTTGAGTGTGTCAAGAACTGCAACGCTGCTGGATTTTTCACACTCAAACAGTTTCCCGTGTGTATCAAGAATGGTGCACCACCCAAAGGACATCCAGCCAACTTGACGCAACTGTGGGAAGTGTTGGAGTCAACATGGGCTAGCATCCCTGTGGAACGCTTTCAACATCTTGTAACCATGCCCCGACGAATTGAGGCTGTTCTGAGGGCAAAAGGGGGTGTAACTCAATATTAGGAAGGTTTTCCTAATGTTTTGTACATGTTGTATTTGGCCTTGTTTTAGGTTATCCTTCTGAAAGATAAGGTTGTCTCCCAGTATCTGTTGGAGAGCAGAGTGAACCAGGTTTTCCTCTAGGATTTTGCCTGTTGAGCTCTATTCCACTTTTTTTATCCTTAGTCCTTGCTGATGACAAGCATACCAATAACATGATGCAGCCACCCCCATGCTTGAAAATATGAAGTGGTACTCAATGATGTTGTGTTGGATTTGCTGCAAACGTAACGCTTTGTATTCAGGAAATGAAGTTAATTTCTTTGCCACATTTTTTGCAGTTTTACTTGTGCCTTTTTGCAAACAGAATACATGTTTTGGAATATTTTTTTGTTCCTTTTTACTGTCATTTAGGTTAATATTGAGGAGTAACTATGTTGTTGATCCATCCTCAGTTTTCTATCACAGCCATTAAACTCTGTAACTGTTTTAAAGTCACCATTGGCCTCATGGTGAAATCCCTGAGCGGTTTCCTTCATCTGCGGCAACTGAGTTAGGAAGGACGCCTGTATCTTAGTAGTGACTGGCTGTATTGATACACCATCCAAAGTGTAATAACTTCACTATGCTCAAAGGGATATTCAATGTCTATATAAAAACATATGTTTAATCTACCAATAGGTGCCCTTCTTTGCAAGGCATTGGAAAACCCTGGTCTATGTGTTTGTAATTCACTGCTCGACAGGAACCTTACAAATAATTGCATGTGTGGGGAACAGTGACGAGGTAGTCATTCAAAAATCATGTTAAACACTTATCGCACACAGTGAGTCCATGCAACTTATGTGACTTGTTAAGCACATTTTTACTGCTGAACTTATTTAGGCTTGCCATAACAAAGGGGTTGAGTACTTATTGACTCAAGACATTTCAGATTTTTATTTGTAAATATTTCTAAAAACATAATTCCACTTTGACATTATGGGGTATTGTGTGTAGGCCAGTAACACAAAATCTCAATTTAGTCAAGGGTGAAGGCAATCGAGGTATTACAGATGTGTATGTATGAAAGTATATAGGAGAGGGAGATTCTGCTAAGATATTTGGGGGTGTGTCGGGGTCTGTAGGTTGAGGAAAACAGTCCTTTGGAGGGGCACTGTTGCAGAACCAAACCGTTCCGCCGCTCTCTTTTGATGTGGCACTGTTGCCGTGGCACTACACAAGGAATTCCCACCCAAGGTCTCCAAGACGATGGCCTTCGCAAACAAGATAGACTCCACTGGCAGTTCGGCATGGAACCGTCCCACCTCACCTCAGATCCTTTCTCATGGTTGGTGGCAATAGCATCACGCTAAAACCCACAGGACGTTTACCTGTCGGTTTGGACAAGAGAGTGGTTCTTATCTCCAAATCAGAGAGATGATACGAGCACCAAAGAGAAAAGACAGCCAGGACAAGCTGAAGCCAAGGGGTGTGGCACAGGGTTAGCGGAGGACCCTTTGAACTCTGTGAGGGTCTCTGGAAACCGCAGGGAGGTTAGAAGAGGGAGGCTTGGGGGGGCTGACTGTTCTCAGAAGCTGGATGGAAGGACATGCATGGCATCACTCTTAATCTACCAGCCCCTTTTTTATTTATTTTGCATGGCATCACGTTTGAAAGGGTGAGGCTCATTTAATTATTTTCAGGAGGGAGAATTTGCTAATTTCCTCTGGAGGGGGTGATCATGCCCCCCGCGCCCGAAACACACCTTTCCCACCATGCTCCACTACTTGAATTCCACTTAGGGAACACTTTGTCAGGGATTAACAGAGGCCCAAAAATCCCCTCTGAACCCAAAATGATTCTTTAATCGTTAGAGCATTTGCCTCATGGGCTCAAGCCAACCAACCAGGCTTGAAAATGGCACTTAGTAAGAAAACCACATACTAAATCCCACAACAAAGATTATTTGGATAATTGTAATTCTGAGAAAAACCAGATTGCCTGACTTCTCATATATGCCTCTTGGTACAGATTGTTGTTTTCTAACACAAAGGGGAGAAACTAAAAAAGGGTTTGCATGCCTTTTAAACAATGTAGCAAGTAAGCAACAAGTTCAGTGAGTATAAGGGGGTTTGGACCAAGATGTAGCATGTCCAAAAGAAGGAGGAGCAGTTTAGATTGCAACTGCAGTTATACTGAAACAAAATGTAAACAACATGCAACAATTTCAAAGAGTTTACTGAGTTACAGTTCATATAAGGAAATCAGACAATTGAAATAAATGCATTAGGCCCTAATCTATGGATTTCATATGACTGGTAATACAGATATGCATCTGTTGGCCACAGATTTAAAAAAATAAATAAAGTAGGGGCGTGGATCAGAATTTGCCTCATGCAGCACAACAAATCTACTTCACATTGAGTTGATCAGGCTGTTGATTGCGGCCTGTGGAATGTTGTCCCACTCCTCTTCAATGGCTGTGCAAAGATGCTGGATATCGGCAGGAACTGGAACATGCTGTCGTACACGTCAATCCAGAGCATCCCAAACATGCTCAATGGGTGACATGTCTAGTGAGTATGCAGGACATGGAATGCCTGGGCCATTTTCAGCTTCCAGGAATTGTATTCAGAGGCTTGTGACATGGGGCCGTGCCTTATCATGCTGAAACATGAGGTGATGGCGGATGATGAATGGCACGACAATGGGCCTCAAGATCTCGTCACAGTGTCCCTATGCATTCAAATTGCCATTGATAAAATGCAATTGTATTCCTTGTCGGTAGCTTATGCCTGCCCATATCATAACCCCACCACCACCATGGGGAACTCTGTTCACAACGTTGACATCAGCAAACCACTCGCCCACACGATGCCATATACGCGGTCTGCCTTCTGCCCCCTACAGTTGAGGGATTCATCCGTGAAGCTCTCACTTCTCCAGCGTGCCAGTAGCCATCGAAGGTGAGCATTTGCCCACAAGTCGGTTACGACGCCAAACTGCAGTCAGATCAAGACTTTGGTGAAGATGACGAGCATGCAGATGAGCTTCCCTGAGACGTTTTTTTCCCCCCTGACAATTTGTTCAGAAATTATTTGGTTGTGCAAACCCACAATTTCATCAGCGTGGCTTGTCTCAGACGATCCCACAGGCGAAGAAGCCGGATGTGGAGGTCCTTGGCTGGTGGTGTTTACGGTTGTGAGGCTGGTTGGACGTACTGCCAAATTCTCTAAAATGACGTTGGAGGCGGCTTATGGTAGGAAAATGTACATGACATTCTCTGGCAACAGCTCTGGTGGACATTCCTGCAGTCAGCATACCAATTGCACGCTCCCTCAAAACTTGAGACAGCTGTGGCATTGTGTTGTGTGACAAAACGTTTTAGTGGCCTTTTATTGTCACCAGCACAAGGTTCACCTGTGTAATGATCATGCTGTTTAATCAGCTTCTTGATATGCCACACCTGTCAGGTGGATGGATTATCTTAGCAAAGCAGAATTTTCACTAACAGGGATATAAACAAATTTGTGCAAAAACATTGTGAACTAAGGTTTTTGCGCTTATCGAAATTTTCTGGGATATTTTATTTCAGCTCAAGCAACATGGAACCAACCCATTACATTCATATTTTTGTTCAGTGTAGTTACAGTAGCTCTCTTCCAGGATAGGAGAGGATGGAGAGAGCCATCTTCCTCCTCTCGCTTTCCTGAGCAAACAACTAATGGCCACTAATACCAGAAATCATAGAGGTGAATAGGCAATTAGCAAAAAAGGGAAGCTTATAAAAAGTTAATGCTGTAAGGAGCCTGATGGGGAGTTAACCAGGAACCCACTGTGCGTTAATTTCGGTCCAAGAAAATCTACACATGGCTCCGTTTGAGATACGAGGGAGGCAGCTCGAGGGGAGGGTTGGGGGACAAGAGGGGTATCGTGTTCACATTTGTTTCAGATTTCATCCATGTAAACAAAGGGAGGCAGGCAGACACTCAGTGCTCTTGTGGTGGGGGTTAAACTAGTTCTTTAGTGTTTTGTTGTAATTCTCCCCCTGTTTATTACAGTGGATGAGAGGCTTCTTGGTGTGTGTGTGTGTGTGTGTGTGTGTGTGTGTGTGTGTGTGTGTGTGTGTGTGTGTGTGTGTGTGTGTGTAATGCTCTCTCTTTTGATTTTGTTTCAGCCCTGTTGGAGTCTACACAGTTCATGTACAGCACTGACGGAGAATAAGTAGACCAGTAGAATCTCTCAAAAAGGCCCGGGGGGCTTGTTGGCAGATTTGACGACAATTTGGTAAGCATTTGGGTTTATCTAGATCCAGACTACAGCTTCCCCCATTGGCTGTTGGTGTAGTGTGCATACACAGCCTGTACAACTCAACTAGCTCCAGCTGTATGAAAATGACCACCAAGGCCATTCTGGCAGTGGAGCATTAATTTGTAACTAGGGTGGAACATTCAAGTAACTGAGGTGAGTGGGGGCAGGGTTCAGATGGAATAAAGTTAACAGTTAAAGTCCACTTCCTTCCTCCTACCGGCCCAAAGCGAAGCAGTGGGAACTGAAGCCTTTCTGTGCCTCTGAGTAACCCCAAATGTGGCCGGAACGGCAGACAAACTCTCGATACAAGCGTCCACAAAAATAAACACTGGTCGTATTATTTTCACTCCACTTTTCCTGTTGGTTTGATTCAGCACTAGCTACACCCAGTCGCGCCAACAGACACACACCAGGGTTTGGTCTTTTCGGAAATAACGCTGTGTCCATGTTGGCCACATGAGTTGAACTGGCATGGGGCACGTATATAGAAAACACAGGTTTAGACTGGGAGATCGGCAGCTTGTACAAAAAACAGGCATCCAATTCCGCCTGATTTGTGTGTGTTGGCCTTGCTTGGACTGGCCAATGCAAATAGCCTCGATCCTATATTTTGTGTCCACTGCACACATGTTGTTGCTTGGTTTGTGGAGCATGTATGGGTATTGTTGAACAAATTGGGGAACGACTACTATGTGTGGAAGTGACTACATTTTCTGAATACTAAACTCAGTAAAAAACGTCCCTTTTTCAGGACCCTGTCTTTCAAAGATAATTCGTAAAAATCCAAATAACTTCACAGATCTTCATTGTAAAGGGTTTAAACACTGTTTCCCATGCTTGTTCAATGAACCATAAACAATTAATGAACATGCACCTGTGGAACGGTCGTTAAGACACTAACAGCTTACAGACGGTAGGCAATTAAGGTCACAGTTATGAAAACTCAAGACACTAAAGAGGCCTTTCTACTGACTCTGAAAAACACCAAAAGAAAGATGCCCAGGGTCCCTGCTCATCTGCGTTAACGTGCCTGAGACATGCTGCAAGGAGGCATGAGGACTGCCGATGTGGCCAGGGAAATAAATTGCAATGTCCGTACTGTGAGATGCCTAAGACAGCGCTACAGGGAGACAGGACGGACAGCTGATCGTCCTCGCAGTGGCAGACCACGTGTAACACACCTGCACAGGATTAGTACATCCGAACATCACACCTGCGGGACAGGTACAGGATGGCAACAACAACTGCCCGAGTTACACCAGGAATGCACAATCCCTCCATCAGTGCTCAGACAGAGAGTCTGGACTGAGGGCTTGTAGGCCTGTTGTAAGGCAGGTCCTCACCAGACATCACCGGCAACAACGTCGCCTATGGGCACAAAACCCAATGTCGCTGGACCAGACAGGACTGGCAAAAAGTGTCTGATTCGCGTTTATTGTTAAAGGAATTACACCGAGGCCTGTACTCTGGAGCGGGATCGATTTGGAGGGTCCATCATGGTCTGGAGCGGTGTGTCACAGCATCATCGGACTGAGCTTGTTGTCATTGCAGGAAATCTCAACGCTGTGCATTACAGGGAAGACATCCTCCTCCATCATGTGGTACCCTTCCTGCAGGCTCATCTTGACATGACCCTCCAGCATGACAATGCCACCATCCATACTGCTCGTTCTGTGCGTGATTTCCTGCAAGACAGGAATGTCAGTGTTCTGCCATGGCCAGCGAAGAGCCCGGAACTTAATCCCATTGAGCACGTTTGGGACCTGTTGGATCGGAGGGTGAGGGCTAGGGCCATTCCCCCCAGAAATGTCCAGGAACTTGCAGGTGCCTTGGTGGAAGAGTGGGGTAACATCTCACAGCAAGAACTGGCAAATCTGGTGCAGTCCATGAGGAGATGATGCACTGCAGTACTTAATGCAGCTGGTGGCCACACCAGACACTGACTGTTACTTTTGATTTTGACCCCCACTTTGTTCAGGGACACATTATTCCGTTTCTGTTAGTCACATGTCTGTGGAACTTGTTCAGTTTATGTCTCAGTTGTTAAATCTTGTTATGTTCATACAAATATTTACACATGTTAAGTTTGCTGAAAATAAACACCGTTTTTTTTTGCTGAGTTTACTAGGCTCACCTGAGAATAATTTTCATTGAATCCTTTCAGATCCTAATCAAGCACCCTGAAACCTCCTGCTTGCACACAATGATTGAACTAACTCATCATAGATCAGTCTTCATAACTGGGAGAAGCCATTTATACAGGTATAGCGATATGCACGGTATAGGCTTTATTGTTCAGAGAGAAGCCAAATATCAATAACAAGCGCTCCTGAAAGGACTAAATAGAGAACCACTTCTTTTGGAGTTCATTCTCCCTGGCTGTCAATGACTTTTGCTGCCAGATAGCTGGAGATGATAAACAAAAAAGGCGCTTGTGGAGACAATGCCACCGCGCCTGTCGCTTTCCTCCGACTCTACCCCACACCATGGCCCCTGAGCAGTGTGGGAAAGCACCTCCCTCTCCTCTGTCCATCGGAGGATGGAGAGGCTGCCTCTCTCTCTGTTGTGATATGTGCACAATAACATCCTGATAAATGTCCTGCAATGTTCCCACCGGTGAGGAAATGGTACACAAACAAAGCCCTGAAGTTCTCTGGCTAAGCACGGGATGGGACTGGAGCCAGGGGTGCGGCGACGAGCACACTACTGGTGGGAGGATGGGTCAGTGGGAAATGGACAGCGAGTTTTTATCCCTAATCCTGCAGCAGTCCTGTATAGATGTTCTAGAACATTGCTACGAGGGGGTGCACGGCTAAAGCATGCATCGTCCATGTAAAAGTAGGCCAACTGGACAGATACGGACTGCCAAGAGGGTGTCCAACTGTACCGTGATGGTAAACAGGAGCATCACTTTAACGACGGATGCCACAGTTTAACCATGTTTTATAAAGGTTGTGGGGGGGTTATCATGGAGGGAGCTGGTGGTGGATGGTGTACGCAGCGCTTAGTGTTGACCTAAGACCCCATGGATTCTTGGCCATCGGTCGCAGGCTGAGGCTTTACACACATTCACACAGAACAGGTTCAATGGCTATGGTTCAATCGGCTATGAAAAGCCAACTGACTTTAACTCCTGAGGTGCTGACCTGTTGCACCCTCTACAACCACTGTGATTATTATTATTTGACCCTGCTGGTCATCTATGTACATTTTAACATCTTGGCAATGTTCTGTTATAATCTCCACCCGGTACAGCCAGAAGAGGACTGGCCACCCCTCATAGCCTGGTTCCTCTCTAGGTTTCTTCCTAGTTCCGGCCTTTCTAGGGATTTTTTCCTAGCCACCGTGCTTCTATACCTGCATTGTTTGTTTGAGGTTTTAGGCTGGGTTTCTGTACATCAGCTTATGTAAGAAGGGCTTTATAAATACATTTGATTGATTGATGGCGATTGGAGACACACTATATGACATACCGTGCCGAGGTTGAGGTCTTGTGTCCAGTTTCACATGGCGAGCGCTGGTCAACATGCAGGAGACACTGGTCTGTTTACCAAGGCCTAGCAGGACAGAATTAGAGCCTGACACCACTCGTCTGGGGTCATATGATGGACGACATCGTTGGTTCTCACCTGTCTCTGTTGTGAACTCCTAGGCTCAGGTCAGGGTGGTAAAAATGTGTGTGGTGTATTGTATGGTGGCGCCCATCTTGGACTGGGTTATTTAGAAATGTTTGAGTGACACTAATGCATTTGCAATAATTATTAGGCATATCCAGTGCTATGATACTGAGAGCAACAACCAGGTAATGGACTACAATAAGTTCCATGATAAGTCTCACTCTCAACCCTATGAAATAGCCTACTATTCCTCAGAAAAAGCTAGCCTAACTTGACTTCTCAAAATGCCTCCTGTTTTCCCCTCTAAAATAAGAAACTTAAAATGTTTTTTGACTGAATGGCTATAGCTGATGTGTGCCGCGCTAGCTAGCTACCAATGCGCAGCACACATTTTGCCAAATGTGTGCTGTTATTCTTGACGTCCACTCAAAGCTAGCTTGCTAGTCAACTTGTTAGCGGTCACACCGACAAACCTTCATGACACTCACCTCAAAGAATAATGGTGATGTTGTCCAGTTGAGTCAGAGACCGCTTACAGTGTTGTTAATTGGCAGACATTTTAGTGTTTGTGTTATAAACCATTTATTTTAAGCCTATATTAATTGCTAGTCATCTAAGCTTACCGGTATACTTGCTTGCATGGGCTTGCGCACACCTTGACAAAAAAAAGTGCCATTTTGACACACAGAAACAACCATATGCTCAACAGTGCTGAAAACCTCTCTGCGGGGAACCAAGTTAAAGGCCTACTCCTTCCCATTCCATCATCATACTGTAACATGTTGTATTTCAAAACACGTTAATCTGTGTTTTAGGATGAGGTTAACATAAATCTATAAAACTATTTTAAGGGGGCAGGCTATGACATCACAGTGCATAAGACTTAAATATGAAAGGCGAAGATGGCAACAGCATTTTAAGTGTTGTTTTTTTCTCTTTCAAACCCTGATTCAAAAGAGGGGAAGAAAAAAAGTGACCTCATTAGAATAAAGTATGCCTTAAATGGTTTGCACATGTTGAAGTTTGATACTATTTGCAGTCGCTGAGTTCCGTAGCCAGCCAGGGCCTTCAGGGACCTTTTTCCCCTCTCGCTCTCTGACTGTCTTCCATATGCATTTCCAGAGACCCACAGAGCAAAACATTGTGTACTCAAGATTCCTTTAGAGACTTGCGGAGCATGGTACAGCTCTGTGAATCTGTCTAGCGCCCAACGCGTATATTTCCGTCTTGACAGACAAGAGGGAAAAGAATACTCTGGAGCAAAGACAGGATCTGACTGCTGCAGTCATTCCTTCCTTTATGATACACACACATACGATAGAGATGTGTGTTTTTATCGAGAACATGCGTATACTCAACCAAACGCTCACACACCCCCTCAGGCCATGCCCTGGCCCATGTATGGATTACCGTGTTGCATCAGGATGGGACAGTGCCGAGTAGCATGAGGTCGATCAGCAGGCCCCCCTCAGCAATGCTCCTAAAAGACCGATGCAACACAGGGAAGTGCTGGGCTACAAGCTATGTATGTGGGATAAATGTACAGGCTGTATGAGATGCCACTGTAACATGGTTAAATCTCTCGAAACCACATCTCTGTAAAATACAGTGGAAATGAACACACGCACACACGGAAAAGTACTTACTATCCAGGCCATGCTTCTGTTAGTTTCCATATGATGTATTGGCATTTATACAGATGTTAATTTCTCTTTTCTCATTTTTTCTTTTTAAAAGCAAAGAGTCGTGATGATCATATTGGAAACAATACAAAAATAGAACTTAAAATGTACATCATACACTTGATATATATATATATATATATATCTATATATATCATATATATTTTAGCTTTTTTTTTTACAGAGGTAAAAACTAAGATCGTAAAAAAATCAGAAAACAATCGATTTAACTGTTTCTTTAAACATAAACAAATACTAAGTATACATGAGATAGATGAAGAGGATGCTTCAGGCACTTTCCTTTAATAGTTAAATGTGTGCAGGAATTAGACACTGCACCAAAACAGACAAACTGCTTTTGGTTAACTTTTCTTTTACCACAGATAGAAAAATAAAACTAGGATCTTCTCTACAATGAATGGCAACAGTATTGCAAAGCTGACAAACAGGGACACACAGCAGAAAAAGGGAAGGAAGAAAGGCGGCGAGAGAAAGAGAGAGGGTAAAGAGAAATACATGGACACAACGACAGCTTTCGTACAGAACCCGCAACGCCATGATGCCATCGCCCATTTAACTCCAGACATTGCTCGGAACTCGAATGGTTATGACGATTAGTTAATGAATGATTGCGATAGATGGCATAAGATGTATTTTCTGCCACGTTGATGCGACTCGAGATCGGGTACTTCACAGCAATTTGCGCATATTGTTCATAAGGTTTTTCTGATTAGTGTTGTGCTTCCTACAGGGAAAAATCAAACAATGTTTCTCCCACGAGGTGAGGTTACAGGGTGGTTTGAATTTGAGGCTAGTTTTTGTTGTTTCAATACATACATATATATATACACACATATATATATATATATATATACATACAGTTGAAGTCCAACTTAGGTTGGAGTCGTTAAAACTCTTTTTTCAACCACTCCACAAATTTCTTGTTAACAAACTATAGTTTTGGCAAGTTGGTTAGAACATCTACCTTGTGCATGACACAAGTCATTTTCCCAACAATTGTTTACAGACAGATTTCACTTATAATTCACTATCACAATTCCAGTGGGTCAGAAGTTTACATACACTCAATTAGTATTTGGTAGCATTGCCTTTAAATTCCTCCTGAATTTTCTATAGGCTGGAGGTCTGGGCTTTGTGATGGCCCCTCTAATACCTTGACTTTGTTGTCCTTAAGCCATTTTGCCATAACTTTGGGAGTATGCTTGGGGTCATTGTTCATTTGGAAGACCCATTTGCGACCAAGCTTTAACTTTCTGACTGATGTCTTGAGATGTTGCTTCGATATATCCACAATTTTCCTGCCTCATGATGCCATCTATTTTGTGAAGTGCACCAGTCCCTCCTGCAGAAAAGCACCCCCACAACATGATGCTGCCACCCCGTGCTTCACGGTTGGGATGGTGCTCTTTGGCTTGCAAGCATCCCCCTTTTCCCTCCAAACATAACAATGGTCATTATGGCCAAACAGTTCTATTTTTGTTTAATCAGACCAGAGGACATTTCTCCAAAAAGTACGATCTTTGTCCCCATGTACAGCTGCAAACCGTAGTCTGGCATTTTTATGGCGGTTTTGGAGCAGTGGCTTCTTCCTTGCTGAGCGGCCTTTCAGATGTCGTCGATATAGAACTCGTTTTACTGTGGATATAGATACTTTTGTACCTGTTTCTTCCAGCATCTTCACAAGGTCCTTTGCTGTTGTTTTGGGATTGATTTGCACTTTTCGCATGTTCATCTCTAGGAGACAGAACGTGTCTCCTTCCTGAGCGGTATGACGGCTGCGTGGTCCCAAACTATTGTTTGTACAGATGAATGTGGTACCTTCAGGCGTTTGGAAATTGCTCCCAAGGATAAACCAGACTTGTGGTCTACAATTGTTTTTTTCCTGAGGTCTTGGCTGATTTCTTTTGATTTTCCCATGATGTCAAGCAAAGAGGCACTGAGTTTGAAGGTAGGCCTTGAAATACATCCACAGGTACACCTCCAATTGACTCAAATGATGTCAATTAGCCTATCAGAAGCTTCTAAAGCCATGACATCATTTCTGGAATTTTCCAAGCTGTTTAAAGGCACAGTCAACTTAGTGTATATCTTCTGACCCACTGGAATTGTGATACAGTGAATAAGTGAAATAATCTGTAAACAATTGTTGGGAAATTACTCGTGTCATGCACAAAGTAGATGTCCTAACCGACTTGCCAAAACTATAGTTTGTTAACAAGAAATTAGTGGAGTGGTTGAAAAACTAGTTTTAATGACTCCAACATAAGTGTATGTAAACTTCCGACTTCAACTGTACATATGTTGATGTATATATATGCTGTAGCGTCCATTTTATTTGTGTATATATTTTGACACCATCTGCCTGACTGATGTGATTGGCTGACAGACAGCCTCCTCCCTTGCCCTTGGCTGTAATGTAATACTGAG
The DNA here is from genome assembly GCF_016432855.1 of Salvelinus namaycush. Classification (NCBI taxonomy): domain Eukaryota; kingdom Metazoa; phylum Chordata; class Actinopteri; order Salmoniformes; family Salmonidae; genus Salvelinus; species Salvelinus namaycush. Next base: position 18,131,438 of record NC_052345.1, read on the forward strand.
TAAAAGACCAGGGAGAGGGAGTTATTGGACTACAGAAGAATAGATTAAACACGTCTCCAACTCTGGTCTTGGACAGCTACTGGGTGTGCAGCCTTTCGTTCCAGCCCTGCAGTAACGCACCTGTATCAGCTAATCATGGTATAGACTGAAGAACACGATTAGGTGATTAGTTGAATCAGGTGTGCTAGCAGGTCCCTTCATTGGAGAACCCACAATCTTATACCCTTGTGGGGAAAGATGAACGACCAGATCAAAACTGTGTGTCTTTCTCTCGAGCTAAAGTTTAGCAAAACTCTATAGATAGCGATTCCCTGACAGTTAGCCTCGTTGAGTATCCTTTTGAAAGGCAAAAGAAAGCACCAATGACACTAGTGTGGACAACGACATCATCCATCTCAAAAGGTGACAAAAAACCCTCTTCCCCTCTTGGCTGTGTTTAGTTTACAAATGGGACCGTTCCCTTCCTCTTAACCCCCTAGGCTGGTGTCTAAATTTAGCAAGGCAAATAAATAACTATATCAAAAGATTATCAAACATCAACTGAATAAAAAGTCACCTAAGGCTCGAGTTCTCCTCCACAGTAATAAACAGTTGATTGAGGATTATTACCTTTAAAAAAAATGACTACTTTAGATACTCTATATAAATGCTGCAGCTTATTTTGTCATTTTGGCTTTTAGTTGAAGTCACAACAATAGCAATCAGGGATACATTGTTGCCCATTCCATTTTCCAGACTTTTGCACATAGGAAGTCACACAGACACACACAACAACCCTACAGATTAAGTGTCTAAAGCAGAGTTTCCCCATCCAATACTCAAGTACCCCTGACCCATTTTAGATTTTGTTCTGGGTCGAATCCACAATACATTCAGTCTAATTTGACTAAGCAGTAGAATGGTACTTTCAGTTTTTTTTCCTGGTGTCTGTCCACTGACATTCATTGATATTAGGTTTAATTTGGTTTTTAAAAATCTGTATAGTCAGGGGTAGCCTGGCCCCAGGTCTAATTGATCTGGGAACAGGCTAGGTCAGGAGTAGTCAAGGTGCAGAATGAGGAAACACTGGTTAAACTTTTGCCTTTTCTTTTGTTTCATTGGCTGGGAGGGGCAGACGTGATCACAGTTAGGCTGCATCCCACATGGCACTGTATTACCTATATAGTGCACTACATTAGACAAGGGCCCATGGGGCTATGATCAAAAGTAGTGCACTTTATAAGGAATAAGGTACCATTTAGGACACACCCTTGATTTAAGTGCCTCTGCTTTACAGGCGGGAACCAGCTTGATCTGTGATTGGTGGTGAGCCATGCGAGGGGAACACAAAGTGAGAGCCCCCCTCAAAAACCAACGCTCACACTGACCTCACACAAAACACTGATAACAATAAAAATATTCAAGCCTTTAAAACACATGAGTGTAAAAATATAAAGTACCTGTTTATATATATTTATATATGAATATTCATTGTTTTAGTCTTTGTAATGCAAGGACGTGGAAGCCGTAGGCAGGGTACCCCTATAAAAATAAAATAAAAAACATTAGGAAACTTATTTTTTCTCTTTCTTTCCACCGAGAGAAATTTCCATTTAGAAAAGAATCGGGACAAGCCAATTGTTTTCCCATCTGGAATTTGGCTGAGAGACACAACAGCGAAAACAAAAACTCAAAACAAAAGAATAGCGGGGCCACCCTCTTCCGGTCCAGTCCCTTCCATGGGTCTCTGTTCTACTCTCCACTCTCTCTCTCTCTCCCTCCTGGCCCTCAGCCCACGGCTTTGTGCTTGCCCCCGCAGCAGTGGCAGGCCACCCCGCAGCGGTAGCAGGCGCGCAGGGGGGCATAGCAGCACATGCAGGGGGCCAGCAGCGACAGCCCAACCAGGGCCAGCCAGCGCAGGCAGAAGCGCTCGTCGCTGGTGTCGCACGAGCACGGGTCCGAGTAGTCGCCCTCCGGGTCCGACATGCAGTGGTAGAGCAGGCTGTCCGCGCACCACATGAAGCTGACCCGGTGGATGCACGTCTGGATTGGGTCCGGCGCCTCCTGGCACCGCCCGCGCCTGTTCTCCTCGTGGTTGAACATGTCCCGGCAGTAGACGCAGCGCGAGCGCTCGCCGTCTTCCTTCCGCCGCTTGCCCTTGAGCTGGAGGGTGCGAGGCTGGGCTGTGACCACCGCCCTGTGTCCCCCGATAAGGCCGCCCCCACCAAGTCGGTCCACGCAGCCTATCTTGGGGTCCCTTGCATGCTGGTGGGGATCAAGGCCCAGGGGGTAAGGGTAGGTGTAGTCGTGCTTGGGCGGCTCGCTCTTGGCGAAGTGCACGTAGGCGTCGGCGTCCTCGGGGTGCTGGATGAGCTTGTCGCGCGTGGCGGTGGCGTGCCGGTAGTCCTCGTACCCAGTCAGCCAGGTCCGCTCGCGAGGGTTGATGCGCACGATCTCCTCCTCCTCCACCTGGAAGCTGACGTGGCGTGGGAACATGGGAACCGACTGCAGAGATGAAGGAGAGCAAAAAAAGATGAGAACTACACAGACCGGTCTATAAAACTACAAAACTAACATGGGGCATCTAAACATGTCTTCCAACAAGCAGGTAACTTCCAGGACCAACTTGAAATACATCATCACACTAGCAAAATAGTTTATGCTTCAAGAACACTCATTCCCTCTATCCCTCCCACCTACCCATTGTAGTAAAGAATATAGCCGCAACCCCCTAGCTCCAACACATATGATTTTTATTGTTTTTTAACGATCAAAGTTTTGGTGACCCACATTCGCACTGTCATCCCCCAGCCACCCACCTGATCCAGGAAGTAGTGGTCCGAGGGTCGGTGCTGGTCGTAGAAGTGGCCCAGGATGCAGTGGTGGCGGCGCGGCTCGCAGAAGCTGGGCGGGGCCAGGGTCTGCAGCTGCTCCTTCTTCTGGGAGTGGGAGGAGTTGGACGAGCTGTCGGTGGCATTCTGAGAGACAAGACCAAACCAAACACGAGTCAGGGCAGGGTCCTGTTCATTAGGGCACGCAACAGACGTTTTGCATTTCTGATTGGACAGCTTTAGATAGCCCCTCCCGTTTGCCCACGTTCTTCCGCTTGATGTCTAATGAACACGACCCACGACTACACAAGGAATATCCGACCAAGCTTCACAATAGAAAACATCACCGCTTTCTGGAACATTGTGTTTGGCTACGCTTAGCGATGTAATGAACGATACCACAAATTTTGGAGATGGTGAGATAATGACACCCTCGATTGGGCACGAGAACCCGTGCGGGAAGCAGACTCCCATCGGCCCTTTACACAGAGACCAACAAACCGATCTGCACATGGCACGTGCTCAGTTGCTAAGGTAAAAGTGTGTCATGGCTCAGAGTCTAAATCTCTCTACTTCTGTATGCAATTAACCAACAACCCCCCACGCCTCCCCCAAAAAATGATGCCTTCAAGAACAAAAGAGTGGTAAAAATTGTTCTGAAGACTCCCTTTTTTTATATTGAGGGTAGGTTAAATTAATTCCAGCTAGGAGACTTATGACTTACAGCCCCTTTAGCATCGAGTAAGACCAGAAGTGTGGTCGATTTCGTCACCAGTTGAGGCCGGCGCGGGGCACCTCTCATGTGGGGGGCGTGCTTTTGAGCTAACTCGGTTCCCTCGTTCGCCTCACTGCAACACTGCGTGCCAGAGGACCACTCGGCTGCGGTAATCAGACGAGAGGGAATCAGGCCACGGCATATGATCTCAAAATGAGAGCGCCACCTCTCTCGTCCACTCTCATTCACTTTGGACGGTTTCTGGTTTCTTAATCCCAGGTTTATAGGACAGACAGACTCTCTTGCTTATAGAGGGCTTCGGCGAGCCCGGCCAAAGCTAAAAGTGGTATCCCTTCCTCGGGCGATGCCAAGAGCTTGGTTAAGGTTGAGAAAAGTTCTTTAGGAGGCGAACCGGGGCCCGTCTGATGGAGATGATTACAAACACAGACCCTGTTCAGATATTTACTCCGACAGCGGGGCTTTCTCGAGGGGAAAAAAATAATAGAGGGAGAAAGAAATGCTCTAGAGCACTAATAGCGCAAGACCTTTGGAATGTAAAAGGGCTAAATTGCCCATGTTCATCACAAAAGCCACGGAAGTCCACCAGGCGTGTTGCTTGGGGGGAGATGTGAGATGTGTGTGGCGCAGCGTCTGATTTCAAAGGCATACCTCTGCCTTGTTTGAAGATTTTCATCATCTCTTGGTTTGGGCGTGAATGGAGGTGAATAAAGACTGGAGATTAAGGCAAGGGGCTGCATCTGGTGGGGGGCAGGAGCCCTTTGATGTAATTACAGAGTAACAAACGCACAAGCCAGCTTCTAGCCACTGTGCCCTAGAGCACAGGAAAAGCCAAATGGTAGGAGCTGTGTGTTGTGCTAAGTGTGATTACTGTGGGGCCGATTGGGGGATGTGTGCGACAGGGTCTAATTGTGAGTGTGTTTGTGTGTGTGCGCATATGTAAGGGATATATTTGTAAGTGTGTGTGCATGTGTGTTCCTGTGCTTGGAATGATTTTTGTGGTTGGGGAGGGGTGTATTTGTGGCTGAGCTAATTATCAATTTAGCCTCCAGACCAGACACAGGAATGGAACTCGCGGCAGCTGGCGATTCTAAAACTACCCTCGGCCTCATCGACACTACAGAGTGGACAGTCTACTCACCAGCAGCCCATTCAAAAATACCCTGATGTCCAAAATGGTAAGACTACACACACACACACACACAGTGTGAGGCGTTTGAGCCTCCTGCACCCTTGTTAAACATCCCCCCCACAAGCCCCAAAGGGAGACATTCCAACAGTCTGTCCAAATCTCACCAGTCACACCAGACCTTCCAAAAAGAGGAGGAAGTATTGCATCATCCCAGGGAGTGTCTTATTTACTCTTGACTAATATTGTTCTAGCGCCTGGGGGGGGGGGGGTAAAGGTCATTTGTCATTGTCCTCTCTCCTCCATCTGTGCCCGGACTTCAGTTCCCTCAGGCTTTTCAAAAAAAGACAGATCCTATCTAATACAATGTGACCTTCCCCCTCCTTCAGGCTAGCTCTCTGGGCCACAGGGGAATGAGGCTAGATTCCAAAATAAAATAAAAAAACAGGGGGGGGCTGCAACCGAGGCGGATTGAAGCGTTCCCTTGCGCGGACCTGCTTTTTCTAAGTAGGGGCAGCTATGTAAACAGGGAGGCAGTGACGGATTACTGACGGGCCCTCTTCCCTCCGACTGGACATCCTGTGGAAATGACACGCTAGGCCCTTTTCCGCTTTGATGCCATCGGAAGGGAGAAGGAGGCAAAAAAGGAAGTGAAAGAGGGGAAGCGAGTTTAAGGACCTGGACTTCCCATCACTATCAGATTTAGGATAAAGGTTAGGTACGCCAGACAAGAGGAAAGCAAATGAGTTACAATGGACGGATTCATTAGCCTAGTATCATCAGGCTGCTATTATTAATGTTGAGTGGATAAAGTTGTGTAGTAGTGAAAGCCCATCTCAGTTTATTTTAGTAGTAATGTAGTACTTAACCATTTCTTAGTTGTGTTCTTTAGTAGCGTCTTTTCTCTTGAGCTTGGTAGTCTTGTCAGCATCATGTTTAGTTATGTGTTAGCATGTCTGCTAGCGTAAAGGGACAATGCGACATTTCTAGATTTAGGTCATTTTTCTAAAGCAGGGAAATAGATCTTCCAACTACTCCAAAACGTATAGTCTTACAAAGCTAAACATAGTAAATGTGTTCCTTTGACTGATCTTCTATCCACGTTGTTCTCTTTCCCGTTGTCACAAAGATCTATAGCGATCGCAAAGTTTTATCGGTCTCAATGGCGCTCACAGACACCACAATGGTAATCATACAATGTTCTGATATCTATACATCTCTGTGTGACAACGGGACAGAGAAGTGGATAGAATCACGTTTCTTATGATTATCAGTAAAATAACCAAATGTATAAAATATTGTTTACAGCTTTTTGTAAGACTAAATGACCAACCACCCAGCTTTGGTTCAGTTATAAAGTCTATTTCCATGCTTTTGAGAGGAGCTGGCTACTGTAATGGGACACTTCCAGGAATGGTGAAGGTGTATAAAAGATCCATGCACTTACCACAAATACCAAGTTTGCTCTGTTAGGCCTACTCTTTTTTTGTATCGTCATAAGCACAGTATACATGATCCCAATTTAAGCTCCAAGACACTGGCAATATCAAAAACTTGAAAAAGTTCCGTGCTGATTTATTGACGCACCGTAGTTTAAAAGCTCCGTGGATAGTGTTAAAACCATGACGTCATATCTGAATTCCGACATCTTTATGCACCTTCGACTTTGCCCTAAACTAGCGATATGCTTACGTCAATAATCTACAAACTGCACGCAGAGACTTTGGGTAAGTAGAAAAACCTAAATGTTAAAATGTCAGTGTCCCTTTAAATGTTAGTGTGTCTGCTTGATAAATAAGTAACATATTAGCATGTCCGCTAGGCTAGCTAACAGTGTGTAGTCAGAGTACAGTGGTAGTAAAGGGTTAGCATGTCTGCTAGGATAGCTAACTGTGTGTAGATTGGGTACATTACAGTGGGTCAGGCAGCAGCAGCAGTTGGGATGGAGGCTGCCAGGCAGAGGCCTCCACTGCAGATGCAACACTATGACTCATGTACAATCTTCCTCGCTCTCTCCTCCCTGGAAATTAGGCCTATTCAAAACCCTGTGATATAACAGCAACACACACTGCAGTTATAGCTGTGCAGAAATGTATGCCTTACTGGACTGATGCTTTTGATGCCTTGTGTGAGGTTTTCATGTTATCCATGCCAGGAACGGAACTGGCATTCAGGGCAATGATCTGATGAACTATCAGAGGTGGCCAGATTCTAGCTAGCTCTGGGTAGGGATGGGTATTTGAAATGTTTTGACTGTTTGAGTATTCGTATGATTTATTTTCGAGTACTTGTATGGAAACAAAAATCTATTTTTAAGAACACAATGCACGGGGAAAACTGTTTTGCGCATTTATCTACAGTGCATTCGGAAAGTATTCAGACCCCTTCACTTTTTCTACATTTTGTTACGCTACAGCCTTATTCTAAAATTGATTCAATTACTTTTTCTCCCCTCATCAATCTACAATAACCCATAATGACAAAGCAAGACAACGCAGGAGTGGCTTCGGGACAAGTCTCCGAATGTCCTTGAGTGGCCCAGCCAGAGCCTGGACTTGAACCCGATCGAACATCTCTGGAGAGACCTGAAAATAGCTGTGCAGAGACGCTTCCCATCCAACCTGACAGAGCTTGAGAGGATCTGCAGAGAAGAATGGGACAAACTCCCCAAATACAGGTGTTCCATGCGTGTAGCGTCATACCCAAGACTCAAGGCTGTAATTGCTGCCAAAGGTGCTTCAACAAAGTACTGAGTAAAAGGACTGAATTACTTATGTAAATTATCCGTTTTTTATTTTAAATAAATTAGCAAAAGTGTCTAAAAACCTGTTTTTGCTTTGTCATTATGGGGTATTGTGTGTAGATTGATAAGGGGGAAAAAAACATTTTAATCCATTTTAGAATAAGGCTGTAACGTAACAAAATGTGGAAAAACTCAAGGGGTCTGAATACTTTCTGAACGCACTGTGTTATTAGATTCTGTAAGTACTTTATGTGCCCATCTCACTGATATCAAAGTATTAGAGATACACAAATTGTTTTTGAAATGGGTCACTGAAATTATTTCTACGGCCACCACGCGTCTTGCGCGTAATGGACATACGGGCGGGTATTCCAACAATCTTTTTTATAGTTGCCTAGGTTTTTAACATGAAACCATTTGTATATAATCCTTTATGACCATATGTACCTCAGTGATTAATTATGATTGATTGTGCACAAAAGTGAATTGAACCGTTTCCACACCCACCATGTGTCATGTGCGTAATGGTCATGTGACGTGAAATGGGTATATTTTGGGAAGTGAGCACTCCGTTTGTTAGTTTGAACTGACGAAGATCCGTTTCAGATTGAAACGCTGTCAATAAAGCTGTGAATTGGGAGCTTGAAGAGTGTGCGGGCCTTCTTGTTCTTTTAACCTTTATTTAAATAGACAAGTCCGTTAAGAACAAATTGTTATTTACAACAACGGCCTACCCCGGACAAACCCTAATGATGATGGGCCAATTGTGCGCCACCCTGGGACTCCCAATCACAGTCGGTTGTGATACAGCCTGGAATCGAACCAGGGTCTGTAGGTGACGCCTCTAGCACTGATCTGCAGTGCCTTAGACCGCTGCGCCACTCGGGAGCCCTTAAAGAGATCTTAAATAGATGGAAGTGGCCCATCTTGTCTAATGTGTCAAAGCTGGTAGCTTGGGAACCTGAACTATGCTAGCCACATGCCGTTTCACAGCTTCTGCACTCGAGTAAATTAGCATGTTTACTCATCTCGAGCATTCGCAACAAAGTTATTTAGATGTTTGCTTCGAAACGTGCTCTTTCAACATGCACAATGGCTGGCTAACAAAAACATCCATCTGCAGAAATCCACAACGGAGGCAAGTCAAAACACAGCTGAAGGAAGCATCAGTGTGCACACGCACAGCAACTCCCTCTTCCAAGAGGGCTGGCCAAAAACCCCCAGCTCTCTCCAGACTGTTCAACATATGAGTGAGAGAGAGAGAGAGAGAGAGAGAGAGAGAGTGAGAGAGAGAGGAGGAACACAAGGCGTTCCCTTCTCTCAGTCATCCCCTTCTTCCCCCCTCCCCTCCCATGGTGTTAAATCACAGAGGCAGTTTGCTAGGAAGCAGCTGCTAATGACAGTTTTAGAGGAGGGGGGGTGGGGGGCAGGAAGAGACCTCGCGACCCCCGCCTGCTGCACCTCATCTCCTGTGACGGCGACAAACCAAAATGTCAAGCGGCAGAGGAGTCTGGTCAAAACACTACAGGATACCTACCCCTCCTCCCTCCCTCCCTCCCCCCCCCCACCCACCAGCCGCCTGTTACTATCACACTAGCCATCTCCTGCTCAAAAACAAAGGGCCATCTCTTCCCGAAATGGGCCAAACAAAAATAACTGCCTTCCCCGCTTTTGGGGGAAATCTTCACACGTACTTCAAAAAAGAAAAAAGACTATAAGTGAAGGCGAGAGAGAAGTCCGACCAAGCACAGATTAGAGGTGATCTTGCAGACAGAAACAATACGGAGTGTCCAACATGCAAGTGGACAGCCATGACCATAGATGGGAAACATACCATCTAGTCTCCGTTGAGTTTTGGGTGGGACTAAAATCCTGACCCTAACCAAAAAAAGACAAACTTGGATTCTCTCAAGTGTTCATAATGTCCCTGAACGTGCTGGTGTTTAAAAGTACAAGAGAGGAACTCACAGTGAAAACATCATCGTCGCCCAACTCGGCCTCGTTCTGGATGGTCGAAGAGGTGGTAGATCCTGGAAAACAAAGATGGCAGAACGAGCCAAGAGTGAGTAACCTGCAAAGCTTCAGCTGGACTTCCACATCCCCGTATAGCATCAAACATCTTCCTTTTCTTACTATGATGATCTGAACGCATTTGATAAGTTAAACCAACACGGTGGTTACCAATCCACCTATCAGTGGCTATAAAAGGACGTATACCGTTCAAGAGCATTGAGATACAGCCCTCATAGTCTTCGCCTTCCCCTCCCGTACCTTCCGTCAGGTCCTCCATGGCTTTCCTGACCCCACGGTCGAAGGCGCGTGCGTCGGCCGGGCTCTGGAACGTCAAGCCACACTTCTTGTTGTCCACTTTCCAGTGGTGAAATGTGGGCGTGGCCTTGGTGTACACCAGATCCTTCTTCAGGAAGCATTCCAGAATCACCTGGGAGGAGGCACACGTTTGAATGGACTATAAACTAAACCATGCTCCGAACAAAGTATGATCTACCTGAATTATCTATAAAAGGAACAGAAAGAGCAACAGAGAAAAAAAGCTGAGGACCGATATCTGACAAACACATTTGGGTGACATGAACGTTCCCGAAAAACGTTAATTGGTGACAATTAAGGATTTGTGAATACATTCTAAATGTGTGCGACAGAATCGGCCCTCGTCTGCCCTGGACGGAATTCGATCCCACTTTACCAACGACACTTCTTTTACTTCGGAAGCTAGTGAGCTAATTGTTACTGTAACGATTCAGGATTTGGGTCTGAGTGCTAGCTGGGTCTTCACCTGTTTGTCTTTGAGGCGCTCGCCGTGGATGAGGAAGCTGCTTCGGCCCAGCAGCTCGGCCGACAGCACCTTGCACACGCCCACACGGCTGAGGCACCCACCGTCCTGGGCCAGCCAGCCGCCACTCGAGTCGTCCCGGGTCATGACCACCGCTTTGACGCGCACAATGTAGCTGTCACTGTATGGTTGCGAGAGGGAGAAAGTTGGGGTCGGTCAGTTAAGCATGGGAAAGAGGGACAGTGGAATTGTAGAGCAGGTGCTCACACATACACACACAACCGTTCAAAAGTTTGGGGTCACTTAGAAATGTCCTTGTTTATGAAAGAAAAGCAACAAAACAAAGTGTCCAGTAAAATAACATCAAATTGATCTGAAATACAGTGTAGACATTGTTAATGTTGTAAATGACTATTGTAGCTGGAAACGGCAGATTTTTTATGGAATATCTACATAGGCGTACGGAGGCCCATTATCAGCAACCATCACTCCTGTGTTCCAATGGCACGCTGTGTTAGCTAATCCAAGTTTATCATTTTAAAAAGGCTAATTGATAATTAGAAAAACCTTTTGTAATTATGTTAGCACAGCTGAAAACTGTTGTTCTGATTAAAGAAGCAATAAAACTGGCCTGTAGATATTGTAGATATTCCATTAAAAAATAATCTGCCTTTTCCAGCTAGTCATTTACAACATTAACAATGTTGACACTGTATTTCTGATCAATTTGATGTCATTTTACTGGACATTTTTTTTTGCTTGTCTTTCAAAACAAGGACATTTCTAAGTGGCCCCAAACTTTTGAACAGTAGTGTGTGTACACACACACACACACACAGTTGAAGTTGGAAGTTTACATACACTTAGGTTGGAGTCATTAAAACTTGTTTTTCAACCACTCCACTAATTTCTTGTTAACAAACTATAGTTTTGGCAAGTCGGTTAGGACATCTACTTTGTACATGACACAAGTCATTGTTTACAGACAGATTATTTCACTGTATCACAATTCCAGATGGCCAGACGTTTACATACACTAAGTTGACTGCGCCTTTTTAAACAGCTTGGAAAATTCCAGAAAATTATGTCATGGCTTTAGAAGCTTCTAATAGGCTAATTGACATAATTTGAGTCAATTGGAGCTGTACCTGTGGATGTATTTCAAGGCCTACCTTCAAACTCAGTGCCTCTCTGCTTGACATCATGGGAAAATCAAAAGAAATCAGCCAAGACCTTAGAAAGAAAATGGTAGGCTTCCACAAGTCTGGTTCATCCTTGGGAGCAATTTCCAAATGCCTGAAGGTACCACTTTCATCTGTACAAACAATAGTATGCAAGTATAAACACCATGGGACCATGCAACTGTCATACCGCTCAGGAAGGAGACGCGTTCTGTCTCCTAGAGATTAACGTACTTTGGTGCGAAAAGTGCAAATCAATCCCAGAACAGCAGCAAAGGACCTTGTGAAGATGCTGGAGGAAACAGGTACAAAAGTATCTATATCCACAGTAAAACGGCAGGTAGCCTAGTGGTTGGAGCATTGGACTTGTAACCGAAAGGTTGCAAGATCGAACCCCCAAGCTGACACGGTAAAAATATGTTGTTCTGCCCCTAAACAAGGCAGTTAACCCACTAGGCCGTCATTGAAAATAAGAATTTGTTCTTAACTGACTTGCCTAGTTAAATAAAGGTAAAAAAAACAAACAAAAAACGAGTCCTATATCGACCGGAAAGGCCGCTCAGCAAGAAGCCACTGCTCCAAAACCGCCATAAAAAAAGCCAGACTACGGCGTGCAACTGCACATGGGGACAAAGATCGTACTTTTTGGAGAAATGTTCTCTGGTCTGATGAAACCCTTTGGCCATTATGTTAGGAGGAAAAAGGGGGAGACTTGCAAGCCGGAGAACACCATCCCAACCGTGAAGCATGGGGGTGGCATCATCATGTTGTGGGGGTGCTTTGCTGCAGGAGGGACTTGTGCACTTCACAAAATAGATGGCATCATGAGGGAGGAAAATTATGTGGATATATTGAAGCAACATCTCAAGACATCAGTCAGGAAGTTAAAGCTTGGTCGCAAATGGGTCTTCCAAATGGACAATGACCCCAAGCATACTTCCAAAGTTGTGGCAAAATGACTTAAGGACAACAAAGTCAAGGTATTGGAGTGGCCATTACAAAGTCCTGAATCCTCAATCCTATAGAACATTTGTGGGCTGAACTGAAAAAGCGTGTGCGAGCAAGGAGGATTACAAACCTGACTCAGTTACACCAGCTCTGCCGGGAGGAATGGGTCAGAATTCACCCAACTTAGTGGGAAGCTTGTGGAAGGCTACCCAAAACATTTGACCGAAGTTAAACAATTTAAAGACAATGCTACCAAATACAAATTGAGTGTATGTATGTAAACTTCTGACCCACTGGGAATGTGATGAAAGAACTAAAAGCTTAAAATCATTCTCTCTACTATTATTCTGACATTTCACATTCTTAAAATAAAGTGGTAATCCTAACTGACCTAAGACAGGGAATTTTTTTAGAGGATTAAATGTCAGGAATTGTGAAAAACTGAGTTTAAATGTATTTGGCTAAGGTGTATGTAAACTTCCGACTTCAACTATACATACATACACACAGTACCAGTCAAAGGTTTGGACACACCTACACATTCAAGGGTTTTTCTTTATTTTGACTATTTTCTACATTGTAGAATAACAGTGAAGGCATCAAAAATATGAAATAACACATATGGAATCATGCAGTAACCCCCCAAAAAAGTGTTATACAAATCTAAATATATTTTAGATTCTTTAAAGTAGCCACCCTTTGCCTTGATGACAGCTTTGCACTCTTGGCATTCTCTCAACCAGCTTCATGAGGAATGCTTTTCCTTCACTCTGCGGTCCAACTCATCCCAAACCATCTCAATTGGGTTGAGGTCGGGTGATTGTGGAGGCCAGGTCATCTGATGCAGCACTCCATCACTCTCCTTCTTGGTCAAATAGCCCTTACGCAGCCTGGAGATGTGTTATACACTGAATATACTACACTGAAAAAAAATATAAACGCAACATGTAAAGTGTTGGTTCCATGTTTCATGAGCTAAAATAAAAGATGCTAGAAATGTTTGTTACGCACAAAAAGCTTATTTCTCTCAAATGTTGTGCACAAATGGGTTTACATCCCTGTTAGTGAGCATTATCCTTTGCCAAGATAATCCACCCACCTGACAAGTGTGGCATATGAAGCTGATTAAAAAGCATGATCATTACACAGGTGGACCTTGTGCTGGGGAAAATAAAAGACCACTAAAATGTGCAGTTTTGTCACACAACAATACCACAGATGTCTCAAGCTGAGAGAGCGTGCAATTGGCAGGAATGTCCACCAAAGCTGGTAGAGAATCGAATATTAATTTCCCTACCATAAGCCAACGTTGTTTTAGAAAATTTGGCAGTACGTCCAACCGGCCTCACAACCACAGACCATGTGTAACCAAGCCAGCCCAGGACCTCCACACTCGGCTTCTTCCCCTGCGGGATCATTTGTGTCCAGCCACCCGGACAGCTGATGAAACTGAGGAGTATTTATGTCTGTAATAAAGCCCTTTTGTGGGGAAAAAACTAATTCTGACAGGCCTGGCGCCCAAGTGGGTGGGCCTATGCCCTCCCAGGCCCCCCCATGGCTGCGCCCCTGCCCATTAATGTGAAATCCATAGATTAGGGCCTAATTTATTTATTTAAATTCACTAATTTCCTTATATGAACTGTAACTCACTAAAATCGTTGCAATTGTTGCATGTTGAGTTTATATTTTTGAACAAAAATATAAATACAACAATTTCAAAGAATTTACTGAGTTGCAGTTCATATAAATAAATCAGTCAACTGAAATAAATTCATTAGGCCCTAATCTATGGATTTCACATGACTGGGAATACAGATATGCATCTGTTGGTAACAGATACTGTACCTTAGAAAAAAGCAGGGGTGTGGATCAGAAAACCAGTCAGTATTTGGTGTGACCACTATTTGCCTCAGGCAGCGCGACACATCTCCTTCGAGCTTATCGTGCTGTTGTGGCCTGTGGAATGTGGTCCCGCTCCTCTTCAATGGCTGTGTGAAGTTGCTGAATATTGGCGGGAACTGGAACACGCTGTCGTACGCGTCGATCCAGAGCATCCCAAACATGCTCAATGGGTGACATGTCTGGTGACTATGCAGGACATGGAATAACTGGGACATTTTTAGCTTCCAGGACTTGTGTACAGATCCTTGCAACATGGGGCCGTGGATTATCACCCTGAAACATGAGGTGACACGAGGTCACAATCGTGGACCTGCTTTGCAGTGCAAACACAACAAAACAAAACTACTGATACAAATGAAACCTACATATTTGCATACGGCCATAGGACGAAACCCCCTTTTGTGAACAAAAACCCCCCCCGAGAATTATGAGTCACGCGTACATCTGCGCTGTGAAATTGTTCCACGAACGTACTCTGCATCACCCCCTCACCTTCTGCCATATTTGAACAGACACAAACTAGCACCAATTAAAACACAGCTATTAAGAAGAACATCCATTAGCAGTGGTATGGCTTTGCATGCCATAGTATTTCAAATGATATCGTCAAGCTGCTGAAAAAGGGTACCAAATATCAGCTATTCAAGCAGCTGCTCCGAAACCAGATATGAAGAACGCAGATTTACAAAAAGGTAATGACCGTCTAAATCTCCATTGTTCTTCAACCTGTCACTTCCCTAATCTCACCCTCACACTACTCCTCATGCACATTTACATGTGTCTTTCTAGTCATCGGGGCCTCTCAAAGGGATACTGAGGCAAGTCTAGTCCTATAAGAATCAGCGTTCCTATACCATGGGTACAGCACAATTGTGTGCATCACACCACCTCAGATCAAACTATTTGACGATATATTAGGCAGGAACTTTACATCCATAGCAGTTGAAAGATGTCTATGTGCCCGTGGGTTTTAATATGGTGAACTAACTGTCCATCTGGCATTTGAAGAGAGCATGGGTGCTGGTACACCTCCACTAACACTCCCACACATACACCCTCAGACAAGCTAGGCCCAACTCACAGACATGTACCTACCATGCCAAGACGCATGAGAAATGCACACCAGAGAAATAAGGACACCTAACTAGAAGCGAAAATGCAAAAGGGTTACAAATGAATTAATCAGCAGCAATCAATACATATATATATACACATTTCATCCCAGACAAATACACCAGTGCTTATGAATTGGGTGTATGTGTCACTAGACATGGTAAATTCTTTGTCAAATACTGAGGGACAGGCAGTTTCGATATCATATGAGGGATGATGACTCCACAGCCCACCCACCACCAGAGCACGATAAGCTCGGGTTTTGTTGACACCCCTGGAATGCAGCGGCCATAATAGTACATACTAAAGAGGGGGAGTAATTCCTCTCCCTCTGCAGAGGTCACCCCTCTCTCCCACATCTTTTCTCTGTCACACACACACACCATATGATTATCCCAGATACCCTGGTGGCACTTCCAAACACAATGAATATCCATTGAGTTTTGACCAATAAACCGGGTAAAAGGAAGAAAAATGTCTGACTGAAGCCCGTCTTTGCAAACAAGGCTGACGATCCGTCTCCCTGAGACCCATGAACACGGAGCCCCCGTGGACGATTCAGAACAATCTCGCAGAGTGCCAGCGAATGTACTCACCTATGATTACACATCTAAAGCCCTGAGAGCACAAGCCAGAGAGAGCCCCCGGCGTTACGGAAACACTAAATCTCCCCTGTAAAAGGTGGCAGCATTGCTTCGCTCATCCGACCTGTTCTGCCACAGCCAAAACAAAACCGTATCCTAACCAAGCAGTAGTCACGAGCAGCAGCCCCTCCAGCAACAGCCACCCGGAATATGAGCGAGGAGGAGAACACTGCAGAGTAGACACAGAAAGACATGGCTAGCAGAAACCAGGGAAGCAGCAGAAATACAAAACCGGACGGCTTGCCTTTTATAATCGGACATCTCTCCTACACCCCGCGGCCACGGTCACAAATTCCTCATGGTCTCCATCGGTAGACGGTCGCCGTGTGCGAAACGCCGCAACATCCCAATCACCAGTCTGACCATGGTGGAAGCAGCAGCGGCCGTGCCTAATTTCCAGGCTGTTTGCTCAAAAGTGCTTCCCCGCGTACCGTATGATTCAGTCTCCTTGACAAGCAGATGGCGCTTGTGTGTGTGTGCGAGAGACAGAGGGAGCGAGAGAGTGGAGAGTGTGTGTGTGTGTGTTGAGCATGAGTCATCGCCCGGCAGCCATTCCGCATTTGCCGGCAGTGGCACACAGCACACTCCATCCTCATCCGTCAAGGAGGGGTGAGGGGAGAAACGGGGGAACATGGCCTAAGAAGTCCACCACTACCTAAACACACAGGAGGGGTGGGCTTATTCTCACACACAGGATCCTCACTGAGCACGAAAGGAATTTGAAGCAACTGAAACAACCTGCCAATCAGTAAAGGTTTGTGCACATTGTATAAAGCAGAGAGCAAAGAACATGTACATTCCATGGCTCTCGCTAGCAAGCAGGTCAGAAGAATTTGTGGGTTGAATATTACTCAGCTCTGACTGGACTTCTTATCAGGAGTGTTTGCCCAGTGTCCTAACTTTGTCAGGATCATAAAAGGAGGTTAAAAGGTTTACAATGTACAAACCCAACCCACAGGTAGATGTGAAAAGACCTGGGGTGATGTCATCCACGGCTCAGAATAGAGGAACATAGGTGATCGATAGTCCTTTTTCTTTCCTCTCCCTATCCTTTTTCCTCTCTGGCAGCTCCCATCCAGGACAGCTCATCAGTTTCCCCTCCAAGCTCTTGTTTCTCTATCACAGGCCATCATAAACGGCCCAAGCATATCTAGTGATGAGGATTTTGTACAAGTTGCCGGCCGGTAACTAAGTTAACATCATGGGATACTTTCCTTGAGTTTGAGGTGTGGAGAAGAGGCTGTTCTGTTACTTGATGAACCAGACAAAGCAAAGCAGCGCAGCAATGGGTCCATCAAGGGTCAGAGGTTCATAGACAACTGTACATGAAAAATAATCATTTATCCCAATCAAAAATCGACCTAACAAACAAGTAGGGCTAAGTCCTACATATTCATATTCTAGCCCAAAATAGGCCAGTCCCACCAGAACTGAAAGCAATGGAGTTATTGTATGCTAATGGTGGGATCTTCTCTTGGGTTGCCCCCCCCCCCCCACCCTTGGGTTGTGCCGTGGCGGAGATCTTTGTGGGCTATACTCGGCCTTGTCTCAGGATGGTAAGTTGGTGGTTGAAGATCTCTCTCTAGTGGTGTGGGGGCTGTGCTTTGGCAAAGTGGGTGGGGTTATATCCTTCCCGTTTGGCCCTGTCCGGGGGTATCATCGGATGGGGCCACAGTGTCTCCTTACCCCTCCAGTCTCAGCCTCCAGTATTTATGCTGCAGTAGTTTATGTGTCAGGGGGCTAGGGTCAGTTTGTTATATCTGGAGTACTTCTCCTGTCTTATCCGGTGTCCTGTGTGAATTTAAGTATGCTCTCTCTAATTCTCTCTCTCTCTGAGGACCTGAGCCCTAGGACCATGCCCCAGGACTACCTGGCACGATGACTCCTTGCTGTCCCCAGTCCACCTGGCCGTGCTGCTGCTCCAGTTTCAACTGTTCTGCCGGCGGCTATGGAACCCTGGCCTGTTCGCCGGACGTGCTACCTGTCCCAGATCTGCTACCTGTCCCAGACCTGCTATTTTCAACTCTCTAGAGACAGCAGGAGCGGTAGAGATACTCTTAATGATCGGCTACGAAAAGCCAACTGACATTTACTCCTGAGGTGCTGACTTGCTGCCCCCTCGACAACTACTCTGATTATTATTTGACCATGCTGGTCATTTATGAACATCTTGGCCATGTTCTGTTATAATCTCCACCCGGCACAGCCAGAAGAGGACTGGCCACCCCTCATAGCCTGGTTCCTCTCTAGGTTTCTTCCTAGGTTCTGGCCTTTCTAGGGAGTTCTCCCTAGCCACCGTGCTTCTACACTGGCATTGCTTGCTGTTTGGGGTTTTAGGCAGGGTTTCTGTACAGCACTTTGAGATATCAGCTGATGTAAGAAGGGCTATATAAAATACATTTGATTTGATTCTCTTTACTCTCCATCCCATAGGCGAAATTGCCATATGGGGTTGGGGGAGACATGCCGCCCCCCAATATTCAGAACAGGTTGATTCATCCCTTGGAGGTCGGGGGCCCCCCAGATTGCTTATGACGCGTTCATATGCTATGGAAAAATGTGTAAAGTTGCAGAAAATTTGCATTTAACTGCACATTTCTCTCTGCCACATGACAAAATGTGTTAAAATGCATGAAGTTAGCCCCCCCAAAAATTATTTTCCCTAAAAAAGTATTATTTTTGGCTGAGTGTAGGTGCCCCAAATGCGTTAGTCTGGCACTATTCGGAGGCACTGCGTCTCCTCCGCTTAGCCGGGCTGTCTATTCACGCTCCTCCCCCATTAATTTCAGTCAGGGGCGGTACAGGGAGGGGGGCATTAGCCCCACCTGAAATACATCTCATTCTGAAATCCTGGGCATTAATATGGAGTTGGTCCCCCCTTTGCTGCTATAACAGCCTCCACTCTTCTTGAAAGGCATTCCCCAAACTGTTGCCACAAAGTTGGAAGCACAGAATCGTCTAAAATGTCATTATATGCTGTAGTGTTAAGATTTCACTTCATGGAACTAAGAGGCCTAGCCCGAACCATGAAAAACAGCCCCATAACATTACTCCTTCTCCACCAAACTTTACAATTGGCACTATGCATTGGAGCAGGTGGCGTTCTCCTGGAATCCGCCAAACCCAGATTCGTCCGTCGGACTGTTGGTTGGTGAAGCGTGATTCATCACTCCAGAGAACACGTTTCCAATGGTGGCAAGATTTACACCACTCCAGCCGACGCTTGGAATTGTGCATGGTATTTCATGCCGAATAGTTATTGTGCTGACGTTGCTTACAGAGACAGTTTGGAACTCGGTAGTGAGTGTTGCAACTGAGGACAGATGATTTTTGCGCGCTGCGCACTTCACCACTCGGCGGTCCCGGTCTGTGAGATTGTGTGGCTTACCACTTCGCGGCTGAGCTGTTGTTGCTCCTAGACGTTTCCACTTCACAATAACAACAATTACAGAATGCCAAGAGTGTCACCTGGAATGCATTTTTTTTTAAATTATTATTATTTTTTTATCCCATTTTCTCCCCAATTTTCGTGGTATCCAATCGCTAGTAATTACTATCTTGTCTCATCGCTACAACTCCCGTACGGGCTCGGGAGAGACGAAGGTCGAAAGCCATGCGTCCTCCGAAGCACAACCCAACCAAGCCGCACTGCTTCTTAACACAGCGCGCCTCCAACCCGGAAGCCAGCCGCACCAATGTGTCGGAGGAAACACCGTGTACCTGGCCCCCTTGGTTAGCGCGCACTGCGCCCGGCCCGCCACAGGAGTCGCTGGAGCGCGATGAGACAAGGATATCCCTACCGGCCAAACCCTCCCTAACCCGGACGACGCTATGCCAATTGTGCGTCGCCCCACGGACCTCCCGGTCGCGGCCGGCTGCGACAGAGCCTGGGCGCGAACCCAGAGACTCTGGTGGCGCAGTTAGCACTGCGATGCAGTGCCCTAGACCACTGCGCCACCCGGGAGGCCCTGGAATGCATTTCAATTAACAGGTGTGCCTTGTTAAAATAATTTGTGGCATTTATTTCATTTTTAATGTGTTAGAGCCAATCAGTTGTGCTGTGACAAGGTAGGGGTGGTATTCACAAGATGGTCTTTCACCGAATATGGCAAAGTCCATAATATGGTAAGAACTGTTCAAATAAGCAAAGAGAAATGACAGTCCATCATTACTTTAAGACATGAAGGTCAGTCAATCTGGAAAAAATGTTATAAAACTTTGAAAGTTTCTTCAAGTGCAGTCGCAAAAATCATCAAGCGCTATGATGAAACTGACTCGTGAGGACCGCCACAGGAAAGGAAGACCCAGAGTTGAACATTGCAGGTGAAGCTGGTTGAGAGAACACCAAGAGTGTGGATGGCTACTACATGATTCCATATATGTTATTTAGTTTTGATGTCGTCACTATTATTCTACAATGTAGAAAATTTTAAAAAATAAAGAAAAACCCTTGAATGAGTAGGTGTGTCCAAACTTTTAGCTGGTACTATATACAGTTGAAGTCAGAAGTTACCATACACCTTAGCTAAATACATTTAAACTCAGTTTTTCACAATTCCTGACATTTAATCCTAGTAAAAATCCCCTGTTTTAGGTCAGTTAGGATTACCACTTTATTTTAAGAATGTGAAATGTCAGAATAATAGCAGAGAGAATGATTTATTTCAGCTTTTATTTCTTTCATCACATTCCCAGTGGGTCAGAAGTTTACATACACTCAATTCGTGTTTGTTAGCATTGCCTTTCAATTGTTTAACTTGGGTCAAACGTTTTGGGTAGCCTTCCACAAGCTTCCCACAATAAGTTGGGTGAATTTTGGCCCATTCCTCCTGACAGAGCTGGTGTAACTGAGTCAGGTTTGTAGGCCTCCTTGCTCGCACACGCTTTTTCAGTTTTGCCACAACTTTGGAAGTATGCTTGGGGTCAGTGTACATTTGGAAGACCCATTTGTGACCATTTCAACTTCCTGACTGATATCTTGAGATGTTGCTTCGATATATCCACATAATTTTCCTCCTCATGAAGCCATCTATTTTGTGAAGTACACCAGTCCCTCCTGCAGCAAAGCACCCCCACAACATGATACTGCCACCCCCGTGCTTCACGGTTGGGATGTTGTTCTTCGGCTTGCAAGCCTCCCCCTTTTCCCTCCAAACATAACGATGGTCATTATGGCCAAACAGTTCTAATTTTGTTTCATCAGACCAGAGGACATTTCTCCAAAAAGTACGATCTTTGTCCCCATGTGCAGTTGCAAATTGTAGTCTGGAGTAGTGGCTTCTTCCTTGCTGAGCGGCCTTTCAGGTTGTCGTTATAGGACTCGTTTTGCTGTGGATATAGATACTTTTGTACCTGTTTCCTCCAGCATCTTCACAAGGTCCTTTGCGGTTGTTCTGAGATTGATTTGCACTTTTCGCATCAAAGTACGCTCATCTCTAGGAGACAGAACGCGTCTCCTTCCTGAGCAGTATGACGGCTGCGTGGTCCCATGGAGTTTATACTTGCGTACTATTGTTTGTACAGGTGAACATGGTACCTTCAGGCATTTGGAAATTGCTCCCAAGGATGAACCAGACTTGTGGAGGTCTACAAATTTGTTTCTGAGGTCTTGGATGATTTCTTTTGATTTTCCCATGATGTCAAGCAAAGAGGCACTGAGTTTGAAGGTAGGCCTTGAAATACATCCACAGGTACACCTCCAATTGACTCAAATGATGTCAATTAGCCTATCAGAAGCTTCTAAAGCCATGACTTCATTTCCCAAGCTGTTTAAAGGCACTGTCAATTTAGTGTATGTAAACTTCTGACCCACTGGAATTGTGATACAGTGAAATATAAGTGAAATAATCTGTCTGTAAACAATTGTTGGAAAAATTACTTGTGTCCTGCACAAAGTAGATGTCCTAACCGACTTGCCAAAACTATAGTTTGTTAACAAGAAATTAGTGGAGTGGTTGAAAAACGAGTTTTAATGACTCCAACCTAAGTGTATGTAAACTTCTGACTGATATATATATATGTGTATAAAAAATGTGGATTAGGCATAAGGTAGGTGAACTCTTAACTATAATAAAACTCAGTGTTCATCTTTCTTCTTCTTAATATAAATACATATGCATGTGTGACTCCACGTCTACTCTTCTCCCCCTCCAATATCTACACCACAGTTTCGCCCCTTCACTATACGACATTCCTCTCCCTAGACATCTCCAATTAGTATAGTACGCTCTAGTATTTACGGGACCTTGATATGGAAGGTATACTAAATTCAGAATGAAGATGTCATAGTATGGCTGGCAGCTGAAATTGGATAGAAACTGAGAGGCATGTAATCTGTGGCTACAGACCACATGCCTAGTGGTTGCACTACAGACTGAGTGCAGCCACACACTTTATTAATATACTCCAGACATACAACACCACTACTACTATAGGAAAGGAGATACTTCTTTACTAGATGATTCCATATGTGTTATTTCAGTTTTGATGTCTTCACTATTATTCTATAAATGTAGAAAATAGTCAAAATAAGTGTCCAAACTGGTGACTGGTACTGTAGTTCAACAGCACTTTTCATTTTGCATACCGAAAGATATTTACGTACAGAAATGTAATTGTTAACTAAACAGCCGTTCCATAACCACATTGTCAAACCTACTGCCAAAATAAACAAATAAAATAAAACAAACTGACACACCAGGGCTAAAAAAATATAGAATAATCTCAAATTGTTCCAACCTCTGCACCCTTTCGCTGATAAGAAAAGGATGTGATAAGGCTTCCGTAATCTTACCTCATCTGCCTATAACCCCCAAAACACACACAACACGCACACAATCACATAAAATCCAATCATCTATTAGCTAAGAAGCCTGTTGGTAGTGTTGATTGGTCCTCAATGGGGCATCAAGACTGAGTATGTTAGTGAGAAAATTGTCCATCTACTGGATGGACAATTTGTTGTCCATTTATTGTCTTAAAGTTGTAGACTACACTTCTAAAAGAAGCTTCTGAGTTTTTTTGTGTGTGATTTTTTGGGGGGGACAGTCTTTTCAAACCTCTATTGGGGCAAATGTACTGTACATTGGGATGGGAATAACTAGGAATAGAACTAGTTCTTTGCTACAGTAAACTGAACTGCTTTTTACCTGCCCAAATCTAATATCTGCTAAACTAGTCATGTCAAACCGTTCACGTGGGGCCTTGCCATTGACGCTGCTAAAGCGAACTTTGCGCCAAAAGGCCCACCGGCTGGATGTCTAGGTTCCGCCATTCGAGCACACTGTTGCCTCAGGTGGTCCACTGACACCGGGGGAAACGAATGCAAACTCCAAACATGCTTATGACATCACCCCCCATACAAAATGGTCCGATCTCAGTTCCCCTATCAGCGGAGAGATGGAGCAGATGGTGTTTTCACTTGGTCACTGTCAAACATTGAGAACGAGTTCCCTCGCCATCACAAAGAGAGTGACTATGCTCTTTAAC
Source organism: Salvelinus namaycush (assembly GCF_016432855.1). Lineage (NCBI taxonomy): Eukaryota > Metazoa > Chordata > Actinopteri > Salmoniformes > Salmonidae > Salvelinus > Salvelinus namaycush. The sequence continues at coordinate 18,154,920 of NC_052345.1, forward strand.
CAAGTCAACCAAACCGGGGAGGAAAGGGAAAAGGGCTCTCTGTGACCTCGTGCGGTGCTTTCACATGAACTCCCCCCGTCAACAGATATCCAAAAACGTGAGCAGGTCGATAGAGGCAGAATGTGGACCGGTGCGATCCCACTATTGAACTGAAGTAAAGGAAATCCATCTTCCATTAGTCATGTCACATGGCCTGTAGCCCAAACGGCAAACATGGCGAATGACTTCCCAATCACCAGGCAAAAAAGCCCCAACGGTTTTTGTAGTGTACAGGTTGGCCACCTTTGAGTCCCTCAAAGTTTGGGACAGTTTAAGTCAGGATCAAGACCTTAGAATGAAAGAGACAGTCTTATAAGCAAAGCACATGAATGAAGTGCAGTATTATTCATGTGATGACAAGCTTTGTATCATTGGTGATAGACAATAAGCCTATGGCAATGAGGCATCTCTTTGTTGACATTCAAACAACCTTTCGGCAGGGGGAAAAAATGACAACAGCAACAATTTGGCTCCAATAGTTTCATCTCTGCCGTTGTTGATCTGAACCCTGCCGGCCCAGCTCATGGAAGGGGAGAGTTGATATGAAATCGATCCAGGGCAGTAATGAGGCTGGGAAGCTGGGGACAGTTGTGTTGACCTTTCCTCAATGTCATTTTCTCCCCTCGGTGGCATTATTGACAGCTCAGAGTTTGCTGGTTCTGGGGCGTCAATAGCCAACCAAACCTCCCGGAAACAGGGGGGGGGGGGGGGGGGGGGGGGCGTGCACATGCACAATTGGGGGAATTATTGTCTAGAATAGTACCGCTGAGTTTTATTGCACTTAGACCAATAAAACTGGACCACATTTAGCCATTTGGATAGGTATAATAAAACAGTCTTTAACAGTTGTGCACTGTACGTAGCTGGAATTTGCAGGAACACTGTTGTGTAACTACTTCGGTCTGTTGCTCGAGGGCACTAAAATCTGTGATATCATTCGAGAACATGAGCATCCCACGTATCCTTTTGTGCACACACGAAACGTTGCCAAGGCGACTTTGTTCCAACATTCACACCATTCGATCATGTTCAATTGCTTAAGAAATGTCAACGCCAACGGTTATGGATTGAAGTAACCTGCTTCTTTTAGCACTTTCACTTCGGGTAAATATTTCCCTTTACATTACCATCTGAGTCATGTGTTGACCTATAGGTGTGTGTGTGTGAGCGTACCATAAATCATTGTAAGAAAAGATAGCCTACTCCTTCAGGTCATGGGTTATTGCCAAATCTCTACACGCAGGCCAAAGGACATAGAGCTATGAGCAACATCACCTTTATTGCCAAACCTCCAAGGTGTACTCCACACCCAAAAACATATGCCTTATAGAACGTGTAGGCCAGTGGTGGTGAGTGCCATGTAATACTAGGGATGACCATTGTATCGTATCATTTGTTTGGCTAACATGTTGGCTAGACATCAAAAGAGGTTACAGAAGACAGAAATGCAAGAAAATGTCCCACTTTTTCGTAATTCACCCTGGCCTACAGCATGGATGACTGTCATTCATATTCCATTCGCCCAGCTCAGTGTAACATCAATAGGTTTTGGCTACTACATGATAATAGAATTCGCCCTATACCCGTCATGAGGTTGCTACAACCTAGCAAATGAACGTTTATATCGTAGGCGCACCGGTCGAGAGACAAATTGGAGCAATCAAAGTGACACATTCAATACCGCCTTTTGCACATGCTTGCCTGCAACTAGCTGATCTAATCACCCACAGTTCACTTTCATAGCAGCCACATACAGAATCATCACTTAATTCCCTTCTATCTACGCTACTCCTCGCACCTTTTCCCTTCGCTTGTGGAATTCAGTGCACAGCAGAACAGATGCCTGTGACCAGGCACAAAAAAACCCTCCGAGCCAAACCTTCATATCATAACTGCTAACCGCTACACAGCCTACATCGCTGTCACCATATTAACATTATAGTCAACAAACCATGTGTACAATCACACAGTAGTGTATAGCAAGCAGTTGGTGGGCCACAGTGGAAATAAATGAATGAAACCAAAAGCTTATCTTGACTTGGAAGAGTTGAAGTGTTGGAAAGCTTAAGCCAGCCACTCTCTGAGTCAGGTTGTTGAGTAGGCTAAATTTGCTACATTAGCTAAGTAAGTGAAAGGTAAACTAAGAAGAAGAAAAATTACAACAAATATACCTATGGTTATGGTTACTGTATAAGTCTAGGGAAAAGTGAGAACCATGAGCCTCCTATGTTTTGTATTGAAGTCAATGTACTCAGAGGTGGACAGAAAATAGCTGTCCTCTGGCTACCCCAAGGTGCTGCCCTAGAGGGCGCTGTTGAGGCTACTGCAGACCATTGCAAACAGTGTGTTTTAATCAGTTATTTGGTAGGGATGGGTGTGAGTAATTGAGTACTCGAACAGACCTCAAAACTATTTTTAACCAGAGATCCCGTTTTTCAAATACTGTAAAAACATTTGGTCGAAACTCTGTCGTCTTTGAAGACAACGTTAATTTCCTTCGACTCGTGTTCCATTTGTGCATATGCATTTGCGGGGCAAACAAAAATGAAACCAAGTGGGTCCCGTGTGGTTCAGTTGGTAGAGCATGGCGCTTGCAATGCTAGGGTTATCGGTTCGATTCCCAAAGGGGACCAGTATGAAAAATTATGTAGGCCTACTAACTACTGTAAGTCGCTCTGGATAAGAGCATCTGCTAAATGACTATAATGTCAAATGTATGTATCAAACCGTTCTTCTCCCCAATTCCCTTTCCCACCGTGTCTCACTCACTCAATTGGGTTCCGACCGCTCCCTCTACACATGCATGAGTGCCACACACAACCTGCCTATAAAAATGTATCTAACTGATGGGATACACAAGCTACATTCCTTGCCAAATAACAACAGTTTTATCACAAATTCAAAATGGACTGGTTGACTGAAGTAAAGAAATGTGTGTTCCAACAACAAGCTGTAGTTTTGGAATAATTGCGCCCAATCTGATTTCCACTCAGGCTACTTTGCTGTTGTCACTAGTTACCACAGCCACAAAGTCAAAATTGGCTATATTGTAAAAATGTATGAAAAAAAAACGTTTGTCTTAATTTAAGGTTAGGCATAAGGTTAACGTTAGGGTTAAAGGTTAGGTTTAAATCTGATATTAAGGAGAGATTGTACAAATAGGCAGGGTTTATGACTGTGGCAACACTACTTTTCAAACTGCTAGTGCCGTTTAGAATTGGTTAGCCTATGCTATAATTGGTTAGCCTATGCCCTAAGCATAGACAAGTTGCACACTGAAAATATGCAAAACATTCGTTTGATAATTAGAAATTGCATATTTTCTTCAGAATCATTAAGCCTAGGCCAACTACATTAAATGCACATATATCGAAAAGACAGATTTTGGTTTGTAACAAAAAAATGGTCTCTCAACTCACCAAATTGAGCCTGGTAAAAAAAAAAGTTTTTTAAATCACTCAGAATAATTGTTCCAGACATGAGATGTACATCACTTCGCACTATTCTTTTCTATTTTATTCTGTTCTATTAAATAATGTTTTTTTTTACTATAAAATAGGTGTGTCTTGACTGTGGTAACGGCTTGGGAAATAAAAGAGTCCTGGGTGCATTTTTTTTTTTAAACAATGCTATGGCATTGCACAGCCATAGGATTCTACAAGCAAACGCCACTGCTGAGGTTACTACCTTTTTGAAGATTGTGTTCCACGATATAATATAACCAGGTGAAATTACCATTTCAATGAATTCATCTTAAAACTGCACCTTTTTTTAAATTGACGACTGGGGCATTTTAGCTATTAGGATTTGTTATTTGTAATGGTTATGATAAATGATGTATCGTTGGCATATAGATAAATGCGCACATAGATTTTTCCAGTGTGGACCTTATATTTTTCTTAATTTGAGTACTTGATATACAATCATACAAGTACTCAAAGTCAAAAAATTGCAGTTGTCCATCCCTATTATTTGGTGAAATGTGAATATATTGAGTCCCTATAGTTTTATCTAAAAATTATAACTTTAAGTGTTTCACTACTTTTATGAAATTCAATGAAGAGGATGGTCCTCTGCCTTCCTTCTCTGAGGAGGCTACAATAGGACATCTATTTGAAAAAGCAAAAGTGTGTAGGCCTATAAGTAAGATGGAATGGACTTTACATGAGAAAATGGCTTGTGTGAAAATGGGTTTATCAGTAGAAATAGAGGGAGAATTTTTTTTAACAATCTGTGCATTAGAAAGAATTTCCAGTGAATGCCTATATATTATTATTGCAGCAGAATCCATGAATAACCTATTAATAGCCTAACGTAATGTACAAGGTCATTATAATAAAATAAAAAAACTTTCGGGCGGAAATGTGGTAACTGCAGTAAAATGCGATGTAATCATTAGACTGAATCAACAGGATTAACTTTCCAACTAGACATTCATATTTGATCCTACTTAGAAAATGATTAAATATTCGCGTAGACTCTGCCAACGCAGCGCGCACCCCCTCGGCCTTTGCGGTTGGTATTTTTATGAATGAAGGACAGTATGCAAATTAGAGCGATTCCGAAAAGAAATGGCGGATATGGCATATCAGTCCTCCACAAAGAAATACTTTCTAGCCAACAGCGTCACAATGCAAACGAAAGTTACTTTTCCGTGACCGTGCACCCAGATCATTTTACATAGTGGTCAACATACAAACATACAAAGTTGTTATACGTCTGCCGTGTTATTTGCATGGCAAATGGTGACATGAAGTGCAGTTGAAACTTTTCACTGTAAACCCTTTACAAAATGTTTCCGATCCAACCCTTCCCCCTCGTCCCCCCTCTTCTCCCTCGTTCAAGACTGAAGTTGTTCAGGAGGGCGAGTGGGGCCTAACCATCCCGCTCCTCTGTCCACTAACGTTACATTGTAACAAAGCATTTTCAACTTTGGGGAAAAACTTCAGGTCCACTCTCGTCATGCATAACATGGGTATAATTAGAGAAGTCATCACATGCAAAATAAGAATTAAGGCTACTTTTGTTTAGTAGCTAATGTTATGGGCTACTCACTCGTCTGGGTGTGTTTCCTCGGTCATTTTTTTCGTTTCACCTACAATAATATCCCACCGAGGGTACATTGTGTGGAGTCTTCATTTTGTCTTGCCCTTCTCGTCCAACACCTCGATCACACACCGTAACAGTATCAGCCTAGTTTTCCGAGTGTTTTTTTTTCTATGTTTGTTTGTTTGCGTTATTTCTTGCTTCTCTTCTTCGTCTCTCAGCGCTTCACTACAATTATTCGAGTGCATCCACGAGAGTGTAAATCCCTTTGGAATACCTCCACCGATTTAATCCCGTCGCGCCCCATGCTGAAATGCGGTAATTGAAATCGTGCGTTGATGTCGGTGAGGATGGCCCCGTACGAGCCCCATCTCTGGTTACTCCATGTTGGATTCTGTCGGTAGAAGCCAACGCCGCCAACACTGGAATGGAGGGAGGGGGGGCTTGCGGAAGTGATGACGTCAGACCCGAAGGACTGCAGACCGTATAGGATTTAGGGATGTCCAAAAGCCAGCTGTGGACTATACCAAACTATGATGTATGTGTTTCCCTATTTCTACTGTTCCACACAATAAGGTCACTCTCAGGACATTGCATTTACATCACAGTTTGGACTGTACTTTATCATAGGTGCCTCCTAGTTACATTTATAAATAGTGCTGGTTGGTATGTTATGAAGATGTGGATACAAGGTTATCATGCATTCGTAACAGCTGAAGTTACTGGAATACGACATCTTTTTGATTGCACCATCATCAATTATTTGCCAAACACATCTGCCATTCACTGACACAATAGGTGATGAGAAAAAATTAAGAAAACATATATTTGAGGGGTCTTGAATGTAGAGCAGCTGTAGATAGTTTTCAATTAAGGTCATTGTATCACATTACCGCTGTTTCAGCCTTAGTGACAATGAAAATATATATTTTTTTATATTGTCAATAAACTATTGTTCAATTTCTCACACATAGAAGTCTCAACGAACCATGGTCCAAACTACAATAGTTGTCTTCTACCACCACCTAGTGGTCAACATATGCGTTACATTCATTTGCCGTTCACAACTGTCCAGATGACATTTTTGCAGTGGTGAAAAAAGTATAAATATTGTCAAACTGAATAAAAGTGAATATACCTTAATAAAAAATGACTCAAGAAAAAGTGAAAGTCACCCAGTAATATACTATTCGGTTTTAAATGTAGCCTACTTAAGTACAGTGGTGGAAAAAGTACTCAATAGTCACACCTTTTTTTATTTATTTTTTATTTCACCTTTATTTAACCAGGTAGGCAAGTTGAGAACAAGTTCTCATTTACAACTGCGACCTGGCCAAGAGAAAGCAAAGCAGTGCGACACAAACAACAACACAGAGTTACACATGGAATAAACAAACATACAGTCAATAATACAATAGAAAAGTCTATATATATTGTGTGCAAATGAGGTAGGATAAGGGAGGTAAGGCAATAAAAAGGCCATAGTGCCGAATAAATTACAAATATAGCAATTAAATACTGGAGTGATAGATGTGCAGAAGATGAGTGTGCAAGTAGAGATACTGGGGTGCAAAGGAGCAAAAAAATACAATAAAATAACAGTATGGGATGAGGTAGTTGGATGGGCTATTTACAGATGAGCTATGTACACGTGCAGTGATCTGTGAGCTGCTCTGACAGCTGGTGCTTAAAGCTAGTGAGGGAGATATGATTCTCCAGCTTCAGTGATTTTTGCAGTTCGTTCCAGTCATTGGCAGCAGAGAACTGGAAGGAAAGTCGGCCGAAGAAGGAATTGTCTTTGGGGGTGACCAGTGAAATATACCTGCTGGAGCGCGTGCTACGGGTGGGTGCTGCTATGGTGACCAGTGAGCTGAGATAAGGTGGGGCTTTACCTAGCAAAGACTTATAGTTGACCTGGAGCCAGGGGGTTTGGCAACGAATATGTAGTGAGGGCCAGCCAACGAGAGCATATAGCTCGCAGTGGTGGGTAGTATATGGGGCTTTGGTGACAAAACGGATGGCACTGTGATAGACTGCATCCAATTTGCTGAGTAGAGTGTTGGAGGCTATTTTGTAAATGACATCGCCGAAGTCAAGGATCGGTAGGATAGCCAGTTTTACGAGGGTAAAAGTAAAAAGTAAATGTAATTGCTATACATCAAATTCCTTATATTAATCAAACCAGACGGCAGGTTTTCCTTTTTATGTACGGACAGACAGTGGCACACTCCAACACTCAGACATAATTTACAAATGCAGTATTTGTGTTTAGTGAGTCCGCTAGATCAAAGGCAGTAAGGATGACATCGTGCCATATTAATAGATGCGTTGGACCATAATTCTGTCCTGCCTGAGCATTCGAAGAAAAATAAGTACATATTTTCTGTAGGAATGTAGTGAAATAAAAGTAAAAGTTGTCAAAAAATGTAAATTGTCAAGTACAGATACCCCCAAAAACGACTTAAGTAGTACTTTAAAGTATTTGTACTTAAGTACTTTACACCACTGCAATTTAGATCCGATATATTACATTTTGGTGTAAAATGACATTTGCATGACCTGACATGACATTGCATGGTATGCTACTCTTGCATATTGTACTTTAACATCATTGCCTTGTGTCACATCATGTTATTAGTAATACTTTTAGTTTGACGTCAACGTAGCTAGAACATATGTTTTGTTATACACCACTTTGCTTTATACATTTCTGTAAATTGTATTATTCGTTTTTTAAACAGATAACACAAACAAAGTGAGGGCTATAAAAATGATTACAATACCATAGCAATTGCGTGTTGTGGCAAAATTCAGTAGAGGGAGCCAGTCTGTTGGATGCTTCATTCAATGGTTAGTGCTGGCAACATTCAGATTCTCTACCCTTCTCCCGAAGTGTAACATACTACAGTGTAGTATAGAATACTACGGTACTTACTATAGAATTCTGAAGTAAACTGTAGTATACTATACTACTAGCTCAGGCAGTATACTATACTACACACTGTAGTATCCCTCAATCATGTGTAGTACTTACTATAGAATTTTGTAGTATACTGTAGAATACTATAGTAAATACTACAGTATACTACAGACTGCAAAAACAGTACAGTAAATTCCAAAGTAATGTCCGCAAAAACAATGGAGTCTGCAAATACTACAGTATTTAATGTGCATATACCAGCTATAGGAGGACCGTCTCATTGTAATGGCTGGAATGGAATAAATGGAACGGTATCAAACACATGAAACATATGGAAACCACGTTTGACTCCGTTCCTGTCACGTTCTGACCATAGTTCTTTTGTGTTTTCTTTGTTTTAGTGTTGGTCAGGACGTGAGCTGGGTGGGCATTCTATGTTGTGTGTCTAGTTTGTCCGTTTCTATGTATAGCCTGATATGGTTCTCAATCAGAGGCAGGTGTTAGTCATTGTCTCTGATTGGGAACCATATTTAGGTAGCTTGTTTTGTGTTGGGGTTTGTGGGTGGTTGTCTTCTGTCTTTGTGTTCATTGCACCAGATAGGACTGTTTCGGTTTTGCCACGTTTGTTATTTTGTATTTGTGTAGTGTTCACGTTTTTCGTCTTTTATTAAATATGTTGAACACGAACTATGCTGCGTCTTGGTCCGATCCCTGCTACACCTCCTCTTCAGACGAAGAGGAGGAAGGCTGCCGTTACAGTTCCTTTTATTCCATTCCAGCCATTACCTTGAGCCTGTCCTCCTTTAATTCCTCCCACCAGCCTCCACCGGCGTATACCCTGTCCCATATCCCAATTTGTGCCACCCATAAGCAAGAAACCTACATGCCAAGTATAGACCATATATTGTGTTCCCTACAGGTTATAGAAAAGAGCAGAAGCTCTGAACTATCATTTCAGACCTCAATCCTACCTACGTGCAGGTTATGTTAAATGTGCTCTTTGAGTATGTTGTCCAGTAGTTTTTCTCAAGGAGAAAGCCCCCACTGCTATGTCAACGATAATAAAACAAAAAACCATAGTAAATAATACAGTAATGTCCGCAAAAATATTACAGTAAATACTACAGTCTTCAAAAACACTACATTAATTACAATATATATATATACACTACAGTTTTTTTACTACAGTATTTATTTTATATTATAAACCAGGTGGTTCGAGCCCTGAATGCTGATTGGCTGAAAGCCTTGGTATATCAGACCGTATACCATGGGTATACAATTATAATAAAACATTTTAACTGTTCTAATTATGTTGGTAACCAGTTTATAATAGCAATAAGGCCCCTCAGGGTTTTGGGGTATATGGCAAATATACTACGGATAAGGGCGGTATCCAGGCACTCCACGTTGCGTAGTGCTTTAGAACAGCCCTTAGCCATGGTATATTGGCCATATACCACACCTCCTTGGGCCTTATTGCATAAGTAAACTGTAAATACTACAGTGTACTACAATTGTGTCCGCAACACTACAGTCAATACTACAGTAAAGTTAGCAAAAACACTACAGTGAAAACTATAGTATTTATACAATAGTATACTATAGTATTTTTTCATGTGGGCACTCTCATAGATTTAAAAGATAATGGACTGCTGTGAGGAATATGTTGGAAACACTCTCCAGTCACGCTTGCACCAATCCAATGCTTTTAAATGTATGAGGGGGAGTGAACGAGTGCACGAGCAGAGATTCGGAATGTAGCCATACTCTTCTGAATCCCAAAACAACCCCTAGCCCCTACACCCTAGGCACTCAAGGAAGTAAATCTGAGACGATTAGATAGACTTTTGCATTATGGTAGTACATTTTGCATTTCCCGAGGTATGTTAAACCAAATCAAACCATCTGAATAATTGACCCCAGTGCCCTACTCCCTTGTCACTATTGTCGATCTCAGAGGACTAGATAAATGGAAGCAATATGGCAAGTATGTGTGTGTGTGTGTGTGTGTGTGTGTGTGTGTGTGTGTGTGTCTGTCTGTCTGTCTGTCTGTCTGTCTGTCTGTCTGTCTGTCTGTCTGTCTGTCTGTCTGTCTGTCTGTCTGTCTGTCTGTCTGTCTGTCTGTCTGTCTGTCTGTCTGTGTTTGTGTGTGTCTGTCTGTCTGTCTGTCTGTCTCTATGTGTGTGTGTGTCTGTCTGTCTCTATGTGTGTGTGTGTGTGTCTGTCTGTCTCTATGTGTGTGTGTGTCAGTTTGCATGTGTCTACGTACAGTGCCTTCAGAAAGTATTGTCACCCCTTGACCGGGCTCTATGTTTTTTACTGGTTTGTGATTCACTGACGCTGCCTCTGGTTAAAGGGGAATAAAGCAGACCAAGAGTTAACACATACCGGAACTTTATTTAAACACACTGAGGAAGGTGAACATGGGGATGAAAAGTGGGAGAGGTAGTGGAATACTAGTGGTTCTGTAGAAGGAATTGAAAGGCAATGAAAATGTTGTACATACAATCTCACAAGAGAGGTAATAACAGTCATTAAGGACTGTATAAATGACATATAATCCCTGAACATGTTTGCAGGTTACAAGATATACAGAGGCAGCATAGCGGGCCGAGGACATGACGTGTCGCTGTCCCGACAACGGTGCTCAGGCTGGAGAGGCAATATAGTCACATTCGATGGTCACAGTCACACCTGGCAACAGTGCCAGGGCCGAAGAGACAACTTCTTGCCGCTGTCCACCATGACTGTCCCATGTTCTCCACTGCAACCTGTTGGAGAGGGCTCCCCTAATAGGAGGAAGCCTGGGATCTGGTCTTCTGTTGCATAATGTGAAAAATACTGTATATTCTGCTCAATTCGGGCAAAACGAGCTTCCTGTACTCATGACATATGCAACGATGTTCGCAACGCTGCAGCTCCCTGGTACTCCAATGTAGAAGAACAATCCAGGCGTTGGGTTGCTGGGGATGTGGCCCAATCTGGTTCTGAGTAGTATCCCGTAGGTGGAGGAGAAGGGCCATAGGGTCCATGCTGCACCGTCAGCAGGCTCTCCAACAGGCTCTCATAGGCTCCAGAGAGGGGGTATAATCCACATGGTAGTAATCCACTGGATACCCTGGGGCCATACCCCACTGGACCGCAGGTGGGCAGTGTGGAAAGTACCCCGTGTGGTCTCTGTGGGCTGTAGTGGTGTCAGCAAAATGACAAATCCTGCGAGACAAAGGACCTTGAAAGAGAGCGACCCGGGTCTATGTATTTAACTGGATTGTGACTGATGCTGCTCCCGGTTAAAGGGAAATAAAGCAGCCCAAGAGTTAACACATACCGGAACTTTATTTAAACACGCTGAGGAAGATGAACATGGGGATGTACATGTAGATGAAAAGCAGAAGTAGTGGAATAGCAGGGGTTCTGTAGAAGGAAATGAAAGTTAATGAATTGACTGTACATACAATCTCACAAGAGCAGTAATAACAGGAATTAAGGACTGTATAAATGGCAGCAAGTAGCCTAGTGGTTAGTGCTTTGGACTAGTAACCAAAAGGTTGCTCGATCAAATCCCCGAGCTGACAAGGTAAAAATCTGTCATTCTGCCCCTGAACAAGGCAGTTCCTAGCCCGTCATTGTAAATAAGAATTTGTTCTTAACTGACTTGCCTAGTTAAATAAAGGTTAAATAAATACAAAATAAATATATATATATAATCCCTGAACATGTTTACAGGTTACAAGATATACAGAGGCAGCATACATAATGCAACAACGACAACTAACTATGAAGAACAATATGTTACACAACTCACCATCCCACCAGTCCAGAGATACAGTATGACTGAGTCCAGTTGTTGACGGGCAGAGACAGAGATGTTGCTCTCTGCCACTGCTTGAGGGAGACTGATAATATTGTGTGCCCTGTCTAGTCAAGAGGACGGGCAGATGTCCGACCCCCTAGTAACTACCCTAGCAACCTATCAGGGCACAGGTCACACAGGTCAAGGAGAGTTTGGGAGGCAGGTTTATGGTAACCCCTAGACTCTCAGGCTCGGGTCATGAGGGATGGAGAGTGGAGTCTTATTCTAAAATCAATTAAATAAAACAAATCCCTCATCAATCTACACACAATACCCCATCATGGCAAAGTGAAAACAGGTTTTTAGACATTTTTGCACATTTATTACAAATAAAAAAACAGAAATACCTTATTTACATAAGTATTCAGACCCTTCACAATGAGACTCGAAATTGAGCTCAGGTGCATCGTGTTTCCATTGATCATCCTTGAGATGTTTCTACAACTTGATTGGAGTCCACCTGTGGTAAGTTCAACTGATTGGACATGATTTGGAAAGGCACACACCTGTTTATATACACAGTTGACAGTGCATGTCAGAGCAAAAACCAAGACATGAGGTCGAAGGAATTGTCTGTAGAGGTCCGAGACAGGATTGTGTCGAGGCACAGATCTGGGGTAGGGTAACAAAAAATGTCTGCAGCATTGAAGGTCAGCAAGAACACAGTGGACTCCATCATTCTTAAATGGAAGAAATTTGGAACCACCAAGACTCTTCCTAGAGCTGGCCGCCCTAGCCAAACTGAGCAATCGGGGGAGAATGGCCTTGGTTTAGAGAGGTGACCAAGAACCTGATGGTAACTCTAACAGAGCTTGAGTTTCTCTGTGGATATGGGAGAACCTTCCAGAAGGACAACCATCTCTGCAGCACTCCATCAATCAAGTCTTTATGGTAGAGTGGCCAGACAGAAGCCTCTCCTCAGTAAAAGGCACATGACAGCCCTCTTGGAGTTTGTCAAAAAGCACCTAAAGGACTCTCAGACCATGAGAAACAAGATTCTCTGGTCTGATGAAACCAAGATTGAACTCTTTGGCCTGAATGCCAAGCGTTGCGCCTGGATGAAACCTGGCACCATGCCTACGGTGAAGCATGGCGGTGGCAGCATCATGCTGTGGGGATATTTTTCAGTGGCAGTGACTGGAAGACTAGTCAGGATCGAGGGAAAGATGAACGGAGCAAAGTACAGAGAGATCCTTGATGAAAACCTGCTCCAGAGTGCTTAGGACCT